>NC_140572.1:31662703-32862703 GCF_057381845.1 Rhamphochromis longiceps
TGGTGTCATAGCCCCTCTAGGAGTTCAGAGTTAAGAGGTCAAGAGTTAATGTTTCCATTGTAACACCTCCAGATTTGACAGAGAAACACTCATTTTTAACACTCGATTTTAACTACTATCATTTTACACCTCAGAGTTACATTAAAAGAATGTGACTCTGCTTAGAGTAAAATTAACTCTACTTTTGCAAGAAGACTATTAACACCAAAACATTTAACACTTTTGAATTTGCTGTGCACCATTACCAAAAATCTAAATGACAAGACAGATGAGTTTAGATGAAGGTTAGGGGAAGATGAGGAGATATGCACGGTTTTAGTGGATAGAGACCAGTTTCTTGTATGGTAAATGGTAAATGCCTACTTCCACAGTGACGGTCAGGGTTGGTGTCACTGACCTCTGGGATCTGAGTGAAACCAATCATTTCAAAGTGATTCATTTAAGCTACAAAATCTTAATTATGAGGCGATTAAAGTGTCCTATAAATAACCCGTCACTAAAAGCCAACCCCATAAACGTGCCCCACCGTCGGCGCCCTTCTCCATCATTCGAGTTGTTCCTCTCCTGTCAGCCGGAGAATCATGAGACGAGCTGCAGACTGAGAGGAGGAGACGGTTTTGTAATATCTGCTCCCCGTGGCCTTGCGTCTGGCTCTTAATGGCACTTCACAGCGGTAATGGTGCTGGGGGTTAATGTTGATGTGGATATGACTCTGCGTGTGTGTAGCCGACGGTCGGCCTGTCCTTCATCCCCAGAGCTGTAGCTCTTTATCAGCCCCGCTCTCTCGGTGTCTGAAAAGGTTTATGGGTGAAACCCGGCTACTCTGGATCGTGCCACAGGGCTAACACAGGGCTGTGGCTGCACTATTTTCCTCCCGTCTTTCCCAAACAGATGCATGTGCACGTGATGATTTAAAGGCCCAACAGCCCGCGAGCCCGGGCTCGGAGACGGTCGCGGTCCAGACTGATATCGATCCGCCGTTTCATTGCTTTGGTTTACGAGCTGCTCCAGTTTAATTGAACAGAAGTGAAGCTCAGAGATTTCACCTTTCCCAACGAGCACTGATGTGTGATTAGTGTAATGGGCCCGGACAGTGGTTCTTACATCATGCATCAAGTTTCTATCTAACAGATAACACACTCTTCATTTGCCTTGTTACTGTCACAGCATGTCAAGATCTCAGCCATGCTGAGAAATGCGTATTGATTTCCAGCTCCAGCATGAAAGCACGTTTTGCTTTCATTGTGGCGAGAAATAATTTTCTAGTGTTTTTATCACATCAAGCTAAAAGAAAGTCATACACAATTCATATCCAGACTTTATAGGGAGTAAATACCTAGCTCTTCATCTACTGCTGTTTCACCCCATCTGCATGGACTGAGATCCAACAGCCATCTGGCTCTTTCTTTATTCTCCCAAATTGATCTACCACTCAGCTAACCCTCCCCACACAGAATATATATGACTTCACCCTCCCATTCTCCAGTTAACCCACAGCAAATCAGCCATTTAAGTTTGGGAGCTTGGCCAAGGCTATATCTCAGAACAGAAAAAAAAAGAGGGAGCGAGGTGAAAATTTGGGTCTATGACTAAAAGCGTTGGCTTGCACCCAGCTCCACAGTCAGGGTTAAGGTAGCTACAGCTAACAACTCTGGATGTGTGAGCTCACAGCAGACATTGTGTATGCATGTGTTTCCCAGCATCCCGGTGTTGGGTTTCAGTTTTCGTGCTGATGGGAGGAAACGCTGATTTAATTTCAGCCTCCTTGGAGCGCTTGATTTACAACCCTCGATGCTTTGAGATAATACACTATGGCCGGGCCGCATTAGCTGAGAGAGCAGTGAGAGTTAACCTCTTAGATGGGTTGCCGGTGATCTTGTGGATGCTAAGGTTAGAGTCAGGTTAACGTCCACTCTGTTTTATGATTTATTTATTTTTTTGGCAAATTGAAAAGCTTTTAATAAAAAAGTTGTCAAGATGGATAAGTCTTCATTTGAAAGGTAACATCTTTGGTTTCTGAATAGGTCCCTGTTTAGCATGTGGCTAAAATACAACAATGATTGCTGGGACAGGAATGTCACACAGGAGTGTTGAACAGTTTAACCCTCTGAGGTTTTTAAAAAAAAAAAAGGGTCTGAGGTAAATCTTTAATGGTGTTCTGTTGAAGTCATTTTTTTTTTTGTAAACGTTTTTAAGGATTTGGATTTTCACCAGTGATGACTTAGATCTCAAAGAGTTCTTGCCCTTTTGGCTGCTCTCTTTAGCGGTCACCACAGCAGATCAGCTGCTTCCATCTAGCATCCTTCAATACATCCATGAATCTTTGCTGTGGTCTTCCACTTTTTCTAATCCTGGAAGCTTCAAATTCAGCATCCTTTATGCATTACATCTACTTTCTGTCCTCCAAACATATCCAAACCATCTCAGTCTTGCCTCTATAACTTTTCTCCAAACTGAGACTATCTGACCTGTCCGTGTGATCTGCTCCTTTGTAATATTGTCCATCCTGGTCACTCCCAGTGAAATTCTCTGCCCCCAGTCTTTTTGTCAGCGTCAGCATATTTAGAAAAAAAATTGAATTCCTTTTAAAAGAAGTACAATGTGTTTGACAAGTCTTAAAAAAACATTTGCATTATATATGGTTCATTTTAGCAAGTATCCTGTTTTATTGTGAAGAGCTTTGTAAGAGGAAGTGAATGTGGTTGTGATCTGTAGCAGGACTGAGAGAACTTGCAATGGAAAGTACAAGATGTTTGTGCAAGTGTGCATGAATGAGCTGGACTCTCTGCTCGACAGTCTTTATCCTTGCGCACATTTTGCAAACTGTCCACCGAGCAGCTGCTCACTTTTGTTTTAGTTCTCGAGCCCGCGCTCGAGAACTAAAACATGTTTTCTCTACGGAAAACATCCTCCACCCTTTGGAGGGGGAAATGGTGCAGTGAAACCATGCTAGCCCAGAGCTATAAGAACCCAGAGTGATGTTTAAACTGAGTGTATGCTGTCCCAGCCTCTGTTTCTACCTGTTCATGCTTCTAAAGTAGAAGTTCTGTGGGGATCACTTTAACGTCTCTTTGTCCTGGTTTTATCTTTGCATTGTGCTGTTGGTTTTGTGTTCTTATGGTAAAAACCCAAAAGAGATCACACATGAAAATCCTTTCAGGTCATTTTATGTAGTAATGCAAAACTAATCCAAAGTGCAAATGTAAAAAATTACTTTCTCTGGCGAGTAATTAAGCAACATACTGCATTACTTTAAAGAAAAGTAACAAATAATGTGTTTAAAACAATACTTTTGTTGAGTAGCAACCTCTTAGTGCTTTCTTTGGAGACGAGCAGAAGGGATTTTGTGGGAAAATGTTGGCGTTCTTTTTGTTTGCCAGTTATATTGATTATTTTCTTCAGACACAATATTCAGTCCAAATTAGTTGAAGGCGTTACTTAGGGCTGGGCCATATTATACCGTTCACGGTAATGCCGGTATAATGTTAGGCAACGATAGGAAAATGAAATATCGCGATAGAATATGAGTAAAACGCGCATGCGCAGTGCCTTTGTTTTCATACGCACATGGCCGATTGTTGAGTGAAACAGATGAACCAGAATTGGTTTGTAAAAATGGTGCAACTTCAGCGATGTGGAACTGGTTTGGTGTTTGTCCGTCAGATACACGACAAAGCACATTTTTTTTGCAGAACATGCAAGCGGCCGTCGGACTAAGATGCCCTTAAATCTGGGAGTAATCTGGGTCCTAAACTCCCTATACTTCAGGTCAAACGAACACTGCAGCATCACTAAGAGTTAAAAACTGTCTAAATTCTTTCATCTTTAATAAAACGATCAGCATTGCTGCTTTACCAGGTGTAACTATGAAGTTTAACTTCCAGGCATCCATGAAAACAAAATGTATTACATTTAACGGAGTTAGAAGCTAGCAGGAAGCTAGCGGAAGTTAGCTCGCTAGTTTCGCTAGTTACCTAAGCATGATATAGCATGTTCTGACTGAGAGATTTCTGAAAGAAAATCAAACGTACAGCTCTGCTATCACTTCCAACATAAATGAAGACAGGAAACTAAACAGCAGTGACGTTTGTAGGGTTACTGAAGTTGGGCTAGCTGGTATATAATGATGTGCTACGTGATCGCTAGCGACACAGCTATGTTAGCATAACATAAACAGTGAAGCTGGAGGACGAACACTAACACTTTTCCACTTATAAAAGTTAACGTTAAGGTTCCTCATGGTTAGAGACAAATGCAATCGCATGGCAGGATGCTGTAAAAGGACCAATCTTCAGTCAGGAGAACTGAGATAATCCATCCACAATACGAGGTTAGTCATTGATATACTGCAACAACATGGGAATAGAGCAGCTGCCAGAGAATTCAACATTAATGAATCAATGGCACAGAAGTGGAGGAAGCAAGAATAATGAGTTTAATAAAGTTTGATTTATCTGACTGCTTTGTTTCGCTTAATGTGCCTTATAATCCCGTGCACCTTATGGTCCGAAAAACACGTACTGCACACTGCAGTTTAATGTTGCAATGCACCTCTTTTTAACTTCAGTGGATATTATACATGGTTATGCTCAGAATATGTCAGCCCATTTCTACTGGAAATGCCTTTTGGTTAAACTTTCAGCAAGGAATTTGCATTTGCACTGTTACATTTTTATAAAGCTTTAATGTACATAAAAACCAGCTTCTTGTTTAAGTGAAAATAAATGGAAGGTTGTCTTTTTGCGCTAGTAATGTTGTGGAGTTGTATTTTGTCTCGCATCAATTATATCGTCAGTTATATCGTTATCGCAAATTTTCAAATATATATCGTGATAAATATTTTTGGCCATATCGCCCTGCTCTATTCGCACGTATTAACAGATTTTGATCCAACTTCAGTGTGATATACACGATGTACATTAGGATTCATGCTGTGTTGTAGACATAAGCGATTCATGAACAGAGCTGAAGCCGACATGAGAGGCTTAGATATCAAACTGAGGCATATTTGGACTGCAAATATGTTTCTGACAAAAGGAAATAAGATTTTGGATGATTATTATTAGAGGGAATTTTCTCCATCTGCTCTGCAGATGTATTTTATGGAAGCGGGATGCTGGTTTCATGCATATAAAATGGAGAGGAAAAGGGAAAGACAGACAGCCAAATAGATGCTCATCCTACTCTTGACCACACGCTCATCTCCTTTTTGACCATGGATCTCCACGATGGGCTCTCGCAGTTTTATGGCCTATAACCATTCTGGACTATAACACGAGATGTCATTATACATTCCACGGCAGAGTGGCTCTCCTCGTCTGTTCTGTGCTATTGAGCAGCAGGGTGATCTTCAAAAGGAGACAAGCCAAAGACAGGTCCCCCAGAAAATGAGATGCTAAGGTCATTAACTTTTATCCTTCAACTAGGTTATGGGTTTAAGCGGGACCATCGAGGCTCCTCTCAACAATCTGGCCCCGCTCTGGCTGAGGTGAATTGTGGGAGGCGAAGCTCACAGAGAAAAAAAACTGGACTGCGGTCCTGGATTAGTTGAGCACTTTTCCTAATTTCCCTGTTGGTTTGAGAGCAGCTCTCTTACAGTGTCAGAGCAGCATTACTATGCTAGCTTTGGCTCTTATGCTTTAATAGAAACTATTCAACCATAACTCACTAATGGGCTGTGGGTCATCCTTGGGTCAACATGGAGTCATGAATAAGAGCCACACTTTAAGTCAGGAAGTCTTCCAACCTAAATGTCCGTATATGGTAGGAGGTTTAATTCTCCTCTCTGATATGACCCGTGGTAGCATCAGGAGTGAAACCAATAAAAAACAGACTAACTAACCCTTCTGTGATGTCACAGGCATATGGTGAGTATCAACCACCAAAAGTAACTTGTGTTGCTTTTGGAAACGTCTGTTTAACCGTTTGAGTTAAATTAAGGATTTTGTTTTTGTTTTGGTCTCTGTTGCAAAGGTGAAAAAAGGACATGAAATAATCAGGGCGTCAGTACACCTGCCTGCTTATTCATTTAAAACATAACTTTATAATAACTATGTAAATAATGGTTATTGATGCACAGCAGAGATTTTGGGTTAGCAAAATGTGTTTTAACTTTACAGGAATCATGCACATAATGTTCATTGATGGTTTACAAATTTTGAATGAATTAGTTAATTAGTTAAATTATATTAATAATCATTTCCATTTTATTCTTCTGGATTTTTATTCAGCATTGTATGTCATGGTCTTGGTGAGTGGCTGTATTTTTCAATAGAGCTGGAGTTTCCAACCCTGGGTGGAGCCACATCATGCCATTCACGGTCTGCACCTGTTTGCCATTTGGACTTACCTGCATATAAGACCAGCGCTCTCAATGAGTCCTTGCCAGATCTTCTCCTGACCTGCAAACCCTCAAGTCTAGTCCACCATTATACTCTCAGCAATACTCACAACTTCCTGTTGCTGGTCTGCTAGATAATCATTTACTGCCAAGCGCTGTTGGATTTACATTCACCTGCCTTCCTGCCACTCCTCGAAGGATTCACAGAAAACACCCCCTCTGGACCACTTAAACTGCTTCATAAACTAGTTCATGTTTCATAGTTTGTAGTTCATAGCTCACGTTCAGACATGTTGCTCGCATTCATGACTATTGGGTTCATACCCATCACCTGATTGTTCAGAGTGATTTGTAAATTTTGTTATTCCATTTAAACCTCTTTCGTCCATGTTGTGTCTGCGTTGGAGTCCATCCTGCTGGTTATTTGGCTGCCCAGCCATAAAATTGTATTGATTAACTTTTATTGACTATTTGCTTATTATGTATATCTTGTCTTTTTATACTTTTTAGTTTATTAGTGTTTTTTTAATTCATTTTAAGTGTACTTAATAAGTCACAACAAATAATTTACAATCTTATCAGCAAGTGAAGTTCTTTGAGCATCACTTACTTAGACTTAGTTCCTTCTGCGCCAGATGGTGCATTGGGCGGCAAGGGATCGCCAACGAGCTGGGTTTGCAGCCTCATCTTCAGGCTCATCCCATGAAATATCGACCGCTTTCAGGTCCTCAATGAATGACCATCGTCATTTTGGTCGTCCACGGCTCCATGACCTCCGGGCAGGTCTCCACGACATGGCTATCTTCGGTAGTCGTTACGGATGTTGGCAAAGAACGTGCCCGGCAAAACAAAATCGTCGCTCCAATACCATGTCCGCTAGCGGTCGTGGGGCAGTGCGCTGAAGGACCTCCTCGTTGGTAACATGATCTCAATACGAAATCTTGAGAATCCGTCGGAGGCCGCGCTGTTGGAAAACATTCAGTCGTCGGGTGATTGTTGCCATGGACTTCCGTGTTTCGCTCGCATAGATAGCCATTGGTACGACTATCGTATTGAACAAACGGACTTTGGATGATATCGAGATGGTGGTCGACCTCCAAACAGGATTCAAGTTGCGCATGGCACATGCTGCCTTTCCGAGCCGACAGGCAATGTCCTTGTCTGTGCCACCGTCCGGTGTTATCACACTGCCCAGATTCATGAACTGAGCGACTTCATCAAGCGGGTGGTGGCCAACGAGTATCGGAGTATTCGCTCTGGCATAACCAATACGCATGACTTTGCTTTTGGCAGCGCTGATCCGCAGTCCGATCTTTGATGCTTCCTTTTCCAGTATGACGGTTGAGCATCACTAATCTAACATAATAGAAAAAATAATAAAGACTAGCTTTTGCTGTTAACTCCACCCTCTCTTCTAAGTATGGTCATTTCTAGCTCAAAAAAACAACATGTGGCAATCAAAAGGTCAACACTAAGAGGAAGTAATATCATGGAGACTTGCCCATCTTTAATATACAGTCTATGGCTCGGATAAATGCTTGAATCCAGACAGTGAAAAAAATAAAATAACATTGATGTGTTGGTGCTATACTGGGCAATATTAAGATTTAAACTATGCACAAGCACAAAGGCTTCTGATTGATTTCAATATTCTCAAATTTCTGCTGAGTAAAACTAACCAAAGAAATTTATGCAAGCTGACTTTTTGAAGCTATGCCTCTAACTGCAGCCATATAAGTGGATGTTTGAGACATCACTAATGCACAGTGTGAGAAGGGGGGAGGCACCCACAGACTCAACAATGGGAGCCAGCAGAAGAAGAGAGGAAGAGGGAGATTTCATCAGAATCAAAAACACACCAGCCGTCAGTGTATGTTAGTCAGCTCCCGGGATGCTGACGACAGAGGATACGGGGTTCTGGGGGTGGGAAAGGCTTTGTAGCATCTCACACACCTGAAGGGTAGAGAGAGCAGAAGGCTTCACCCCTGGG
Organism: Rhamphochromis longiceps; assembly: GCF_057381845.1. NCBI lineage: Eukaryota > Metazoa > Chordata > Actinopteri > Cichliformes > Cichlidae > Rhamphochromis > Rhamphochromis longiceps. The sequence continues at coordinate 31,671,034 of NC_140572.1, forward strand.
CTTTCACTTCATCTCCACAGCCATGTGGAATGTTTTGATTTCCATAGGCAGCGGCACCGAATCAGACCCCGGTTCTGCTGCGTGCCTCGGTGCCAAGTGCTTGTCTTTTTCCTTCACCTGTCACTTCTCCATTTCCTCCCCCATCTCTGGTGTTATTATTTTATTTTTACCACTTTTTTCCCTCCATCTCTGAATGGAAAGCAAAAATAAGCTGATCATGTGACTCCAAGTGTCTCGTGGGAGCTGAGGAGGAACACACAGTTCAAGGAAAAACCAATAAAATCAACAATGAAATAATATCACTGCTACATTTAGTAAGGGAGCATGTGAGGGAAAAGTTTCTTGGATAATTTATGAACTTCACAGAAAAACCCCAAGCTAAGAAGTCAAATTTAGATGTAAGGATTTCAGCGTGGATCTAAGGTAACCCCTGTTAGAGCTATGCACCAGAGACTTTTTTCTTTTTTTTTTTTGCACATAAATTTAATTTTTTATATTCACATAGCATCGTTTCACAACAACAATCTCAAGAAGCCTTATGTCTTTTAAAGTAAAGACCCTACAACACAGACAATCCTAGGCTACTTCCACACGTACACGGGTATTTTTGAAAACAGAGATTTTCCGTTTTCTTTTTAAAAAATAATCCCGTCCACACGGGAGAAATGAAGGAAAATGCTGCTAGGGACATGCCAAAGCAACAGGTGGCGATATATTCCTAACCGTGCAGAAATGTTGGCCAATCAGAAGTCTAGAAGCTTCGGTGGGAAAAAGTAAACAAAGCTGGGGGATAGAAGCAGAACCGAGTCGTATGTGTGGAGGGACAGTAACTGTGTGTGTATATGTAAGCATTTAAACACTGCAGAGACTACAATTAACAGTAATAGTATTGTAGAAATTTATTTCACCGAAACAACGTGGCGTACAGTGTGACGTCATAAAATGCGCACAACTTCGACGCTGCGTTTTCTCCGTTTTTCTCGTCCACACGTAAATGCAAAAATTCAAAAATATCCACCATGGCCGGAGTTTTAAAAAATCTCCATTTTCAGTGACCGAAAACGCCGTTTACGTGTGGACGAAAGGTGCAAACACAGAAAAATCTGCGTTTTCAAAAATACCCAGGTACGTGTGGACGTAGCCCTAGCCAAGCAGCACTTGATGAAGGAGGGGAGGTAGAACTCCCTTTTAACAGGAAGAAACCTCCAACTGAACCTCAGTGGGGGTTTTTTGTTTTTGTATAATTCTTTAGGGCTTAAGTCTGGAGTTATGAGCTACCTAGTTGATTTGGTTAGCAAGCAGCATCCATAGTGTTACAACACAAAGGCACACATATGGGCAGATTAGAGCTAATTAAAACACTCATAAAACACCTGAATTTTTCATTTTACAGTTGCACCAACAGCACAAACACCAAACTCCCAGCTAGCAACTAAAGCTGCCTGTCAGTCAAATTGGCTCCACCCCTAACCCCAGCATATGGATGAGTATCAGGCTCTAAACATGTTTATTTCTGCTGTAAAGTCAGACACAGAAGTCTGACTCCCTGCTCCAGAGTTGGATGCTTGATATTATACACAAATACTTTACTTTCTCTATAGGCTGGAAGAAGGAAATACCATTCTCTGCACACCAATGCAGCTCTGCCGTCCTATCTGTGCCACCTCAAAATTAGCAATTAGCATTTATATAGTACCACAATAATCCCGAGCAACAGAAAATTGCCACGTGTGGGTCTAAGAATGTTTCTAGTGTAAACGCTGATTGGATAGGATGAAAAGTGACGGAGTCATTGTTGGTTTTATTTATTTTACGGTTAGACCATTGTGTCTTTGTCCTTACTGCCGTGGCTTTCATATGTGCGTGAGCTCCATGTGAGTCTCAGCCTGCTCATTTCCCTGCAGGTCAACTCCCACTCACACGAACACAACGGCAAAGAGGGAGGGTGGGAGTGAACGAGTGATGGAGGGGGGTGACTGTGAAAAAGTGATAGAACACCAGCAGTTGAGGGAAAACGTACAGTAGGCGTGTGTGTGTCTGTGTGTGTGCGCATGTGTGTCTGTGTGTGTAAGCCGGCGAGCATGCTGCAGCATGTCTCAGCTACAGAGACGGCACAGAGAAGCAGAGCAGCAAATGATGACAGTTCAGGGATGAGCCCCGAGCTGTCAGCAGAAATGGAAATAAAAAGGGCTGTGAGTGGCCCCACAGCAAGTCAAAGTGACAGCCATGTAAATAATATTGGCGGAATATGCTGCAATTTAGGCATAATTTACCCTCCGCCCCTCCCTGGCAGAACGGGAGGAAAAATGACAATTTGTCCTTTGAAGGTTGAAATGAGCATTTCAGGCTTGCAGGAAGAAAAGGCCTGTGTTAGCTACAGTAAGGGCACTGTGGCGAGAGCCTGAGCAGGCCCCTGTGCGCTTCCTGCTCCGCTGCTCGGTCCGGGCTCTGAAAATCATTACGGCAACCATCTGTCTGTCGTGACCTTGGCATATATTCACTTCACATTTATGGCGTTTAAACCGAAAACAGATGCAAAGGGCCTTTAAAGGGAAGTCTGATGCACCACTCGCGGCTAATGGCTCAAAAGTGTGAACGCTGCCTTTGAGGGGCCCAACTCTGCCACCGCCATCAAATGAAAATACCGTACAGAGCTGGCAGCCGAGGCCTCGTTAGCAAGGCCAGCCAGAGCACTTACCAACTTCTATTACCGTGAAGTGACGGATCTTTTGACGAGGAATGCACTTCCTGGTAAGGTCGCGAAGTGGCACCAGAAACCCTGCAACGGCTCTGCAACTGCAGAGAAACAAAATAATGCTCCCTGTGCAGCAGATCACTTAATATTCAGGATAAATCAAAAGCATAACAGCCTCTTTTATGATTGCTCTTTTGATAAACCCTATTAGCCATTCGTACCATGCAAACTCCAGAAGTCTGAAATGATTCCGAAGATTCTTTGGACTTTATTCAGACATTCATATAAATAATTCCTATCAGGTAAATACATTGTGGAGGTAAAACTCTTGCTGCAGCCAGGTTTCCTGAATTGACTGCTGGCTCTCCTCACTGCTCAGAGAAACTGTGACTGTGTGGTAGAGGAGCTCATCTACTGATTGGATGCTTGAATGTTTGTTTACCAACCTGCATATGAAAGTGTCCTTGAGTAAAAAAGCTCCAACAATGGGCGCATGAGTGTCAGAATTGGACCACGGAGCAATGAAAGAAAGTGCCCTGCTCTGATGAATCACATTTTCTGACATATACAGGAGCATGTGTGTCAGTTACCTGGAGAAAAGCTGGCATCAGGATGCACTATGGGAAGGAAGCAAGCTAGCAGATGCAATGTGATGCTTTGTGCAATGCTCTGCAATGCTGCAGACCATACACAGCTTGTCATGGAAACTATGTATGCTGACAAGCAACTTAAAGAAGTCCAGACGCTTTTCTTTGCAAGCTCCTTTGACTACGATGACCTGGATGACTGAGAACCTTCACAGACATATGTATGCTGACGGCTGTGGCCTCATTCAGTAGGATAGTGCTCCCTGCCACAAAGCAAAAATGGTTCGGGAATGGTTTAAGGGGCACCAGCAACAAGTTTAAGGCCTTGACTTCACCTCTGAACTCTCTAGATCTCAATCTAGGGATGTGCTGGACAAACAAGTCTGAACCATGTTGGCCCCACCTCACAATTTACAGGATCTGTTTTAACATCTTGGTGCCAGATACCACAGCACACCTTCAGGGGTTTAGAGGAGTCTATGTCTTGATAGGTTAGGGTTATTTTCACACAGGATATGTCTGATCAGTCTGTGATATACATGTGTTTATCCTGAAGTCTGTGAGAGTGAATCAGAGCATTTAATATGGGGAAAACATAATTATCACGTAATTATCGTGTCGCTCTTAAAGAAGTTGGGAGGTGTAAACTTGTGACACTTGATGAAGGAACCAGAGGAAACGTTGAACAGATGGAATAATGTCAAGCAATTAGAATATTGGATTTCGGGACCTTTCCCTCCATCGCGTTGTTGTTTATTTCCAATAAACAGATGCAGCTTGAACACACTGAAACAATTATGTTCAAATCCTCACAGCTCGCAGACAGCTCCAGGTCAAACAGTGCTTACAAATAAATCTTCAGTGTTTGTTTTTCCCCTCTTTTGGATTTGTCACATATGACAATTTAATAAATGCCAGGAAGTTTGAAAGAAGTAAAAGCTCATGTGGTACTTGATGTGAACTGGTGACACTACTAGTTGTGTTTCACTTTCAGTGTCTATCAGCGTCTCTTGCATCTGCTGTTTTAAACAATTGCTTGTTTTTGTTGTTTTTTATTAACGTGTCACTGCAGGAAGATCTCAGGTTGGAAAAGGGAAGAAAAATGATGGCTGCACATGCCTAATGTCGTGTCCTGTGGTATCTGGTAATGTACCCTGTGGATCGAGTGGATTTTTGGGGCAGGGCTTCCACCGCATCCTGCAAGTACTCACACAGATTGAAATCCGGTGGTTTGGAGCTTTGTTATCATGGACTTTGAACAATCAAACTAACATCTATATAAATCCTAACAGCTGCAGAACATTGTGCTGTAATAATATCAATAATGTTACAACTACACCAGAAATAACAGCAAAACCTTTTGGCTGAATTTGGATCCGCATGCAAAACAAATGGTGAAAAAACAAAACAAAACTCAGCAGCGTGGTTTGTGTTTGGTTTATTTACAATCCAATAATGATTAAGATAAGTCAATAAATGTTTGGGTTACTAGGGCCAAAAATCAAATAATCAAAAGATTTAATCAAACCATCAAACCTGATTTTTAACAACATAAAATGAGCAAAAACATCTGTTAACAAAGAAGGCCAAAGTCCAGCTTTCAAGTTGCCATCACGCTACATTTGCAGCCAATTCCAAGAGCTGCACATCATCAACAACATGTTTCAGGAGCCAAGCAGCTAGAAACGCTCATCCTGGGGCTTCCCGTGCAGCTCCAGTGATGTTCACATTCGATTCAGGTGTGACTGATCATGCACTCAGATTGGCTGCATGTGTAAGGTGGGTGTAGCCACCCTGATGTCAGCCTTTAATAGAGTTAAACTGAAGGCCAATGTCTAAGACATGTTGGGTTTTCTGAGCCAATAATTATATATTTGGACAGGAGCTCCCTGCCAGGATCTGATATTAATGCACAACTAGTACAGAAAGCTCAAAGCCTGCCAAATGCTCTACATTCAACCAAGAGGTTACAAAGTTCTACTAACAGTAGATTTACGATTCTTTTATTTTGCCATGTTTGCTTTAACAGACTGGGGATTTCTCAGACTTCCAACAAACACCGTAGCTTTATTTCTTCTGTCAAATTCTCTATAATTCAGCCCACTGGGCTCTAGGTCCTCACTGATGATGACAAGGAACCCTAACTACACACCCAATTTGAAAAGAAAATAACAAGAGGAAGAAAGTGACTTTTTTTTTAGTTCCTTGCTTGACTTCCAGAACTTGTGAGAACAAATTTCTAAAATAAAAAACATATTTTGACCTGTTCACGTATGAGAACTTTGACCTCAGAGCTTTAATGTCAGTTTGGTGTCTCTCTTCACGGACTCGAGTTTTAGCCTAATGTCTGAACAACTCAGCATCTCTTTTCTCTTTCATTCTCATCCTCGAGGTTCAGGGAAGCTGTCACTGCCTGAGCCTGGTCCTAGTAGTTCTTCCTCCCCAGCACCGCTGCTTGTTTGTTTGATTGTTGAGTTTCTTTCTCTAACATTGTAATTTAGGACAGTGGTCCCCGACCCCCGGGCCACAGACCTGTACCCATCCGTGAGTGGTTTGGGCTGCAAGAGTTGAGGCTTGGGTGTGGTTTTTGGGGTTTTTATCGTTAACTCTGTTTCCCTGGGTCTTTTCCTGTGTTGTAGTTGTGTGTCTTATTTTGAAATAAATATTTACGCATTACCTTAGCGACCAGAGAGCATGGAGGCAGAGAGGAGGATGTTATTCTCAATGTTGTTGGCGCATTTCAGGAGGACGCTGCTAATAAAGTTACACAATTACACGCGTTCGTGAAATCGCGTTTATTATTATATTTACAAAACACCACAGTTTTTGCCTTGGTCGTATCATTTTATTTTGTTGTATTTATCAGCAAGACTTTAAAAGCCAGTCTGTGAAAATATTGTCTGACATTAAACCAGTCCGTGGCGCAAAAAAGGTTGGGGATCGCTGGTCTAGGGTACCTGATAGGATGGATGACTGGATGGATTGCGTAATGCGGCTTTGTATTATTGTAGGATCTTTACCTTATGGTATAAAGCGCCTTGAGGAGCCTGCTGTTATGATTTGGTGCTATAGAAATGAACTGAAATTTAACTGGATGGATGGATTGCATAATGTTGCTTTGTCCAGGGCCTTTCGCTTGTACATTACTATTGATTCATTAACCTACCACTTTTTCAGAAACGACTCCTCCGGTGAACTTTGACTCATTCAACACGTCACAAACCTCTAAACACATTGTTCAAAGATGCCAAGCTTAAATTCATCTTCCACAAGCCACATCCGGGCTTCCCTCCTCTCTGGATTACCTTTATCCTCGCACAGACAGATTAAGTTATCGGATCTTAACAAGGAACCAGAGATCCAGTGTCCATTTTTTTTCCAGTGCTTTCATGCGCAACACTGGGCCCAGTCTGCCCTCAGGAGCTGATTAATCTGTACGCCATCCCCAGGCTGCAGCCCTGCTCTGCTCTCTCTGCTCGCCTCACAACGCCACAGAAACCCACAAGGTGCAATCCAACACCCCTTAGAAGTTCTCTCCTGCTGAGTGGGAGTATTGTGGAGCAGCTCAAACAAACACCAGTGTGTGTGCCAACAGAGGTTCCCAAAGGAGCCGGGGAGAGGTGAATGAGGAAAAACGGCGGCTACTCCTCCTCGTGCACTCTCACCTCCCACTACCTTCAGCCCGGGGAAAGTGGGAAAGTTTTAGAGAAGTGAAAGTTCACAGTAGTAGCATGTAGATCATGGCCAGATAAAGCATCTCATTTATATATTTTCAAGAATGAAAACAGAAGCATGCAACTGTCTTCAAAGGCAAACACACAGAGACGCTCTCTGTTGATTGTTGTGTCCCCGGAGAGGGGATTCAGGACGGCCCGAGCCACGGAAACCGCCTAGATATAAACACACACTCTGAGATGTGTCTGAGTTTGCCACATCTGTGCTGTCAGAGGACAAAATACAGCTCTACACATTTTACTTTTAAGAAAAAGCCAAAGAGTCTCGGCGAAGGCTTACAGGAAAATTACACATCTCTGTAAAGTGATCGGAAAGCAAATAGAGATTTAATATAAAAAGCTGATATTCATCAGTGGATGTCAGCCTGTACTTTTCATGTGAAAGATTCATACGTCTGTTTATTTATGAGCTTGTGTTTATTTATATTTACTCCGTGTGTGCGCCTGCCAAAATCAATGCTTTCCCCCCGTTTTTACCTCCTTTCTCCCACATCTCACTCCTGTGGATTATTAAGTGGCTTCTGCCTGAGTTTAATTTGGAGGCGACCCACAGCTGGGCTTTTTTAATCCCTTTAGATTTATGGAGGCTGCGCTCGCAGATGGGGCTGTTGCAGAGCGAGGGGCGCGGGCGGCAGCCGCGGGCCGGAGAAAATGAGAGGAAAGAAGTGGAGAAGGCAGGTCTGCAGCCAGTCACCCCTCACACTTTTATTGGCTGCCATTAAAGCACTTACAGTTAGCCGGGGCAGGGGAGGACCTCGGGCTCCACTCACCCTTATCCACTCTCAGACTGCCTTAAAGCACTCCGTCAACATCCTGCTTTCTCTTTAGGCACTTTCAAAAAAAATCCACCTTCTTTTCTATGTTCTCCCACTCACCTTTCCCTCCCATCCTGACCTCAGGTAAGTCATGTTTGCTTTAAACTTTTCACACAGGATTATGGGAAGAAAAGTGGGCCCCTGCCAACCGTGAAAGAGGTCCTTTCAACAGGATGCAAACACCAACATTTCCCCGTCTACACAAGCATGTTGGAACACCTCAGAGGAAGTGCGCTCACAGGGATTCGGAGATTAATGGCGGTTCACATCGGTGAATAGAATGACTATTCATGACGTTGTCTTACCTCTGTTTGTGCTGCATGTCATATGTTTGTCTGGCCGGCTGTGTGAGCGAGCACGACGGGAGGATTCCTGTGATGACAGTCCCAATCAATCATGCCAGCCACTGGAGTGCAGAGTTCAAGAGCCGCTCTGGCAACGGGCTTCACTGTGACGCTGCCAAGGCAAACAGACTGAACTGGAGTAATGATTGTCATTAGGCAGCTTTATGAATATTTATGACAAACATCTGCACGGATGCTACACAGCACTGCGAGTCCCTCAGTCAGACTGGCTGTGGAAGTGTCTACAAAGAAGCTACAGCTGATGTCTGACAATCCTCCAGTGGGGTTAAATGTCGCAGGTGAAGAGGCATCAGGCACCAGTAGGTAAACCAGGTGTCTGAGGTCACGCTGGGCACCTGCCGGCTTCTGGGAGCCAAAACCAAACACTAAACTGGACACAAATGGATGTTTTTCAGCTGCAGATGCTCACAAAGCCCAATGTGGTAAGATCATCAACATGCAACAGAGACTGTTGACATGTAGCTGCTATGAGGACACCGTTAAAATGTGAGGCCAAACTTTACCTTTACAGCTTCACTTCTCTGATTTTAACAAGCCAGAAGTGACGGTATATAGATGAAAGGGTAGAATCTGTTAATACTAGCAAGCTGCATACTTAATGGCAATGAGAGCTTCACACAGAGACAGATAATTAGTGCTCAGTAACATCCAAATAAAATCCTAGAATTTCACTCCTGCTACAGCACAGCCATTAGAAAAGTCCACCAGAGGTCTTTATTGTAAAGCAGCTGTAACAAAAGTTCTATTAGCAGTGCTGCTTAATATAAAAGCATTGACACAAGAACCTATGGACTTTTATTGATTCTTCCCCTAAACACCGCTGACTGTGGATCAGATTCCTGGGACTGTAAACTATAAAACACGTCATCCAGATGGTTGTAAAGCTAAATTTTTAAGCCTTGAATAGAGCTCCCATGTTGGTTTTTGGAGCCGGATGTGATCACAATTAGCTTTGCTAGGAAACTAGAGCAATACACAAGCAACGGTACCTGTTAATTAGCGCTCATGACAAATAAAATGGTCACATTTCAATCGAATAAATTGGAGCTTAGAGTTCTTGAATCATTTATTATTACAATTAACTGCACAGCAGCCATATTATTAGTCGAATAATTGCATTATAAATGCTCCAAAATGCTCCAACAGCACAAAAATGGTCCAGATGTCCAGTTCAGGGACTCCAATTAGATGAAGTGAAGCCTAGCAGACAGCTAGCAGCTACAGCTGCCTATGTCGCTATCCGATCATTCAGTCTGACGTCACTAGCCGTGTCTGGGCCTAAACTCTGCTGCAGGCCCATATACCAAATGATCACTGTGGCATTACTGAGAGTTAAAACACTGTCTAAAGTTTTCATCTTTAATAAAATTATCAGCGTTCTGCTCTACCAGGTGTAACAACTGAGTTTAACATCCAGGCATCCATGAAAACGGAATTTATGACATTTAACGGAGTTAGAAGTTAGCAGGAAGTTAGCTCGCTGGCTTCCATCTAAATACAATATAGCATGTCCTGACTGCGGCGGTTTGGAAACAAATTAAAACGTACAGCTTTGCTATCACTTCCAACATAAATGAAGACAGAAAACTAAACAGCAGTGACGTTTGTAGTGTTACTGAAGTTGGGCTAGTTGGTATATAATGATGTGCTACGTGACCGCTAGCGACACAGCTATGTTAGCATAATATAAACAAGCTAACTTTTTTTCGACTTGATAAACGTTAACGTGAGTGTTCTCGGTGGTCAGGAACAAATGTAATCGCATGGCAGGATGCTGTAAAAGGACCAAACTTCAGCCAGGAGAACAACTGAGATAATCCATCCACAATACGAGGTTAGTCATTCATATACTGCTGCATGGGCTGGGCTGTAGTTACATCCTAAGGTTTTAAAAACTGAGCTTAAATAAATGATTAGCGGTAATAAAAGCCAAGGGAGGTCAACAGTGATCACTGACTTTTTTTAGGAGCTTTTTGAGATTAAATAGAAGAAAATACAAAGCATTAAACATGTTAACAACACAAAAGCCATATTAAACGCAGACTACTTTAGGCCTGGAAGTAGGATTCGTCACGTCATCACTTAATAATCGGATACACTTGTCAGTCAACGAGGTCACACCCCCAACTTTAAGCCAGTGTGCATATGGTTAAGTACTATAAAAGATTGATCTCTACAGTTATTACAAAGGAGGTTAACTAGCAACAGACATCAGAATTGTTTTTGCAGCAGGCTGTAAACATGTTTAGTTCTACTTTGAAGTTGGACATTTTAACATTGCAGTCTATGAGGACTAACTCATTGCTTGAGCCTCTAGTGGACATTAGTGACACTGCAGGCTTTGGAGTTTCCACAGAAACTGCAATTTTCAGCCTTAGATTGTGCTTCTTGATTTATCTCAGTAAGCAACGAGTAAGACGTAAAACACATTTTAAACTTATTATTTTGGTCCTGTTGAATATGAAGGGCTACATTTACAACAGCATGCATGGCAGAATAAAAGCAAAAGTAGAACAAACCTGCTTTAGCTCTTTTGATTTTGTTGCTGTTAGATAACATGTTGGAAAAACTGTTTACTTTTGGAAAAATATACAGAAATCATAGAGCTGTGTTTTGGTCTCCTCCAACCCCTGGGAAAAACATCTGGCTCTGCAGCTGCTGAGACTTAACTTTTTTCCATTAGCTTGTTGCTAACTGAGACTCTGTGTGGCCCATGCAACCGAAGCAGCTGATGCTAGAACAGCCGAGAGGAAAAGCAGCAATAATTCTTGCTTACGAGCAGTGAGTGATGTGAGGGCATTACTGAGTCATTCGTCTTAAGTGTCACCTTTAACCATCTCAATTTCTGTGGCATCCATCGTAGCTATGGGCTGGTATCATAAACACAGTGGGTACGGGGTTGTTTTTGGATTATTCAGCAGGAAAACATGTACAGAGCGTAGCTGTCAACAAACCCTGAATGAGTGAGATAAATTCCCCAGCTCTACTTCACTTCTCATATCAGTAATAATCCTGTACCTTCCAGCATATCTGGGAGGGATTACCGACTTCAAAGGGAGGTTAACTGACTTTTATCTTCTTTCTCAGCGGTGACATACTTCTTATGTGATCTCAGTATAATAGGTGTAACAAAGCTTACACAACCACAATATTATCGGTCTATTCTGCGAATTTACAATCAGGACCATTTGTGCTGTAGCTCCACATCAACACGTTCATTTAATCCTCCTCTGTTTTAGGCCGTGCTAATGAACTCGCAAACGAGTAATTTACTGCAAGCCGAAGCCAAGGACGTGGAGGTGTCCTGAAATGTCGGCGCGGTGTGCTTCGCTCCCCTCTTGCCAACAGATTTAATGGTGCGACTTCATCACAGAGCTCTTTAATAAGGCACTTTTTACAAAGTGATATTAAGCCTGCGCGTGTGGGAGATAATTACTCTTGCAGGGGCCACAGACAAATTTGTCCAAATGAAAAACACAATTAGGATTCTTTTGCTTCCCGGATTGGTGATAAAACATTACAGGCTCAAGTCATGTGTACTAAATGGTGTAATTCTATTTCTTATCAACAGAGTGTGGAATTAGCTCAAAAATGAATTTGACATAAAAAAGTTTCCACTTAAAAAACAGATAAAAGTTACGGGTTTCTTTTGGTCTGAAAAACTAGAAAAAAAAAAGAGAGAGGACCCCCCTCCCTTCCATGATTGGGACTGTGCCATAGAAATTCATCACATATCTCATTACAGTGAGCCACAGGTGAGCTCAACCCTGCTTACATCACACAGTATCATGGCACAGGAGACGGGGGGGTTTCCCAGGAGGTCAAAAAGGGGGCCTGACAGGATATCGAGTTAATGAAAACCACCAAGCTGGGGGGATGTCGGTGCCTACAGTAGGTGATAAAGCTGGAGACAGTTGGGAAATTTGTGGTTTGGGTTTTATGAGAGTGCGGCGGCCCCTGGGAAGTGTTTTAATTTAGTTTGTATGCTAAAGGAAGGTGTGGGTGGTCTCGTCTGCTGTCGCATGCTGTTCCTGAAAGCTATTAGCATGTGTGCTAGCTGTTTTACCCCATGTTTGCATCGCCATTTATTTAGCATTTTATTCGTTTGGGTTTTCTTTTCCTTTTTAATATAGAAGTAGACATAAGAACAAGCCTCAAACTGATTGTAATCACTTTATTAAAGGAACTAAAACAAAAGTCTCCTCCTAGCTCCGCCACGGTCCTTAGTCGGCTTTGAAAAGGGGAAGAAAAGGACTTGTGACTGTATTTAGAGCAGACGTGTCAAACATACATCCTGTCAAAGGACCCAGTCCAGCCCACTGAATGGCTGTGCAGATAAGTAGAGAAGGATTTTTGGACTTTTCATTACATTCATGTCACATTTTGCACCAGGAAGATTTGTGCTGCGAGTGGTTAGGAAGGTCTAAGTTCTCCGGCACGGTGCCAGAAATCCTGCGGCCGGTTTTAGATTCATAAATCCATCATTACCTTTAATGAGAAACATTTTTTGCTTACTGTCAAGAAGCAAGGATATGGCTGTATATGTATTTATGAAGGTACAGGCTGAGCAATAATGAATTTCTCTGCCGTTTGGAGGTTTCACATTGATATAAGGATATTATATAGAATCAGGTATCAACATGTAGGTAAAAAGCAGATCTTTCATTTACTCCAACTTATTTTGTGCAACCACTGATCTGCGTGATGATACATTGGATTTGCACTTTTTTCCAGCAAATTATCAGATCAGACATCCAGGGTACTAATGCTTGTTTATTGATGGATCCCATGATACTAATAGTCGTTTTGTCAAAATTTTCGCTTTGTTTTGTTTTAACAGAGCTTAAATGTGTTTTTATTTTTGTATTTTTAAATGTAAGAGGGATCAAAAGTGCTGGAAATAAATAATTCCCTTTCATGAAGGTAAAACTTTGGATGGCTTCATTAATTATTTTAAAATTGGTGTACTGATGCATCAGGGTGTGGTCTTTGTATCTTACATAATCAAAAGCAGGATAAGTCCATGTAGTCAGGTTCATAACCAGAAGAGGAGAACGAGTTACTGGAACATATTTTTTCACAAAGTTTAAAATAAGACAATTGTAAGCTGCTAGTTGTTGTTGTTTGCTCATTTGCTGACCAGTCTCATGATATTGTAGCTTAAGCAACATATATGAGAAGTGCATGATGACACTTACAAGTAGCACAAACTCACAAGCTGACAGTTTCTCACCGTAATTAAAATATCTGCTCATATGTGCTATAATTACACTGACCTGACCCTTGTACACATACAGATTTGGCCCTCTGTGGGTCTTCGGTACATGGAGGTGGGGGTTTCTATCTCTTTTGTCCTTTTAAAGGACATATTTTGAGAGGACAGCGTTTCAAGTGGTGCCAACAGCTCTTCTGTCCTTTATCCTCCTTCCACCTTTTGTCTGTGAGTGGCGCTCCATGTCACAGGCATTCCTCCAGATGATGCTCACTGCACTCTCCCATCCCCCCAGCCATCCTGACCTGTCCCCAGTGCTGTTTATGGAGGAAGTGTCATCCAGGCTCTTATTATTCCAGCTGGGCACGAGCTACCTCTGCCATGCAGCCTGCACCACAGAGGTTGGCCCAGAACAGAAGCAGAGAGGGTTTCCAGAGCAGCACATCCTCGTCTGTGCCAGATATCTTTTTCATCCTTTCTGTTGAAGCTTAAAGATAATAAACAAGGGGAAGTCATTTTAATACAGCTCGCTATCTGAGGGCTGACTTAAAAAAAAGTTTGGATGACCCTTGTGAGGGTGTTATCCGCTATGTGAGCACTCTCTTGTATGTCTGGAGGAGGGTGGGCCGACTGAGGTGTCAGATATGAGGTAAGAAGTTGTCGGTCAGGGAGTTGGAGGGTCAAACAGGGTTGGGCTTGTTTTTCAAACAGACACTTCCAGCTCCGAGCCTTCATCGGAGTCTTGACGCAGGGCCGCTTCCTGCTCTGAGCCCTGTGTACACGATATGTTCCAGCTCGGATCGACCAGTCAGCAGCAGCTTAGGCGAATCTGGCAAAGAGCAAATTTAACACGGCACCTCTCATATGCTCCAGAAACAAATATTCCATCTAAGTGATGCCACCTCCAAATGGGAAGGATTTAGAAACATCATTCATGCAGAAAATCTTTCACCAGCAGTAAGTCACATTGGCAGCCGGGTTCGCCAAAACACCTCCCTAAGCCTTTGCTGTAATCATATACTGTAATGATATAGTACCCACATCAGCATAGTTTAAGGGCTACAGCCAAGCTTTGCCTCATTCAGCTCTATTACTCCTTTAAACTGCACAGAGACAACTCCAACACACAGCCACGTTTCAAGTGCGTTTTACCAACTTTTCATTTGTTGTCTTGCATCCAGAGTTTGCAGACAGCCTGTAATGTAATGCAGCATGTTTTATTAAACACATATACAACACTTTGCATATAACTCAGAACACCCCCCGACATGCCAGCGAGCATAAGTCATGCTTAGTAACGCATTAAAAGGCAATATGATACACGCAAGAAGAGAAAATTTTTTTTTATTTGTAGCCACTGGCATATCCTCATTCTGTCGGCACATCTACCATACGATTATTGCTTGTTTCCATCATCGTTATTAACCTGCTCTCTCCTCTGTGGTTCATCCCACAGTGTTGATTGCCTGCAGAAGCTCACCTGCATGTATATAAACCCAGAGAAGGTGGAGCATGAGCTCTCTTTTCCACTGCTCTATTAGCATTGGTATTTTTCCTGTTATTTTTTGGAGCCTTATTAATTATCAGAGTACCATCACTCCATGTTTTCCTTTTTCCCCCTGTTTTCATAATTTACTTATTTTAGTTTAGGGGAGAAGCCTGAGTCTAACAGCCTGCTCTGTGGTTGTTTCGTGATCTTTCTTTCTTTTTTCATTGTTTTTGCTCTTTTGCCAATCTGTCCTTTTTGAGTTAAATCTTTGAAAGAAAATATTAAAAATTTATGAACTGCAGCAACATTGTGTTATCTCATATATTGGGTTCACAGAGCAATGGATTTAGGGACTATACAGGGAGTGCAGAATTATTAGGCAAGTTGTATTTTTGAGGAATAATGTTATTATTGAACAACAACCATTTTCTCAATGAACCCAAAAAACTCATTAATATCAAAGCTGAAGTAGTTTTTAGTTTGTTTTTAGTTTGAGCTATTTTAGGGGGATATCTGTGTGTGCAGGTGACTATTACTGTGCATAATTATTAGGCAACTTAACAAAAAACAAATATATACCCATTTCAATTATTTATTTTTACCAGTGAAACCAATATAACATCTCCACATTCACAAATATACATTTCTGACATTTAAAACAAAAACAAAAACAAATCAGCCACCAATATAGCCACCTTTCTTTGCAAGGACACTCAAAAGCCTGCCATCCATGGATTCTGTCAGTGTTTTGATCTGTTCACCATCAACATTGCGTGCAGCAGCAACCACAGCCTCCCAGACACTGTTCAGAGACGTTTACTTGTGTGTGATGGAGCATTGTCCTGCATGAAAATCATGTTTTTCTTGAAGGATGCAGACTTCTTCCTGTACCACTGCTTGAAGAAGGTGTCTTCAAGAAACTGGCAGTAGGACTGGGAGTTGAGCTTGACTCCATCCTCAACCCGAAAAGGCCCCACAAGCTCATCTTTGATGATACCAGCCCAAACCAGTACTCCACCTCCACCTTGCTGGCGTCTGAGTGGGACTGGAGCTCTCTGCCCTTTACCAATCCAGCCACGGGCCCATCCATCTGGCCCATCAAGACTCACTCTCATTTCATCAGTCCATAAAACCTTAGAAAAACCAGTCTTGAGATATTTCTTGGCCCAGTCTTGACGTTTCAGCTTGTGTGTCTTGTTCAGTGGTGGTCGTCTTTCAGCCTTTCTTACCTTGGCCATGTCTCTGAGTATTGCACACCTTGTGCTTTTGGGCACTCCAGTGATGTTGCAGCTCTGAAATATGGCCAAACTGGTGGCAAGTGGCATCTTGGCAGCTGCACGCTTGACTTTTCTCAGTTCATGGACAGTTATTTGGCGCTTTGGTTTTTCCACACGCTTCTTGCGACCCTGTTGACTATTTTGAATGAAACGCTTGATTGTTCGATGATTACGCTTCAGAAGCTTTGCAATTTTGAGACTGCTGCATCCCTCTGCAAGATATCTCACTATTTTTGACTTTTCTGAGTCTGTCAAGTCCTTCTTTTGACCCATTTTGCCAAAGGAAAGGAAGTTGCCTAATAATTATGCACACCTGATATAGGGTGTTGATGTCATTAGACCACACCCTTTCTCATTACAGAGATGCACATCACCTAATATGCTTAATTGGTAGTAGGCTTTCGAGCCTATACAGCTTGGAGTAAGACAACATGCATGAAGAGGATGATGTGGACAAAACACTCATTTGCCTAATAATTCTGCACTCCCTGTAATTTTGGATCGCGGATAAGCCCCCAAATATGTTAAATTCATACTCCACATTTTGTCGCACAGAGGATAGACGCTAACCTGTTTTTGATTTTACAGGTTTGAATCATAAACTAATATATTGGACAAATAGTAAATAGTCTGGCCTGATAATGGTGCTGGGTGAAAAAAAGTCGGTATAAATGGTAATTCATCAGGGGGCCAATGAATCTTTAAATGAAATTTTTACAGTATGCTCTGTCGCAGTAGAGTCTGGTAACCGAGGGCTAACAAGGGACATTTTTAAAACAAAAACATTTATTACAGAAGCACTAAAATCAGGTGGAATAGTCAATGCTACAGTACTTAGATAAAAAATGGATTATAGTGAAACAGTCCAGTGTCCTACATGCAAAAAGGACAAGGCCAATTGTGCGACAGGTTGACTGCCCCTTTGAGTAAACCGACAACTCCCACAGGGTCTGGCGGATGCCCTCCTAGATCCCACTACCTTGTACAGAGCAGGGAGTTCAGCATCCCTGTCAGTCCACACTCTGCGTTCAGGCTGAGGATGTTCAGTAGACCCTGACCTGCGCAAAGAATCAGGAAATGTGACCAGCATTCAGCTGGATCTTAGTCATCCCAACCACAGAAACACAAATGATTAACTTATATCTAAGCCCTCTTAAATCTGAGGTGCATAACATATCAGCACATGCCTTCAATTAACCTAACCAAAGTTCACCTAACTCTTAAATTATTGCTAACTACTAACAGCAAATGTGGAGGTGATTTTCTATGCAGACGATACAAATCGGACCGATTACAGTTACACCTATCAGGTTGCGCTGAGATCAAGATGTGAGATTGACCTTTTCTGCAATATCAGAATTTATGTTCTGTTTATATCATGTACTTCAGAGAGTTCACCTTATAAGGCAAATTCATGGAAGGAAGATTGGAAAGGTGAAGAAAAGGATTAGAAATCCTATTTTTGGAGTGGACTTTTTTGAGCGGTGTTGGTTGAATGTTGGCAAATTGTTATTCATTTTCTTTCTGCTCCAGTGGTTTTCTTTTTTGTGTTTTGTTTTTTTGTGTTGCTGTTTAAACTAAATTAACATATTCATGTAAAGAAAATTTCTGCCAGCCACCAAGTCATTTAGTCTAGGCGAAAATGTTTGACCAACTGACTGAAAGCTCCAGGGACTTTACCGGGATTCTCACTGTCCTTTGTACTCCTGATATTTCCATTAACCTGCAGAAATGTGCTGAGAAATGTGGCCATCCATCAGGATTTAAGCGGATTTTATGAGCGTCTGCATGACTCATTGTTTGTTCCTCTTTGTGTCGATCTTTCCTACTTGTGCGGCCTGGCCTTGTGTTGACACGTTGCAGAAAAAGCTTTCCCCGACTAATTCAGCCACTTAATCACATCATTAAATGCATTGTTAGACACATTAGAAGCCGCTTGCTTCACAATACCTTTTGTTAATGTAGCGAGTAAAAAGGGCTTCAAGGGTTAGCACAAAATTAGCCATTGACAGTTAGAGTGATTACCTAAATCCAAATTACCTGTTATATTTTCCTTTTCATTTTCATTGGCCGTTCAGCCGCCGCTGGTCACTCTCCGGGAGGCTGCCTCTTCCCTGACAACAACTACTTGTACTTGCAGATGGAGCGACCTCGCCTGACCTCGCTTTGCAGGTTCGCTCTCTGTGTTTTTTCTCCCTGCGTCTCTTTACAGATCATTTATAATTAGCCCTGTGAGAGACAGAGAGTTTTTAGTGAGTGCTTCACTAATTGTGTCGCTTTATTATTTTTCTTTTGCTGCCTTTATGAAAAGGGGTATTTAGCGAAATCGAGCAGCGAGAACAGCTGCTGCATTTATCCCCCTCATTTGTTTTGACTGTCAGCGCCAATTCAGACCTGCCTGTTTGTGTACCTTTGCCCCGTGGCGCTGATGGAGGTGGGTGGTGGGAAAGCTAACAGCACATGGGAGAGAAAGTGCACATTATAACGGCATTGTTGGCTGATAGCAGGGATTATGAAAATTACATTTACCTTTCCACCGGCCTGTCATTTTATCAGTTCTGCTGTTGACCTGAGCACCTGAAGTTGTTGTTAGTGTCTGTGCCTGCATATATTTACAGTATATGTGTGTGTGTGCCTGTGTTTACTCGTTTGAAATTGTGTATTTGTTCAAATTTTGGTGCAAGCTTGAGTGTGTGTTTGTGTGTTTCCTGTGCTCGTTCGTGTGTGTCAGAGATAGATCCTCCTTGTCTACAGTGTGTCTGCTGTAGTTTGCATTCTGCAGCTACAGTGTAAGCAGATTTTCATGTTCTCCACTGCAGCCTGTGGGACTGGAACCAGAGGTCGATCCAGGACAAGGGCATCTGCCAGCGGTGTGAATAATGCAGGGCTGCTGTACAGTGGGAAGTTTGTGTAGGGGTGGATTTATCGCTCTGTTGTTTTTGGTGGTGGTGCCGTGACGAGTCTACATGCCATATGGAAGTGTGCAAACATCTGTACATGAGTGTATTTGTTTCATACAGAATCTCCTTTCCTTATTTTCTGCCTCACATATCTATTTCCAGCCGTGGGTATTCATATTAGCATAATAACAAAGCTGAAGCTTGATGTAATGAGTTCAGTGTATGTATAGTAATCCCTCTGAGCCAACAGCTCGGGCTTCTCACTGCTCTAAACACTCACTTTTTCAAACCTTCTGTTTATGATGGGCAACCATTCACAAGGTGGAGGAGCCCAAACTGCTTGTTTCAGACAGTGTAAGATACAGAAGGACTATTGTGATCTGTAAATCATGCAAAGCCCTAGCAGAGACTAAAAATAAAAATATGGGTGTGGAGATGGGAAGAACTGATGCGCACTAAAGTGTAGACAGAGACGATGGTCTCTCAGGAAGAACACGCACAAACTTGTGTTGTTTTTTGTGATTGTCTTGTTGCCATTTTTTATTCATTCTGACTTTTTATGGGCAATTTATTTACATTTATTTTTTATTGTGTGGTTGTTTCTCTCTTTACTGTTTCACCTTTGTATTTCCATCCATGTCTTAACGACTCGTCCACTGAGGGCCACAGGGGGTGGCAGCCTATCCCTGAGGTGTACTCTGTACAGGTTGCTATTTTGTGCCTTAGTTGAGGTTTTCTTCTTCCCTGTAGCTTCCCTGTAACTCTCTTGCATCTCTTTGTGGCCTTTTAAAGAAATGTCCTTTTTGCCCACTGGCACTCTCACCACTCAGACCTCTTGAGAAGCCTGGTCAGTTATCCTTCCCTGCATGGACTCTGTACACTAAACAGACTGAATGAAATTTGTGAGCCTCTAAAACAAAGTAACATTTTTCTCATTAGTAACTACTTCTTTAATTACTAATGTATTATCTTCTTTTCTCATGAGACTGTAAAAAAAAAAAATCCAGGATTTTACTTTACTTTTATTTTTTTTTCGTGCATGTTCCATTAAGAGGCTGCTGGTCTGATGATCCAGTGTTGTTCCACAGCTCCACCCACTGAGTGATTCAAAGGATAAAAATAGTTTTCCACTTGTGAATTCAAGTAGTCTACTTTTACCTTATATGGGTCTGACTGATGAACCACAGACGGTCTCCTGTAGGTTAAAGTGAAGAACTGAGCACACTTGTACTTATTGCACAGTGTATGATCTCCCACTGAGGCTAAATGCCTTCTGTTTTCAATTAGGTTACTGACTAAAGAGACCTGGAGACGGCCTGAATGTGGGGCTTTCATATCTGATATGATTATGCAGAAGACCAGCAAGACCACCAAAGTAAACAATGCGTAAATAAAGTAAAAGTATATGACAATAATTTAGTCAGAAACAGTGGTGGAGGTGGGTTGCTAAGCAGCTTGCAGCTGTTCAGGCAAGAAGGCTAGAACTGCTTGAATTTTCACCACTTTTAGGCCTGAGATCTTCATCACAATCACCAAACAGCACTTTTCAGTCCTTTTTTTAAAAATGTTGTTTGAAAGTGTTCTCAGATAACCCCACACAATGGCTGCAGGTTGAAAGAGTCCGTTTGAACAATAATTATTTTCTCCAAACTACAAAGAGTGCTGGAGTTTCACCTTGGAGGACTTAAAGCAGCCCTTGAAATGATCAGTTTTTCACATTTAGAAATGAAATAAGCTCACAGCCACTCCAGCCCAAAGCTTGGGGACCTTTGCTTCTGCCTTCTGGAGGGTGTTCGATTTTCTATAAATAACTCAAGCAATAAAGGATTTACAACCCAGCTTTTGTTGAAAGGTAAAAAGCCAGCTCATAGTTCATACATCAGTAGTCATGAGCTGCCTGTATTACATGGTGTTCTTTGTTTTGTTTTTTAAAGATTGTTGTATGGGGCATTTTTGCTATAATACAGTAGAATAAGAAAAGTAAAATAAGAAAATTATAGTCAAGGTATGCAGCAAACAACCTGAGCAGTGTGCAACCTAACCACCCAGTGAATGGGTCACTCTCATGGGGTTGATGTTATTAAAGCTTCATTCTGTTGTTTGATGCTTAAAGGATAATTCTGGTATATTTCCAAAGGGCACATTTTCTTATTGCAGGAAAGTAATGGATGGTGAAAATGGTTTTTCCATCTGGATTACAGAGAGAGTTGATGTCCCAAATGACGGGAGGGATTCTAAAGACGGAGCAAGAAATGGACAGGCAGATCGATGCAGATGCAGCACTAATGCAGCAAGAGAGGTTTAGTGAAGAGAAAGCCGAGCCACAAGCAAAAGAGTTCAATCTACCATTCGTTCTGTGTTCCAGTCCCTCACCTTTGGTCATAAGATTTGGGAAGTCATGGAAAGAACGAGGTGCTGACTTCAAGCAACCAACATAACTTTCCTCTGGTGGGGGTGGCCTTGGAGATGCGGTTATGAGTCCAGACATCAGAAGCAAGCTCAGAGTTGAGTTGATGTAGAATATAATCAAGAGGCCTCCTCAATACCTTTCTCTGCAGATTTTCCAGCTATCCGCAACTGCCAAGTATCTAAGGCAGTTGGGGAGTGTTTCAAGATGCCTATGGAAGAATTTTACATTTTTGTTACATATCAGGACATCAGGAACTCCCTGCATGCATTCTGCTACTGTGACATGATGGATGCATGGACAGATGGATACATCATATTTTTTTCTATCTTGACAATCAAAGCACATACACTAAAAAGAGATGCTTGTTTATAAAATTTAAAAAAAAGGTTAGAGTCATTTCAGCCTCCCCAAAAACACTGAGGATTCAAATACGGTGATCTGGGCCCAGTGGAAAATTTGTCCTGACATTAATCTGGACATCTCAAAGACAAGGAGGCAAGGTGTAACCAAAACAATCCATATCCCAATAGGACTGAGCATTGGTGAGGTTTGCTGATACAATACTGATCAATGGAGGGTCTATCCTGCAAAATCACAGGACCCAAAGGACCCACAAACAGAGGACATCACAGAGATCCTATGTCCACGCTCCGATGGGAGCTGTTCTGGCAACACAATGGGGTTTTACATAATATTAGGCTGGTGGTTTTAAAGTTGTGGGTGAGAGAAATAGCTGACCTTGGTGAAGGTGACATTCTCAGATCATGAAATAAAAAAACTCATGAGCATGAGCGCTGATTGTTATAGTACTGTGAGCATTTACCGAGTCAGTAAAGGAGAGAGGGAGCAGGACGGTAAAACAGCTCTATAAAGCTCCGGAGTTTCACAGAGTGGATGGAAAAATGAGGAGACGAAGGGATAGGGAGGGAGGCGACACACTCGACTTTCCCTGAGGCCTTAAAAGACGAAGGCATTACAGACGAGGGTTTAAGTGACAAAGTGGGATTGGACACACAACAGCTGGGACATTTCAGGCTGAATTAGACTATAATTGCTGTTCTGAGGTGGCCCTCTACAATTTTTATTTGCTACCAATGTCATTTGGCAGAAAGCAGAATTCCCTACAGCCTAATGTTCATTAACAGCTGACCAGCAACAAATTAATATTTACCCAGAGGCTCATTTCCTCATTAGCACACACTTTTAAAAACAGATTTTCATCCGCAGTCAGTTTGTGCTGCATGAACCCATGACCTTTGCTCAAAGCTCCACATTACTACCTTGAACTCACCGTGGCTGTTGTTTAAACCTGATTTGCAGGTGGTAACTTTAGATCATGTCATTACACACCACCAGCGTCCTTGACCATCAACACGCGAGGCTTTCGCTGCTAGTCTGCACATATTTCACCATCTGAAGACTCTGAGGTACATTCCTTGGAAGGACAATGGGTTTTGTTTAGCATATTTCCACCACACATGCGGGGAGAGGCCTGAGGTGTGGGCCTATGTGCAGCCACATGTGACACATTTACAGCTATTTGAAGGGAGGCTGTGAGATAGATAGAGATATCACGGTACTCTCGGGTGCAGGTGTCCATTACATTCCAAGTATCTCTTGCATTTTTTATCTTTTATTAATGGAGAAAGGGGGAAATATTCAAAGCCAGGGCTCCTCTTAGGGAACGACAGCTTCAGTATGTCACCACCTCCTTCCCCAAAGTCTCAGACACAACAAGGTGAGGAGAAAATGAGGGATGAGAAGAGGGAGCAAAGCATTTTTTACTACCTCTGCCTCTTATTGGATGCTCATGAGGCTGATAGCTACTTCAGGACTTCAGATATAAATGACATAGTTTGATTTAGAGGTGATGAAAAACAACGTTAGGGTGATATTAGAAACCTTTCGTTCAATGGGGACGGGGCTTTACTGGATTTGGAGATGAACGTATGTATTTAATATGCAAAAGATATATATGGTATCCTCACACCTCTGGACCTGGTTCTTGTTGTACAGTAAAGTAAAATAATGGATTTAAATATGTCAAGAATATAAAAATAATAAGTGCAGTTTAATTTTGCCATCTTTTTATCTTTTGTACTCATCATTTGTCTCTTTGTGGATAATTTTTATCATTTTATTGTCACTGATTTCACTGCTCTCTCATTTTTATTTTATTTTTTCAGTTTGCTTCTCTGTGGATTTTTTTTTTGTGCTTTTTCTCTTTGCATTGCCAACACATTTGTATCCCAGTGTATCAGAAATGATACAGTTTTCTCAGATGACGCTGGTGTCATCTGACACGGGTGTCTTCTCGTTACTCGTCTGTTATATCATCCCTTTATCCACCCGGTCACAGCAATATCCAACACTGAGAGATATAAAAGTTACAAAGTCCGGATTAGAGGTGGGATTAGAGTCTACTGTCAGTGGAACCACAGTACAAATCCTGTTTAGACATTTATGGTTCTCTTTGTTTTTACTCACTTGTCAGATGGGTTAGGTTTGGGGAAAGAACACAGTTTGGGTTAAAATGTGTATTTTTTACAACATTAAAACTATATGGTGAAAAATTATGTGAAGAGGTCATTTAGCAGCATTCATGCTAACACGATGAGTCAGACTGACACAAAAGGACACCCCAGAGGTGAGAGTCAAATATGTTACTTCAGGAATAAGCAGAGGCTGCTGTTTAACAAGTTTTCCTGCATCTAAAGTAGTTTTGGCTTGTTTTTATGCCCGCAGACATTTTTGTATCTTTGTTTCTGTTTTTCCTTTTTTTTCCTTTCGTGTCCATTTTTGTGTCTTGTGGTGGGGATTTTCCTTGTAATTGTTATTATTCTGCATCTCTGTCCTGATTTTATTTCTTTTGGTCTCACCTTTTTTTCTATCTGTTGATACACAATAAAAACAAATGATAAAAATCTGTAAAAATAAGGCACATGGCAGCTTTTTAAAAGTAAGGAATTTTTTATAATAATATATATATATATATATATATATATATATATATATATATATATATATAAAACAGATAATATATTGTGTTTGCTTTTGTATGGATTTTTTACAGTATATATTGCATCAACTTATAATGGGTTTTTTTGTTGTTTTTTTTGACAGATACTTTGTCTTTTTATTACATTTTTGTCCTTTGTGAACATTAACACTGTTTCCTTTTAGTGTATTTTTTGTGTCATTGTTTTGCATCTTTTTATTCATGGGTTTTGTCTCCTTGTGGGGTACATGCATGTCGATATCTGTCAATCCTAAATGAATCATGAAGCAATACTAAATGAATTACTTCAGCTGACATCAGATAAACTAATTCATTTAGTATTGCTGGCTCAGATCAATCAAGTTATTCTATGTACTGTACACTCACAATAAACAAGATAGCTTAACTTAGCCAGCCTTAAGTTAACTGTAGTTAATTTTTCTAAGGCAACCAGTTTGCATAATGTTTTTTAAGTGCCAATAGCTTCTAAGATTTTACATTAAGTAGCAGTTTTTCACTCTAACATGGTTCTTTTTGTTGTCATTTTTGGTCATTTTGGACATTTATTTCTGTCAAATCTTTCTATAAGAGGCCTTTTTTTTTTTTATCTCTGTGTGGTTTTCTTTTTTGGCCTCTTTGTGGCCATTCATCATTTATGTGCCAATTTGTGTATCTTTGTTGTTCTTTGTAATCATGTTATTCCTCTTTGCAGGCGATTTGCATCCCTTTGTGGTTATTTTTTGGTCTATGATCCTTCAGCATGATAGTACCATGAAGAAAACAAGTCTGGGTGTCACTGGCAGATCCGTAGTTTAAGTGTTTACCTCGACTAAAAGACAGCAATCTGCAGTATAATGAGAGACCGAGGGTTAGTGAGAGAGAGGGAGAGAGAGAGATGGAGCCAAACATGTCGGAGGTGTAATGGAGCTCTTCTTCATTAGGTATACAGGACGTGAACAAACAGTGACGAGAGTGAGTGTGTGTGCACAGGGCCGAGGCTGTCGATGGCTTTTTGCTAATAGGCTGACACATGACATTATTTGCATTCATTAGCAGACAGAAGCTAAGTCACGGCCACGTATAGCAAAGGTCACCACAGGGCTTTGCATCCCCCGTTACCGGCACGAGTGACTGCCGCCTGTCTGGTGATCAAATGGGAAACGGATAATAGTCGGTTAAATGAGGAGAGCTGTCGGTCTGTGACCAGAATCAATTAACAAGCTTTTCCAGAATGTTTCAGTATTCTGATGGAGGCCTGCCTGGAAGTGTTTGTTGCATGTGGCAATTTCCCTCCATTCTAGCCGGCAAATAATAAACAGATCCTCCCTGAGTTGGGTTTGATGCATTCAGAAAGAGGTGGGTGAAAACATATCTGTATTCATCTTTCATATGAAACCTGAAGAACAGGGGCAATGTAGAAAAATCAGAGTGAATGTGTGCAGAATAAAGCAGAAAATGAAAAAGTCGAATAAATCCTGAGCTCAGAGGAGGCTGCAGCTGCTCTTATTTCTCATTCTGATAGAAGCTGTTTGCATAGAATGTGATTTTACACTGTTAACATGCACAACGGTGACGAAGATGCCCTGCATCGTCATCTTACCTCTGACACAAATTGCCCCTCCAATCAGCAGCCTGTCCATATTGTGCTGTTCTTAATTTTATTCTCAGTAGTAACCTCCACGGCTAAGAAAATAATGAGTCTGAAGCACGTTATGCCTCTCATTTATGGCTCTCACTTATGGTTTCCTGGAATAAATTGAGCAGCACCTGATGGGACTGAAAAGGACAGACAGTGTGGAAGTCTGAAAAGCTGCAGTTCCTTCAACGTCCACGAGAGACTCCATCAGTGAGTCCGTCCCCATAGACCCTCATGTTAAAAATGTCCAACTTTACAGCAGAAATAACTTTTTTTTTTACACAGCCTAATAAAGCAAACTGCTTTGGGCTCTATAGATAATTATTTTTTTCATAACCTCTGTGCAGTGGGTTAATCATCTGATAACTCACTTTTTTAAATCGTATTAAGGCCTAAAGTTCGCATTATTAGAGGTGCGGCCTCTTTGACTGACAGGTGGTTGGTGACACAGGAAACTGTGCTGGGCTTCACCTTGGCTAACTGCACATCAGAACTGTGCCTGTTCTGTTGGAATATTTGTAATGTAATTCTGAGCTCCAGTTTTTGTAAAATTCTTCGATTTTATTATGATGTTACTGAATACTAGGTTGCAGGTATCTGTGTCTGTGTGATGCACCCATATAGATGCAGCCAACTGCCGTCTTCGATCACCATAACAATAAATGGGTAGAAAACACTACCACTGACCAGTGGGTGATTTCACAGTGGCTGAATATGTAGTGTTTATATGTTTTTATGGTTATATTTTCAAATGGTTCTGGCACATGCTCTCATATTGTACAGCAAGCCAAAACATTTAGAGCATGGTTTATTTCAATCCAGATGAAAGTGCTATTAAGCTGAAAACACCAGCACCCTCATCCCCTTATCATTGCAGGCTGGAAATGGATCCAACCTTAACCATCATACCTTTGATGGGACATAAACATAGCATGTATCTCACCTTCTAACACATAGTAGCTCAAATTATGACTAGCTAAGCGTCAACAAATTCATGACAGCAATATCTGTAGAAAACCAGAGACAAACAGCTGAAAACTCTGAGTCTAAACCCAAACTGCAGTGTCCTCTGCTCTGTGAACGGCTGTGGAACAGTGAAAATTACAGCCCTTTTTGTGGTCCAGTTATGGTCACACATTGGTAAATGAAATATAGATGATTTTATTTTGACCACCTGTAATCTAACGTGTTTCACAGCAAGGCCAAAGAAACTGAGATTGCACCTAATTTGAGATCAATTCACAGCACGCCAACTCCACTAAAATAATTCCAACACACACACACATACACACAAAATCTTTTGTAAGGACACATGAAGAGTTTTCACAAACAAAGAGTTCCAGCTGACTGAAATAATAGCAGCAAAATAAAAAGTAGCACTGCCACCAACGAGCAAAAGAGACATTTTCCGATGTTATAATTTACTCGATCTTCATTGTTGTTTTTTTCCATGCTCTCTCATTGTGTCACAATTAAAGAGAGGTGTGTAATTATTGCACATATTGTGTTTGCAGTGTTTCTTTCTCAAGTTACTCTTTGTGAGAAATTTCATTTGCATGCAATGAAAGTTAAAGTGTTTTTAATTCTATTCCAATTTATTTATATAGAGACAATCTCAATAAACAGACATCTGCATATGAATATGAAGATGCGAGGATGTGAAGATTTGTGTTCTTCGAAGTTTTCTGCTTTCCATTTGAAGTCTCAGTTCTTCCAATAAGCTTTGAGCACGCTTTGGCTGCTGTCAGGTAAACTGTTCATGTGGAGAGCAAAAAGGGAGTCCATGAGGTGGAATGCAATCGTGAAACCATTGACTACCAATCAATCACTTTTCAAAGAAAAACTGGTTGAAAACTACAAGGCAGGGTTAGTAGACTTGTGGGTTTAAAGGGCTAAAGCAGAGCAGAGTGTGTTGAAATGTGCAGGTCCTGTCTGACTGCCAGAATGTTACCATAGACCTGAGATGATTCATTAATGCAGTGGCGATAAATCCCATATAAGGTTCTCATCAAAAATGGAAAGTAAAGTCTGGATTGCTAGTGAAATATGTTCAGCTCTGGTCTTAAATCCAGAGTTTTAATGCAAACAACTCTATCAAGGTTCAGCACAACTCTGATAATACCTGAACCTTGAGAAAAAAAGATTTTTGAAGGGATTAAACCGTGATCTTTTGGGCGGGAGAAAGAGGAGGAGAGAGAGAGATTGCCTGTGCTGCAGCGCCATGACCACAGCTGCTCCAAATCATGCTGGGAATGAGCAGAGTCAGCTGGCAGTGTCACCCTGTCCTTCATCTACACTGTACTGTACGGACACAGTGGCACCTACATACGATCACACGTGTGTGCGCTCACACCTTACCCACCAGACAAACACCAGAGCGTTCATGTGGCGGTTTGGTTTTCAGATAGGTTTGGATGCTGCTGGTTATAATTATTATAGTGAAATTTAGAGTCATATCAAGTGTACATGTGTGACTTTGAAAAAGGGTACGTTTAATTGGTTGTTTTCTGGGAGCCAGTAATGAGATTTAAACACGCATCAATAATCACCTGATAAACTCGGTTAGAAATGAGCCTCAGAGGCACTAAATTACTGCTGATGCATGTTTTATTACAAATGTATTTCTGACTGTATGATTAGGCCCACAGAGAGTGATCGGGTCCATGAATGAGCCAATTATTTCAGTGGGGATCTGGCTCGGAGCAGCATCAGGTGCGGCGCACGGTGGCTGAAGCGCGTAGCGTCACGTCAGTACACGTCCAAGCCGAGGTCGAGGTAACGTGGATGAGTCCACGCAGGGTGGGAACCAGGCTATTCTTATTTGCATGATGTCTCCCTATTCTGAGAATATGACAAAGGCTCACTGTCAGTGAGAGATTAGGCTGTTAGAGTTTGAGTTTACATCCTCTTTCTAGTGGACGTTAACACAAAAAAACAGAGCAAAACCCATTTTAGCTTCTTTTGCATTTAATTTGCATAACTGGCAAAGCTAATCCTGAGCATCATCACCAACAGTATGTCCCTTTGTGAATCTAACACACATCTCTTCTCTTTTTCTCTTTCGGCAGATTAACCCTTTAAGACCTACCATAGAACCAAGTCCACCAGAGCTTATATTATATTTTTACCTGCTGTGGAGCCATTTTTGGGAGCATTTCAAGTTGCTATACATCAATACAACCATTATAGCCCAGATTTTAATAATATGTATTCATTAAGTGCATAGTAATTACATAAATTGCAAAAAAGTGCAATAAACTACAAAAAAATTGAAAATCGCTTTTGCTTTTTTAACATATACTTGTAGTTAGAGAAATTTAAGAGGCTTATCCCTCAAAACTGTAAATACAAAAAAGTTGCACAAAATAGTTTCCCACCACAGGAAATTTATTTTGAGTGTCTTCATAGTTTTATTTTTGAAATACACCAATTTTTATACACTGCAGGAAAAACGAAAATAAATATTATACTGCAAATTTGCAAAAAAGCAGCATATGCATCAAAATAAACTATTTCCAGCAGTGCAATATGAGTCCTAAGCATCCCAGAAACGACACAGAAAGTCATAAAGTCAAAGATAACTTTTAAAAAGACGAGTATAGGCCCTGAGGCCCTGATAGTAAAAAAAGACTACATTTCCGCGAAAATGACGTCACTTCCGGTTCCTGGCAGGTAATGGCGGAAATGCAAAAGTTCGCGCTGACGTCTGTTCCAACGTAGGAAGTGTTATGAACAGCTGATCGAATCGGTAAAGCGTGTTTCTGGAATATTATGTTTTTGTTCCATCAAGCGCTTTTTATGCAGTTTTTGCAAAGCTTTATGTGGAAGGAAACCGTGACCTAGGGCAAGCTAATGGCATAAGATGTAAGTACAACTTCTCCAGTTTCATATGCAAAAAAAATTATTGCGCTAGCTTACGTGGTTGCAGTGCTACTGGGATTTTAAAATAGTTACGCAAAACAGAGCGTGCCCGCTCCGATCGGCTGTAAAGGGTTAAATTTAATGTAATTTTGAGCACTAAACTCTGTTTTAATTAAACCATATGTTCAAATTTTGAGCTTATGCTGAATCTCATTTAGCTCACAGCCTGAAAAAAGAACTTTAATTAAACCAGAATTAAGTTGTCTTTGAGGATGTTCCTTCCCCCACACCCTATTTTCTGGAATAAAGTTTGAACACACTCCACTATACAGACTCCCAAACCCTGCAGTTCCTCTAATGTCCACTGGAGGCCTTAATATTCATTTCCAATTTTTTTAGTGACACAGTCTGCCAGGCTTTACATCAGCTAACTGGAGTCCCTGAACTGGATCTGTAGACCGCGTTTATGCTGTTGGAGCCTTTTGAAGCATTTTAATGCAATTATCTGACCAATAATATGGGCGCTGTGTGGATAATTGTACTAACAGACCATCCAAGAAGTCTATGCTCCAGTTTTTCTCATTGAAATTCAAGCATTTTATTTGTTACTGAGTACTAAATAGCAGGTATATGTGTCTGTTGGATGTCTGTGTGATGCTCCAATACAGTCTATTGATGTAGTTTCCTACTAGAAAAGCTAAATGTGATCACACCTGGTCAAAAAAGCCATAATAGGAGCTCAAATCTGCAGCAAGAGTACTGGCAGTGACTAGAAAGAGAGAGCATATTTCTCCCACATTGGCT
Organism: Rhamphochromis longiceps; assembly: GCF_057381845.1. Lineage (NCBI taxonomy): Eukaryota > Metazoa > Chordata > Actinopteri > Cichliformes > Cichlidae > Rhamphochromis > Rhamphochromis longiceps. The sequence continues at coordinate 31,701,817 of NC_140572.1, forward strand.
TCTCTTCATTGGCTCAAGAACTTAATTTAAAATCCTCCTCACATACAAGATCTTGAATAATCAAGCCCCATCTTATCTGAAAAACATCATAGTACTGTATAAGCTTAATACAGCACTTTACTTTTAAACTACTGGTTTACTTGTGTTTCCTGGGGTTTTTTAAAGTGAAATGCTTTCAGCTTCCAGGCCCCTCTTCTGTGGAAACAGCTCCCAGTTTGGATTCATGGGGACCTTCCAATGTAAAGCACCATAATGCAACTGTTACTGTGATATGACACTAACGAAATAAAACTGAATTGAATTGAATTGAATTGAAAACCAAGGCTTCAAAATGTAACTTTGCATCTTGTGGATGATGTGTTTTATAGTCTGCAGTCCCAGGAGTCTGATCCACAGTCAGCAGTGTTTGGGAGAAACACTGTTCTTCTGTTTATGCTTTTATTTTAAGGAGAAGCTGCTAAAAGAATTTAGCTTTTCTTACAGCTGCTTCACAAGAAGACCTCTAGTGGATTCTTTTTATTGTTGAGCAACAGCAGGATATTTTTTAACTTGTGGCTGAAGAGACTGAAAGTTCAACCCTTAATCTACTGAACAAAGCTGTTATCTGAGGCATGAGCTGAAGTGCAGACTACTTGTCCTCTAACTCCAGGCCACTGAGGTGCAGTTAGAAAATCAAAACAGTGGATAAAGCTAAACACCTCCAGTCTAACTTTGGCTGGTGTGGTTCAGCTTTTGAGTCTGTTAGGGCAATTTAACGCACGGCCTTCAAAGAGGACAGAGACAGTCATTCTCAGAGCTGCAAAAACACCTGAAAAATGTTCTATTTACTTGTCTTCCTTCTTTCTGTGTTTTATTGACTGATGCATCTCCTGCTTAGCATATCGTACTGCATCACCCTGCAAACTGTGCGCAGCGAGGCAGTGAGTCACAGGTAACTGACTCCTTACAAACAGGAGTGATGAGTGCCAACGGGCTCACCTCCAGCTCTTAAATTCTACACAAGACTCGAGTCGGGCTGGAAAAAATTGATAACCTCACTTTGAGGTTAGTGATCTTCTTGTCTTTGTTATTTATTTTTGCCCATGAAACTGAGATAATGGCGATTTGCCGCTCTTCCGTTCTCCTCCCATTCCAGTTTTCTTGCCTCCTTCTCCTCGCGTTTCTCCGCCTCTCTGCTGAGCGCTGACTCCCTGTTTTGATTGGACCTGATGAGCGCAGGGAGTATTTGCCAGTTTTGGAGGCCGGAGTTATCTGCAGAGGACCGTAGTTTATCTGACCCCGCGGGCTGACCTCCTGTTTCCTCTCTGGCCCTCTGACGCTGGGACGGGACTTCCTCTGACGGCCTTATCAGTTTGAACCACAACATTGGAACAGACCCACCGACCAAGATCTCACGAAAAAAAATACAACTGCTGTCAGAAAAGTATGTCAGAGTATGAGAGATGTGCTCGAGTTCAGAAGAATCGCTGTTTGTTTGAGTGTGTCAAGATTCCTCTATTAAAAGGTCAGCTATTATTTGACCTGACGACACACACAGCTGACCAGAACACATAGGCCACCCGATGGCGTATCAACACTGGCTGACACTCAGACATCATCAGCCCCACAGCAAATACGACAGTGGGGATCAGGACAAATATTAGAACAACATAAACTGATGAAACAATTACAAAAACGGAGTGTGTCAACAACATTTGAGCATATTTGATTAATTAAATGTAAGGTGTCAAGCTTAAACTGAAGAAATGCCAAGCAAACCACATCTGTGTTCTTCTTGCACCTGCAAGAGCACCTGGGAAAATCTGTTAGCTTACCTTAATTTAATCAGCAGCAAGGCAGGGGCATTCACAAGGACCCACAAAGAAGAGGAGCAGTCCCTTCCACGGCGACAAATAGAAAATACCTCATCCGCACTGGACGGGCAGACACATTCTTTAATCTACACCTGTCTTTCTACCCAACAAGTAATCAAGGCAGTAAACCCAGTTTATGTAGACAACAGAGAAGAACTGGTTTCAAGACTGGGTACTGGACAATATCAGCTGAGGTCAGTCAGAAACATAGCTAGCTCCTCACAGCAAATAACACCTAAGAAGAAAAACAAATCAGAAAAATCACCGAAGAATGGATGGAGAGGAATGAGGGAGCTCCACTGGGGGAGAAGAAGCAATTAGTTTGCATTTAGTAGGTGAGAGTTTGAACAAAGGTCCAGCAAGTGGTTTTGGATTGCAAAGCCATTAGAAACACCCAGTGCACACAAAAATGACTTCAGGCTTCTGGATTTGATGGTCGGAGCTCTATTATTCTTTGCTGGCTTTGAATAAACAGTGCTGCTCTGAGCCTGGCTGTGTTGATTCCAGAGGGCAGATAAGCAGAGTAAATAAAGCTGAACTCGGACTGGAAAAGGTTTCCACGACTGCTTTACTGTCTAAATGCCTCCAGATGGGTTGAGTTAAGGAAGCGTCGGTGAATCGCGTCCTGTTTTCTAGTTCTTAGAAAGTGTAAAATAATCTTTAACTCCACCTCGATAGGGCAGCTGGCAACTTATCCAGGGTTGGGACTAGGGATTGGTTTTGGTTTAGGCTCACACTAAATAGAAATATTCAGAAACTAGAATGTGTTACATTTCAAAAGAAGCAGTCTTCCTGCCTTTACACCTATCCTAGATGGGTTGGCAGTGACCTGGTGGATGTTAAGAGGTAACAAGAGACCTTCACTGTACTTTGCATGTAAAGCATGAGCGCGATGACACGCAGTCACAATGGAGCATTTATCAGGGCTGTCTGGGGACTTTCTGGGGGAGCGATGGGCATGCGATGACTTATCTTTGGCAAACACCTTGCGTATAAAGAGCACCGCATAACTTAGCGGTGAGTAATAGTTTTAAGGAAAAGACTAAAGATACGTCTTTTATAAAAGTCACCGTGAAGCAGAGAGAAAAAGCGATGTGGCGTTAAGTGAAAGATGAGTTACTGTATGTTTCTCCAGCTCCTGCAGACAGATTGCACCAAGGCGACTTCCCTCCTCTCCAAGTGACTGACATTTATGGTGATGGAAAGGCCTGCGTCTCTTAAACAGCGGCTCGTTATTCTATTAAAGGTACCCTGCTAGCGACTTACAGGAAGCAAAAGTGATGACAAGGTAAAATAGATTAATTAAGGCACCTCGGCGACGAAGCAGCCACTTAATCATAGATTGTGCTTGTCACAGGGATTTAGGATCTGATTGACTTGAACAGATTATGCCTCTCTTCATTTTCTGCCTTTGTGCAATGGAAAATTAATTGTCAGTGACATTTGGTTGTAATCCCCCCCCATCTCCCTCCTACCACCTCCACCACCTCCCCTCTATCTGTACTTCCTCAATTAATTATTGGCTCCCTTTTATATTCTCGTTCCAAGGAGTTTCTTTCGGAGATACACAAGGGGCCGAATCATTTCCTCAACTGCTGAGGACAACATCCGCCGTTTGATTGAGTCGAGGCAATCTAATCATCAGCTTCTGCTCTCATACTCAGACTGCTGTGTCAGTGCTATTACCCACCACCCCTCCGACACACACACACACACGCACACACACACACACGCACACACACACACACACACACACACACAGTGAGTCTGAATGACAGCTAAATAGTGGAAAGGGTCCACCTTGACTCGTCACTCTTCTACAGCTTTGACAGCTGATTTCACTTCACTGAAAAGAGGAGGCGAGAGAGAGTAAAAAATGGAAAGAAAAGGAAGAGAGGAGAAAAAAGAAGGAGAGGGAGAGCAGAGGAGAGAGGAGGTGAAGGAAAAGAAGAGAGGAAAAAGTGGAGGCGGAAGCAGGTGTGGGAGAAAGATGAGAAGGAATGAGGAAGACGACGTGATGAGTGAGTGAAGGGAATGAAAAAGGGAGTGACGGAGGAAACGAGGAGGAGAGGAAATGGAGGGACTAATTGTGGGATGCTGGATGAGAGAGGAGATGGTATCATAACATGATGAAACTGAGGTCACCTGTGTGTGCGCGCGTGTGTGTGTATGTTTGTGTTTGCTTTCTATGTCGAATTAAACCACAGAGGCAAAGTGAGACATTTCATTTCCCAGATATGATTGATGGCTAATGTGTGTGTCCCAGAGAGGCATCAGATAGCCTGTCCTGACTCAACACACAGACACACACACAGAGTTACACACTGATTGTGGTCTTGTCTAGACAGGCAAATAAGGAAACAAATGAAAGCCAGGCGCACACAGTGTGTACACGTGAAAATCCTCAGGGAAACGCTGATAGTCAAACGATGCAGACTGCACGAGTAACATCTCGTTCCCACTGCCTTAAGTTAAATATCTGAGTTTGGACATTCTTTTGCAACAAACTGCATCACAATGTGAGTTTGTGAATGTGTTGTAATTGGCTCACTGATACATTCTTCCAGTTTTCAGCAGTCTGTGTGTCGTGATCATCATTGTTGTGCAGTTATTGTGTTATTGCATTGGATGGGAGAGAACAGAGTCCTGCAGTATGCTGTGGTTTGGTGTTCTTGGTTTATAAAACCAGATTCACAGATGACCTGTGCATGCGTACAATTCGACTGACTTATTTTCTACAGTCATCCCATCACTGGCTGCACCTTTTCCAACATTTCCTCCTCTTCTTAACTCTGTGAGGTTGAAGTCATCCTCAGCCCTGAACGTGAGAACAGAAAACAATCAAAAAAGTATGTTTTTGGAATGAATTGTTTCCTGCCAATTGGACTGCTTTTTAATCCCCTTATTGCCAAAACGTTTGAGAACATCCATCCACCCATCCCTCCACCTTCTTCCACTTATCCAGTTCATTGTGCCAGGAGGAGGCAAAACCTGCAAGCTCCACACAGAAACTTGGAAGACATGGATTTAAAAGAAACACAATAGGGGTCAGAGTTAGGGTCATCACTGATCACAACTTCAACTTCACTGTGTATCAAAATAAGATCTTAAGCTTCTATAAATGTCCTCTTCAGTTTTTAAAGTTAGGAACTCTTTTAAGGACTCTACTTTGTGGATGCCTTTTATATTGATTTTTATTCAACACTAAGGGGAAATTCATTAAAAACATCTTAATTCTAACAATTTTCTTACACTCAGGTCATTTTGGTCATTAGGAGCTACCTTTAATATCAGGAAGCTTTGTGAAGGCCCAGAAGACCAAATTATCACTCTTACATTAATTTTGGATCAGATTTCAATGTGGGTGTGACAAATAGATGGAAATTCCAGATAATGGAGTTGATGTAAATTTTAAAAGGTCGCTGGTAACCTGATGAATGTTAAGAGGTTTACTGAGCTGTGTTAACGTCACCAAATCTAACCTTTAATTAGCCACACATCATTGTCATGGTGCACTCACTCACTCGGCTGCTCTACAACAATGAATTGCTTTGGATTTATTGGCTTGTCGATCTAATGTCAGTTAATGTCAGTGTCAGTGCTTCCTAAAGATGCTTCAGATTAACCCTTTAAGACCTACCATAGAACCAAGTCCGCCAGAGCTTATATTATATTTTTACATGCTGTGGAGCCATTTTTGGGAGCATTTCAAGTTGCTATACATCAATACAACCATTATAGCCCAGATTTTAATAATATGTATTCATTAAGTGCATAGTAATTACATAAATTGCAAAAAAGTGCAATAAACTACAAAAAAATTGAAAATCGTTTTTGATTTTTTAACATATATTTGTAGTTAGAGAAATTTAAGAGGCTTATCCCTCAAAACTGTAAATACAAAAAAGTTGCACAAAATAGTTTCCCACCACAGGAAATTTATTTTGAGTGTCTTCATAGTTTTATTTTTGAAATACACCAATTTTTATACACTGCAGGAAAAACGAAAATGAATATTATACTGCAAATTTGCAAAAAAGCAGCATATGCATCAAAATAAACTATTTCCAGCAGTGCAATATGAGTCCTAAGCATCCCAGAAACGACACAGAAAGTCATAAAGTCAAAGATAACTTTTAAAAAGAGCAGTATAGGCCCTGAGGCCCTGATCGCAAAAAAGACTACATTTCCGCGAAAATGACGTCACTTCCGGTTTCGGCCAGGTAATGGCGGAAATGCAAAAGTTCGCGCTGACGTCTATTCCAACGTAGGAAGTGTTTTGAACAGCTGATCGGACCGGCAAAGCGTGTTTCTGGAATATTATGTTTTTGTTCCTGCAAGCGCTTTTTATGCAGTTTTTGCAAAGCTATATGTGGAAGGAAACCGTGACCTAGGACAAGCTGATGGCACAATATGTAAGTACAACTCCTCCGGTTTCATATGCAAAAAAACTTTTTGCGCTAGCTTACGTGGTTGCAGTGCTACCGGGATTTAAAAATAGTTACGCATAACAGAGCGTTCCCGCTCCGATCGGCTCTAAAGGGTTAAAAGCCACCCATCCACATATTCTCTTCTGCTCTTCCAGTTCAGAGAGGCGAGGCAGGCCCTGGACAGGTCACCAGTCACGTTCACACCTACTGCAAACTTTGAATCCCTCATCACCCTAACATGCATGTCACTGGACTGTGGGAGGAAGCTGGAGTGCCCATGCAGATGCACAGAAAGCCCTACTGATGCAAAGAGCTCGTGGATGCAAGCTGAACACTAATGAAATAATCCAGCAGAGGTGGATCATCTGTCTCCAGCCGGGCCTCGACCAAACATGTAATGTTTGATTTGGCAATGATTTCACCCGGATGCCCTTTGTGATGCAGCCCTCTCAATTTACCCAGGCTAGAGAGTGATGGGAGGGCTATACTGGCTTGAGGCCCCCAGGGGCAAGGTTACAGAAAAGTAGAAAGAATAGAAACTAATTAGTGGTTAATAAAACTACTTTATAGTCATGATTTGGCGTGGCTCTGCTGCTTCACTAGATTTAGCGCTTTGAAAAGTGCATTAATCTGTGTTTCACATGGAGCAAATGTTAGAAAATTAAAGCAATAAATAAAGTGAACTGTGATTACATTTCAGCTTGGAACGAAAGGTCTAAAATCTGTTTGCTTGTTTTGTGTGATTGTATTACATGTAGGTCATCATTTTACTCAAAGGGGACATATTTGCCTTCGGAACAGCAGCAGATCTTCGACCCCTGTCCTCCTGTATTTACTCAGAGTCAGAGAAGTGGGCTATTGTTTGATTTTCAGTTCTTGTGGTCGTGCGCGGCCTCTCTGCAGAAGGGCTTGGGATCATCTCCCTCGCGCAGTAATCACTTCTCTGACTATGACACCCGAGACCACAAAAGTTTAAAGTGGCCCCTGGAGGAAGAGAAATGTTTGGTGCCTTTTGCGGGACTCGGGGGAGATTACCGTAGGATTGTTTGACAAACAGCGAATGGAGTGAACTCGTCTGTTTTCCTTATGGTCTGTGTAAATGCATGTTTCAGTTTGGGGGATTAACGGGAAAGCTCTATTTATGCGACACGGGGGAACGCTAATATTCTGGATAATTATCCTATTTCCTGATTTACAAAACTGTGCGGCCATATTTGTGAGAAAGCAAACAGGGAATGCGGCTCCACCGAGTCGGATCTATTTTAAACTTCGCTTGTACATGCAAAGAAAAAAAAACGAGGAAGAAAATACAGACAGAGACAGCATGAGAAACAAAAACTTGAAATGAAGTAAAATAGCAGGCAAAAGAGGGGTGGAGGTCACCCTTGAGTCAAAGGGGAGGGAGAAAGCAGCTCCATTTAAATCCTCCAGAGTGAAGGTTACGGTGCTGACATGCTCGGTGCTCTGAGGCATCCGCCCAGTGTGGGTCATGCCCTCCGGGGCCTCCGCAGCTCACCGTGATGTATGTGCAGGCGGTAAGGGAACTGTCCCTGCTCACTCCACAAACGGAAACGACCTCTCACCTCACCGCTGAGAGGAAGCCTATTGGACGAGCCATCTGTGTCCATTAATTGTCATTAAAAACTTGAAGTTTTCACCACCATCGTCTGACCCTTCCAGCCTCGGACAGGCTCCAGCATGCATCATCACCATCACCATCATCATGCAGGGATTTTTTTTATTTCTTACAGTTTCCCTGCGCTGCATGTTTATTATCGGGTATAAATTTTGTCAGTTTAGACAGTTACACTCGACATTACAGGCCGTGAGGGCGAAGGAGGCTTTGCATTGTTTATGTGGATTTCTAGTGGCTGAAGCAGAAACCAGACAGCATGCTGATTTTAATGATCTGAGGCTTGACTGGCTGCGTTCACCTCTAAAAATTCCCGTCTGCTTGCAACAAGAGGGGGATTGTTCTCCAGACAGTGAGAGAGACACACGGAGGACGGTGAAATTTGACGTGTACGGGCGCACTGTAGAGAAAACAAAGCAGGTTTGAGGGAAGACGCTTCAGATTTCACAGGCTCCTGCGACCTTGAATGGATGTTTTTGACAGATGATCCAAACAAAAATATAATTCCTCACCAACTCGGCTTGGTTGTTCACTTTCACGTGTAACTTTTCACCACCTAAAGTTTACAACAAGAGGAAATTTTTAATTTAGCTTTCAGTCAGCTGTCAAGTTGTTGTTGTCTTTTTGCCATCTTTACTCAGCGGGAGGTTATGAAATGTAATATGTATGAAAACAAGATTATAAACCAGTTTTTTTGCTAAAAGAGTATTACAAAGTAAAAACTTCCACCGGAGACCCCATCTAATCTAGGGTTGAGGTTAAGGTTAACGTTGGGTTTTGTTTTACTCACATACTAAATACCCACATTTTCAGAAACCAGAAAATATTAGTTTCTAAAGAATTAAGCCTGATATATTTTGACATTACAGTTTTCTGTTAAAAGCTTTTTCATTTGCCTGTTCCCAACTCTTTAAAAGGTGGGGTGAACATTAACGAAACCCTACCCCTAATCTAAGATTGGTCACCAATTAACTGATGGACACTAAGAGGCTAAAAGTACTCTCCTATTTTTTTCCTCGTGCTAAATTAATTTAATCTGGAAACTAAATGATGCAAGCCTGAGTTTAAAATGTCTTCTGAATGCCTTCATGAAAATTAGAGGTTTCTATTCAAGCTCAGTCGTCCAGAAGTTGAAGTGCTGACCAGTTTGCTCTTCCTCAAGGGGATTTACACGGTAATGTAAAGATGAACAGACGCTATGAGCAGCACAGGGGGATGGTTTCATTGGAAGAAATCCTTTTTAACAGGAAGTTAAAATGTTTGTTTTACTCTTTGGTCAACAGTGAGAGGACATCGATGTGAAGACACAACCAGTGGATCAGTTATCGAAAATCACTTTTCTGATTTTTGCCAGTTACTGTTCTGAAGAAGTAACTAGTAGGATCAATGATAGTTGGCTTCATAGTGTGCATACAGGCAGATAAAAGAATAGCGTACTAGTTCCTTAATAAAGTGTTGGTCTAGGCATTGATTAGCCTGAACAGCATTCTTCACCACATTTTGATGATCTTACGTTGGTGGAGATTGTTATCTAGCACATTCCCAAACCTCCTGTTGGTGTTTGCCAGTAATTTTTTTCTCTCTCCACCAACCCTGGTCCACAGATTTGAGTCGTCACGCGTTTGTGCTATTTCTCAAAATCAGTTTTACTTTGAAGAATTGGTTTTGAAACAGTGAAGGAGATCCAGGATGTCTCACGTAGTGCTCATTGTACTTCCTGGAAGTTTAATGTGATAATCCAAGCAGTGATAGAAAAGGTGTCTGGCTCTACAAGGACACCACTTTGAAGTAAAATGAAGGCCAAGGTTAAATCACTATGGTATTTTTTTGAGGCTTCATTTATGTTACTGTTAATATGGTAAATGGCGTGGTTCTTATATAGCTACATATATCAACTTGAGCACACCTACATGACCCATTCACAAAAGCAGTTTTGTCTATGCTTTTTCTACCAAGTGCTTTCTATCCAACATTTAAACACTTTCACCGTCCAATGAACGCATCAAAGAGCAACTTGGGGATGTTATCCTGCCCAAGAATACTTTGGACTGAGCTACAACCACCCAAATATCAGCCCATGCCTCTGTGAGTTTTGGACACGAGCTGCTGGAGCTCAAAGAAAGGCCTGTAATAAACCAAGCTGGTTTTCCCTTTAACATTAGTCTGTACAAACTGAACCGTGGGGAACAACATGGGGATAGCTTAGTTGTAGGATGAAATTTGGTGGCATTTCCTTTAAACCCAGACGCTCCTAACCCCCAGAGAGCAGGTCAGATGGAACTCTAACAGCCCCGGTGAGGGACATGATGAACGGGGCGCTGCACAAAGCCAGCACTCAGCTTTAATTGGACGGAAGGTGGCTGTACGCTTATACCATAAATAACTGTACCCAGGGACAGCATATATATGTGTGTGTGTGTGTGTGTGTTTTGGGGGTGAGTCGGGGTTGGGCGAGGAGGGTTAACCATCACGCAGTGAGCTTAAGCACCACTGAGCCTAAGAAAGGCTGTCAGGGACCTGGAATAAATATCCTGCAGGCTTACTGATTTGTCTACGGTCGTAAACACGACATAAAGAGCTAATATACAGGTCAGCACCAGCATGATTTACACCCCCAGGAGCCTGAAAACTTCATCAAAGCGTTTCATTTCCCTCCTATTCACAATCACAAGGAACTTTTCCTGCAGAGGTGACTTTTTTTGATTTGTTGAAGGAAATGTGGATTTATTTCTGCAATTAATACATACATCTTCTACATAAACAGGTTGGATGCTTTGTTGCTAAACTTCAAAGATTCAAAGAGAATCCGTGATCAAGATTTACCCGATAGAAGTCTTTTAATTTGTTTGTGGGCTGGGACTCATAATCAATCAGGCTCAGTCTCAGAGACTAATGCATCTGTCATTATCTGAGCTGCTCTCAGCTCAGCATAGAAACACAAAGAGAGATGAGAGAAGCATTAGGAAGAAGAGAGACTGGGATAGGACAGAACATTGATGAAAACTTCAAGGATAGCCACTTCAAGATATATTTTCGTCATTGAAATACGTCAAACCTCTTGGTAATGATTATGTCTAATTTACTTGGACAAACCAAGCTAGCAATAATTTCCATTTCTGGTTCAACTATTTTATTTTTCTTGCCCTATTTTTCTGAGAAATATACCACTTCTTTCTTCTGGTGAGCTCAAACAGCAAGCTATATTGTTAGAGACTTTTTGGTGCAAGGACACAAACAATGCTGCCATGATATTTTAGTATATTTCCATGTTTGTGTGCTTGTTAAGCTAGAAAAGCAGATCTAACCAACATGAATGTCGGCACCAGTTTGTGCCTCCATCCTCGCACTTGTTTATGCCAGGTACAAAGTCTATGCAAAGACGAGCAAACAAAGCAATTAGGTGTCCAAAATAATTGAAAAGACTTGATTTTTGATAAAAAATTGCTTGATGCTGTGATTTGAACCGAGTTAGCTAAGTTAGCTCACCTGTCAACTGTCGGGGGCTTCAGGGGAATCCACCTTGCATCAAAATACACCAGCTGAGATGTCGAAGAGGCCTACTGGACCCTCATAGGTGAGGTGTCTACCTGAGGGGTGTGCTAGGAAGCGAAATAAATGGCTTAAGTAGCTTGAAGTCAGAGATTTCTGTGTCAGTGAAAGCAAATCTTTCTTTAGGAATTCCCCTTTGATCTGCTGACAAATTGAAGCAGTTTCCACATCTCCATTATTAGGCTGTGGGCCAGTAAGCTCAAATATTTAAGCAGATCCAGTTTATAGTTTCAGATCTCTAATGTGCAGCTGTCAACTTACGAATAACCAAAAGCATTAAAGTCATTCGTTTGAATTCAAATGTTTATTTTATGGTTCTGTGTGATAAATCCCAGGATCAATAATTTTCTGCAGCATTTATTTCTTGTCTTATATCACCTATATCACCAGCACTTGCAGGGATATGACACATGGAACTGCTTATTTTATTAAAAAAAAACCCTGGCTTAACAAAAAACGTGATACCTGTTATCTCCAGCTGGGGTTTTAGGTTTTGTTACGCCAGCTAATGCAAAGAAATTCTGGCTGTGTTGAACTTCCTTCGTAGCACACCCCTCAGGAGGAAACCCTGGCAGAGACCCAGGACATGCTGCAGAGACTGCTTCTTTCAGCTGGCTTGGAAATGTGTTGGTTTTCCCCTGGAAGGTCTGTAGGTGGCTGGACGGGGAGGTCTCTGCTTCGAGCTGGATGCAGATGATGGATGGATGGAAGGAAATCTGGAGGCCTAGCTTAGCCTGCCTGTGATAGCTGCTGAACATTACCCGTATTATTGCAATTATCTTAAATAAGTTAGGTTTTTAATATATGCTCTCAGTTCTTGGTAAAAATCAGAGGAAGGTCGTGCTCGTGGGAGTTTAATTCATTTGAAAGAAAAAAAATGAATGAGCTTAAATTGATATTTTACAGCTTGTCTTTTAGAAAACAAACGCTCCTTCTGACTTACTAGTCAAACGCTAGCATTCAGGTCATGTCATTATTATGCATTTAATGGCAATTCACAACAAGAGCTGCCCCAAGGTGACTGAAAGTGACAACAAAACAGACTCTGAATTCTTCTCTCAAAGGAAGAAAACGCATCAACATCCTCAGCGGGGAGTCAGCTGAGTGTCAGGTGTTTCCAGTATCATATGATCTCTCTGTTGACGTGTTTTCCAGCGGCGCTACATGATCATGTGTCAAATACATTTCTTTCTGTCCATTATCTCACGAGCAGCTGTTTTTCTCATGGAATAATGGCTTTATCTTCCTCTTGTGTTCCTCTTGTGAGCACTCGACCTGCAGTACGTCCATAAATGAAAACCATGTGTTTCTGTGACCTACACTACATGCATGTTGAATCAAATGCCCCAAATCCTTTAAGCGAACTGATTTCTGGTGATACGCACAAGTCAGTCTAATTTATCTTCCTCATGTTTGCCCTTGGAAAAACCACAGCTTGTCCCTTTGTGCAGGAGAGTGTTCAAGATGAAAGGCGTGGAACGTAAAACTCTATCATCATCAGCCTTTTTTTCTCTGCGCTGGCCCTAATTGCTTTTTTCTCCTTGTGTGTGTGTGTGTGTGTGAGAGAGAGAGAGAGAGAGAGAGAGAGAGAGAGAGAGTCTGAGACAAGGTGTCCATCTATAACTTGCAGAAGGAGGGACCCCCGCCCGGGCTCGCCATCTGTCACCCGGGCACCTGCAGGGGCTGCAGTCTTGTGCGGCTTAAAAGGTGAAATCATTAAGATGTTAGAATAACAAATGCCTGGTTATGTCTGACTCACACTATCACACCGACCGGTTCGCAGCTCACGCCTCTTTCAGGGAGATGAATATCCCCACGTTGTTGGCTTGTTGAGGAGATAAAGAAGCATCACTTAGGAGGTGCTCCTCTTCTCGTCACCTCTGATCGGTCCGGTTCTCTGGCCTGAATCCTGAAACTGGATGTTATTTATTTTTGTGTCTGCAGTTAGCAGGGCCTGCTGCCCCGCTGAGACAGAAATTAAAATAGCACCCAAGAACGTGGAGCCGACCACATTCCATCACTTCTTCCGAACCCGTCTCTCCCTCATTTTTCTCCTCACACCACACAGGCAGAGACCCAAGGTCAGTGAAGGTCTGACGGGACGTTGATGAATGGATGTGAAGGGTGTCATCCTGGACAAACAGAGCTCGGGCCCACATGCTGCTACATCCTGAAAAATATGTCTGCTACAGCAGCAGCTGAGGGAAATGGTTTGCAGCTCTCTCACATCCTCTCCCAGCGCTCTCTACGTGGAACATACATATTTTGTCATTCCCTGAAAGTGAAAAATAACACGCCTACACCACTGCATATCAGACACACTCAGGTTAAGCTGACAACAGTACTGAAGGCTAATATCTAATACACGACACAAAGAACGCACGCTTTCTCCCGCACAAGGTCAATGTTTTTTGACAAACGGCGGTGCCGCCAACAGTCCCGCTTCCCACATGCTGATCCAGCCAAGTAAATTCGACTGCCTCTGCCCGCTAATCTCTGATGCCACCCTGCCTCGCTCCTTCAAGAGTGTGCAGATAAATAGCTTAAAGCAAACAGCCTCTTAAAAATATGACATCGCAATGCTTTCAGTGGAAGGAAGGGGGAGAAAAAAGGGAGGGGAATTTGGACATGGTGGCGGGTGATGGAGGAGGCCACGATGGAGGAAGACAGGAAAGATAAGTCAGCATTTTAAATTTATCACAAAGGACAGAGTGAATCTTAACAGCGCACATGCAGCCATAAAGATGGAAAGACCCCAAGCTTCGCAGGCTAATTTTCTCTCAGGCATGAAAGAAATTTCAGATCAGTCCAGACGTTTGTTCGAGTCACGTGTCCGTCTTCTCTCCTTTGTGCAGGTCTCCTCTTAATATTTTCTCATTTAATACCTTTATGACTGTCAAATAATTCCCTCATATCTTAGTCCTCGATGCTCTGAAAATGTCTTTTTGGCAGTTAAATTTGTTCAGCTAACACATAATCATCCAGGGTGTCAAATACAGCTGTTCTGTCACAGAGGTACTCGCGAGGTGTCCGTGCCTTGAGCTTTAGCAACAGCAGCGGTTGATACAGAGACATAAAGCTGTCTGTTCAATTCAGTTATATAAAATTATATAAAATAAAACAACAGTCGCCTCATGGTGCTCTACATTGTAAGGTAAAGATCCTACATTGGAAGGAAACTCCAGCAATCAGACGACCCCCTGTGAGCAAGGACTTGGTGACAGGAGGAAGGAAAAACTTCCTTTTAACAGGAAGAAACCCATCAGCTGCGACCGGCTGCGTAAGGTCAACTGTAGAAGACAGCCAGACATTAATGATAACTAACGACTGAGTGGTGTATAAAGACATAGTGAGAAAAGAAAAAAAATACTGTGTGCATCATGGGAAACCTCGTGGTCCATTGCACTATTACAGCAAAACTACAAGAGGATTCAGGGTCACCTGAGGGCTACTCGGAAGTGAAAGTGAAAAGCAATTTAAAACAAATTGCATCATATCAACTATACACGGCAGATAAATGATGATGGCTCAGTGAATTTGAATCTGGAGCCATTTTTGTCCTTTTTAAGAGTTCAAATATGAAAGTTTGCATCTGCATTATGTAAGATGGATGTAGCCATCATGATGTCCCGCTGTGTTTTTGTCGGTTTCTGAAGTCAGACACGAGCATGTCTGCTCATCAGCTAAATCAGGCTAAAGAGATTCAGTTTGATGAACATGTGTATTATTTAACTTAACATTAAATAAAATCATATACACTGAGTTCATTATGTATCCACAATAATTCTGTTACAAAAGTAATGTTTTTTTTTCCTTTTTTGATATTTTATTTTAGAGTTTTTATTCCATTTCATAAACCCTGCAGAACAAAACACTTTGAGTCCCACTAATGAACATTTTCCCAATTCCAAAGATTTGAACTGTTGCTTGTGTGTTTCTCTTTCTCGCCAGTTTAAAAAAAATAATCTCTTAATAATGTGAGAAAAAGAAACAAAGACACAAAGAATGTGCTGCTGGGCTTCCAAACCAAAGGTGACACAAAAGTGAACATATTTAGTTTTGGCTTTACAGAACAAATGGATTATAAATTAGCTCATTTTCAAGAAGCTAGAACACTAAACACTACTGGAACTGTGCAATCAACAGCAAAGTGCGCCTGTAGAAGTGTCTCTTACTTCTGGAGCTTTAGACTATTATATATATATATATATATATATATATATATATATATATATATATATATATATATATCTTAATAGACTTTTTATATGCATTTTATTATGGGCATATTTTTAAGCCTTTTGTCTCAGACCTTTGCACTGTGGATTGCATTTAATTTCGTTGCACATCTGCAATGACAATAAAGACAAAATGACAGCGCCACGTCAGGTCGGACATATCCAACATGTAATCTAAAACTTTGAATGACTGTTATGGGACTTGATTTTCTTATTTATTTAACTCTTTTTGTGCTTTGAGACTGTTTGTGAAAAGTACTTAAATGAAATTAGCACAACCCAAAAAGTTCAGACTTCTACAGACACATCGTCCCTCTGATGGTCGAAGACTATAAAACACAAAGACATCTGGACATGTTCTCTAGTTCATGTGATTTATTTATTGTCTTTTGTTTCCTGTGACAAATGGTTTAAGTCAGCCTCAGATGTTGTTTAGACGAACCCACAATCAGCGCACATTCAGTGAGCGAATCCTTACATCTGTCCTCTTTTTAAAACACTGACTTGTCAGGGTCAACAGTAAATTGTGGCTATAAAAAAACAACCTGGGTTAGCTCTCCACAAACGTGCCCTTCACCATTTTTTTACAGCGGTCGGTGCAGCTTTGCATTATCTCTCTGTGCTTTCTGGGATTACAGCAGCTGATTTATGTGCTGTATATTAAAGCAGAAATGTTCTGAGAGATGAGTCATTGTGCTGTGTGGTTTTTTTTGTAAAGCTGCACCAAGCGCACAATAAAAACATATCGGCTCGCCACATCAGAGCTGGTTCGTTTGTTGCACGGCAACAACAGAGTGGTGCAACTGTCCTCATCCTTCAGAGAGGGATGACGGGAATGATGAGACCCCCCAGTCAAACCCCCTTTTATCTCGGTCCTGACTGGACTGAAGTGCGTTTTTGTCGACTGCTCTTCCTCACGTGGCTTGAAGATCCAGGCGGAAGCACAGACAGATGGACAAAAAATACAGTTTTACACAGTGAGAGGACGAGGGCGGGAGGAAATAAGCAGAAAGGAAAGAACGTGTTTGGGGGGGTGGAGGTGAGAGGGGGTTTCCATACAGTGCACGCGGTCGGAGATATATGAAGACTTGTCACATTGCGAAGGTTGAGGTATGGGCTCTATTGGTGGAGACAGTGACCTCCAGCACGGGGCCAAAACATTTCCAGATGTCTGCCAACAGCATTACTGGAGCTGCTTCTATGTGCAAGCTCATGTCAGGGAAGTCTGGGGGAGGAGGAGGAGGAGAAGGAGGAGGAGGGCGAAGACTACAGCAGATTGTAAAGGAGAGGAATGAATTGCAAATCAAATGACGAGCGCAGACATAAAAGTCTTTACAGAGAGGCGGAGGACTCTCCGTGTGTGTGTGTGTGTGTGTGTGTGTGTGTGTGTGTGTGCGCGCGCGTGCTTGTGTGTGTGTGTGTGTATCTACAGTAGATGTTGGTGAAAAATGAAGACAGAGACATTAAAGTGCTTTAGATTTCTTCCCTCTGTGCTTCTTGCCCAGAAGGGAATCTTTGACGTTCATTTATTTTGCTCCCCAGCGTGCCAGCTTTCCGAGGATACAACATCAATCACATCGTTTCATTTTTATTTTTTCTAATGTTCATTTTGTACCACCATTTTGCTTTTTTGGTTCGTCATTACTGGTGATAAATAGGCAAAGGCATTGTCTGGGCAATGGCTACATTAGGGGTGATACACCGGGGAGTCGGCATTATGAGAGGATTTGAATTGTCGGGAAAATGCTTTTTGCCTGAATGGAATTTGAAAGTTAAAGCTCAGGGGAGGAGAAACAGCACTTGGGCAAGAATTCTCCGCACAGCGGCGTCACACGGGATTAAAAGTAGGTATTAAAGCAGAACAAAATTTCAAACATGATCGCTCGTGTTTTGCATCAGCTGTCAGAAGCAATTGCGCTGGTTTCTATACAGTTAAATCCATTGTCTCGGCTCAGAACAGAGCTGACGAAATGCTTCTCAGTAGTGTTTCCAAACTTACAAAGCAGAACATCGTGAGAGCGCTCGCCAGAATTTCTGGGTCACACTGCATTAGTCCGTATGAATGACACTCCTTTAAATTCCTGGAATAGTGAAGAAAAATCACAGTAACCCTTACAGCAACTTTGAGAAGCAGACAGTCTAACTGAATAATTTCAAAGTTGATCCCTTCCTTCCAGCTCCTCTGCAAAACCTCCCGATGTGGGCCTTTGGTGCTGAGGAATGTCGGTGAGCCTCAGGCTGTCTCTGCGGGCACTCTGTTTCCCGTTCCATCTCACTTCCACCTGTTGGATATCCCCTCCTGTCTGCCTGCTACGCCTGCTGAATCTAAAGAGGTTTCCAGGCAAAAAAGGGAAACTTTTCAGTCAGTCACAGAGACAATGAAAACACGAGCTGAAGTGTAAATCTGCTGAGAATTTCACAAGAGGCTTGAAGTGCCAGGTTACAGTGGGTTTGATGCTAAAAACGTTCATGCTAATGGTAATGAAAGCTTGAATAAAATGGAAAGCATAACGGAGCAGACAGATTCCTGTGGAAAAATCAAGAAAAGGTTCTGCACACAAACACACACACACTCATTCATCTGTGTGAGTTCTTCCAGTGAGCTGTTTTGGTGTAGGGCTACGTCTTGTTGTCTGATTTTGCTCCATGCTGAAAAAGTCATCACATCATTTCTGCACATGCATTCTACAAAACCTCTCTTCTACCACATCCCAAACCAATGAAACCAGTTTGAAACCTCTCATTGTTTGCTTACCCGTTAAAACAGGGTAGACATAAAGGGACAAACATGGTCTGCAGCAACACTTGGAACGACTACGGCCTTAAAACCTTGATTGTTGGCATTAAAGGTCTCAAACTGTGCCAAAACTATCCCCCACACCACAAAGCAGGTGGGGTCTGTGGATTTATGCTCTTGATGCCAGTTTTTGAGCCTGCCATCTGCAGCCTCAGCAGAAATTGAGATTTATTATAGATCTATTCTTGAAGTTACCCACTCTTTCAGGTCTTTAGGTTTCTGTTCTTCGGGGACAGGAGTGGACTTCTGATTTGGAGAGCCTTCACTTCAAGGTTTGTCAAGTGAATGAATTCTGAGGCGCTTTTCTCAGCACAGATTTAAAGAGGGGTCAGATGATGTCAGAGAAATGGTTTGGCTCCAGTTTGCTGACAAATTTCTGGGCATTTCAACCTAAACGGGTTGATTTGGATACTAAGGTATTGTTAGCAGCAAGAGCTGGATCCAGGGGGTCAGGATGACTCAAAGGGAGGTATCTATGAATAAATATCTGCATGGTACAAGGGTTTTAATACTAGAAGACTCGTGGATTTTAACCATAGTTAACCAGTCATATGTGATCAGGCTTTATTTATCTGCACTTTAAGTGCTGCCAATGTATTTGTCATCTCAAAAAACCTGAGGTTTACATTCAGTTTTTGGAATAAATCTGAATTCAATGAGAAGCATTCACACCAGGAGCCAACAGACTTGCCATTCGTTTCTCAGACTTCTGTGGACTTAACACTCTGTGAATCTGATGCTTGTATTATCTGCTGAAACTGAACTTGCACTGTGTGCGTAATTTCACTTGGAGAATGCATAGTTCTCTAAAGACCTGTTTTTCATTCATATTCTGTTGGTTTGCTCCAGGGTGACTGGTCCTATGGTTCCTGAAAAGAACTGGTGTGTGAGCTAACTGGTTCTCTGTTGGTTGGGAAAGCATCACAGGTTGCTTTGTGCATTTTGAGCTGCAAAGAGTTGCGCCATCCTACTCTCACTTATATCATCAACAAGTTTCCATCTGCAGAACGGCTGCTTGCTGAATACTTTTTGTTTTTCGCACCATTCTGAGTAAACGCAGCGCTGGTGAAAATCCAGGAGATCAGCAGTTTCAGATTTATTCAAACCAGCTGCGTCCCACCTACAAAGCCACAGTCAGTGTCACTGAGATCACACTGTGACACATTTTAGAGGTGAATACTGGCTTTCTGGGTAGTTGCATGAATAAGCAGGCGTGCTGATGAGTCTGTATGTTCCTTATGAGATATCTAGTAAATTAAATGGGATTAAGTTAATAATATGTTAGAAAAAATGTTCATCCCCTCCTGGTCCTTGGGCTTTTCTTGCATGCACTTCAAATGTTTCCTGGAATAGAGTCTCACTACAAATATAAATGACCCCAGATAAAAAATAATCTTCTTTGACTTTAGTGGTCCTGACCGAAATATTGATCAGGAAAGTTTTAAGAAGGTGGTTAGAAATGTGCCGACATTTGGGAATCCATCAGTAGAAGCAAAATCCCATATCATCCTTTATGAAAACATATGGTGTTAATTTAACACGAACAGCAGGCAAAAGTACGATATGTAATATGAGCTGAGAGATTTTCTGTGCCAGTCTGAACATTTCTGTGGTGTCACCTCAGCACAATCCCGAACACTGTAATAAATACTAAAAGGATTCATTTCTTCACACTCCAGGATTGTGGTGGATCTATCGCTCTCCCTCTCTCTCTCTCTCACACACACACACACACACACACACACACACACACACACACACACACACACACACACACACATAAAACAGCTCGGCGTAGTGTCAGCGTGTGATTTATCTGAGCTGCTCAGCTGTGGACGGAAACATCTGCCCCAGCTGTCTGTGTCAGAATCTGAGTTAATGCAGCCATACGGAGATCCAGCTCTTTGCAGAGCTCCCAAATTGCAGAATGGGTTACCAGTTTAGTTGAAAATATCACCCAAGAGATAGGACTTAATCAGGAAATTAAAAATTTAGACGGAAAAACATGATAGTAAGTTCACTCCGTCCACCTGAGCACATGTGTGTTCCCAACAGCTTGGCTGGAATCGTGCTCCATTTCCCTTCCACAGTGATCAAATGTTGAGATTTAATCAGGGCGAATAGCCTCGCTGATAAATGCTCCAGCCTCACAGGTCAGGTTAATCGTTTCCTTTCTTATCTTTCTCTGGCTGTCACGCAAATTCCACACTCAAATTCCAAGGTTCAGACCTCACCTTCGTTGTCCTCGCGTGCCTTATAATGAGGCTGCTGGGTGTATGACCCAGGTGTCACTTCTGCATCCTTGCCTCTCTTAGTTATAACAGTTGCCACTGGTTACCTGGAATAGCTTCCTATAAATACACTGATTTCTTTTCCAAACCCTCATCATGACAAAACAGAGCAGTACAGGCATGAACAGTCTTCTAATGTCAATAACGGTTGCAGCAACAGGGTAAGAAGTGTTGGCAGAAAGAAGTAGAAGCCCTGAAATCACACAACACTTTCAACATTAGCAGCGTCTCTTTAAACGGCCTTGTTGGGGAGTGTCTTTGGGCTGATTGGGGCCTGATGAATGTAAAAACAAAGAATTACCAGATTTTCTTTTTTTTTTTTTACCTTATTTTTGTTTTTAAGAAAAATGAGAGCCACATATGAGGATATTCATTTAAAATTTTGAGAGAACAGTGGCAGTATAATCTCCTCGTAAGTGGATATCAGGCCCTTGTAGAGCAAAATTGAGTATTTTGGACTAAATAACCCAAAATGCGATGTCCACATATGTGGACACTAGGTCCAAGCCGAGGAACAGCAGTAGTCGAGGTGGTGAGTTAGTCCATGTAGGAAACCAGAGTTTATCTCCCTTTGGGGACTTTTTAAATAAAAGCTAGAACCGAGTGTCAGAGCTAAAGTTCAAATTTTCACTCAAATTAAAATGTCCAGAGGCACTCAGCGTGTCAAAGTTCCCTGAAATAAAAGAAATTATTAAGCATTTGCTTCTGAATTGAAACCAAACCTCAGGTATCAGCAATTTTTTCTGGCATTTATTTACGAAAACACAGGCAAAAGGGCAAACTAATAAAACACAAAGTAACCTGAACATGATAAATGCAACAAAATAAAATGATACGACCAAGACAAAAACTGTGGTGTTTTGTAAATATAATAATAAATGTGAATTAACTGTGAAATTGTGTAACTTTACTAGCAGCGTCCTCCGGAAATGCGCCAACAACATTAAGAGTAACATCCTCCTCTCTGCCCCTTAATGCTCCCTGGTCACAATGTAATGCGTAAATAGTTCTTTCAAAATAAGCCACACAACTACAACATGGAAAAAGACCCAGAGAAACCGAGTTAACGATAAAAACCCTGAAAACCATGAATTTCACACCCGAGCCTCAACTCTCGCGGCCTGGTTCCAGTCCATGGCCCGGTGCCCTTTTTTGCACCACGGACCGGTTTATGCCCGACATTATTTTCACGGACCGGCCTTTAAGGAGTCACGGATAAACACAACAAAATAAAACTAGTACCGGTACCGAAAAAAGAAGATTTATTCATAACACACATGAAAAGACCCAGGAAAACCGAGTTAACGATAAAAACGATGACAAAATAACACTGAAAACCGATAAAAACCCTGAAAACCATACATTTCACACCTGAGCCTCAACTCTCGCAGCCCGGTACCAAACGACTCACGGACCGGTACCGGTCCGAGGCCCCGGGGTTGGGGACCACTGGTGTAACACATCGATAGTCCATGTATGTCTTGTACTTTGAAACTATTTTATCTTTTCACTACATTAACCTCCTAGGACCTGGTGTCCACACATTTTGGGTCGTCTAGATCAAAATACTACATTTAGCTCTACAATGGCCTGACTTCCACTTACGAGGACATTATCCTGCCACTGTTCTATCGAAATTTAAAGCTTAAATGTGGATCTCATTGTTCTCAGAAACAAAAATCAGGTAAAAAAAAAAAAAATCACATAATTCTTTGTTTTTTACATTCATCGGATCCCAATCAACCCAAATAGCAAAGATAAATTAAAAGTGCATACCATGAAAGAGTTTCGGTCTTAGGAGGTTAAAAATTACCATTACAGTGGATCTGAAGTAACAGACGTTTGACCGTGCTTCTCTAGTTTTAAAGAAGTTGCTTTTTATACTTTAAAGAAATATTGGACTGGTGTGGACCTATGTTTGCAAAAGTTGATAAAATCAAAGGGTCTCTGTTAAGATATGAAACAAGTTCCATTTAATTTTGTCAGCAACTCCTGAAAAAGTACCAAATACTTTGCGTTAGCCTAGTCACCCACAAGCCCAACTAAGAGGTGTGCAGTGTATCCAAATGTGATGTGAGAGATTAATGGTAATTGGAAAGGATGCTGAAGATCTGATGTAGACTTACAGCAGCCTGTTAGGGGTGAATATGAGCGTTTGGCCACGCTCCTGCAGCAGTACCTGTCAGGCAAACAGTGGCTAATGCTGACTGACAGCTTGGCTGTAACACCTAAAGAACTGAGAGCATGTCAGTGAAACAAGAGCAGTTAAACAAAGTCTTGATACTCCTCTGTTAAATTTTCATCATAGTTTCATTCCTGTGTGCATTTCTTTGTTTTTGTTATTGTGCTTCTTGATTCCTGGAAACCATCCAGGGTTAAAAAGATATTTGCTCGAGGAACACTAGCAGTCTGCTCAGTAGTAGTAGTTATTCTTGGCATGGCTCTTCTGAAGACGATCCTCCATTTAGTGCAAGTGATTAGAGCTAGTTATCCCTTATTAAAAAAGATTAATACCTTAGTCTGTGATGCTGTGATGTGGTTCTGTTGTGCTTTGATTTTAGAAGGATATGTAATTTAGTCTGTTACAGTCTTAAAACTTTGAAAGCAATATGGAAAAAAAAGGCATTAGAAACACCCCGCATGAAAGTTTGAAAGTCTATTGAGTTTAAAGTCCAAAATAAAACAAACAGAACTGGTATGTATTTATTGCTTTTGTTTTATCAGACAGGTGTGAAGCAGAGCAGGACGGCCAGGCATCGAACCCGACGATCGGTCAGTCCCAGACTCATTTGGGCAGCTGGCCTTGATATTGACCCTGTCTCTGTGGTGAGAGGCTGAAGTCCTGCTGACCAGATTAAAAGTAATTGAAGGGTAATGCTCCTTGCAAACATCGAGGCAGCTTCCCTTCTTTGAGGGAGTAACGATGCATGTCCTCCATGCTGCTCTTTCACTTTCTCCCTACTTCTTTTCCCTCTCTTTCTCTGTGATGCTTCAAGATGGCGCCGAGTATGGCAGCCTCGTCGCGAGCTCCCCCAAGCAACGGCTTTCTTCTGTGTTTAATTTTACTTTTCCTTTATTTTTTCACGAGCAGCACTTGTCTCCTTGTGTACGACCGACAAACCTTACTGGACATAAAAGACGGTCTTTCTTATAACTTTCCGGAGTTCAAGTTTTGCAACACGGACGCTCCGTTTGCAGACCCCCCATTCATCTCACCTGAGACGCCTTTGTTCTCTGGCCCTGGAGGCCGCAAACGCCGACGCAGAGGGAGAAGATCTGGCGTTCTGGTTCGACTGAGACGGCGCACTTACAGACCACCGTTACCCAGTTTATTACTGGCTAATATGCAGTCTCTGGAGAACAAGCTGTGCGAGCTTCGGGCACGGATCTCATTCCAGCGAGAGATGCGGGACTGCTGCGTGATCTGCCTCACAGAAACCTGGCTATCGGACAAAGTACCGGACTCCGCAATACAACTGCCGGGGTTCTCTGTGCACCGTGCGGACAGGTCACAGGATCTTACTGGGAAAAGCAGAGGCGGTGGTGTGTGTTTCATGATCAACAACAGCTGGTGTGATTATGCGAACGTGCACCCGGTCAAATCCTTCTGCTCACCGGACCTGGAGTACCTGATGATTAAGTGCCGGCCATTCTGGCTACCGAGGGAATTTACAGCAGTGATTATTACGGCTGTTTACATTCCCCCACAAGCCGACACTGACCGTGCACTCAGGGAACTGTACAGCGCGATCAGCAGCGAGGAAACCGCACACCCAGAGGCAGCGTTTATCACAGCCGGAGACTTTAATAAGGGAAACCTGAAGAAAGTCTCACCAAAACTCCATCAACACATCCTTTTCAACACACGTGGAAACCGGCTACTCGACCACTGTTACACCTCTTTCCGGGATGCGTACAAAGCCCTCCCCCGCGCCCCATTCGGCCAATCAGATCACTGCTCCATCCTGCTCCTGCCCGCCTACAGGCAGAAGCTGAAACAGGAAGCTCCAACCCGGAGGGCGGTGCACTGTTGGACGGACCAATCGGAGTTTGCGCTGCGGGACTGTTTTGATCACGCGGACTGGGAAATGTTTCACGTGGCCGCCAGAGACATTGATGAATACACAGACTCAGTCTGTGGATTTATCAGGAAATGCGTGGAAGATGTCGTCCCATCCAGAACAGTCAAATCCTTCCCAAATCAAAAACCCTGGATTAACGGAGATGTTCGCGCGGCACTGGCGGCACGGAACACCGCCTTTGCCTCCGCGAACACATCGGACTACAAACACGCACATTACCAACTCCGGAAGACGATCAAAGCAGCCAAACGTGAGTACAGGGACAGGGTGGAACAACAGTTTGACAACCCTCGGAGTATGTGGCAGGGACTAAACACGATCACAGACTTTAGAGGGAAAACCAGCACACCGCAGACCACGGCCTCTCTGTGTGAGGATCTAAACGTATTCTACGCTAGATTCGACACAGCGAACACCATGAGACCGGACAGTGTGCGCACCGCGGATGACGTCAGTGCGCACACTGTGTCTGAGGAGGATGTGCGGAGGTGCTTCAGGAAGGTGAACGCACGCAAAGCTACTGGTCCGGACGGGATTCCCGGCCGCGTCCTCAGGTCATGCGCGGCTCAGCTGGCTGGAGTGTTCACGCACATCTTCAACCTTTCCCTCTCTCTGTCTGTAGTCCCAGCCTGCTTCAAAATGGCCACCATCGTCCCTGTACCCAAATCCTCCACCATCTCCTCATTGAACGACTGGCGACCTGTAGCCCTGACCCCCATCGTAAGCAAATGCTTCGAGAAGCTGGTCAGGGACTTCATCTGCTCTGCACTACCCGACTCACTGGACCCTCTACAGTTTGCATACTGCCACAACAGGTCCACTGATGATGCCATAGCCCTGACACTACACACTGCCCTGTCACACCTGGAGAAGAGAGACACGTATGTGAGGATGCTGTTTGTAGATTACAGCTCAGCATTCAATACCATCGTTCCCTCGAAGCTGGACAGGAAACTGCAGGATCTAGGACTGAGCAGCTCCCTCTGCAGCTGGATCCTTAGCTTCCTGTCTGACAGACGCCAGGTGGTCAGACTGGGCAGCATCACCTCATCCCCCATCACACTGAACACTGGTGCTCCACAGGGGTGTGTACTGAGCCCTCTCCTGTACTCACTCTACACCTACGACTGCACAGCCACTAACAGCTCCAACATCATTGTGAAGTTTGCGGACGACACTACAGTGGTGGGTCTTATCACCAATGGTGATGAGACGGCTTACAGGGAGGAGGTCAGCGTCCTGACCCACTGGTGTCAAGACAACCATCTCACCCTCAACGTCGCAAAGACAAAGGAGTTGATAGTGGACTTCCGGAGGTGCAGAGAAGTACACACCCCCATCACCATCAACGGCGCTGCTGTGGAGAGAGTGAGCAGCTTCCGGTTCCTTGGCGTACACCTGGCTGAGGATCTTACGTGGTCAGTACACACAAACAAAACAGTGAAGAAGGCGCAGCAGCGCCTCTTCTTTCTCAGGAGACTGAAAAGATTCGGCATGAGCCCCCGCATCCTCAGGACCTTCTATCGCTGTGCCATTGAGAGCATCCTCACTGGATGCATCACCACCTGGTATGGCAACAGCACCGCCTACAACTGCAAAGCTCTCCAGCGAGTAGTGCGGTGCTCTGAACGGATAATTGGAGGTGAGCTTCCCTCTCTCCAAGACATCTACAGGAAGCGGTGCCTGAGGAAAGCGGGGAGGATCATCAAGGACTCCAGTCACCCCAGCCATAAACTGTTCAGACTGCTTCCATCAGGAAGGAGGTTCTGCAGCATCCGGTCCCGTACCAGCAGACTGAGAGACAGCTTTTTCCATCAGGCCATCAGACTGCTGAACACGTCATAGACACCTCAGCTTCACTACTGGAACTTCAACATTATGCACTCCACACTGTATATAAATGCCACTTGTTTTGCACATATTCAACTCTGTATATTTTATATATTTTATTATTATTATTATTATTATTATTTTATTTTATTTTTTTACTATTTAATTTGTAAAAATGTGTATACACACACACACACACACACACACACACACACACACACACACACACACACACACACACACACACACACACGTAGGAAAATATTTAGTATACACATCCAGAAATGCATACACTATTATATATTGTACATATATTTATTCGTTTCAGGTTGGCCATTCTTGTATTTTGCTCGTTTGTGTTGTTGTGTTTGCACATCTCTGTTGCTTGTGGGGCTCGCACACAAGAATTTCACTCGCATGTGCTGTGCCAGTGTGCCTGCACATGTGATGTGACAATAAAAAGTGATTTGATTTGATTTGATTTGATCTAACAAATTCTGCATGCAGAGTAATGAAAACAGCTTGTTCCAACAGCATTACCTAACTCTATCAGCAGGTCAAGTCAATACAAATGGTCAAATATATCAGCGTGGTTAAATAAAGAAGTAACCTAATATATCCAGATAAATTATGTACCGCAATCTTTGAGGAGTCGAGCAGACTTGCTGAAACTGTACTTCTGTGCATCCCCTTGGCTTTTTTTTAACAAGCTCAATTGGATTTACCCCCTAATGCTCTGATAGATAAGCACTTTACTCATTAGCATGGATTCAAGGGCCCTGGAAGGAATGAAGCAATCAAACGGTAATTCCACAGACAAACACGGAGCCCATAAATCACTTGCTCCCACACACTGAGATTCCAGATTACTTTGCCACCGTGACCGCCCAGCAAATACCAACCCGCAACCTGCCGACCAGCCGGAACGACCTCTAACAACTTTACATGGCTCCCAATGACATGCAACTCACACTGCGTATGTGAGGTATCGAGAAGACGAGAGAGGAGGTTTTACAGTGATTCAGCAGGATGAAAAACACTAGATAAATGCTAACCATCCAACGGATTCATGCAGCTTAAAGAAGCTTTAGGAAACTAAAAGGAGGCCGAGGCAAGCGGCGGCAAAAAGGCTGATCTCCTCACTCTGTCCAAACCTGAAGGTCTTGCAGGTCATGAGGAGAATCTTAGAATTTGATGGGGATGGAAATCGTGAAAACATCGAGACTCCTGTGTAATGGGCTGATGAATTATTTAAAGTTTTTCCTGGGAGTGTTTTCTGGGAGGCATCCAACTTAGGTGCTGGCACAGGTTCTGTAAATATACTTGATTTTATCACCCTGCTTGTATCTAGTACTTTGGATATGTAGTTGTAATTTTTAATTTAATGTTATACCTACAAGCCCACAGGGTGCAGATGCAAATTAGCACATGGCTAAATCTGGGATCATGCGTCTCAATTCCTATGGGAAAAATGTTTTTATGGCTTGGTCCCTGACTAAACTAAGCTAATGTTTTTCTTTAAGCTCGTCTAAAAATACCTCAGTGTTTAGATTGCCTCTGAGAGACACACTAACTTATTTTGGTGGTTTGCACTTACAATTTATAACCAAAACTTGTAACTATATAAGTAAGGGTTGGATTCCAGTCACACAGAACTGCAGTGATTTGCAATGAATGCAATGAAAATGCAGTTTGTCCTTCATGTAGCACAAAAACTACCCCAACCTGCCATAACACAGACTGTGTAAGACCTCAGAAGGTGTCTGCCATGTTTGTTGCAGATCCGAGTTGTGAGTTGGAGCCACTGTGGACCATCACATTGCAATCGTCATTTTCCTGTCACCAGTTTATGGTCAGATTTTTCTGAGATAGTTTAACTTTACCAGCGTCACTGGTTTGGAGCCCATGTCAATGTCAACAACTCTTTTTGAGGTAATGTTCAGATTTTTTCACAGTGGCTCAGGAGGTAGGACAGGTCATCTCCTAAGTGGAAGTTTGGTGGGTCAATCCTTGGCTGCTCCAGTATCCACAGGCAAGATGCTGAACCTCAAATTGCTCTAAATATGTGGTAGTCTTAGATAGATAAACCTGTTTGTGTGTGTAAAATGCATTGAGTGCTCATCCCATATGGAAAAGATATATATAAATCTTATAAAGTTTGTATCTGTCTTGTGTGAAACCTGTATGAAAAGCATACAAGAGTGAAAACAGATATAAGATCCCTTCAAAAATTATATAAATGAAACTTGTATGTTTTGGATACTTCCTAAAACAGTATATGAGATTAATGAGAAATTGGCACCTTTAATGAGTAAATCATATGAACCTTATATGATTCACTATATGAAGCAAGCCAAATTTGATGTAAGTTTTTTCTATTTCTTTTCCATATGGGATGTGGGGTGGAAAAGCACCATTTAACAACCAGTCCATTTACGAAAGCCATTCCATTCAACATCTAATAAACCTCTTCTGTATGCATAAGCTATCTTATTTCCATTTGTAGTCTGCTTGTTGCAAGCGTCTGTTGATTAGTCACATTTCGTTAATTTAAGTAAACATTTCACATAAAGAGCAGAAGACATTGTGCATTTTCCAAAATGCAGTTTGAAACCATTGTCTATTGTCTGATGATTATTTAGCGTAGCTTTTAAATTATGTCTGCATTCATAAACAACGATTAGTGCAGGGTCTTGGCTTGGATTTCCACTGTCTGCACCACCATGCAAAACTGCATTTCCCCTGGAGGCAAAAGTCAGCAGTTTAGCCAATGGGTTCAAGGCTGCTGTCTGATTGCTGGTTGTTGTCATGTTCAGACATAAATGCATACCACACCATAGCACCATAGTAAGAATAAAAGAGTTGAGATGCCCCAGGACACGTTTGAGCTGTTGGGTCCCGGCTAACACCCTCATTTTTCTATCTGAGAGGAGAAACTCTTGATTCATTTTGTGGTATTTACATCCTAATTAAATCTATAAACCTTTAAGCAGAGAGACTTTCTGTGAGAGTCGCCTCACAAACATTTTTGGCTTTTGCTGTTGATTTAAACACCTGCTAGTGAAACCTGCAGCTTGTTTGGGCCTGTTATCTGCGGGCAGGTAAATCTCGATCTGGGATTTGGAGGAAATAATAACTGCGGTGGAAATATGGATTATTCATAATGAGGGCAACACGGTAGACCAAATGAATTTCCAGACAAAAAAACTTCCAGAAGGCTTTCGATACCTCATACTAATGATGCCCACCAGCGCAGAGAAGTTCTGCTGAGGGCTCCTGGTCTATATGCAGTTCCACATGTGCAGTCATCTGAATACAGGCTGTGTAAACAGTTGCACTCCTGCAGTCATCTTCTGGCATCACATATTCAAAGAGAACGCATTACACTACCAGTACAGTGCACAACAAGCCGCTGCCTGCTGTGAAATGCAAACAGATAAAATGTGACCCCTCCAGAGGCCAGTGTAAATCAAAGCACGATAAATAAACTGAATTATTTTCAAGCTTGATCAAAGGCAGCAGAGGCCACGTCCCCCCTCCCCACAGAAGGGCGCAGTGTCCTGTCATCCCATTTATCTCTGCGATGCATCCTTTTTCACACAGAGTTCACAGGCATCCACGACTGCACGGCCTACATCGCCTCCTCTTCTGATGCACATAAACGTACGCCGCTTATCATCTGAGAAGGCTGCTGATTGAAGCTGGCTGGGAGCAGAATATATGGACCTGTTTTCATCTATCCTCTATGTTCCCACATATCTGAAGAATCAGTTATCTGCCTAGATGAAAACAGAGCACAAAACAGCTTCTATATGCGTTTAAACAGAAAACTCAACTTCTTTAGTTTATAAACTGTGATTTCTTTTTCAAATAGAGTAAACAGGAAGGGCAGCATGACACGAGATACACACGAGATACATCAATCACTTTTAAGTGGATCGAGTGATAGTGGGCAGGGCTTTGTGAGTGCAAAGAAACATTTCAAAGAAACGTTCAGCTATTCGCACTTTCATGAGTTTGATTTGAGGTTAAATGTGTTTCAATGTGATTTCGGAATTTCTACATAAGAGACCAGAGGCAGACAGAGGCCCAAAATTAAATCTGTAGAACCCCCGGTTAACTTCATACATGATTCAGGCAGGAAGTGGGCTAAAACATGATTAACAAATCCATTTTCCTAACAAAAATTAAGAAAAGATAGAAACTATCATGGTCCTCGCTGTCTCCTTCCTGCCTGGGCGGAGCTCATTATTGGGCTCCCACCTTTGGCCCACCACCTGCTCTAAATGTTAACACCTGTTGCTGATTGTTCCTGTTTCCTCGGCCACTACTTAAGGCTGTGGCTCAGAGTTGAACAACCTGAGTTGGTGCAGCCCTGGCAAATCATAGTTTGTGCTTTCTATGAATCTCTAGCTCGTGCTAAAACTCTTCTCTGTATAGAGAGTGTAGTGTAAGAAGCAAGGACGTGAGTGAGCAGAGGAAGAGTGAGGTGTTCATGGTTTCCCCTTTTCCACCTTCGTGGTTCCCCCGCCCAACACTTTCTATATATTTTGGACTTTGGTGATTTTTGTGAATAAACTTGTGAACTCTTCTCTCAAAATCTACACCTAAGTCCGTTCCGTCCATTGTGACAGAAACAAAAATGATAGCAAGGCAGCTAGGAGATGTAGAGCATTACGGTTAGTAAGGTTATATAATAAGTAAGTGATTGGCTGATTGACCTTAGGTGAGAGGAAAACGCTGGAGAACAGTGGATGACTTCTAAACTAAACAGGAAATAACTTAACAATGAAAAAAGTCCAACTGTGATCTTACTGATATGTACAGTAACTAGGAGATGATGAAACCAATGTCAAAAAGCACATTTTAGGAAATCAGTTGATTCCTGTGACATTTTACTTCAAGTGAGACCACTGAGATGTTAATCTGACCTTCCACCAGCTCTGTGCATCACTCGTTTTATTTATTTTTAATAGAAAAGAGAGCCTACATAAAAATAATGAACAAATAACAAGGAATACAGACCGAGGCAAAATGTTATAATGTAACACTCTTTTATTAGTTCAGCTGATATCTGTCCATTTATGTTCCCTAAAGATGGATGAAGATGGTCTAGATTTGGACAACACTAACTGTGAGTTATGCTCTCTCACTGAAAGAAGATGGAAAGCAGGAACTAAGCTCCCCTGTTGTCGCTCTCATCACAAATCCTGTACGCAGAGATGGACTGAGGTTAGCACAGTTGTGCTGATCTGCTGCATTGTTAAAGCACAAAATTAAAATACATTTAAATACATTTAAAAGTAAAACAGTTACAAAACCTGCAGCATCACTCTCATTGCCCAATAGTAACATCCACAACCAAAAATATGCTCCAATTTCCTTTTCCTATCACAATAAAATTCCAATCAGAAGAAACTTCTAATGATTCTGAGCAAATGGCAAGCTGCTATAGTGGGAGTTACACTCTTTAATGAAGGGTGCACACACACAGTAGTGTACTGTCTCTGCAGACAAGTCTGCATGGTGGACAGGCAGATGTCCACTCAGGCGCACGATCACCATCTGATGGTGAAATTCATGCCACCTGGACCCAAGCAGACATGGAAACTACTCATCCCATCTTCCTGCCCATAAACCTCTAACAACAACAACAACAACAACAAAAGATGAAGTTGCTTCATTTTTGTAGGTACTAATCTGACATGTGGATGAACTTTATCACTGTTTTCACCAGGGTCTCATAGCAGTGGACATCTTCATAAACCAACGACCAGCGACTGGAGAAATATTACTTTTAATCATTTATTCAAAAACTACAAGTAAACTTTGGACTTTTCTCTCTGCCTCTCTCTTTTTTGTATAAGATGAGCTCAAAGTAATGCATTATTCCACTGTTACAAACAGTAATCCTGCCTCTCAAAAGACTCATCCTATGGCTCCATGTAGAAATATTTCTCAAAACTCCAATATGAATCACAGCATGTTGAAAGCGCTCCCAGGAGGAGTCTCAGCCCTGTGGGTTAGTCATCTCTGGAACAGTCCTGTGCGTCCCCAGAGGGCCTGACAGTGATAGCTGCCTCTGCTCAGAGAAAGGAAAAGCACTTAGCCTCCTGAGGAGTCTCCTCAGTGCCGCAGGGAGAGCAGTGACAGGGGACGCCACAGTGTCAGCAAGTCTGTGCTTTATGGCGCTCGTGAAAGCAGTTCAAGGTGCCGGATCCCGGGTCAGGGTTAGGAGAGAGTGAGCGGAGGAGGGGGTCAGAGGTCAGGCTTTGATGGAGGATACCAGTCAGCCTTGGGCTGCAGTTTGATTGACTAGTGCAGGTGTGAGGAAGCAGGGTGATGATGGGGCTGCAGAGAGTTACGACTGCTGCTCGATGTGTGTGTTGGCAAGGTGTATATGGATGCTATCTGAGAGAGCTACAACCCACTGAGCTTTTGATCACTTTGCAGGCGGCTGCTGGAGAAAGAGGGACGTGCTGAGAGCTTTTACTCACCCAGAGAGAAAGAAAGAGCAGAGGGTGTCCTGACACAGGTGGATGCTGGGAAATATGTGAAGAGGCACAGCTGTTTTAAAACACAATGAGGAATACACCGAGACAGCTCAGAAATATCTACAATAAGAAAATTTAAAAAACATCCCTGGAGTTCCTCTAGAGGCCAAAATCATCTTTCAGGAGTCGATGGGATGTTTCCACAGCAGAGAGCAGATATACTGTAGAGGAAAAGGGAGTAAAAGGGAGTGAGCACCCACAAATCATAGCAATAAAGACTGCAGACTCCAAGTTTACCCAAATGAGTGGCCACTGAACAGACCACAGAGGATGAGCGGAGGAGGATTAGGGAGAAAAAGTGGATTAAAAAGGAAGGGAGGAGTGAGAGCGAGAGCAAGGTGAGTGGAACAACTGTGTGTTCATTCCTCCCTGTGACCTCCTGTTCTGCACTGTCAACCAGCTGGAATCCATGGAGGATGAAAGACGTAGGGAGTGGAGGCATTAAAAAAAAAAGAATGCGATGGGAAAAAGGTGAGCTGGAGAAGGAAAAAGTGACAGGAGTGTCTTAAAAGTGATGACAGACACTAGATTTGTTTGACGTGGTTACAATAAAAAAAAATGTTTATGGCTGCATTTCTGAAGGGATTATAAAAATGATTCATCATCTTTCCTGTAGTATAGGGGGGATAAAGATACGCCTACCCATTTCCCGTTCAAACATAAAACCCTCAGAATGCACCAAGTTTGGACTCGCATGCTTTTACATCCAGAGCAAAACAAAATCAGGTGAATCAGACTGACTGTTGGACCTGTCCCCTGTTCCAGTGGTGATGTTCATATTAAACAATAAACATGGACAAAGTTTCAAATAATAAGCCCAGAGCTGAGGCTTCACACCTCTCTAAACACTGTTTATCACAGTTTTTCCTACTCTTGAACCCGTATGATGTCGCAGAGAGGGACGTACCTAATACTGTACGCTCAGAGCACAGCTCCACCACACTGTTGTTCAAACCTTGTGTTCAAGAAGAGCAATCAGAAGATAGCTGTCTTAAAGGAGGAGGAGGAGCTAAAGCAGATATATGATCAACTGATGGGATGCTCCAGGTCCCAGCATCATATAAAGAAGGATTGTTTTAAGCCTGAGTCATGCAAAGCTGCTCTCGAAGAGTTGAAGGATCAAATATGGGCACCATAGAGCTCCTATGCAAATGTGAGCATCGCTGCAGTTCACATACTGGTTGTGAGCGTCATTAATACCGTTGGTTTTGTGTGGTCACACAGAGCTCCATTAACAACTACCAATCAGAAAATAACAAATTAAAATGTGGCAGAAAAGCTTTTAACAAGAACAGAAGAACATGAGCACATTACTCAAATTTTAATGTCCCCACATCGGCTCCCCATTTGTTTTAGAATTGATTTTAAGTTTTTGTGATTACTTTTTACTCTTCATGGCCCCAGAATATAAAGCAGCTCTGCTTTTTAAAACAGTCCACAGCCTGAGATCCTCAGACAGGAGCCTGCTGACTCTTCCCACTTTAAAAACTAAAGCAGTAATGCGCACTCATCGAGGGTTCATGTCAAACTGAGATAAACAGCAGAGAACAGGGCCAGGCAGTTTCCACTTACAGCTCATCTTTGCTCTTTTAGCACATAATGGCAAATGTAACATTACTAACCGCTCAAAGTGCTTTAATAATAAATATAATAAATATATTTTATCATCATTGTTGTAATGCTCTTTCTGAAGAGAGACAGCATGTAATGGGTTTGTTTGTTTGTTTGTTTGTTAGCAGTCTAGCATCCACAGTTTTCAAGATATCGTGTTCAAATTTGTGGGTGTGGGTGAAAATCAGTAAAAACCACAACAAAATGCTGGACCTCGAGGGACATCAGTAGTTAGTTTAGCTTAGCATTTGACCTTGACCTTCATTATTAGCATCCAAGGTCAAAGAAACCATATTGGGTGATATATCATATAAAAGAGCATGGAGAGAGCTGTCCAGCACACTTTTTATGTTTTTAATACAACGCCCTATGATGTAACAGCGACACCATAATTTTGCAAAATTACACACTGCATGAATATATCTTAAAATCTCAAGTTTTTATAGCTTATAGAGGCCAAAGATTTGAGCCAGTTCTGCTCCAGTCATATGGATAAGATAAGATAATAAAATACAGCATTTTAGTATACAATGCGTCATGGTATTAGGTCAAAGGTCAGACATCAGCATGTTGTAATAAATGCAGGCTGATGTCATGCGTGCATCTGGTCCATGAAGAGTTTTTCCATTTTTCTTCCTCCTTATCTGGGTTTGTTTGGCTGAACCAGGTTATTGCAGAAAATGTATGACATGCCATGAATTCCTGACATCTGTGGGAAAAATTAAAATGACTGATTGGATCAAATTTAAATAGCTCATTTTAGTGAGGCGGCATTGCGATTTATTTTGGAAACAATGATACCATTTGGAGGGAGATATATGTTCCCCATTGTGTGACAGGAATTTGCTGCATGTTTCTTTTTGACAACAAACGCCCTCCAAGGGGAAAAAAAAAAAAAAAACCAGACCCAAACCAACAAAGAAAGTGATCCTACTAACAGCTATTGTGTATGTGTGTAACCAGAGCCTGATATCTTATTCCTCTGAGCTCCATTGTGGTCCAAAACCCATTAAAAGCACATCAGTGAGGCACACTGTTGCACACAGTGACATGAGCCTTCATTACCATGAACACACACACATTTTGATTCATCCCAGTACACTGTACTGCTGCTGCTGTAATGCTCAATTTAGAACAACAGCTGAAAATAGTCCCTAACAGTTGCACTATTTCCTCATGTTTAGGCAGCCTTCGTTAAAAACTTGGTATGAAACAGGACGCTGGGGATAAACTGGTTTCCATCTGAATACCACAGAGTCAAAATAACTTTGCTAACAAGAGCTTAAATACAGAATAAATGACAGTGAAGCGGACTAGGCATGGACACAAAAGCACATCTGTACAGAGAATCCATCAAATGAAACCAGTTTCCAGCTCATCCACTGATTTTATTGTGTTTGGGTGGTGTTTATGAGTAAAAGTTTGAGTGAGATTGCATTTTTTTTTTTAACAGAATAGCAGTTTGGATCTTCTGTCTGTACTCATCTACATTAAGGCACCGAAGTAATGAGACGTATTGGTTTTAGTTAACCAGATGTTTTTTTGGCAGGCGCGCTCTTTTGAAAGCTCAGTTTTGCAATACCGTGCAGTTAACGCTGTTGCAGGCTCCACTCTAACGCAAACCATGATTTATTTTCTAAACCCCACCAAGTAGATCTGGTGCCGGAACCTAACCAAGCGCACACAACTAGGTCCAAAAATAATATAAAAATATAACAGGAGAGGACCACACAGGACATAAATCCAGTCCTTGTGACTTTCCACCGCCACACCTCCTGAACTTTGTAGCTCTCTAAAAGAAAAATCTGTTATAATTTTATTTGAAGCTTATTTAAATCTTTTTATTCATCCTTTTATCGTAAAATGCCGTATGACTAACACACCTTACAGCATGATGTTGTCTGTCTGGCTGCCCTGCAAAACAAGCTATTCTCCATTCCATATAGACTAGCTTTGCATGAGTCATAGTTCAAAATCATCCTTCGTTAACTTATACATCTCTCTGTCTGAAACAAGCCACTTTAGCTCCTGTGAGATGATCCCGTCTGTCATTTTATTACATCATAAAGATCCAAAAGTAGATCACAGTATATCCATTGACCTCGTTATTAGAAACCCGTCCATGTTTAATATGAACATCCACTGCTGTTAAGAGGATTTGTATGACAGGAAATAACAGAGTAGAGTAGGTCTGTTTTAATTATGCTATCTCCAAAAAGAACCATGACCTATTTCTGGTGTGGATAATTATGGAGGAGTGGTTTAAGTTTAATGTTCTAATTGACACATTTTGTGTTTATTTCTTTATTTTAGTGTGTTTACCTGCTGTAAAGATCTGAGCAGGATCCATATGTCTTATATAAGGATCCCACGATCATATTCTGCAGCAGCGTGCTATTTATATGCAGTTCCCTTTTATCACATTATATCTGCAAAGTGAAAGAATGTGGGCGAATGCCAACAAAACAGCTTGGAGCGCTTTTATTGTGAAATTAATGTTTTAGTGTGTTCGCTTTAAACATTTGGCCTGTTAATGAATATCTCCTTGCACGACTCCTTCTGAGAACATTTCTCCATCCTGCTTGGTGTTTGTAAGAGTAATCCTTTTTTTTTTTTTTTTTTTAAATCTCATGAACATTAAGCTCGTTGGTTAAGAGAAAGACCGTTTAATTCACAGCTCAAACTCTGTAAATGGGACGCCCTTTTTTCTGAGCGTTTATACACCGTGAAGAGGACCTGACCATTTGAGAAGCTGCGTGGGAGGGTGAGCTGCTGTATACTGGCCTAATTCTCTCTATTACGACGTACTGTAAAACTACCTGAGCTGTGGCCTCGGTTCTCCACTATATAAATGCAGTATACAGTCTGGCTGGTATTTCCCCGCGGGCTGGTTGGTCAGCTTGACCTCTGTTAAAGCTTCCGTTTCTGTCACCAGCAGCCTGACTGAAATAAATTGGCTTTGGTCTCTACGGGGGTTTTGCTGTTTCTGCAGACCTGAGGCCTTATTGGTAGAACTGCTTTCTCTATGGGGAAAGCAGCTCTACCGTGTGTGTGTGCGTGTGTGTGTGTGTGTGTGTGTGTGTGTGTAACCCTGACCCCAGAAAAAAGGTGTGTGTATGAATTGCTTTGACCTGAGAGACTACTGCAGTGTGTAGAAGAGTGTTTGTGTGTTGTGTAACTTCAGTAAAACCAGAACAGCTGAATGACCGTGACTTCTGCATGTTGACATCAGCATGTGAGTTTCTGTAAGTTTGTGTGACCTCGAAATGCCCTGAGTGGGAGAGCAGGGGGGGAGTATTCTTCGGAAAGCATCACTGGATGATTGCGGTCCGCCCACGCACCACGTGGGGTTTCATCACTCCGGGTGTGGCAACGCTGATGAAAAATTTCCTGCCACCATGCTCAGAAAATATGCAGAGACAAGACTAAAGCATTACTCGGAATGAAATACGATACAGAGGGGGTGCAGCTGCAAAGAAGACACAAAAAGCTAACTCCTTAAGCTCAAGATCAGCATCAGGGCTTAGTCATAGTGTGTAATCCAAACCACACAACACCAGATTAATCAATAACCTCATGTTGTGGATGGATCAAGTTTGGTCCATTTTTGGTGTCTTCTTAATGCCGTATGACAACAAGTAGCACGTCATTGGGTGTCAACCCGCAAGACTACGCTAACTCTCCAAACGTTTAAGATGAGGGCTGTTGATGAAAATGCAGAAAAAGGGTCAGGTGAACTCAGTCACGGCGATAAAGGGGAAGGGAATTCAAAAGACAGGACGGTGCATGAGGAATTAACCAAAAGAGGAACACAGAAAGTTCCCCCAATTGCACAGACAGTGGGAACATAGAAGACACTGCAAAAAGAAACCAACATGGAAAAAACACAAAGGAGTAAGAACTAACTATTACAACAGAAACAGGATGTGCAGAGTGAGCATCAACTGAAAACAATGCATTATTCTGTATGAAACAGACATTCACATTCCTTATTCATTAATTACAAAACTGCCGAGAGTTATGTGGACACGATGTGACCTGTGTTGGAGATATGGCAGCCGGACTCACTCTGAGTTGGCACCATCAGTGAAAGGTGTAGGCCAAACACTCATCGCTATCCGGGAAGTGAGATGCAAAAGAGGTTCGCTGTTTTTGGTTCAGCGTCTACCCGGCTGATTAGTTCAGCTGGATGGCAGAATGATAAAATAATAAGTAATTAGGGAGAAGTTTGAATACGAAGTCATTTCATTTCTCCGCATTATGCATGGAGAAATGAAAGAAAGCCGTGAAATCCTGTGAGCAGAGTTGTCGAGGCTGAGAGGTTGCTGATCCTCTCCGTCATTATTCAGCACTTTAAAGTCAGGATGCCGGGGTACCTTTCAGCGCAGGCGAGAGGCTGCGAGGGCGCACACGCCGAACGCCAACTGTAGACTTCAGCCATGTGATGTGAATGTAAATGAGGCAAATCTTTACCCCATCTGGCTCTAACGCGGCTATGAGAGGCAAAGGCTGACAGCAATAGGGTGGTAGTGTGTGTGTGTGTGTGCGCGTGTGTGTGTGCATGCATGCGTGAGACAGAGTTCATAAGAGTGAAAGTTTCAACTATTGATTTGTTCAGCAGTAGCAGCAGTTTTATCATATCTTTGTTCTCATTGCATCTGCTCCTACGTTGCATGTGTTTCTATACCATATGTGGGTTGCTTGCTTGCTTGTGTGTGTGAATATTTATCGAAGTCATAGTCATGGGGCAGATGGTGAAACTCTACAGTGCATCTGTCCAGTCATCACATGCTAGAGCGTGATGACTGGACTCTTTATGGTGCAACCCTGTTTGGATCAGCTGCTGGTATCAGTATTGCTAAACTGACCTCGGTCAACCACTGAGCAGCTCTTAAGAGTTTCTGCAAACAAAGGAAGTTGTGTTTAGAATAATTATCTGCCGTTTATCCCTTGAGTCAGAGAGAATGAGTGGATGCAGGAAAATCATCCTTTTAAAGATGTGCAAAGTTGGTTATGTCACAACATTGTTGAATGATGCTCTTTATTAGCTCTTTATTAGCTGTTTCTGTGATAACCAAAGCCAAATCCCAGAATAAAATGTAAGCATTGTGCTTACCGTGACCATCGGCATCATCCTGTCATTATTACAACATGCTTGACAGCTGTGCAAAATGTCAAAAAACTGAAAGCAACAAGTCAACAACTCTCAGGGCACGAATGACAGAGATTTCAGATACTAAAAGGAATGGGACAAATGCTCACCATACAATAATCATACACTGTTTATAAAGCCAAACATGGCTTTTATCTGAAAAGTGATTTTTTTTTCTTTCGTCAATTTATCTTTTTTTTTTTTTTTTGGTGCACTTGAAGTCCTGCCAGTCATGCAGACACAGTAAATA
Organism: Rhamphochromis longiceps; assembly: GCF_057381845.1. Lineage (NCBI taxonomy): Eukaryota > Metazoa > Chordata > Actinopteri > Cichliformes > Cichlidae > Rhamphochromis > Rhamphochromis longiceps. The sequence goes on from NC_140572.1 coordinate 31,742,087, forward strand.
AGATTAGCAGTGATAGCTGGCAAAGCAGGAGATGAGTTAGCACGCAGCTAAAGTTACTGGAAGTTCATAATGAGCTATCTGCTTGTTAATTGTTACAGTAAACACTCCTTTAGTCAAAGCTAGGGTTCAATAAATGATCATAATGAGACTCCCTGAAGAGAAAAGACAAACTTGAAAATGGATCAAACTTCACCCAAGAGATGATGAGTCATTAATATGTTACTGTGTGGTTTGGATTACTCGCCATGAAAAGGTGTTGATCTTAAGCTTAGTGTACACAATGAAATGAATGGTTCTATTCTGATGTTAAAGTGGGTCAGAATCATCCAGATCCAGCAACTTCTGATCCGACAGTCACTGTTGAATGAGTTCATTTTCTGTGTCCTACATCCTAGTATTGCTTCCAATGATGGCATGGAGGTATTTATAGAATAAATATAGAATAATGACACCCAACAGCTCGCTTATACATTGAACAAATCCTTTTTCTTTCTCTTCCTTTTGACGTGTTCGTGGTGCAAAAGTAAAGTTGCCGTTGCAGTACCTCAAACTAGCTAGCTACAGATGGGACGAGGATAAACAGAGTAGCGGGTAATTTTAAATGCAACCTTTCAAACAAATATCTGCAAACAGAATGCGCTAAATGTTCAGCTCGTAAGAAAAAATATGAATGCAAAACTGAGAGATGGAGAAAGATAGTCAGATAGAAGAGAAGGACTGCTCACCAAGTGAAACACCTTGCAAAACAAATTGAAGAACACTAATAACACTAATTTGTGTTATTCAAAATTTGGGTGAAAATGTTGTACTAAGCAGTTTCATGTATTGTTAGATAAAGGGCACCAATCCACTTCTATTTAAAGTGATAATGCTGATCAGATTCACTCACTGAATTCTGCTTTTTAGTTCTAGTTTTATAGTGTATATAAAACTAGTGTGTGTAGTGTTAACTGTTGTCTGTTTTGTTTTATACTTTGTTATCCTTGTGTGAAGCACTTTGTGATCTTTTATCTAGAAAGGTGCTATATAAATAAAGTTTTACCTACTTACTAGTGCCGAGTGGTCTTAAATCATAACTTGTGAAGCATCTGCTCATATCTTCTTAAATTTGATTGGCTATTTCCATAAATATCAGAGATCAGAGAGAAACAAACTTTAACCCCTGCATCCAGGACTTTTTTGCTACACATGGATGAAGATTGAAGATAATTGAAGATTCAGTGGTTTTTCGTTTATGTTAGGGAACAAGCGATGAGAGCTTCACTTAAGGCAGGAGACACCTGGACAGGAAGTCAACAGGTAACAAAGGTACTCCTGGGTAAGTAGTAAGTGTCTCACTTACTACTACTCCGTTTGTGTAAAACAATGCAAAATATCATCTTATCCGTCAGATGATGAGCCCGTTCTCTCTGCTGACGCAAGCATCTCTGCAGTAAATCGTTTATAATATCGAGCCTCCTTCCTGTGTTGTCACGCTGCTGAACTGAAGCCATAAAGCTTCAAAAAGAGCGATCCACTTTCTGTTTTCCTCATCTGCCAGATGTCACAGCTTGTCTCCACCTGTGACCTCTTATAGCAAACCCGGTGCTCAGAGAATATTAAGCAGAAAGAGCCTGCATAATACAGGATATTCATTCAGTGTAAAAGAATTCATACCTCAGTGTACGTCATAATTAACACACCATTTTCACCATGCAGAATAGCCTCCTGCAGATGTGAATGTCTCTACAGTGCTTGTATGCCATCTTTATTTTATCTACTGATAAATGATCCCTAATTTGGCCACTGAGTGTGTTCTTCTGATATGTTGCTCTGCTGTATCCTGATCCTGTTTGTTTGAGATTTACAGATAAGACCTAAGAGGAAACAGATGAACATGCTGGGTCACAGCAGCAAACACTTAATTAATAAATCCCTTTCTGTTATTTTTGGACCAGCCAAAAGTTCTGTATTTAGATTTTATAACAGATCAAAGCTGCCTGGTATTTTTAGATAATCATGATAAATGAGTTCATTCACCGCAAAATGCCGTCTTAATTTTGCAAAATGTTTCGAAAATCAGCTTAAAAAGGTTGCTTCCTGTATTTTCTGAACAGAAAGGTCAAATCATTCATTTCAGTCTTCTGTTTTTCCAGAAATTGTTAATTTGCTCCATTACAACAAACAACTTGCACATTTTTGTTAAACATGGCCACCAGAACCAGCTCAGCACAGCTGCACTTTAATCACTTTTAGCTTTAGTCTTGTTAAAGTACAACCAGAGACAAGAGAGCGTGAAAACCACCTGTGGAGGCCTTTGGGCATAAAAACGTTCCCTTGCAACCAAAAGCATCATGACTATCAGGTTTGTTTAAGGTTTAATCCAAAGGACGATGCTTTGTGTTTGGTTTTGTGGAAACTGATAATCATCTGATGAAAGTTGCCATCCCAGACCAGATGAAACAGTCCTGAAAGAAGGTCTCTGTGGATGGGATGAGAAGGTTCTAAAATGGTTCACACGCTTCTGAACTGGAAACCTGTTCTAGCCTGCAGAACATGTGAGCACGACAAAGTGTAAAATATAATAGATAAATGTGCAGAATTTTGGCACTCAAAAAAAATGTCAGTAAGTAAATGAAGCGGACTTTAGAACAGATAAGGAAGGATATACCCATTGCTTATACATGAGTATCCTGGGAGTCTATCAATTAGTTTAGTTTCCTGTATTATACATCATAAAGCCCGTCTTTAATAGTCTTGTGCAGCAGATCCCTAATGCCGTGTTCTGACATTTATGGAGCACTTGCCTGGTCTTACTGACCACTCAAAGAGCTTTAGTCCCATTTACTTTATCACACATATTCACCCAGCACTTTATTCTGTAACCTAAAACACTTTATCTACCTCCTGTTCACACCTACGCCCAATTTAGACCCACCAATTAACAGGCACGTCTTTGTGTCTGCATGGCTTCTCTTTGGGTACTCCAGCTTCATTCCACAGTCCAAACTCCACAAAGAAAGTTCTGGGATTCAAACCAGGAACCTCTTCAGCATAAACAACCTTATGAATAGTTTTGCATTTATTTATGTTTCAGCAGTCTGGATGTGTAGTGGTCTTAATTGTGCATCGGGTCCGTTTTTCCACATCCTGGGCCCACATCCTCATTTTAGGTTTAACAGCGTTTTAGTAGGTAAAGGTGAATGTTTAGACCAGAATTGAGCTGCAGTTTGGTGAAGGCCTCAAAGGGGACTGGCGGCAGCTCCTGGGCCTGGCAGATCCCCGTGTACTAAACAGGGTGGGACACGTAAACGAGAATGAACAGCTTGCAGAACTGGGGAAACCTATATGGATGACAACCGGAAGGAGTGTGTTTGGAGGCGTGGTCCTGCTGCTGAAATTCCGATACATAATCTCCAATAAATAGAGATGTTGAGTTTTCCCTGCTTCTTTTATGAGCGTTTGTGTAAAGAAGACTGCTCCAAAAGCCCGATTTGTATGCTGGGACAATGACTTGGTGCAATGACTTTTGGATGTATCAGACCAAGTTAGTCACACATCAATGGAGAGAAAATATTTAAGCTTTTTCTAACTGCTCATTTAAACATTAAAATACAAATTTCACTAATGCACTCGAAAGCCTAAGGCGCCACTTTTGTGTCCTCATGGGCTGGCCTGAACCACAGAGATGTTTCTGAGTACTGAGTTTTGCTTCACATTTGGTTAAATATCCTAATTAGGACAGTTTCTGCTACAATGCAAATGTAGCCAAAGTCCCACATGTGTCATTTTCATGATTTATCTCCATGCACTTTTCCCCTATGTGTGCTTTCTGCTTAATCTAACGTCTTAATCTGATGTGCAGATGTATTCACAAACATGTTCACAGTGTCTTTTACCAGCAGCATCCCGCTCGTGCTTATTGTTCAGGGCTACATGCAATGGACCCTCCTGCATGCCACTAAATCTCCTCTCCAAGGTTAGACCTGAGCTTCACTCTCATAATTACCACTGAGGGTAATTAGTCTGCACAGCCCAAGGTCTCTGGCGCCCCTCTGCACACCTTTATCCTGTCACCTGGGTCCTGGCAGGAAAAATGAATGGCTGGTTATGCGGGGTCGAGCAGGCCCTCATGATCCATAATAAGGTCCCCTTTGGAGTGCTACTGGATGTGTGTGTGAACAAGGAGCATTACGACAGAACTTAATGATGTCTCTTTCTTTTCCAAAGACAGTATCACAATGTCAACGGTGAGAGAAAATCATTAGCCTTCACACAGTTAATGAAAGTCAAAGATTAAGTCAGCCGTTCTTAAGAGACTGATATTATTCAGCCCACAGACGCCGGGCATCATTAATAAAGTTTTGTCCCTCGCAGCTACATGTGGGTACTTTCAGCTTGTTGTGACTCCTTTTTTTTCTCCTTCAGCAACTTTGGGAAGGAGAAACTTTTTCAGCAGCTGCTACGAAGGCACAGAAGTAACCCCTCCTCCTCCTCCCACCAGTCTCAAGTGTGCATAACACCACAGGAGAATCACGCTGACTCGTGGATAATCTCTGCCACATAAGTGCCTACCATACGGCGAATCCTCGCTGCTGAAGCAGGCCATAATACACCTGTCACTCCTGCCTTCTCCACAGAGACGCCCAATGTGTTGACCTCAGCCTTTATTTTTCTTTCCTCCACCTGCACCGTGTGGTGCTTAGGACCATGGATTCGGCCCATTTCCATCACCTGTATCCCATCTGCCCTGTCCTCACCTCATCACGGGAGAAAAAAGCACGAGCCGCACACACCATCCCTCCTTCCCCTAATGTCCACCGCCATCTGCGTCTCCTGCCATCAGCTCTAATGCCGCCTCATAAGAAGCCCGTCATATCCGTACAGGCAAGCGCTAATGTTTACCCCACCATGTCCTTACTCGCTCCTCCTCAGCCTCCCACTGTTAATTCACTTAATGACGGCAGCACACCTTGTAAAGGACCAGTGATTAAGGGGAAAAAGTCCTCCGGTGTAAACAAACTTTGTTGAGGAGCTTTGTGTGGTATTGACCGCCCTTCCTCCACAACCTCATGGCAGTTTGATGTGGCTAAGAGTAAGACATCGATTGAGAGCATCACAGTCTGACTGCAGATCAATGGAGAGCAACAGTGAACACGGGTTCCCCAGCAGTCATGGCCAAATCCTGTGGACACAAAGAGGTCAGGTTCGGTTCTGCCGATACACATCAGGACTCCCACGCAGGAGAAGCCCATTTCCTGTGAGACTAATGCACTGCTCACAAATACACACTTTTAGCCCGAGTCGGAGCCTCTCGGGGCTGCTGATCGTTACTCTGTGTGACTGGGCCCGAGCTGGTCCGAGCGATCCCCTCCAGCAGCGGCCATTAAAAATGCCAATAGCTTCCTAATCAACATCAAGCCATTACACATTATGCATACAGTTGGGAATCTGTGTGGAGGGAGAATTTTTGCCTGTGGAAATATCCAGGACATAAGATCAATGGAGCGATTCAAGAGGGCACTCTTGCATTAAAGCGTGCCTCTTTTTAATTATCTCCAGTGCAGATGGCCCTAACGAGGGGAAAGACTCTTAATTGAGAGGGGAGAGGAGGGGGCTAATGAACCCTGGAGACACTTGGAGGCAGCATGCCCTGGCTTGCCAAGGCCAAAATCCTCATCTCTGCGCTGGCAGCCAGTCACTCACCCCACCAATGTCGACCCGCGGCACAACCCATGCGTGTCAATAAAGCTTTAGAGAGTCAAATGAAGTGAAGAGGAAGCTGTTTGCCTGTGTGTTTTTCTCACACCTTTCATTCTGATGACAACACAAGCCTCATTTCACAGGAAGCTGATAGAAATATCGGCCAAATGACTCTAACCTCTTCACCTCCATCAGGCCACCAGCGACCCATCCAGGGTTAGGTTTTTGTTTTGCTTTTCTGATGAAGTCTTGACTCTCCCAAATAGACACAAATTCTATAAAAGGGAGTGGATGATTAACAAACCCACACCTTATTCCTAACCCTAGATGGGATTTTGGTGACCTGGTGGGTGTTAAGAGAAGCTAGAAACTAGAAACTGAAGTTAGCCGGTTAATGTGAATCGGGTATTTTAACAAAATGCTTCCATGGACATTTTCTAGGCATGCTCAACTCGGAGGAGACCCTGGTATAGACCAAGATATCTATAACTGTATATCTCACCTGGCCAGAGGAACTGGAAAACATTACTGTGGAAAGGACATACCCTGATCCTGCGCCCACCGCAATCCAACCCAGACAAACACGAGGCCAAAAGTCGAAAATGCATTTTCCTCTTACTGACATTTTTAATTCTGTATGAATGTAAATTAGTTACTGATTAGAAATTACTGGTTTCAAGTTTCCAAGGCCTTACTGCATGAAAGTCTAGATAAAATTACAGATAATTTAAAGTCATTTGAAAAAAAAAAATAGTCTGAGGATGGTCACAAACTTCAGCTCAGTAAGTTCTTGCCACTGTGGCACGGAGCCAGGCACCAGGCTCTAATACTGATCATCACTCCGGCTTTAACCTGCACTGCTGAAACTTTCTGAATGCCTGAATATTAAATTAAAAACTCAAATCCAGTTAAAAAGCAGCCTTGTGTCAATGTTCAGCAGCCTATTTCATATTCTAAATGCTGCAGTCTACATTCAGATGGCAATAGGACTAAATACTATAACTACTGTCTAAAAACTACATGACAAGTTATTAAATGTTATCAGTCCTTCAGTTGACGATAGTTTCATATTACAGAGATATTTGGTCTGCTAATGGTTAGTCAGCTGGGCTTATCAGCTCAATTCAAATTAATACCATTCAATAAAACAAGTGAATGCATGCCTCCTTCACTGAGTCCAGAAGGAATGTGAAGGAAAGCTCTTTAGCAGCTGACAGCCTGATGTAAAGACTTCTACACTTTAAAGACCTTCCTCTCTGCAATTGCGCTGACTGACCTGACTGACAGGTGAGGATTGGATAGCTTCCATTAGCATGCAGCTGCGTGCCAAGAAGTTGGTGCAAGACAGAAACATTGCAAATACATCAGGAATCTCCTCGTTTATTTATTCTGTTGTCACAAGGAAACGTTTCATTGGTAATATACTGAAAAAGCAATCAAATGTGTCAAAAGCTCGAATTTCAATACTACACTGTTGTATTCTGAGTACTTGAGTGGGTTATCCTGTCATGCCTACAAAGATGAAAAATCACAATAGCTACAGTTCCTCCAATGTCTACTTGAGACAGGCTCCTAAAGTGAGTCAGTTCCCAAGTTAGAATATATAAATACATTTACAGTCTGATACAAAAAAACCTGTTTTGGTCTTTTGGGATATTTTCCACCTTCATAAAAACTGTATGGTAGCTGCTAGCTGCTAGCTGCATGCTAGGATTCACCAGGGATAATCGATATCCCTGAACTGGACATCCGGACTATGTTTATGCTGTTGGAGCCTTTTTATGAAGTAGTTTTTTGCCCTGCTATGTAACAGAGATCATCCAGAACATATGTACTCCACTTTTGGTGAGTGAAAGTAGTATTTCTGAGGCTGTGTAAGCTGTGGATGCAGCTTGCTAGCCAAACTAGCTGTCATTAGCTGATGACTTTCCACTTTTCTAGTCCTGAAACCAGGGGATGATATCCATCTTGTAAACTAAACCTCACCAGTTAACACATGATTAAATGAACAACTCATAAATGATTAGCATCATCTATTAAATTTCAAGTTCATGCCCTGTATTTACTGCAGTGCTTTAGATTCAACAGGTGTGCCCATTATTAAAGTAGCCTTGGAGCACATGTGTCTGTATCCACCCACCTGCAGAAAGAAAAGAAGCTCATGGCTGCCTCAGCCTTCACAGACTGAGTATCAGCGATTGTAGTTATGTACGCTGGGTGCGCGCATACTTGTTGTTTCTTTGTGTTCAGCGCGTATTAACCGCTCATATCAGGAAATCGTATTTGCATTTGTTTACATCCCCGCAGTCTAATGACCATGTAAAGCAAAGCACGGATCAGATCTGAGATGTGCAGCTGCATCCAATCCTCCTAAAGCCTGTAATTGTATTTCCTCCTTTGAAGTTGCGAGACGAAGATTGTTACACAGCTAAAACAATTTGCCCTTAATAACCCTTTATCTGTCAGGAAGTCGTACAGCTGTAATTGTGATGTTTCTATCCCTCTGCCGGGTCAAATGAAAGAGCAGAGCGGAAATATGGAAGTGGAAGAGGAGAGGAGCGAACTGCGCTGCAGCAGTTAAAAAGTCGAGTGTACAAAGTGACCTTTCAAGTGAAAATGCCACGTCAGAAAGCCCGCACATTTTCTTCACCGTGTGAGACGTGAAAATCAAATAACTCCAATTTTTTTTCCACCTATATCTGATTTTTTTTTTTTCCACTCAGGGCTTCATTTCTCTCTGTGGGCGCTGGAAATTACATGTTACTATGAAGAAGAAGGGAAAAAAAACTTCCAGAAGTGGAGAAGAGGCGATCAAACAGAAAATAAAGCTTTAAAGATACAAGGATTTTTTTTCTTTAGTGGGTTGGATTTCTTTCTGCCTGCTACCTCATCTTCAGGGTCACGTGGGGGTGCTGGATGCCATCCCAGCTCACATGAGGAGGAATCATGCTGGACCCGTCTGCAGCCCATCGCAGGGTTGCTGTCAACTGATTTTTCCCCCGATATAACAACAATTTAATTAAAGCATGGCAGCCTATGCTTAATTAACACCTACTTACTGTTCGTAGCATGAATTTTCACAGTTTCCTCATCCCTCCCTACCCACCCCAAAAAAATCACGCTGTGACCAATTAAACAGTCTGGTTTCTACAAAAAGGATTTTCAACCCCAGGCTGGATTCTCTAATCAGGAGACATGTGCACAAAGAGGCTCGCAGTGATGTATTCAGCACTTACTGGAGTGTGTTTGGCTGCTGCCTCTGAGCTCGAATAAAATGTGCCCTTTTTTAAAAAAAAAAAAAATTGGCTGAAGCATGCAGGAAAACTGACATTTGTCTTTATTATCAGATCAGTGATGTGTCATGTTTGTAAATATATATCTGGGCCTGTTGGTTGGATTGGAGTCAAACAATGATGACGTTTAGTGCAAATAGAGAGTAATTAATAAGAAAATGAAGGAAAACATGTCATCAGAGCTGATATATGGTTGAGTAATGAGTAAGTGCTTTAAACATTTATCGAAATTCATTCATTTTGTCTGTCAATTATGACCAATTCATTCTCAGTATACATCAGATAATCTTTAAAAAGGCATTTAAAATAAAAATCAACTACGGTAATCTATCTATAAATAGTTACTTCTTAACTACTTCATTAGGTTTTTACTTCAGAGCTGCTTTAGTTCTTCATGGCTCAGTGAGCAAGGTGCTGGAAACATCTCTCATGATACCATCACACAGTTGTTCCAGGTTTGTCAGCTACACGTCCATGATGAGACTCTCCCATTCCACCACATCCCAAAGGTGCTCTGTTGGATTAAGATCTAATGAGTGTGGAGGCCTTTTGAGGATCAGTAGACGAAGATAAAGGGGAAGGCATAGTCAGCAACAATACTCAGATGGGCTGTGGCATTTAAACAGTGCTCAGTTGTGTCCAAACAGTCCCAAATTGTAGCAAAAAAATGTCTGCCGCACAATTACATCCAAGTGTTGCAGCAGAAATTGAGACTAAAACAAGAACAACAACTTTTCCAGATCTTCTATTATCCAGTTTTTGTGAGCCCGTATGATGTGTAGCTTTAATTTCTTGTTCCCAGCTCACAGGAGTGACACCAGGTGTGGTCTTCTAGTGCTGTAGTACATACACAAGTCCACGGGTGTGGTGACAGCACTTTTATTTCATTAACAATGTTCACTGTGGTTTCAGCACAAACACTCCCGCTCCGCTGTCACATCCGCTCACCACCCTCCTCGACTGTCATTGCCACATAAAGAGTCACAATCAATCACTTGTTCACTCCGCCTCCGGGCCGCCCTGGGAGCTCACTGTGCCACCCCTCCTCTGCAGCGGGCCAGAGACCACACCCACGTCACAATGTGCAACGGTTGATGTGGAGTGTATTAAGAGATGCTCTTCTGCATACCTTGGTTGTAATGAGTGGTTACCTTACTTTCTCCCTTGTTGTGAGGCTCAGTTTGAATTTCAGCAGGTCATCTTGATCATGTCTAAATTGACCTGCTGCCATGCAATTGGCTGGGTGGATACTTGCATTTTGAGCAGTTGAACCAGTGTCCCTAATGAAGTGGGTGTATAGTTTTCCTATGCCCATTCTTCTCAAATTATTCAGTGAACTTTGTTAAAATAGGACTCATGTGACTTGTATTTGACCTTTTGACCACTTCTTTTACCTTGGATTTGACCTTTTGTAATGCTGAGATTTTAAAGTTGGCAAGTTGTTTTTTTTTTTAAGAATATTAAAATATCCAAGGGATATTTTTAATTTTCCTTTACTGTTCGCTGCAGTGTAAGTCTCTGAAATGCACATAACCTTTCCTTTTCCTCTATTGGTGGGTAGCATCATTGAAATAATAATGAAATATGTTTGGCTGTGGATATTTCCAGGGACAGAAACCAGCATATCCTCATGTCACAGAGTTCTGATGTTGACCTGGTCTGACAGGCTGGGATCTAAACAGATTAAGTTCAGTTTTGGGGGGAAATTAAGGTGGAATAACATTGTTATGGTTTCTAACATAATGTTTCATATTAATCCATCTCTGTGTAGCCCTTTTTCTGAATTTCAAAATGTGAAGCAACCATAAACAGATCAGAAGACATAAGTTTATAATTTATGATAAATTTTAATCTAAACAAAGTACGGTGGTGTGAAAGGTAAAGATGTAATATGTTGGAAGCTAATAAACTATTTTAATTGTGATATTTGGATTCAACTTAAAAACCCATAAGAGGAAGCACATTTAATCTCTGAAACAGGCAGCTTTCAAGACCAGTGATTATGAATTACTGAGGTAATACTTATAGTGACATTTTGGTGGATTAGCATTTATATTTTTCCACATATTTGTCTTTTTTTTATTCTATTTTGGATCTTTTATTCATTTTGCATTCATTTATTACGCAATGGTTTGTTGTATGTTTTGAATATTCACTTATTTAGTTATAAATTAGAAGACTGTGCCACAGATATTGTTGCTTTTTAGAAATTTGGGCGTGGTGTTGTTTAGGGTCTATCTCAGTAACTTGTTGGCCCGATTGCTGCTCATGGTGGAGGAAAAAGTTTCCTTCGTCTGCCGGACTGGACAGAGTAGACTTTACTGTTTTTGATAAACGTCACACATCCATCCTTAGATTACAGTGAAGCTGCGGTACATCTCAGAAACAGCGTCTGGACGGCCACATGTTGTTGCTGTCGCTGTGATGGTGTTTTGAGGGAAAGCGCTGCTCTGGCGGTGTTGCGACTCGAGGCAGGAAGCAGTAAGCCAAGACTCCAGAAGCTGCAGGAGCTCAGGCATTGATCAGCATCTGTTCTCCCCACTTCTCCATCATTCTGTCTTCTGCCTCCATCTGCTTTTGTTTGCTGCATTTAGTTTTTGGTTTTTTGGGGGGAGGGGCTTCGTTCTCCCTCTGCTTCTCCTTCCTCTACCATGTTCCCTCTTCCATTAGTACCTCTCTTCACTAGAAGCATTTGTTCATGCTGCCATTAATGTTTAACTCCTATTAATTAACAATTTTCTTGACTATTATCCCATCACTTTATTGCCTGTTTTGCAGGCTGACTGTGAAGTAATGACCTTCCTCAAAGGGGGCGAGCCAAGAAATAATTCCCCAAAGCAATCATCACATTAGAACGAGGGTGCTGCTGATTTATCATTTAAGCTCTGGTTGTCCAGCATTTTTGTGGGGCGAACCTCATGTGCAGGGACTTCAGTGAAAAAGAAACGCAGTTAAAATGAAAGCTGGAGGCCATGAAAACACTTCAGGAACACATACAGTACAGGCAGCAGATGAAGCGTGCTGATTTGGGTTTATGTTTCTTATTGTTTTTCAGCAATGTTCACGACATGTTCCCCGTTTGAAGCTCTTATCTCCTCAGACATCAAAGCTTTCCACTAAACAGAACAAGCCTCCATCCACTTCCTGTTCACTTGAAGGAGTCCTTTGTTGCTACAAACATATGTGCCATCTGTGCTTTTGTTTCTAAAAAATCAAAAATTCAAAACCTTGTTTAACATCCCCACCAGTTAGATACCAACCGTCTTGAGTATCAGCAGCTTCATCCATAATTCTGACATGATGAAGCTGATTTTGGTCCTTTTGAAAGGCAGATTGGACAGATAGAAGTCACAACACTTTGCTCTTTAAAGGCATGCAGCGCTGCTCAAAAGATCCGAGACACAGCAGAGGCACAGAACTGACGGCACACAGGAAGGATCACAGTGAACCCTGATCTATTGCTTTCGGCAAGGTATAGGAAATCAAGATTTTCTACCTCTGACTGAAATCCGCTGTGCATTAAACAGTGTGGGGGGTTGTGTAAGTGGGGGGTATGATGCTTCAGGCAAACTGAGAAATGAAATGAAACCTGGGAGTCCAGTCTGAGTAACAGGCTGGTGAATTTGAAGGTTTCTCAAGCGTAACGGTTTATAGTACTCTGACTCAGGATTTTATAAGTCTGGAAAGTTATCACTGCTGCATAATTATTGCAAGCTAAACTCTCCCCAAACACCAATCATCCATGGATGATGTTTTCTGAGGGAAATCTGGTTGTAGCTGTTAAAAAGAAATCCCCTTTATGTCTAAATTTGATTGAAAAGTGAAAGGTCAGGCAGTTACAAAGACTTGAATTCAACCTCATTTCACATTAATTCACTGAGCAATTTTCTGTTGATTAGAGCTCTAACAATGCTCTAAATGCTGCACAGCCATCAAGGCAAAAATTGGGTTTGGTTCAAAGGTTTAGTTCACATATAAAGCACATGTAGCTGTTTTACAAATGTACCTCTCTTTGTTTTCTTTTAATACATTTGATTTGACTTGGTTGTGATCAGAGAGCTAGACACTTAAAGATGCATTTTAAATGGAAAATTGCAAGAGTATGTCTATTATATACACAGAACCGCTGGTTTCTCTTTCATTGGAACACTCTAAGTTTATCATTCCCACATGCTTTGGTGGCACGGTGGTCCAGTTATAAGCACAAAGAATGATTTGCCTTCAAAGTATACAAAACTCGAAGCTCAAGCACAGGTTTGGCATTTCTGTGTCGCAATTTTCTCCTCATTAATCTGCCAACATCCTGTATGCTGGAAAGAGAAGCATGCCCAATGGTCATGAAGACCCAATTTTAGTATGCATGCAATACTTAATTTGTGTTATGTTGCTGTTTTAATATCTTAATGTGTTGGTTGATTGCTATGGTTTAAACCACCTACCTGATACTGTGGACACAGGATCTCTGGGGGTGTGTTGAGATGGCTGGCAGTAGATCTTTTGGATGTTGTGGGCTGCAGAGTAGGCCCTTCTTGGACCGGGCTTGTTCCAGTGTGTTCCACATAGTTTGAGGCTGGGTCAACAATTCAATCTCTTTGTTGTTTTTTTGTGGTATTCCTGAGCAGTTTGCAGTGTAACAGGATGCATCATCGATGTGGGAGAGACAGCTTCCATTATGAAGTACCATTGTGGGGTGTGTTTAGTCTTCAGGAATAGTTACATGTCAAAGCAACATCTATTTGAATGCCAGAAAACTAAAGTTTCCCAGTGAATGTTTCAAGCCTTCCTTTGAGCCTCACTTTCACATTTATTAATTTTGCCAGATTGTTTAAACGTTCTCAGATGAGGACCTACTGGTTGGGAGTGTGCACTGCAAGGGTATCCTCTCATTATTGATTCCACAAAAAATAATGTAGATTTAAAAACAAATCTAAAATGTAAAACCAACGAAACAGAAAGCAAGGGATCAGAGGCAGCAGGAACAGGTCTGTAGATCTTTACAGGGATCTTTACTGAAGAAGTTAAAGTCAAAAAGGATAGTTTGCACTAACAAAGTACCATGTAACACCTCACATTCAGAAGATAAGAAGGCTGATCTGATGATGAAGAACAGGAACAACTTTTCTAGAGTAATTTTTCTTAAGATATCTCTGGTGAAGCTGAGGAGTTCCAGCTTCCTGAGAGGCAGCTACACGGCATGTGGTTCACTGCTTGTGGTTTCCACAGCAGTCTTCATCAGTCTGTGCCCATTAGTGCACATATTGAAGCTGAACTCGCTATTGAGGGCTCAGTAGTTACAATGGCTCAGTTTTCTGTGCAGATGATTTCACTACTTTGTTTTGATGGTGCACTCCTTTGATAACACTTGAGTTAGCAGTACAAATCCATCAGCAAGTATCATGACTTACCCTCTTTAAGACAACAACAAATTTTTATGTGCTTTTGGTGTTGTTATCTAAACTTTTACACTGGTTACTGTTGTCAAACTGTAGGCAACAAGCGTAATTCCTCATTAGATCTCCAAGTCGACTCTTTAGTACGTGCATCCCACCTACATCGTGAAAGTTTAAGAGCAACTGTAAGCACTGAATATTTACAATTTCTCCTGACCGAGATGCTGCAGATAAAGAGAGACACTGTGAACTATGAGAAGGTGCGCTTTCTTTGTGGCCCTTCATAGACCCAAAATACTCAGAACCATCAGCAGACATTGGGCTCCTATAAGCTTCATTGGTACCAGACTTTGTTCAAACCATGTATTTAGTGAGACCAAATAGATTTGGTTAACCCCTGAAAATCTGTCCCACTACATATTCACATACAGATATCCTTTTAATAGATACCATGTTTATAACTAAATTGCTCTCAGATGCAGCTTAGGCAGTTGCCAAGTTACTAGAAAAATTGTATGACTATTTGCGATGTACCTTTGTGTCTCTATATGCTGTATTACCTTCTGTTATATGCCTTCATGGTATTATTTATGTGAAGTTACACATTATTGGTTAAGGATGCAGGTTGTTTTCAGTATTAACTTTACCTTAGAAAACCCCGCCTAGAACAGCTGTGAATAAAAAATAAACTTTGTTGATTGTTGAGATCTGGATTTATACAACTCTCATCTCTTCAAGTATCCTCTAATCCCTTTATCGCACAGACTGTGCTTACTCCAGTCACAGGTGAGATAGTCTCCAGTTTCACTAAAGAAAATTTTGTTTTTCCTTTCTCTGGAGGTGACAACATTAACAAACTTTTCCCTTAGTTGGTGGAGCGAGAGTTCCAGCGAACCCTCTACAGAGGATTATCTCTGTCTCAATGCAGCACTTATCTTTGAACTAAACCTGTGCATGCACACATGCACGCACACACTCCAGTGGGCCACCTGTTTTTCTCTCTCTCACACACACACACACACACACACACACACACACACACACACACACACACACACACACACACCTGGCACCAAATTTCTTTCACAAACTTCAAACACCGGCCTTCATACGCTTGCACCGTCTGTGGAAAAGGCCTGTTTTCAGCTCAGCCATGGGTATTGTGGCAGGTATTAAGAGGTGGCCGAAGGGTTAATATTGGAGGCTGAATGAGGCAATCTGCAGCTTTTACATACCGCTGAGGAGAAGAGAGCGACTTGGCATCATTTCATGGGTCACTACATCTGCAGAAATTAGATTGGAAGCAGTATTCTGAGTGCTGTGGAATATCAAGGTGCGTGTGAGTTTGTGTGAGTGCGTTCAAGTCTAAAAGCTAGCTCAGCAGGGGACGACGTCTGCAAAAAGCACCAAGAGACTCAATCATCAGTAACAGCAAAAGCACTTCAATTTATCCAAATCCATCAAAATCAGCCGAGACGTGTTGAGTCATCAAAGCAAATCCAAGTGAGAAATTCTGTTTCTTGCCTCTCGTTTGACTTATGAAGGTCATAAACTGACGTTAATTTCATTTATCTCTTGAATTGTGGGGATATAGTCTCTGCCGCTTGGACAGATGAAGAAGAATGACTCTAAGGACTCTCTTTGACCACATTTTTGTCATTTCGTTTAAAATACCCACTTGTTGCTACTTGTAGTTTGTATTTTGATCAACAGCACCGGGACACTGCATCAATACAGCTCTTTAATATAATGCTAAACCCCCTTAGCACATCATTATATTTCCCATTTTCACCTGAAAAAGCAACACATAATTCAAGTCAAGAACAGCCGCGAGGCCAAACCGAGCAGCATTAGGCTTTACTTTTATGAGACTGTTGTTTATAGTCAGATAAATCACCATGCCTGAGTGAGAGTTCAGCCGGATCCAAGCTGTGACTTAGAGAAAAACAGAGGAAATATAATAAGGGTCAGCACCAGCGTTATCAAACCTGTTAAAAATGTTCAATTTCAGCTGAAGCAAAGTTGATGTAAGAGAAGCCTCCTATGCCCTTTTTAATCACAGCAGTACTGGGTGGCCTCTCCATTGAAAGCTTGAATAACGTGAGCTTGTGTTGTTTTCGTAGCAGACAGCAGCCTGGATACGCCGGTGATCTCCAGGGTTTACACACAGAGGCTGAAATTTGCAGGTATTTTGCACATAAAAGCATCGGGCAAGTTTTGATCTGATCTAGGAAAACTAAATAGGATTCATTTTCTGCCATGTGTGTCAGTGCACAACGCAGAATGACTTTGACAGAAATCCCTGCAGGATATTTTGAGGTATTTTAGTCTCAAACTACCCAAGAACCAACCATCATCCCTAACAACAGATTAATGTTTGACTGCAGTACAAGAGGAAGAAACTGAACTCATTCTTCCTGCACTTCTTTCAGTCTCACATACTTTTCTTTGGACTTTTGCGCATGTTGTTCAGCCAAGTACAATAATCAAAGGAGCGTTTCTTATGTTGGATGATTTTTGCAGTTTTGGACGCACATGGAGCATCATTTTGTGACAAGAGGCCAAATGCATTTAAAGGAACCACCTTTAATTTCTGAAATAGTTTTTGTTAGCATGTGGCTAAAAGGCAGTCGAACACTGAGCAGTTTGGTGCTGACCTGGTGGACAGCGGCGGCTAATCAAAAGACGGCATTAGGGCGTAAAAATACCCAGTAAAAATATTGCAAGACAAGAAATTCATCACAAAAATAGGAAATGTATTTAAAAAAGGCACAGTTTGCTCATACAATAGAACGTGTGGTTGCCCACCTGCGTCTGCCAGAATCGGTCTAGTGGACAACTTCCACTGTTCGTTAATGAATTTATAATATAATTATTTATCAACTTCTTCGTATGGAAGGCTGAGCTTCAACTGGAGCTTGGAATTCGCAATTCGGGGGTCATTCTGTGCTTCCTTGGCCATTTAGCATGGATTACCTGCCTTTGTTTAAGAATTTGGTCAGACAATTCAGCATCATCCGCACATCGTCATACCACAGGCAGTCTTGTCTTGAAGCAGAAGAACTGGCACTCACTCCTTAGCTAGCTCTTTAATCAGAAAGTCATTGAAACATTTCCTTTCTTACTCTCTGCGCCAGTCACAGTGGTTATCCCTTTAAACAGCCCAAAGTTTTTACAAGTTTAATGTGAGGCAGAAGTTGAGTCAGCGGCCTCCATCTGGTGTCTCGGGGCTAATTGGTTGGTAATTCATCACCAGTCGGCCATTTTCGATGGGACGTGAGATCCGAGCATCAGCAGCACTGAGCGTGCCTATTCAGAAGTATGAGATTAAAATCTGCTGCGTATAGGCCACAATATGGAGGAACATCAACAGTGACAGATGGGCAGATGATGGGGCTGATTGGAAGCTGGGCTGAAAATGACTGGGTGACGAGCTCAGAGCCAGCACCAGCGCTCGCGCGAGCCAAAACCGGCTTCCTGCACAACAGTTTAACATAGCCAATGAAAACATCTCGCTAGTGAAGAGCCGTCGGTTTGATTCACAGATAGAGCTGCATCTCGGGCTCCACTTATCCTTATGAAAGAAAAGTAAGGAATGCTACATGATAGCACATAAATCTATTTCTACACTTTGAAGTGTAAGTCCTCGTGGATAATCAGCAGTAACTCTGACAGCTAATGGCTGTTTTACAAAATAATAAGTGAACTTTAAAGCATTGCCACAGCCGAAGAACATTTTCAGAACGCAAAAATCTATATGTATTTTGACACCATAGAAGTAAATGTTTAGTGTTGGTGGGTGGGAGTACTTATCTTTGATGAGGACTTGCACCTCACAGCAAACAGATGCAAAGTGAGGAAAGTCTTTGATTTGGGAGTTTGTTAAATACACGAACAAAAATAAACTGAAATCAGCTGATTTTAGTGCAGAAGAAAAAAACATGTTTTTCTATCCACCTGGCACGCAGATAACTGAAGACCTTTTGTCATGCAGTAGTAAGTAACTTTAATGTAATTAATGAATTTAGTACAGTAATGAGTTACATATTCAAAAAAAAAAAGTAGTTTAAATGACAATGAATCTAATTGAAACAGTTGCATGTTATGGACTTGGCCTCAAGGATTCTTAGTTTAGATTTAAAAGCACTTAATGAAATGAATGCAGTCATTTTCCAGTCAGATATATTTAACTCAAATACAGCTGACATAACATGATGAAGGACTGTAAGTGACTTTTAGAGACAAACAGAAATTTGAACCACACAGACATGACATTACTGACAGCACTTTTTTTCATAAGCATTAGAGCAATGCACTGGAACAACTAACGGTTACAAATATTTATAATACAACATCATGAAATGTGGCAGTGATTTTTACTGTCATAATAACTGTAATAATATTAATAATGATTGTAACAATGATGATGTTTGCAGCTCTGTCTTGTAGTATTCTATTGAAAATAAATAAATGTAAAATTGTTTTCTTCAAAGTTCAATTATTAAAAGCCAGAAAGAGTCTTTTTTAAAATTGACTACAGCAGCATTTGTTTGTACCTGGACTGGCAGAGGTGCTGACTTTACATTGTTTTCTCTGAATACGTCTCAGGATGTTCATCGTCACAATTACGATTAAAATCTTGACAAACTTCCACTCCAATAACAGGACTGATTCAGAGGTGTTTTTTTTTATAATATATACACAAATGATCATGAGAAAAACCTTCTGTGGTCGGGCCCACTTAAGATCAGATTGAGGTGTTGGTTACTCGTGATTTAAGTTTGTCAGACAGACAAACAGCTGTGGCAGAGAGTGTTGCTTAAAAAAGTTTCTTTTTTAGCTTCCTTATCGTCATTTCTCCTCATGAGATGGGGATTTTGTTCCCATTTAACCACAAACCCTGTCAGTGTCAGCGCAGATAGATCATCTGTCTCTCGGTGAAGTGAATCATGAGAGTGTCCTTCTGACCGCAGGCCTCCACAAAACTTCCTGTATGTATACACCCTGATCGTTTATGGGAAACACTTCATGCAGAATCAGCAAGAAATTTCCTCCCATTAACTCATGACTGCGAAGGAGGCAAACAGATCAGGGAATAATCACATCATTAGGTTAAAAACGACCCGTCATATACGGCATGATTACTTAAACCACACCAGACATGTGACACATACTGAAAAAGTGCAGTCATAACAGAAACAGTTTTTATAATAATCCCAGGCAGCACAGAGCAACACAGGTAAATTCTCCTGCTCTAAGAGTGTATATAAAAGAGCATCTTTGAGCTTACCGCCGCTCTAACAGAAATCCAGCTTTATTATTTACCACCGAGGCAGTGCAGTCTCTCACACTCTCAAATGCTTTTAATTCCTTCATTTCCTGGGTAGGGATGGGTATCGTTTAGGTTTTATCTGACACCAGTACCAAACGGGTAGTTTTGAAATGGTGCCGGTGCTTAAACGGTGCTCGAACCAGTGCTTAAAGAATGGAGAACACAAAATTGGTCCAAATACCTCTCATGTTCAGCTGTTTTTTTGTAAAAAGATATCAATGTTAGCCTTTTCTGCAGCTATAGGGCATATATGGTATCACTCTTGGATGGAAGCAGTGCTTAAACAATGGAAAAAACACAAACTTTGTCCAAAAACCTCTCATGTTTAACTGTTTTCCACTTTTTCTTTGGTCATTTTAGCCTTTTTGGCCAGGGTGAAGGGAGTATCTGCCATCAAACAAGAAGACAGCCCCAAGTAACTACGACGGTGTTTGCTAGTTCACCTTACATGCATTAATGTAATAACGTGGTTAGCCTACTCAACGTAAATCACACACGAACAATATTAAGCTACTCACGCAGAGAAGAACGGCTGCTGCTGCATCATCATCCATCATCATTTCTGCAACACTGGCAGGGCTAGGGGCCAGGACTCTCCTCTTCGGGTTTTTGGGAGATGTTGCTAACTCCGAGTCCGATAACAGGCAGCACACCTGCAGTAGATGTGCTCGGTGTGAGGTCTCGCAGCAAGCTATCAAATACGGTGCATTTCCCGGCTTTTAAAAAAACACTATGCGTCACCAGGTGTTTCATCAGATTCGAGGTGGTACCTCCTTTGCACAGTATCAGCTTAAAGCACTTGTTGCAGGCTGCTGAGTTTGGCTGTACTTCACAGCAAAATATGCAGACTTTTGACCGCTTCGCCTTGGGCATTTTTAATCTGTAGCTCTGCTCTAAAAGAACGTACATACCTGGGCCCGCCTACTATCCTTGGAAACGTAAAATGATTGGCTAGAATCTAGCTGAGATGTGATACGTATCACATCTCAGGAAAAAAAAGCACCGAAATAAAGCACTGAAATAAAGCACCAAAATGTGCGCTGCTTTTCGGTCTGGTTACTACCGTTTATGTCAGAACCATCATGGCACCGGATACCGGTACCCATCCCAATCCTGGGAGGCTTTTGATGCGAAGGAGCTGCAGAAAGTGTTTTACTGACAGCTTCTAAACAGCGATAAAGATGGAAAAAGCAGAAGTGCTGGAATTAATTAATGACTTCAAACTCTTTAATTTATTTTTTAAGATAATTTGATCAGCTGTCAGCTTCTATTGGAGGAAATGAAAACACGGAGAGTCGTTGTGTGTCATTAGCGTGACTCGTTGTTTTGGCCTGCTGATCGTGAAGTGATTGGCTCATTTGAACCAAAATGGACACCTGAAAGTTAAAACAAGTTGAATCTTTGGATTTGCATTTTTTAAAATGGATAAAAACTTCATGTCAACCATCATCACTGGTGAGGAGAGCAAGCTCGCAGCTGTGACTCAGACCAAACACCGTCCCAGCCTAAAGACAGTGCACTTACAGGACCGTGCACCATGAATTCTTCAGAACTGCTAACACAGACTTCTGTTGTAACACCGAGATGTTTCTCAAGGAGAATGTACACTGAAAATGATGAGCTTGCATCCCATTGTAACTGTCAGGTTTCAGTTAACAGACGCAGGCGCAGACCGGGACTCCTTACAGGATTTACAGATTTTATTTACACAACGACACCAGGTGATGCTATTTACAAAGTGCTGGAGGGAGGGGAGGGGGGTCCAGGGTTCCGGGGTATGTGAGGGAAAAGACGGGAATCTGACGTCCTCCAAAGGCTCTCTCTCTTCACTCCCCACACTGGGGAAACACCATCCACTCACTCGTCCACGGGATGACAGGCAAGCAGGGAAAGGTCCGGGATAGATCTGTACACAGAGATTATAGTTAGAGGCGAACAGACGGAACGAACTCACAGATCCTTATTTACAATCTACTGAGCGACTGACGCTGATAACTCAACAATCCAGCGACGAGTGACACAGTGCTGCTGTCTTAAATCGGCCTTGTGATCATCCCGATAGGCAGCAGGTGCGTGGGCCAGGGGCGGGAGCCCATAATGAGCATTGCCCCGGCAGGGGGGAGAGAGAGAGAGAGAGAGAGCACATGTTGCCTAATACAGAATCAGCTGGTGAGGCACAGGGACCATGACAGTAACCCTCTGAGGTTTGTCATTGTCAGTAATGACCCCAACCCTAACCCTAAATCCCAAATCTTTAGAACCAGTGAACAAAGGCAGAACAAAGTAATTGTATAAAACTATACACAACTATTCATTTGTTCCCAAATTATAGTGTTAGACTTTAGCACCTATGATGCCTTAAACCTCAGAGAGTGAAATGTATGTCAGGTGGCGATTGTGTTGGTGCAGTCAAAACAACTTTTAAGAGTCACAGTTTGTCACCGTGAAGGAGTCTCCGTTCAGACTTCCAGAGAAGCTCCACCTGCTGTCTCTGTCCAAACATTTCCTGCTACATTAAAGCGATAATGTACCTCAATTTCTTATATACAGCAATGGCACAAGTATATTTCTATTTTTATTTATTTAAATTGTACTTTTTGGGAAACTGATTCTCCAGTGCATTGTTGTTCAGACACTGAGGTGGGGACAGCACGGTGACACAGGGGTTAGCTCTGTCACCTAACAGCGAGAACATTATGGGCTGGAACGTCCTTCGAAGGTCCTGTGGTGTTTGCGTGTTCTCACTCTGCAACTCTGAAATGGATAAGTGGAAAAAATGGATGGATGGAAACTGAGTTGGGCATTTTCCTCAGAAACTTAGAAATACTATCCCGCCCCCCTCGTTTTTATCCAAGTTTCCCTTCATTAATAGGCAGTGAAGTGGACAGCTGTCTCCGGAGCAACCATCCATCTATCATCGTCCTCCACACATCTTCATCAACTACAGTACTGCCTGGGAACCATGCAGGATCCTCAGTGTGTGTCACTGATGGATAAAAGAACAAATAGATCATTTGTGCTTCTGTCTTTCTTTTGCATGCAAGTAATACTCGTCTCTCTACAGTGAGTCTTTCCCTCTGCAAAGATAAAGGCAGCCTTTTCCTCCTCCTACTAACTCCGAACAGATGTGGTTGAAAGAAAAAGAAAGTGTAACCAAGTCACTCGGTGTAATTATCTAATATTTTATGTACCTCAGCAGATATGGGCGATCGTGGCTCAAGAGTTTGGTGTTCGTATTGTAATCGGAAGGTTGCCGGTTCGAGCCCCAGCTTGGATAGTCTCGGTTGTTGTGTCCTTGGGCAAGACACTTCACCTACCGCCTACTGGTGATGGCCAGAGGGGCCGATGGCATGATATGGCAGCCTCGCCTCTGTCAGTCTGCTCCAGGGCACCTGTGGCTACAACTGTAGCTTGCCTTCACCAGTGTATGAATGTGAGAGTGAATGAATAGTGGTATTGTAAAGCACTTTGAGGGGTCCCAAAAAGCGCTATATAAATGCAATCCATTATTATTATTATTATTATTATATGATCTCTTTGTTTTGTGTAAATTCGGAGGGGATTTGCTGTCGGTTTAAACACAACAGGAGCTTCATGTTCATCTGCTGTTTTGAGAAATTCAAATGACTGTCCCGCAACATCATCTCGCTGCAGTTCATCAAATAGTCACAAAAATAGTCTGGACATTTGCATTCATGGTTCCAGTTTAATGGGAAAAAAATGTATCCAAAATGATCTTGTTAAAATATTTAAATGGAAGTTGTTGGCAGAACATTAACATTTTTATAAACTGACATATGGACCTTTACATGACAGCATTTATTTTGCAAGCATAATCCAAACTCACCTGCGAGGACTTTCCAGTCCTGATAAAGTCAACCCCCCCAAAAATAAGAACACTACCTATTGTATATAAAAAGCTGCATTTATCCACCTTGCACCTTCGACAGCACTCTGTTCATTGTGTAACCTCTGATCGGGACAATACGCTGGGCTCTGCAACCTGTAATCGAAATATTCACCCGTGATTGTGCGAAGTGGCATGATTCCATTCAGCTGCACAATCACCGTGCTGCAGGAATAATCAGCCGGAGCGTTTAATCAGCCGTCATTGTGCTGCTCTCTATTGTCCGAGCCGTTTCTGCCAGGGAGGTAAATGACCATCAAACCAGGGAGGAAATCTGTCATTAAGTGTCACAGAAGAAAAGCTCAGGTGGAAGGAGTGAAGCGCCATCGTTACGTAGCGTTTGATCACAATGTGAATGCATAATGAAAATGCTAATGGGGTCCCGGTTCCAGCGATTCGCTTTAATTTTTCTTCTTTTGACACAGCCTCGGGAACTTTAGTCCATTTGAGTTTCCCTGCCACATGCAGGTCATCAGAAACTTCTCGACTCACAGGTGCAATCTGAACTTTTGTGCGAAGGAAAGTTATAGTGAATGAATTATGAAAATCATGGCGTAAAAGCAGAAAGGCGAGAAACCCTTGAAAGTGTATAGAGTTGAGCATGAATAAGTCATTCCGGGTTCAACTTTGTCCCATTTGAAAGTTTTTCCAAGTGCATAGTGTGCCTGTGACTGTTTTAAATCCTGGGATTTGTATATACAGTATAGTTTCCAGATCAACTGGGAAACACACTCCAAACATAACGGTCCAGTTGTGCTGCTGATGGCTTTCTGCAATCTGTCCTTTTTATCACGATTTAAAGCCTGTGATCCACATTGCTTATTGTCCTAACTCCATTCATTTCCTCAGCTCATCAGTAAGTCTTTTATTCTGTCCCTTTACATGTATTTAAGAAGCCTTTTAGCTCGAGTGCCTCGCTTATTCAACAGTATTGATTTCATCTCCATACGGCGGCCTTATGAACTGACAAATCCCAGGCGTGCCTGTTCCAGCGGGCCAGTAAGAGTCAGCGGGACACGACAAACTCTGGTTTGTCTGTAGCTGCTCTGTCAGCCTGTGTTTGGTCTCCGAGGGCCCACGGTTCATGGCTAAGACGCCAAAGCTTGCCTTTAACGTAAAGGCGGTGGTTAGCAGGGAGAATGCTTGTTGAGCCTGCTTTGTGTTGTGTCCCCGAGATAACGCACTCTGACGGCCTAACACAATCCAGCTGCCACCCCTGCAAGGGAACACAGACACTGTCTCTGCTGCTCTCTTTCACTTTTTCCTATTCCTACCTTTCACGTTATGCCCTCTTTCCTAAAATACAGGATTTGTTGTTCATAGCCTGGGAGGTAAATTCTGTTCTGTGGTTTGTCTTTAGATTTATTGTTCACATGGGATCCTCTGTGGCCGCACAGCTGCACGCTTAACTCAGCCACGCAGTGCACTTCATCCATCCGTGGTGAGCAGGAGCGCTAAAACTGCAAAGCGAAATGCAAGCCACGGGGGGTGAAGCCCGAGGTCTGCTGTGGACAGCTCTGATCAACGGTGATACTGAGTGGGACAATGTTTACGGTCCAAAGAGGAAGAGGGTCAGGAAGCGAACAGGCCGGCTGGACGTAAACTGTAGCAGAATGGTGTTTCATTTGTTTGAGTCGGCTCTGTCGGTATCCGAGGCCAACGAGGGAGGGAGCAGCAGCGGTGGAGTGATGAGAGCAACTTGCTTCCTCTTAATTATCCAATAAAGTCTGCTTTTTGCCTCAGCGCGCCCACCCATCCAGTTCAAGAGCACTTACACACGCCTTATTCCTGCATCTTTTTGTCTCTGTTGCCACCTCTGTTTCTCACTTACACATGAACACACACACACACACACACACACACACACACACACACACACACACACACACACACACACACACACACACAAATACAAACAATCTGGACTTTTCTGCGCCTGTGAGGTGTAAATGGCGGGTAATGGTGTGTGTCAGACCTGCGTAACAGCTCATTAGGCTCGTTCAGTGACTTAATCTGATCTAACGTCTCTCTTCCCCACTTTAAAAACCCCACCAGCCGTCTCCTGGCTCAGACTTAGCAGAGAGCGGGAGCTGAGAGGAGGGGGGGAGTACGGGGAGGTGCATCCCAGATCATCCAGCAGCGCCGTGCACCCGCCTTGACACCGTCCCCAGCCCAAACCGCTCCCATGTGTCCCATCCGAGGGGTGGAATTGCTCCACTCTGTGAAACGTTGGGGGGTTGCATCCTGTGCAGCATCAGCTTCTTCTTCGGGGGGGGGTGGTCACGATGACATGACATGCAGCCTGTCAGGATAATTGGAGAGTTTAAAAACGCAGGGATGACTCACACAGAAGCGCCTGTTGGATTCTGATTTCTGCACACAAACACATGCGGCGCTCCCACCACACGCGGCGTGGACGTATAGGCTGAGAATCAAACAGTGAGGCGAGCCTTTGAGGGTTAAGTGCTTTCAGACGGACGGATTCGGTTTCAGTGCAGCCGATGTATATTTTTTAAGGGGGCCGAGCGCTGGACACGCCGGTGCTGCGAAATGTCTCGGAATGCGTTCCTAAGAAAATACAAAGGCGTAATTATCTTTATTACAGGTGGGTCCATTTATTTGTAGAAAGAGAGCAGACGAGGGGAGAAAGATATGCTGACGGACAAATAATAACAGAGTGGGATAACTTAAATACTTCACCATAGTTATTACATAAATTAAAAATAATTAACATTATACAACACAGCCAAGAAGGCTTAGTTACCCCAAAAAGGGTAAATGGAGGTTCAGCTCTCGTTTAACTTCTTCACATCCACCAGATCACCGGCGACACATGTGGGGTCGGGAATTTTCAGCTGTCTCGCATCCATTGATGGCTGGATTCAGGGTTGTGAAAAGATAGAAGCTCCAAGAAGAGTTTTATTTCTTGAGCCTCCATCAGGCGAGCGTTGACCTTTTCTCAACGTTACAGTAAAAAATATGGTAAAATACAGGGTCAGGCACAGGTGTTAAATGGGACCTTAATGTGACGATTAAGCACTAAGATCCTACAGTTGAGGATGAAATTCAGGGTCAGGGTTAAACATTGAGCTCCTGTTTGAGCTTCATGCCAAACAGGCAAATTCTCAGAAACTAGAGGTTGTGACCTCTCAAATAAAGACTCAGTCATTCGTTTTGGTGTTACTGTCACGGTCCTGGGTCTCCTGACCCAGCGTTTTTAGTTCTTTGTGATTTTTGTATTATTGTACTTGTGTGTGATTTATTCTATGGCTTCTAGTTTTGATCCCTTGCCCTTCATGTCTCTCTGTGTCCCCTCTGTTCTGTGTAATTGTGTCTTTGCATGTTTGAGTTTCTTGTTTTCTGTCACTCTGCATTGTGCATTATGTTCTCATGGTTGGTTTTTTGTTACTCTCTCTAGTCTAGTCTCTTGTGTTCCCAGCTGAGTATTTCCCTGTGTATTTTGGTTCTTAGACCTCTGCCTTATGGTTTATGTCTCTGTATTTCTTAGTTGCTGTCTCCACTGTGTCAAGTTCGCGTCTCTGTGTGATACTTCCTGTTTTACTTTGATGGTCCGTGTCTCATGTGAATGCGTCCTGCTTTGCTTGTCTCGTCAGTCCTGATTTCTCCCAGCTGTGCCCTCCTTCTGTGTCTCATTCCCCTCGTTACTTCCCAGTGTATTTAAACCCTGTGTTTCTGAGTCAGTGTCGCGTCGTCCCTCATGCTGTGTGTGGATCTCCCTGTGTCTCGCTGTGAGTTCTTAGTTTGTGGCTTCCCAGTTTAGTTTAGTTTGTATGTTTGTTCTACCGGCAAATAAAGCTGTGTTTTGAGTTCATTCCCTCGAGTCTGTGAGTCCTGCATTTTGGGTCCAACTCCCGCCTGCCGCACAGCGATTCATGACAGTTACAGATTTTTTCATTTTGGATTTACCAAAAAGTGAAAGTTTTTTTTTTTGTAAAAAAAGATTAGATATTAACCTTAAACCTAGATTAGTTCATCAGTGAGCTGGTGATTCTTTTTATCCAACAGAGTGAGAAAGAGTAGGCTGAAGATGAGCAAAAGAAAAAAACTAATTTAGTAGTTCAAAAGCTCCGAAAAATAAAATAAATTGAGGCAGTAACTCTAGTAATAGTAATAGTCCTTTCATTCCACTGATTTACTTTATTAGCATTAGAGTATGTTGGTTTGTAGTAACAGTGTTGTGATGCCTCACCTGTAGGCAATCATACTGGCAGTAGTTTGAAAACAGAGCTTTAGCAGTCATGTCAGAGCCGGTCTGTTGGTCCTGTTGTGCATGAATTGGCTGCAGATCAGCAGGGTGCACAGTAGTGGGCGCTCCACGGGTGTTCCTCAATGAATAGTAAGCAAATGAATCTCACCTGCTAAAATGATTTACACATTACATCTACACAAAAGAAATCCCACGTTATATTTTCGTTTTCACACCTGTGTTTAGTTTTTTTTTTTTTTTTTTTTTGCCAGATTTGTAACTGTTTATTTTGGGTACAATGCTTTACACTTGTGCCATATTTGACTATTTTTTTTCCAACTTCCAACTTTTTCCAAGAACCCCCCCCCCAAAAAAAAAAAAAAAAAAAACACAGTAAAGAAAATTACAAACCAACAAACATACAAACACGCTGGAGTTTTACATTTGTTTTCCATCTATTCCATGCACATTTCTTGTTGTGTTGTTTTCTTGGTGCCACTTCGGAATGCTTTCCACTTCCTCCATTGTCCATCATATTTACATCCTATCAGTCTGATATTGAATGTTATTTTTTCCATCTCTGAGATACCCTCTACAATACTAATCCAATCTCGTTGAGTGGGAGGGTCTGGATGTAACCACTTCTTTGTAATTGCTTTTTTAGTTGCGGCTAGAATAATTTTTACTAAATATAAATCCTCCTTTTGTATCTGTTCCTTTATGTTTCCAAGATACATCACTTGGCAGGTGTTTGGGAGTGCATATCCCAGAATATTATCCATGGTCATTTTAAGGTCTTCCCAATACTTTTAAATTTTTATGCACTTCCAGAATACATGTGAATGGTCTGCTTCTGTTTCTCCACACAGTCTCCAACATTCCTGTGGACTTGAGATCTGTTTACTTTTAATCTTGGGTGTAATGAAAAAACGTGTCAAATTTTTCCAGCAAAATTCCCTCCACAACGGCGAATTTGTTGTGCTGTGTTGTATTTCACACATACTGACCCATTCCTTCTCTGTTATAGTTATGGCCAGTTCAGCTTCCCATTTCTTTTTGAGGTAAAAAGTTGTGTCCTGTCTCTCCTCTTCTAATGAAAGTAGAAATTGCTTTGAATTGTTTATGTTCATAGCAATTTTTTATTATTCCGATAACACCCAATGGTTTTTCGAACCAGTCAGATTTTATTTGCTTTATGTAATAATGCCTTACTTGCAGATATCTAAAAAATCACTATTTTCCAATTTGTATTTATTTTTTAGTTGTTGGAAACTCATTAGTGTTCCATTTTTCATTAGAGTACAAATCCCTTTTAACTCCCACCTTTTGAATGTATGGTCCAATTGTCCTGGCTTAAACTTTTTATCATGTCTAAACCATCTCAGTAGTGTGTTTAGTTTTCTCTAACTTGCTGATTAGTTATGGGTTTATGAGAGGCAACGTTTCTGTAATTCTTTGGTTTTCTTTGTGTCATACCAAAAATCTGCGACACATTTCCAATCGTTTTATTCTGATCATTCTATTATGATAAAAAATAACATTAAATTGTGTTTTGAGAAAGTTTAGCTTTCATTGTGTCACGAGAGGATGAGTGTGTCGCTATTTCCACAAATTTTGTGCCATCGACAACACCAGAAGAAACAACCTTGTATGTTCAGCGGTTGGAGAGCGCCACACACTGAGTCAGTCAGTTTGGGTGAGGTTGCCATGGTTATATGCATTCTGTTTGCGATTAATGGTAATTACCTGTGATTAATCAGCAAAAATTGCTAATCTGTTGCCGTCTACATGCACATAAATTAAAATTAATGACTTGGATTCAGACTCCAGGCAGAAACTTCTAGATTTGAACAGAAATTCCTCCAAAAGTAGCAACGCCATTACTCAAAGGCACTCAGCAACCAGAATATAACCAGAATACAGCCATTTGGCAACCAGTTGAGTTGATTCTCCTCCTGAAAAGAGACACATCCCAAATGAGTTTGAGACTGTGATTATTTGCAAACCTTTGCCAGTCTGCCTGAAGGTGACTGCTGTCAGTCTGTTCAAAAATAGGTGACCTGTTTAACTGACTTCCAATCGCCAGTGATCATCCAGAGGTTCATGCTACTCTCAACAAAATAACATCAAAACACTGAGAAGGACCAATTCAATCTATTCTACTATGCTAGGTGAAGGTCCCTCGATGGGTAGATATCAAGAACATTTAATCTCCAAAGCGACATCTATGAAAACCTTCCCAGAGGTCCATATGTTTCAAAGTGTAATCAAACGGATCCTCGGGGTGTGTATACAGGAGGTAGACGGCGTTACCTCGTACCATCCCTGCTTCACTCTCCAAGTATTTTCATACACTACATTTTCTACATAACTGTCTCACCAGTTATTATCTGAGCCGGCCAACTGTTTATTTTCTAGCTCAGTTTCTTTGTGTGGGCGTATGCACGGTAAATGGGGTTAATACAATTCTGCAAGCAATGATGTGGTGACTCAGTACAATAGCTTGGCAGAGCAGTTTGTGTGTGTTTGATGGCGGTCGGTGAATTGTTTCAGGGGCATTTGGATGGTGGAATAATTGCTTCCAGAGATCCCCGTGGAGTAATTGCTCTTCCACCACCCAAAATCTTTACCTCCTGAGAATCTGCTGCCCACTACCACTTTACAGAGATTCTTGGTCCAGAGCGACCAGCCAAATTATTTTCTCCCAGAAAGAGCGAGAGAGAGAGGTGGAGGAGCCACAGCAGCGGTTAGGGTGGAGAGGCTGATTGCATGCACACACTTCAGAGTGGGTTTGATTTTCTCCACTGTGTACTGTGTGGCTGTGTGGGTTTGTAAGTGTCCACCTGCAAAGCGAAGGAGTGCGTATTCTCACAGTTCGGATTAATTAACGAGCAAGAAAAATCCACTCAGAGTGATTGTGAGGAAATTGTCCTCAGCTGCACATTCAGACACATGCTGCCCCTCATCCAGAAATCAGCCAGGGGTGAGATTTACATTCCAGACATCCACTTCAGACCACGTCCAAACGATCTGAAAACTCTCTGGGAATGGACCTGCGGCCGCTCGCACGTGCACCCGTGGCTGAAGGGCTTCCTGTGGTTTTAAAATGACTACCTCCCAGGAATATGTTTCACTCTTTTCCTGGGAAACTCTGCGTTTCTCACATGATAGCAGCCTGATTTTTGGAAAAAAAAGATAATGCAGATAATGTGTGTTTATTCTCACTTCATAATATTTTTTCTTTTCTTTGTAGGATAATTATATGGTAATATTTTTGGTAGAACAACACCCTTTGCTGCAAAACTGCTAACGTCTTTGAGGTGAGAATGAAAAACAATCCAACCACAGAGCTGTTTGATGTTTTTCAGCACATCCTGTTGTAGTAGAAGGACAATCTGTTGTAGTCTAGCTGGAAGTTTCTTGTTTTGACACTCACTCGTTACATTAGTTCAGTCTTCACCTGTCGAGTGCTGCTCTCCACTTTGATGTTGTGATCAAGCCTCCATTTTTGTACCAGATTTTACCAACTGCTTAAAAAGTTAATGACTCAGTCAGGCTGGAGTAAAACACGATGGCAGCCTCCTTACAAAATTCACACTTTATTTTTCACAAGAGCGACATCCTCAACATCAACATCACCACTTTCTATTGCAATGTGATTGCACAGGTCACCTGGTGGGAGGCAACAAGTAGTGGATACGGTACTTCCAAACTGAATGAAAACAGCACGACGGGGGGAAAAGATAAAAATGGGAACGCAAGCTAGCAGCTCACAATCACGGTGGATAGGAGACCTGCTACACGTCAAACCAAAGAAGCGAGTATCCAGGAAACTGTTCTGTTTTTGACAAAAATAATAATAATATTTATTCCTTTTCTATACAAAAAGTGCTTTTCCTTGTAAAAGCTCGCTGGGCTCTACTTCACTATTGTTTCAACACAGGACCCTGGTACTGCCAGGAGATGCTGAAAAGAGGAAAAAGAGGAGGAGATCACCAGGAAATCAGACAGATAGGTGTGTTTTTTTTCAGTAAGGTACACCCTCTCCATTTTGAAATATTCTGTGCTCATGTATGGACACGCTCCTGTATGATATGTCTAATTATTTTAAAAAAAGAAAAGAAAGTCTGATCCTAAAAACAAGCTGCCTAGGGCCCATCAAATACTCGATGATCTGGGCATGCCAACCATTCTTTTCCCAAATGTGACTGTAGAACTGAAAGCACGTTTTTCTTAAAAAATAAATAAATAACTAATAAGCCATCCTCCAGTGGACATTAGAGGAACTGCAGTCGGCCTTTGTGGTTTGGATGTGCACCATCTACGCCGCTTGGGCACTTTTGAGTCCACGTATAGATAACAGACACAGCTGCTTCATTTCTGCTCAAAAGACCAAAAATAAAAGAAGTTAGATGAAGCGAAGGCCGTAAAGAGAGACAAAGGAATGTCGACTCGAGCCAGCACGCATAAAAACAAAGAGGAAAAATAGAGTGAAAGAAGTGAAAAGAGAGAAGAAGAATGCAGCTCAGAGATTTTGATGGGCTGTCTCTGTGGGCATACAGCTGCTAGTTCAGCTGTTGGATGAATTAGGGAGAAAGGTCTGAAAATCATTAGCACTTTTTGAGGGCGGGTAGGCTGAGGCAATAAATATAAAGAAGTGGTTTCAGCTAACAGGCACATCTCAGTCTCAGGCAGCTGAAAGTGATATTGCTATTTTTAAGACAACAATGCATAATGAAATAAGTGTTGCTGAAAGAGGTGGTCTCTGAGCATGCTGGAGCAATTTTCTGGGTGGAGGAGTAAATCTGTGTTTTTAGTTAGTTTGTTTTTGGGGGAAGGTGGCGGTGTGGGCGCGTACATCCTGTTATCTGGTAATCGTTGCATGTGCATACACTTAAGGCGGCTCCGTTTGTTTTGTTTTTTATATTCCTGATGTTCAGTGTGGAAAGGCGTTTCGGCCCGTGGTGAAGAGAACCTACAGAGAATCTTCAGTGATGATTACAGAGAGTTATATGGCAACTTTTAGTGGGCTTATTAGGCCATTACAGACATGCAGGTTATTTGTTCCTTCCAATAAAGTTCCCAGAGTTTGTATCCAAATGCCGAATGCTAGGTTCCAACCACTTAACTGTAATATGCTTTAAAATGGCCCCTAAATGGTGCTTACTGAGCACTCAGTGTGCTCGCATACGAGCCGCGTGCACCCATTCACACGCATTCATGCAGAACTTTTTTCTGTCACGCACGCGCTCATGGGGATGCAAGAGGAGCATTTTGTTGTCCAGTACAGCCACAGCCCGTCCTAACAGGATTTTTAAGGATACGTAGATTTATTGGCTGATACTTGCATTCTTGTTACTGGCAGTCAGTGGCTAAATATTGTGATGTTTATGGCTGCAAGACTTTGTCCAGGCATCCATCAGGTCAGCATTCCAGATTCCAGAATATATTGCGCATGGAGAAAAGTTATTGCACAGATTTGAAAGCTATTTCTGAGCAGCGTTCGGTGTTTTGGTGGCTTTCAAATAAAAACTGTTAGAGATTTATCGTCTGATGGTGAGGTTTACCTCTTTATATCAACTGATCAGAGGTTTATAAATCCACCTCTTCATATAGATTTTTCAGCTTTTTGAAGCATCCACCCATTCTCCCACTTATTGGGTTTGGGTTCTGGAGCAAAGAGACTTCATCTCCCCAGCCATGTCAGCAAAGTCTTTCTAGTGTTTCCTGGGTTCACCCCAGGTCTTCTTCCCAGTTGGGCATGCCAGAAAAACCTCATGTAGGAGGGTCCAGGAGGCGTTCTTGTTAATTCCGTCTCATTCATTATCCTTTATTTATCCAGGCAAATTGACTCATCTCTCTGAGGAGCTTACCTGGAGCCACACAACTTCCTTCCTGGTTAAGAAGGCACACCACCACCTCTGTTTTTTCTCAGGGTTGGGGTTATACTAGAGAAGTGTGGTGGAGAGCATCCTGTGCTCCTGCATCTCTGTGTGTCATGGCAGCTGCTCTCTGGAAGAGAAGAAGGCTCTGCTGATGGTGGTGAAAGCTGCACAGAGGAATGTAGAGAGCACCTTCTCCACCACCACCATGGGACATCTACACCAGCAGATGCAGGAGCCGGGCCCTACTCAGCCAGGATGTACACTGTTTCTCCCCCTCGAGCAGGAGTCTGCACAGCATCAAGAGCAGAACCACCAGACGGAGGAACAGCTTCTTCCTGGAGACTGTTGAACTCTGGTGGTGCTCTCTCAGCCACAGATAAGTTTTGTGCTATCAAATGCGCATAAGGATAGGATATAAACGAGAATCCTTGAAACAAGACTCAGAGATACTTGAACTCCTCCACATGTATATATCTTTCTACGTAGCACTCTTAATTCTTATTCTCATGTATATATCTCATGTATAGCTCATGCATATATCTTTCTACGTAGCACTTTTAATTCTCATCCCTACTTTTATTTTTTCATGTCTATTTAAGTGCTATTTATGACACTATTTAAGTGCTATTTATGACACTATGTTTGCACTGAAGCACCGCAGCAATTTCCTAATGTTGTAAACCTGCTCAACATGAGCTGATGAGGCAGCAGCTCATTCCCATCCTGGCCACCTTTTCCTGGCCTCAGATTTGGAGAAGCAGCTTCACCTTTGCAACTAGCCAAAGTGAATAACAGAATTTATGAGTTTATTAAGAGTTAGTGTCAAAGATCACTCCCAGCTTCCTTATAAATCCTTAAAAGACGACACATCCTCCCCCAGAGTTAGGCTGAAGGATGATAATAATCTTTATTTATAAAATATTTACACAAGATTTTCTGAGTGTGCTTAAATTTCAGGCTGGCCCCCAGACGTGAGCGTGGGGTCCATGTGTGATCTCAGTAATTAGACAGGGCAACAGGCGGTTTGACAAAAATAAACAGGCCAGCTCGATTTATTGTTTCCATTATGTGAGTGCTGCAGTGTATCAATCTTCAAGCAAAGGGTTGGACGGCCTCACACGACCGCCGGCATCAGACTTCATTCAGTGTATTGAGTAAATCTAATGGTGCTGATTTGCATTCATAACCCACTTCTTCTTACACTGAGCTAGCCTGTGACTTGCTGCGGTCACAGTATAAATGCTGCTTTTCCAGGAATTGATTGAAACACAACTCGAAGTAAATTTCACCATTTGCTGGTTCCTCACTGGTGTTTGCCCAGAATTTGAAAAAAATAAATGGTACAAACAGATAAATTTAGGACATTTAACAGTGTTACACTTTCAAAAACAGCTCAATCACAGAAACTAGCACACACGCACAGAAGAGTCAGTGTTTATGAGGTCACAGAGAGAAAACAAACACTTTTCATATCACAAAATAGTTTTTTTCTGCAGGTACACCCGAGTCTTTGTGCCTAAATGGAGAAACACGAGCTAAGCAGACTTAATTTACTTGATTTTGAACATGATCAGATGCATCAGGTGGTGTTGCCGCTGCTGTAGAGCTGATTACTTTATTCCCTTTTACTTCTTTACGTCTGTTTATATATTCTTCTGAAGGCTGGTCCCCTCGCTCTGCGGGACACTGAAGTTACATTTACAGTCAGTAAAGTTACCAAGCGTGGGACTTTCTCATTTTTGAGGTGCTCACTTCACCTGCGAGGAAGCCATAACATATGAACTGCCTCTGCACCTCTGACCGTGCAGAGGTCACAGACGAGTTTATTCTTGTGTTTAATCTCGTGTTGATAGAGACCGCCCACAGCTGTTGACAGCTCTGTTCTTCACGGTCGCTGCGAGTGAATTATTTAGTGTTAATCCCACTATCTGTGTTCTAATCTGTCAAAATGACGGACAGCTTTCTGATTTTTCAGTTTCTGTCAGTGAAGGAAAATATTCACATAACACAACCACAGTACAATCTCGAGCGTTGACGAGGGACTGTTTCGGATCTTTTGGAAAACCCTGTTGTAAAACCTTAAAGGGAGATCAAAAACTATAAAAGAAAAAGCTGTTAGTTCCTTGGGCTGGTTTGGTTTGTTATTTCTTTCCTACACAGTCAAGCGTAGGTGTAGATTCGCAAGGGGGGACAAAGTGGTCTGTTTTACTCCCAAAATATGAATTATAAATTCATATCAATGTATCCTCTGTAGTCGTGCTTTCCTTTACATACATCCTCAGTTATCAGCCTCTCCTTTCTTACTCATTCTTTATCTCATCTTCATGCCATGCCGCCTGCATTTCTGTCTCAGTTGTCATGTTACCCATCATATTTTTGTTTTACTTTTACTTCCTGTTTTTGTTTCCTCCCATTGTGATTGTGATTCTTTCCGCCTGTGCCCTCTTTGTGTTTCTCTTCCTCCTCTTTATCTTTCTGGACTTCATTTTTTTGCAGACCATTACAAAAGCTCACTTTTTGTCATTCATTTGCCTTACACGACACACTTAAGCGAGTTATTTCTTCAAATAACAGGCTCATTTATAGGCAGGCCTGACAGGTCTTCAGTTTTTTACGCACAGTCTGGAACCAGGCAAACATAAAAGAAGACAGATGAGTAAATCATTTTAAATTAGAAAAGCTGAGAATATTTATCTGAAAGAAACACAGAATGCCAGAGACTCAGTGCATTCTCATCCTGTATTGAACCGTCACCTTGTGCCTGTTTCTTTACACAAAGAGGATATTTGCACCGTAAAAATCGATGGAGAATGCACAAACAGAATATGGGAAATTATGTTTGATGCTCAAGTTTGTCTCATTTCACCAGCAAAAAATAAATGCATCTCAAACTGTTTGCACACTCATATTTTATTGCATTTGTTGGCTTTAACTTTTAAAACTTAATGTGCCGTCAAGGAGGCCGAATTGATTCTCTTCCGTCGTTTGTTTTATTAACAACTGGCATTACAAAATGTTTGATGAGTAAACATCTCAGGATTAGAGTGGCCATAGCTGATGAACAATTAAAAGCAATTAAGTCATAATTGAGAATGAATGTTAAATCAAAACTCCTCGGGAAAACTATCATCTTCAGACCTCTGGGCTGAGGAATATTCATTTCAGCTCACTTAAAAAAAATCTGTTAATTGGATGAGCTGCATGCTTAAAAATGAAGAGATGATGAAACATGAGGCCAAACATTTTAAAGGAGCTGGAGCGAGGAAGCAGGTGAGGTTTCAAATTCTAACACAGCCTGAGGTGAACACGATAATCTGATTATATTGTGCGAATGCAGATGCCGGCTGCTGCATGTTTTATTAATAGTTTGCACTCCAGCACAACAAGATGTGAGCTCAAAGGACGGCTTGTTTACACTCTTATGAAAATACATATTAAATGCAGCTCTGCAGGCACATAGGAAGCCTGTAGGTCCAGAATCCCTGCTCTCCTTCTGCTTGGGACGATCGTTGACTTTGTGGTGCGGGTGGATCATCTCCGACGTTCTCTTGGCTCAACTTTGATCTGTTTTTCTTTTATATGGTGACGTTTATCTCTGCCTATCTGGAACCCTCAACAAGAACTGTTACTAAGAACAACTTTAACATCATTCTTCATCCTCATTAATCCCCACAATCCTCCATCAACTGAAGGAGCATTTGGACCCATAAAGGTTATCTTATCTTTTTACAAAAACGAAATCTACTTTATACTCCACAATAGTAATGGTACATCACTGAGGCTCGACATCTAAATACTAGCTTTTTCATGGTATCCACCAGAACATTCACTTTCCATGCTGGAGAACTTAAAATACCTCCTATAGTCAATCATTTCCCCAACAGTACCTACTCAATAGACACAACTGTTTTGTTTTTCACTGTTTTCACTGAGATTTGAATTTGAATGCTAATCAATAAAATCAAAATCAATCAAACTATGAAAACTCAGAAGAAACACCCCAAACAAGACGCCTTGCGCCTTGAATTCACCAACAGATAACACTGAGAACAGTCAAACAGTTCCCTTCACAGCACCGTTAAAACCATTGGGGCAAAAATGGACTGGGTCATGAAGGAAGCGATACTGGACATTTGAACCAGAAGTGGACATGGTAACGTGTACTTTTCTCCCAGTTCACCATCTTCGATCAAAAAACATCCCGACCGATCATCGCTAAACTGGAATTACAAGAAACGTAAACAACTCATCAAAAGCAAAGGAAAGAAACTAAAAGGAACACAGTTGTTTTTCTGCCAATCACTGCATCTGTCTTATTAAGGTTATAACACCCATCTCTATCTGCAGCATCAAAGAGAACTACCGTATTTCCCGGACTACAAAGCGCACCTGAATATTAGCCGCACAAGCTAAAATCAGGGGAAAATCCTGTTTTGTACATACATTAGCCGCACCTGACTAAAAGCCGCAGGTGTTTCAATGTTGACTTATCATATGTAAGAGAATATGCACAAAGGGAATTGTCAGGAAAGAGATGGCTGTTTGGAGACACACCCATTATATTAATATTTTGAAAAACTAATTAGGGGTACATATTTGCATAACTTTTTAGGTATATGTACAAGTACCGGTAATTACAAGTACGAAACATGTACTGTGCTTCATAAATGAGTAACAAATGTAGTACATAACAATAACCTACAGCACACCAGAAAAATAGATTGGACTACCTTTTAGGCTCAGGTGTAGTGACACGGCTTTAACAAGAAGAAAAGTCAGTCATTCACCACCATCTTTCTCTTCCTCCTGCGCACTAAACCCACCAAAGTCCTCTTCTCCAGTGTCGGAAACGAACAGGCTCAGGATGGCTACGTCATCCACTCTCAGCTTCTTTCCTTCGTTGTAACTTTCAAAACCAAAGAAATCCTCGTTGTCAGTGTCAGAGTCGAACACCCTCTGAAGGGCCCAGTGTTGCCAACTTAGCGACTTTGTCGCTATATTTAGCGAGTTTTCAGACCCCTTAGCGACTTTTTTTCTAAAAAAAGACGTGAAAGCGCATATCACTTTTACTCTCAACAAGCAGCGGGTGCTGTAACGCAGTCAGTTCTTCTTTTACTCTTTTACTCTTATGCTGTTTTGTGGATCACGAGGTTTAAAACTACTTATAAACAAACACACACAAAGTAGCTCCACCAGAGTGCTTATTTCGGGTCACTTTTGCCGGTCCAAGCCCGGGTAAAGGAGCAGGGTTGGAATTGTGACATTAAAAAAAACAATAATTGCTAAAAGAAATTTAATTTGTAGTTCTAAATAAACTCTAAATGCATTTAGGACGTTTTTTACTCACTTTGTCTCTTCCACGATGTTATTTCTCTCTCCAACAACATAGGTTACAATTAGATTAGCATGACCAATTATGCAAATTAGGCGATGACATCATTTAGCGACTTCTAGCGACTTTTAGGACAACCAATAGCGATTTTCCTTACTGAGGAGTTGGCAACACTGGAAGGGCCGTGGCGGTGTCCTCCTCTCCATCATGCAGCAGTCCAGCCCTTCGAAATCCGTTGGTGATCATGGATGTTTTCACACTTTTCCACGCTGTCAGAATCCACCGGTGGAGTTGAGCATAACTTGCTTTTCGCAAGTTTATCGCCGCTCGTCATCCACGCCTCTCGCTGAACGCATAGCGCTACTTTGAAGTTTGTTTTTCGCGCTACTTGTACAGCGCTACGTTGCCTGGCGGATGGACACGTGACCAACATACCACTCTTGAACCCCGATGCTGTGTGTCTGATCACATGCCCTTCCTCCAGGCAACGTAGTGCCGTACAACAGCGGAACAAACAAAACAAATCGTCTTACGATATGACAAAAATCAAGGACAATCCATAGAAAAGCCGCACCTGACTAAAAGCCGCAGGGTTCAAAGCTTGTGCAAAAAGTAGCGGCTTATAGCCCGACAATTACGGTAAGTACTT
Source organism: Rhamphochromis longiceps (assembly GCF_057381845.1). Lineage (NCBI taxonomy): Eukaryota > Metazoa > Chordata > Actinopteri > Cichliformes > Cichlidae > Rhamphochromis > Rhamphochromis longiceps. The sequence continues at coordinate 31,781,764 of NC_140572.1, forward strand.
TTACTTTAGGTACTTTTTTTATTTATATGCTAACGCTAATGTTTGAATGTAACTAATATTAATTTAAGCAGGATTATAAATACTTGTTTTTTCAGAACAGCTACTCCGGGAAAAATTTTAACCTCTTGTATTCTGCTGGTTTTAACAGGCACTGGGATCAAAATCATGAAGTGTAAAAAGAAAGGAGGAAGAAACAGGTTGCAATCTAAACTAATGATTGTCCGTCAAAATATACAAAAATCCAAAGAAGGGAGCAAAAGGCAGAAAATGCAAAGTCAACATAGTCAGGAGGCTGATACATGAAAACATCCATGGATTAAACAGCAGGGAGATGGGACTATACACACACAGAGGATTGATTGGGGTCCAGGACACTGATGGGGCCTGAGGAAGTTAAAGACGGGGTGAAGTTGAACAATCTTTCAGGGAGCAGCTGAAAGATGAAGTTTTTCTTTTTGTCTTTTCTACTTCCTATCCCCATCATCCTCATCTGTCGCGCCAACCCTCTCCCTCCACCGGTCTTTGTGGTCCTTCAGCCAAGCTGCATGGACATAAGACAAAACAGCTAAACTTTTTATGAGGCTTCCTCACCAAATTATCCATTACAGGGCTAGAAATCATGTCCAGAGTTTTTTGTGCCTAAGGAAGCAAAAGGTGCTCATCTTTTTGAGTATTTATTGCATTTTAACACGTGTCTGTTTACATTATTGCAGCTACAAGTTCCACTTTTCTAGCCCATTAAAATGGTTTGAATTTACAGCAGGAGAAGAATTTATCTTTTTCATCTTCAGGCCATTTAACAAACTCTGAAAAATGATTGTGGCAACCAGGGAGTTAATTATCCATCTCCTTATAATGTTCATTTTTCTGACTGTGGGGAGCAGGATATGCACCATAACTATGCAGCTGCTAATGCTGGTGGATTCCAGTAAATACCATCATCACTGAAATACAGGCATTTAAAATGATCACTACTTATTCAAAAAGTCCCCAATTGTTCAATAAAAGCCCTCATTTCTGTATGAATTTTCAAAAAACGTGCAGATGCAGGTAGATTATACCCATCTTTGCCAGCTCCACTCTGCCATTTGACTTTTCAAAGCGCAGCACCTGATTATCTGAAGCACTGACATTTCAGTTTAAACACAAAGCAGCTGCGAGGAGACTGTGTGTTGGTTCACTTCCACTGTTCTTGCACAGTGTGCTGATAAGCAGGTGTGATAAAGAGCTGTTCCTCAGACATTTGGGCGATATGTTCCCGCTTCCTTATTACATTCACTCTCTGCAATCCCAATTTCACACAACTATTTTTAAAATCCCAAGAATGTGCACTGCGAGCTCCATCTCAAATTGGTGAAGAAAATTACATTACAACAGGTGACTGAGAGTTTTCAGCGTGCTCAGTGTTATTGGAGTTTTTTCCATACAGGAAGATTTTCGTACCCTCTGATTTACATCCAGAGCCGGAGTTTAGTGCCAGGAAATATCGTGATCTTATGCAAAGAGTTGGAAAGAAAGCTGGCATTCAGTTCTTAGGGAAACCTTGAGCTTTAAATGCTTATCAGATGTCCGAACCAACAGTACAAGAGCACAAGAGTTTACATAGATGGGAAAGCTGGTCTCAGATAAATCCAAAGTTATCACATGAGGCAAACACTGCAATATGACTGAACTATTGTTCAAGGTTGTATGTGGACTTTTTACTAGTCAGTGCCAGGCCTTGGCCAACAACATTGTATTGCACTGAATATAAATTTTTACCTAGAAATCATTTGTTCTTGGTGAAGCCCTCCAATCTCATATAGCAATAAACATTTGGCATATGTATCTGTGTTGATTCAGCACGAGCCTAGCTGCCGCCGGTCCACCTGATATGGCCCAGATGTCAGGTGTCCTAAGAGAAAAATGATCATTAACGCCAAAGTAGCTTAGATTAGACTCAAACATGCCTGCTAGTTGGACTGGTACACTATATGTCTGCTATAAGACTGCACTGCTGTCACACAAATAAATGACAGGGCTCTGTTTTTTACACATAAAGGTAAACACTTTCCTTCAAAAGTCTAAAAATATTCCACAGATCTAAGCATGTAAAGTGTTTTTCTGTTTTGTGTTGTGTTAACTCAGCCAAGGACGGTCCTAAGCACGACTGCAAAAGGAGGAAGGTGGTTGCCCTGCCGAAGTGACCAGAACCGTTAGACCGGGGAAAATAGGCACGAAACCAATGGACAGCTCTGAATTAGGTGTTGACAACAGATGGATTGCCTGCCAATGTCAAACTTGACGGCATCCAGTTAGAGCAAGTTCAGCAGTTCAAATACCTGGGCTCACTGATAGAGCAGAAGAAAGTCGCTTCCACGGCGGAGATCCACAGTCGAATAGTCAAACAACCGCAGCATTCGCTTTTCTAAAGTGGTGCTTGTGGAGGCAAACCAATATTTCCATCTTGACCAAAATCTGCCTTTTCCGGACGCTGATCCCGCCGATTCTACTCTATGGATCCGAAACGTGGACGGTGCTCAAAGCGGACCTCAACAAACTCGAAGTTTTCCAGATGCATTGCCTTCGGCAGATATTACGAGTATCTCTACGAGACCGCCTTCAAAATGAGGACATCTGATGGAGATGCGACAACCAACCACCAATCGGGGAGCACATTCAAAAACACCGATTGCTATGGTTTGGCCATGTGTGTCGAATGGACATGAGCCGACTACCACACCAACTCCTCTGGTGTAAACGACCCGCCAAGCGAACAGCACCGAAGAAAACATGGCTAAAACAGGTCAAAGATGACATCAGAGATCGCACGATAAATCTCGACGAGGCCGGGACAATCGCCAATCGTTGTTAAAAAGGTCAAAATAATACATAAAGAGGTAGATATGATCCTAACACTACTGTTCAGGAGTCCACTGGTTGCTGTTAGAATCTACCTGCAAAATATCAAGCTTTAGCTCCCAGAGCATGAGTTTTCTCTGCCCATCGGTGCTACGCTGCGGCTGGTTTAACATCCATTCATATGCGATCAGATTCTGTCTATCCGCTCTGTAATGGGCAGTGAGCAGGTTCAAGGTATCATCTTGTAATAAATCAATTCAGAAACAGAGAAAGAAGAGTGTTCAATCAGACCACATGATGTTTCATTGCCTCAGTGGTTATGAGACTCCCCATCTGGGCTGATGATACATCTAATGTTTGTACATCACAGAATGAACAAAGATAATCAGTGGCAATCATCAGCAGTTTATCAACACTTTCCCATTATGAGCCACACTGTAGACTGTCAGGAGTTGATGTTAAAACACTTTCCCAATTACCTGTCCTTATGGCAGCTGAGGTGTAAATGAAATTAACAGCATGAGACACATCTGTACAGTGATGCATGGCCGTGTTGGACGTGTGAGCCGACCACGCTCATCATTTAGAAGACAGCGAGTAAACAGAAGTTTGGATCCAGTGAATGCAGCCCATTATAACAATGATGACTTTCCTCCTTTGCTCTTTCCATCCCTTGGTCTTGCTCCCTCTTTGCTGTGTTAACTGTCTTTCATTATTGCTCTCCGTTATCCAAATTAAGTTATCCCTCCTCATTATTTTGCCAAGAGGGAAATGGGACGTGTCAGCAGAAAGTAAAAATATCATCAGCGGGCCTGTGCAATGACAGATTAATTGGATTAGAGTTGCATTTAGCCTAGATTAGGTCGTGCATTGGGACCTGGATGGTGACACAGATGGATTATGTTAGAAAGTGCAACAGTGACTGGAAGAGCTCTTAATTGTGTCGGGTAAATGCCGTGGCACCGGGGTGACATCACTCTCCCACTATTTCCGGCCCCTCAATAGTTCTGCTTAGCCTTGTTTTCCTAAACTCTCGTGTTTTGCACTGGTGCCCATCAAATTCACACTCTATCTGCCCATCATCTGACGCATGGAGCGCTGGGAATGAATGCAGACGTGGTAATATGGATTCACGTTAACATTTTTCTTCTTGGAGTGCAAAGACATTGTATAAAACTGAATCTGCATTCAGTTGCCTGCATTCAGACGCATAGTTAAATCAAAGTTATTTAAATTACACATGTGGAGGCTTCTTCAGCTGCTTTATATCATGTCTCAAATAGTTTCATGAACACTGGACTTAGCAGTTATACTTCTGACTTCTGGAAAATCTACCACCTTGGCCCATATTACCTCGGTTCCTTGAGAAAAAAATTAATTAGAAGAATTAGACGATGAATTAGAAGTGTTTTTCTGAATGCCTGTAAACATCCAGGTCATGGTAGTGTAGGGAGCTTGGAAAAGAAGTGACTGGACTTCGGTAAGTTCTTATTAAAAAAGTCGATTTGCTTTAATTTCCAAGCTCCTCGGATTATTCTGAAGTGTGAATCATGCAGAGCTGCAGAAATGAGTAGAATGTGTCCACTTTAATTCATATAAAAAGTATTTATTATGCAAACTGTTTTAATGCAGTTTAATTCATACATCACTGATAGTTTTCCCATGAGGTCTTACTATAGTGTTCATGAGAAAGTGGAGAAACTGTGGTTAATTTAGCCCTGTTGGAAAAGCAACAGGACATGAAGGACTGAAATTTAAATACTGAGTTAAAAACGCAGACCTAAATCACAAAAAATTTAGTGTATCTCTGAATTCATACGAACACGTCCACAATAAACATTTTTCTTCAATGACACATGAGCGAAACGCTAAATGAGACACTGTATCCAGTTTCAGACAGTTTCAGACCTGACCCCATGACCTGGATACCACAGGCACAGGTGCTGCCGTGTTCTCACTGTAATGATTTGTCTTGGTGAATTCATGAGTGAACATATGAGAATGTAAATGCACTGCAACCTCAAACCGTCCTTAATACCAGCTTATCGCTAGAGTTCACACAAACTAGCTTTTTTATGTTGTTTTTATTTAATTTTTTTCAGCTAACAACTGCTGCATCCTTGGTGACTCATCTAACCTTATGAATCTAATCTTATTAAAGTTAACTCAACTAAACCTAGGTGTTAAAATATAGAGCAGTGGAAATGAGTTTCCCCTGAAGGATGTGAGGGATAAAAATATCATGAAATTGACCTTTACTGCTGACAGTATATAAACTGTATCTTTCGTTTTAAAGTGAATGTCTTTGCACTCGAAGGAAGACACTGTTGATGGACAGCTCAGAAGGTTGTCTTTGTAAGAGGTGGCTAATCTTAGCTAGGCAGCCTTAGTACTTGAGACACTAGCATCTCCTCTTTCCGCGGAGAGAGGCTTTAGATATGGATGTGGTTAGCTGACTGTTTGGCTCACCTAATATTATTAGATGACTTACAGTGGAACTGAGAATGTCTGCCTAATATCATTGTAGACCTTGATGAAGGTGGAAATGGAAGTGGCCATCAAAGTGGTTGTGGTTTGCAATGGCGCTTTTGGCAAGTACGATCCAACATTGCTGCAAAGGCATTTTCAAGCACCTCGGAGTGGCTGTTGAATTGAATTTGGTGGATGGATATGTTTAAAAGACATTTTAGCTTTAACTGAAATAAAAATACAAATCCTTTTGGACAAAGAAACTACAATAAATGATATGCTGTGCTTGCAAATCCACCTACAGCAAAATTTAAACATATATATATATATATATATATATATATATATACAGGGATCATTATTAACTTTAGTCTTTATGGTCAAATTTGTGAACCCAGCAAGTGTCAGGAAGCTTTAGTAAAAAAGGCCTCAACTGGGATGTGTGTTTGTTTCTGTTGCAGTACATGTCCTGAATATGAACCTTAAATCTTGCTCCTGACAAACATCCCCCAATAAAATTAACACTGAAAACTTGGGTTTTCTAAAAATAAGAGCTAAACTCAAACAAGCAAACTATAATAACTCTGAACCTGTCTATAGTTAGAGTTAGTGTTTGGGTTCAGTTAAAGTACACTCTTATTAAGAAAATTTCAGCCTGTTTGCCCGAGTAGAAAACCTTGAAACTGTAATGAGACTTCATTTCAAAATTAAAACCCAGCCATAACCCTACTTTAGGCTGATCACAGGTAATTTAAGAGGTCAAAAAGCACTGTTCTTATCCCTAACAGGACTGTCTTTTTGCACTCACTACTTTCAGTAAAGTTATTTAAACTGTTGCTGTCACTGCATATGTATCATCTCCACTCGCAACCTTGATCCATCCTCGAAGCCTTCGCTGTGGCCAGCTGTTACCTGGCCTCAACTCTGACCCCGCTGCTGGCTGGCGGACATAACTCAGCCCCGGCGGGTTCTGAAAGATGTAATTTCACGGTGTCTGCCAGATGTTCATGCTAAACTCAAAAACAGAGATATCATTCAGTTTGACTGCAGCGAGCTGGAAGTGGCCACGCCTCGGGTTCCCATACAGAACATCAGACCTTCTATAGGGGTTTATGATGAGTGTCCTAGGAAGCTCGGCTCCATGTGCCCCACAGGAAAACACGCAGAGGGTCATAGCAGTGAACTACCAAGGCAAGTGATAGCAGCACAGCTGGTGGGAACACATGTAAGGGGCCTGCACATATGTCAGACATTTAACCCATCAAAGAGGCTGTAATCCACTGAATTGAATGGATCATCATTACAAGCGTCCTTTGAACCACCTTTTAATAAAGATAACACACCACTGTGACCTTCTTATCGGGTAACCTCATCCCATCCAGATGAGATAAATGAGAGCACATCAGACCTACGTTTGGCAGATTAACATTCATCTTCTTTTCTTTTTCTTGCCCCACAATTGATATAATTAGGTTGCGTTGAGGGACTCACTGAATGTATTAAGGCACTCAATAACAGTAGATTAATTTAATCTCGCTCAAAATGGAAACATACCTCCTTTAATGCTTCAAAGTTATTTCCTCTCAATGTCATTTGCTGTTGTTCTGAAGCAGAGCTCCATTAATAGGGCAGGGAATGTCCACGGGAGAGCAGAGGCAGCGTCCTTTGCACCTCCCGTGCCACTGTGTTCAGATTTTCAAAAAAGTAAAAAAGCTTAATAAATAATTGAAGGTCCGCTCGGGCCGAGTTCTAAGGGGAGGCTGCAATAACCAAAGTCACAGGCTTCAGATGAAGAGGAGCTGTGAGTGCACTGGAGCCCATCTGATTTGTGCATGGGAAATAAGACGAGGAATTAAAGCTTGCTACAGTAGCTGCCACCTTGCACAACGCTGCTCCTGTGTATTCCTGTCAGATCCATCAAACTGCAAAGTGCTGCTGCACAGACATGTAGCACGAAGAGAGATGGAGGAACTAGGAGGCGTCTATGTGTTAGCTGCGATGCCAGTGTTTGTCAAGGGCTTTTAATCTTAATGTTAATGTCAGCTGATGTTTATGTGCAGGCAGCATAAACACTGCATTTAAAAGAGGTGCTGCCTTACTACTAGTGTTACTGACACCATTGGCCACTAAGTGAACTCAGTCATCGTGTATAGACTGAGTGTGTGAGCTGCAAATCAGGCAAAGCCATGATGAAAGAAGTACAAGACTACCCTGCACTATGTTTCTCTGTTGCATGCACTGTGTGTCATGCATATTGCACAAAGACTGAGAGAACAGCATAGTATTGGTATAGTACCTGAGTATTAGTATGATGACAACTGAGGTATCTTGGATGTGATAAAGTTATCAGTGACCGAAACATATACTGTATAAAGGATGGATGTAGATGATGATAATGATGTCAACCACTGGTTTTCGTCACCATTAAATCCCAATTTGAAGCTTTGCATTTAGTGTTTTCACCATCACCACCATGGTTTCAAAAGACCGGATGTGACAAAGTTTTGGCTATGAAACCACTAGCTCATTGGCTAATGACTTGTACATCATAAATCACTGGCAAATGACCATAGCCTGTAGACCATTTTGAAACATAGTATGCTCAGTTTTTACTAGATAGGCTTTTTTTTAAATTCAATATGGCCAAAAGCAGCAGGAAAGTGTTTAACACGGTTACTCTGTTTAGGTTTTTCACATATTGTCATGTGCACATTGTTTGAGAGTTGTCCGCCATATTGGATGTGAAAGCAAACTCGAGGGAAAAATGTTTATTCCCAGACTGGTTGAGAAGAGGTTGTTTGCAGAGGTTGCATAGAGGGTACCTTCAACTTTTTTGCAACCACAGCTATCGCTTTCTGGTGTCCATCAGATAGAATACACTGCCTTAATTTTTCCAACCTATGGCAGCCATATTTTTCACCATTTATGGGTATAGGCTTTGTAGCTAAGTAACTAGCTAACTCCCACCAGTTGGCTGCTTTCCTTTGTGCCAACAAATGAATAAAATCAATATTATCTGACACTGTACACAAATTATAGTACTCTCCATTTGAAGTTGGAACTGGAATGTACCCTCAGGTAGGACTTGACGCAGCCCCACCAAGCCCAGCTTAATGGCAGCTGTGAACATAAACATTAGTAAAACTGTAACACTTGTACTGCCACCGCTGTTTATTTCACTAAGTGAACAACTCACTAAATCAGGGATCGGCAACCCTAGGCACGCATGCCACAGTTGGCACACAAAGGGTTAACTGATGGCACGGCCATAGCTGGACTGGCCATTGGGCATACCGGGCATTTGCTCGGTGGCCCGATGATTTTTTGTTGTTGTTTTGTAACAGTATAAACAATGAAAGGTGGTGGATTGGCCAGATGCTGGCCGGTGTGTAAAAATAACTCAGTTTGGTGGTGGCATTGCGGAGCTTCCACAGATTCAGTAAAATTAACAAGTGGTGGAGGACAGCAGGTGGATGAGGGAGATCGGAGGCAGGACGAGGAGAGACCCGAAGCGGCCACCAGTCCGAGCGTCAGGTGAACTGAACTTCAGGTAAGAAGTTATGACCTGCAGTCTATCTGGGTCAGATATAAACCAAATTTAGGTGGAGTTTACCCATACGGAAAAGAAATAGTAAAAACTTATATGTGATTACTCATGAAAGTGGCCACTTTCGCATTACTTTCATACATTGTTTTAGTAAGTATCCAAAACATACAAGTTTCATTATATAATTTTTCAAGGGATCTTATATCTGTTTTCACACTTATATGCTTTTCATACAAGTTTCACACAAGACAGATACAAACTTTATAAGATTTATATATATCTTTTCCATATGGGTATTTTCGTTGTGCTGACTTTTTACAGTCAATTACAATAACTCGAAAGCTGATCAGGGAAAGCCTCAAATTCTAAGTCCTTTTAATATATGTAAAGAATCTAGATCAAACACTTCTGAAATATATCCTAGTGTTTCTATAGCAGCATGTTGTCAAAAATAACCTTCAAAATATAAATGAACATAACACCTCCCTGTTCTCTAAGGAGCTGCTACATTTCCTGCAGCTTCAGTCAGTTAAATATTCACACACACACACACACACTCACTCCCAGCACACTCTCTTCACACTGTGATCGTGATAAACGAGCTACACTACAAGTCAACAGACACTTGTCTTCAGTTACTATTCTGTTCTCATCTTCCTCCTTTATTTGGGTTAAATTATGCAGTCCAAAGCTCCTTTTTTAAATAATTTACATGTGTGCTGCTCGCTGTCTCCAGGGTGCACTACATTAGATTCAATTTCAATCCCGCGTCAGGCAAATTTAGGGCAGTCATGCAGACGCTTCCTGAATGCACAGGCTGAATGGCTGCTGGACTGTATGCATGATTGTCTGTGCATGGTGGACTGAGAACTATCCCCCGTGTCCAAAAGCCTGTGCACCCAGAAACCCATCCACATCATTATCATTAGGGCCGTCCTGCAGCAGATCGTCTGGCGTAATTCAGAATTAATTGTGTGGTTTTATGCTAGTAGCTTCAAACATGGCTCCCATATGGCGCCATGCACAGTCAAGTAGGCCATTCTGTGGAGGAGCAGACGCAGATGTGCAGACCACAGAGCATCGAAAATGAACCCCTGACTGGCTTGTGTGGACCTTTGCTGTCATTTCCCAGAAGACAGAACAAGCAACAGAGACTTTGTTAAACCAGTTGGCTAACATACCTCACCCAGAGATGGCTTTTGCACGCTGACTCGCCGTTGTGCTGAGGCAGTGAGAACAAAGCAGCCAACAGCCAGAAGAGGAAAAGAAAAGTCAAAGAATAAGCTTTCTACAGCGCCGGAAGAAGTGTATTCGGATTGTTTCCACAACACGACACAACAAAGAGCTGAGTTCAAAGTCCTGCTGATGGAAAAGTACGTTCAGCAAACTTAAAGTATCTAAAGTTAGTTATTCTGATGAGCACTGTTTCTTGTGAGCTATCACGACAGTCAGCCATAACACAGCAGTCCTGTGTGGGTCTTTGCAGCTGTGACCTGTCCTGTGGATGCTTGGTTGGAAGGCTTCATGGGGATTTCTCAGGCTGAAAGCCTTGGGCTGTTTCTTAGCAGTTTTTGTCATCTGGTGCGATGTGTTGCTCTCCTGCAAAAGGCTGCCGCCATTGGGGAGTACTGGCGTTCTGTCACAAACAGTGTTTAGGTGGATGTGTATCACTCACCTGACAGTCAGAACCCACAAAGATTTTTACTGTAATGATTAATCTTACCTGAATGACTTCTTATTGGATTTCACATGTGGCTGATTGGTGTGATTATGTGCTACAGGTGCTTAGAGTTAGTATGGTAAGGTCAAAGCATGGATGGATGGATGCACCCTGCTTTTATCTCGTCTGTATTTCTTTGTATTTTAACTTGTTTGTAATGCACTTTCAGATGTATCACTCTATTTTAATTGTATAGATACCGTACAGCAAAATTTCAGACTTACCAATAATAGTGATATTGAACAACATATCCCTTCCTCCTCTGAGCAAAAATCTCAAAAAATAGAGCTGAAGAACTTCCAGGTGGCCACTAACATTATAAATGAAAAGAAAGCACTTGAAATTTTGAAGATAACTTAGAAAGAGGGCTGAACAGGGATATCAGGGGTCTATGACCGGAATATGCTTTTGAACATATTAACATCTGCCAGGTGACCAGCTACACTCTGAATAATTAAGGTTTGATAAAAGCGGGATATTTATTTCTAAAATGTATTGCAATAATTGATCAATATCAGATTTTTTTTTTTTTTAACTGAGGAGCACTGGATGTCTCCTCTCCAGAGCTTGGAGTTTAGTTTGTAACTGCAGCTCTGGAGAGGCCACGTTGTCGCAGGTTGAGGCGCTGATTACAAACCATCATCTCCGTCAAATGAAGCTTAATTAAGTAGACAATAAGAGCTGATTGCTTCTCCCTCCCACTGATGCTGTTATGGTGACATCAATAGAAGATAAAGAGCATCACGAAGGCTGATCAGATTTACAGACGTAGTCTTTGTCTGCACACTGGATCCTAATGCAAACGAACGAGTCTACTTACACCATGTTGGTGTCTCACAGCCCATAGATGCATGCTGGTTGCCATATTTCATGTTTAGACATTAACTGTTACTTATATGTAAATTGTGGAACCTCTAGTCCACCCTCGCTTTAAAGTAAGGTCAAATTTCATGCAACACCATGGCGTTTGTCCCAGTCTATATATCTTAAATACCGACAAAAAAAATAAATAAATACACGCAAACAAGGTGACTCACATTCTTTACAAAGAAATAAACTTTAGGTATACACAACGTTTTTTAACAAAATTACAAAGGGATTCACAGAAGTGAAAAATATGTTATTTAAAAATCCTAAATAAAAGAGAACAAAAGGAATAATAAGGAGAAGGATTATAAACATAGTCACAAACATTAAAATCAAACATTAATGAAAGGATGTTTTAAGCAGAGATTTCAAAGATAATGCTGATCTCAGTGGGCAAACTGTTCCATTCTTCTTCAGAGAAAAATAAATGCTAATATAGCAAACAAACAAAAAATAAAATAAAATTCACATCAGAAAATATTTTTACTCTTTCAGAGACTCAACAAGCTGAGCGCGCCATGATTTTCAGGTCTCTAACCTAACTGAGTTAAAGCTCAATAGGTGTCACCAAACCTTTAAAAACAGATTTTGTTTGTCTTTTAACCCCCAAACCCCAGGCTGCTGTTTGAAATCTCCACAGATGTGGAAACAAAAGTCCTGAAACGTATTCAGTAAAAAATGCAAAAGGTCAAAATGATCTAATTTGAGCTCTGTGGGTGAGAGCATGATGTTACTCAACTGGAAATCTGATGCAAAATACATGAAACACTTCCATTACGGCGTGGAACATTTATTGTATAACTTATTTTTTCCAAACAGGTGCTGTTAGCGTTTGACCTTAAACAAAAGATTCATTTTTATTATTGCGTCCTTCTGGATAGAAACCACGTCGAAATAGTTTTAGCATTCGAGAAATTTTTCCTGAAATCGTCTCCTGGCATGTCACTCCGACCTTTTCCCGAAATGTTTTATGATTGGAGTGTCTTCTCCAATCTACAGAGGAAACAGAGGAAACGTTAGAAATGTTTAACAAAGAAAAAGTATGTCAGTGTGGATTTGTGCAGTTCAGTTTGCATCAAAAATAAATACCAAAAGAATTCCCTGTTAATATGTTGAAGTTTTTTTTGTGTGTGTACAAACTGCAAAAACAGTATGCATAGACTACTGCGAACAAAAGAAAGAAAACTATGAATGGATCTGATCTGATCAGACTGTATGCAGTGGTTGTCTGACATTAAAGATAAAGTATCAGTTCAGATGAAAGCTAAGTTTAGAAACCCAAACATAGAAACAAAGATTAAGTAAACAATAAGCGTATCTGTCGGCGGGGTGAACTTGTGGAATTTCGATTGTCTGTTAAGAAATGTGTTGAATCAACTGAAACCATAAGAGCAGCCGGCCGATGTCCATGTTCTCGTGTTCGATGCATACAGAAGCAGTAAGACCGGTCCTTAAATTCTGTTATCTTTGAGTGTGGCACGCCTGTGGTGTTTAACAATCAGCGCCTTCCTAAATAAAGGCGCTATCAGGTACATCAGAGCACATCACGGTCTGCTGACAGATGAGGAGCACACTTACTGTCAGACACTCTGCTATCTGCAGCACGTCTCAGCATCGAGAGCAACATGAAAGCCCGGAGATGCTATCGGCTCGGAGAGAATGTGAAGTCAGGATTGTTTGTTATAAGGAAGTGCAGCCGCACGGAAAGTTCACAGAGACGCAAACCGACACGCCACTTCTGACCTTATTTGACAGGTCAGAGGTCGCAGGGATTCTGAGGTGGATGGTTTTTATCACATTAAGTACTAGCAACCCGGGGCGATGCAGCCTTTTAAATGCTGTGTTGGCCTGTTTGGTCTAGATGGAGGGCAGGTGAAGGTTAAAGGGCACAGCAGAGAGTGACGGACAGCTTAAAAAAAACACAGGAATTATCACCTGAAAAGATTTTGTCATATTTTAATTTCTAACAGACAAACAACAGACTTGGGAAACAAGTATATCAGAGTCAGATATCAGCCTTACCCAGTCCAATTTTCTCAGTGAAGCACTTCAGGTCTGCTTTTAAGTCAAGAATAAAAAGCTACTCTTATCTTTTCTGACATGCACAAAAACTCTTGAGGTGTCCCGACTTGTTAGGCGCCACCAGTTATGGTGCTCTGATAGAAAATGGTAGGGGCATTTTTCCTGAGGTGAGATTATAAACACTTGTGAGAGCTGGAGCAGCCACTGGATTGTAGTTGGAATGACACCGTGAAACCTGCAGAGAACAAATTATACAGCTTCTTAAACTCTGTTCACAGGAAGTTGATTCTTTTTCTGTTCTGACGTTGTGTTTTCACTGGGAGAACATTTCGTCACTCATCCGGTCTCTGTATGCAGGTTTCCCAAACCTTAGAAACAGTGCATTTGCATCAAGACCAACACAAGCACCACTGACTAACAATCGGCTTTGAGGTCAATTTCATGATTATTAATATGCAAAACATGACCACTGATTAATAGCTATGAGTGCCATTTTCGGAGAGTTGGGGAATAGCTGCAGTCTGTGAAAGGCAAACCCTTAGGCCCCCTTTTTGATGCAGAAAATGGAACAGCCATCTCTTTTTCCATTGATAAAGTTTTGCAAATATACATCACTGTTTAGCCTATTTAGGGGAAACACACTGTGAAAAAGATCCAACTTTCCCAAATCCCAGGGAGACACAAAGCAACCTTCCCAGGTCCACCTGGTTGCTGGTGAGCAATGCAGGAATCAGAGTTGGGTTCCCATGAACTGCTCTATATGAGATTTTGGACGTAAGAGAATGTATGTAAGAAAGATTTCTTGAAAAGTAACATCTTCTAGTTTGTCAAAGTTTGCTTTTTTGGCAAAATGCAGCCTAAGTCCAGCAGTATGGGTGATGCTAAGATGTTATATCTGCTACTCAGAACTTGGAGCTTCGGAGATGTTTTACTGCTTGTTTTATACTCTTGCCCTGACCTGTCTGGATCACAGCGGTTTTATCACCGAGGGATACACCAAGGGATCTTTGGACTTAATGCACGGTGAATTGGAGGACCTCAGCTGCACAGATGGGTTCCTCTTTCCATCTATCCCATTTAATTTGCTACAGGTGGGATTCAAACAAGCTCTTTGCGCATCTCGAAGAGAATAAAAGCAAACAAGACGCACCTGACCACAGTCTGTAGCCACAGAAAACTGTCGGAAAACTTGTGAAGAGCTGAGATTTCGGTTTTTGAGTTTTTAATCCCTTAACATCCACCTGGTCACCACCAGCCCATCTAGGATTAGGGGTAGGACTGGGGTTTGTTTGAGCCCCAGGCAAAACAGACAAATGTTTGGACGCTGCAAGATGTTACCCTACATTCATTTTGGCGTTACAGTTTTTCTGTTAAAAGCTTTTCCATTCAAATGACATACATAAAAAACTCCAACCCAAAACATCATCGGTTCCTGTTGGGGAAACATTTATAATAAATCCTTTAAGTGTGCTGTCTGAAGGGGTCTGGATACTTCCTGAAGCGACTGAGTGTTGTTCTGTATATATAATCGACAGGCGAGAGATGCAGTAATGGCAGTAAGCCTTTTAAATGATACCATTGTTGGCAAAAGAGACGGCTAAACAGCAATAATTTAAGCACCCCTACAGCTTTTGAGGTAATTCAGACTAATTCACTTTGAGTGTAGTTCTGGGAAAACAAGCTGCAATCATGCAAAGCGCTCATTTTAAAAATGTAAATGATGGAGAGTAATAAGAGATATGCACAGGATATACTATTTACATATAATTATGCTATATTTCCCAACATGAGGCAGTGGAAACAATGTTGAGTGCTGCAGCGCAGTAATTCACCGTGCAGCTCTATCATGGCCATTATACAATGAGGTGATTGGATCGGGCTGATTGGAAAGCCGCAGGGTCACAGCTGAGTAACATTTTCCACCTTAAACACGTTTTCTGTTTAAGCCGTGATATTCAAAGCTGTTCTTTTTTGCACACTCAGCATATTTACACTTGACATATACATGAACGGTGCAATCTGTCAAGACAGCAGCCGTTCTCAAACAAGAAACTAATGATGCTATAATCTTAACTTTTATTTTTACTTTTAAGTTCAACTGGAGCCTTTTTCTGTTGGCTATGAACTTTTCTGAAGTTTTTTGAAGTTGGGCATGCCAGAAATATTTAGTTTATTTTTCTTTAAAAAAAAACAAACAGTATATTTATGAGTAGGTCCCAGAACAGAGCCATGCCACCAAGCCTAAATGACTGCAGATGGAAATAATGTTTATTTTACAAATACACATCGACCGTAGGGTCTGCAGAGTCCGCAGGGGTGATGTTTAAAACAAGTTGTGGAGGTATTTGAGTTTGGACAGAAAAATGTGGCACCGACCGAGCTGCTAAAAAAACGTGCCATCTGTGGTTTTGAATGTGTTCAAACACTTTTTCTGCCACGAGTTGTTTGCCACGGTTGGAAACTTCATAAAAGCCTCAAATTCTGCTCAAGTGTTTCTAGCCTTAGGTTAACTTTCAGAGTGATTCCTTTGAGTGACTCTGAGCTGCTTGATAAACACAGACTCCAAAGTCTGGAGGAAATAAAACCGAAAACAGGATTTCAGCTGCCTGCATGCCACCGTTTTCCCTGCCAGCCGAACCCTCTGATGCCACGCAGGGTCACTCCGGTCCCTCCGGTGGATGATTTGGGGTTGTGGTTGGCCGTGGCAGAGGGTGGAGGCGGGGTGACCTCTGATGCAGGTTGCCGCTCTGGCTTCGCTCCACGCTGCTCGACCCAACTCATGTTCCAGTTCCAATCCCCCCACCCTACACCTCCGCCCTCACCTTCCCTCTTCTTTCTGCCTCGTGCACTCCAGCCAGACCTCCATCCTCTCCGAGGACTCTGTGTGCCCGTCCAACCCCTCCAGCCCTGCTGCAGGCTGGGCAGAGTGACAAAACCAGAGTGAGGCTTTTGGCTAAAGACCTGGCAGAATCTATTAGCTCCCAGCAGACCCACACAGGTTTCACATGCTTGCATTACAGGGAAGAATAAGAGTTTGACACAAAGAGAGAGGAAAACTGGAGGAAATTAGAAAAGGAATCAGACTGTGTAAGACGAGAGCCACGAGGCCAAAATGAAACCAATTAATAAGGATAAGTAACTTCTCACTGGAGCGTGCTTTCAGACTGCTTTACACAACAAAGTCCTGAGTTGGTTGAAGAATCAGAGGAATTTTCCCATGATGCCCTCTGAGTTTATGGAAATTTAGTTTCATATCATGAATTGACTCTACTCTGCTTTGTCTTACTTCCTGCCATATACAGTGTTGTCAGAAAGTATTTGCCCTAAAGTATTTGACATATATATGTCAAATGTTTCCAGCCATCAAACAAATAATATTGGTCAAGTAGTAAATAATGAGTAAATACACAATGTAGTTTTGAAATGATGGCTTCCAGGTCCAGTTTATTTAATGAATATCAATGGGAAAAAGCTATCCAAACCTAGCTGGACCTGTGTGAAATATAATTGGATAAATAAAACCAGTACTCGTGCTAAAAAAAAAAGAAAACGTGTTCATAACACACCGGAAAAGACCCAGGGAAACTGAGTTAACGATAAAAATGATGAAAAATAACAATAAAAAACGATAAAAACCCTGAAAATCATAAATTTCACACCCAAGCCTCAACTCTCGCGACCCAGTACAGCTGGGGGCCGCTGATCTTGATGACTTCTCTGCACTGATGAGACAAAAGTTGAACATTTTGGAAGAGACCCATTATATCTGATGAAAAACTAAAACAGCATTTCATAAAAAGAATATCTTACCAGCTGCTTTGCTGCTTCACGACCTGAATGGTTTGTCGTAGTTAACAATTCAATGAATTCAGTTCTCTACTGAACAATCCTAAAGGAGAATCTCGGGCCATCAGTTCATCTCCTGAAGCTCAAGCTCAACAAAACCATTCATGCTCAAAAACCTGTGACTAAATTACAACCAAAGTTCTTTGATAATCTGAACCATGTAAGTATGACAAACACTGTTGTATTAAACAAACATTTTTAGTTTATTTCTTGTTTTGATTTTGATGGTATTTCCCTTTCTGTCTTTTCTGTGTTCCTCTCTGTTTGAGGTACCGTTCGTCTCTTTTGTCCTGTTTTACTTTGATAGCTGTTTTTTTTTCATGTGTCTTTTCAGTTTTTACTTCCAGCCTTCATGATGTGTCATCCCTGCCTTCATTGTTTTCACCTGTTGTTATTGTTCCACCTGTTCCCACCTGAGTCTTAAAATGTAATCAGTGTCTCTGTATGTATTCAGTCCCATCATCCGTCTTGTCTTTGGTTGTTTTCCCTTTAAAATTTTATTTCCAGTGCATTCTTTTCTCTTAGTCACATTTAAAAACAGCCACTCTTGAACAAAGTTTTCTTTAATCAGCAGAAAGGAGGAGGAACTAAAGCGGCTTGTTTCTGATTGACCGGCTGCTGCGGCCCAGTATGAGTTAAATAAAGATTATTTTGAACTGTGACTCACATAGAGCAGCTCTAGTACTACTCGTACTATTTTAAATCTGTTCAGTCTAAATAAAGTGTTTTGCTTTTTTAATCTCTCAGAAAGTACTTGCACATCTTTCGGAACTACCTCTGTTACACAAAGTCTTTCTTTTTCCTTTTATTTGCCTGTTTCCCGACTTCTATCTTCTCCACAACCTTCCTTTTCACTGTGATATCTCTCCAATGACCTACAGGACCAGTTTATTTTCACATCTCTTTATCTCTCACTGTGTGTTCTCCTTCAGCTTATCTCTGTTTTACTTCCTTTCCCTTCTCTGTGGGCTTATTCTGCCCGTTTGATCTGTCCGCCAGCCTCTTTTTCCTCTACATCACAATTTTCACCACATTCTTTTGAAGCCCTGCTTTCAGCTGCATGTGTCTCTGCCTATTCAGTCATCTATCTGTCCTCCTGCTGGCTTCATTTGTGATTCACTTGTTGTGGCTTTGCCTTGTTTTCATCTCCGTTCCTGCATTTTGACTTTTCTGCAGAATTAACATGAAGATGTCAAATGAGGGCAAGTGAGGAAAATAAAGACTGACAGCTGGAAAAGAAACAGTCAATAACTCAAATGCACCCACTATGAAAAAAAAAAGTGGTTTCTGCATTGTATAATCAAGACGAGGCATTCCACTTCCTTTTAATCCCACTGTACAGAAACAGGCTTCAGTTCACCGGAGGGCACTACTGACATAGTCCTCAACTAACATTTTGGTCAAAATTAAATCACGTTTTATTCTAGTATTCACAAATATAACATAAACAATATATCTGAAATGAAAAACATTTGTTCTTTCGTTTTTCTTACAGGAAGCCGGGTTCTGTTTACAAAATGCTAGCATTATGCTAATGTGTGCTGATTGGGCGGTTTAGGACTTTCCCATTTCCAAACAATAACTCCAAATGACATTAGGTTTGAAACTTGTCTGAAGAACAAGCAGCTGGCTGTGGTGGCTGAAGGTCAAGCAATAATGAGGCTGCTGCTACAGAGTATGTGTGGCCGCTCATTTCATGCCTCTAAGCAAAATTGTGGATGCTCTAACAACTGAAGGAATAATCCAAGAAAGGCGTTTATTTTCTGTGAACAAGTAAAACTATTTTACTGATTCAGGATTCAGCCTACAATAATTAGATAGATAGATAGTTGACTAGCTAGATAGCTAGCAAGATTGCTAACTAGCTAGCTAGAGTTCAAATCATTGATATTAGTGGTTCACCCCATGAGTCGCAAACCTGTGGCTCTGGATCCATACATGGCTCATTTGCAATGGCTTTCACAGAAAATTACACGAATGTCTTCTTTCTCCTCCTTGTTTTCGCTGCTCATTTAAAGCGAATCATCTGTCCTCGTCTCACCTTCTCATTACATCAACCCTCTGTGTGTCTTCCTTCACTTGGTCTTTGTCTTTTCCTCATGAATATGGAAATGAACAACAGATCCTAAAAGATACTTTTTTTCTTCCACTTCATAATTGTGCTCTTTTGTTGCCAGTGAATAAATATTAGCAGGACAATTTTTATTATAAATGCAACAAAAACATGGGATTATCGCAATGATGTTTCAATGTACTGAAGAGCCCACATCACAGTTCTCACATGTGGTAAGAGTAATTATCTATTATTACTCTATTATACTACCTTCAGCTTCTTTATAAAGCTCTTTTGTTGTAAAGGTTACCAACTCACTGCTTTAGGCTTTCTGGGTGTAATAAAAAAAAACAAGTTGACAGCAACTGACAATAAACATTTATAAAGATTTTTAAAGGTAACCCACAGGCACATTTTTATGGGGACGTTCTGGCCGTCACGTCTTCCTATCGAGTACTGTCAGTGCTTGGTGTGGTTTTAAGATCTGTGGCACATCTATGAAGGGAAACACATGAAATGTATGCAGTATTTGATTGTAAATTATTGATGCTGAGCTATGTCTCAAGACCCAGAGTGTCGTCCATGAGGTCAAACACAGTTTGCCTGCAGAATATGATGCATATCCACCGGTGCCAAGCAGCTGTGTAACCTTCCTTTCAAATGGTAATCGAGCTAAAGGTCGGTGGCTCTTGGAGCCAGCACTTTACACTTTACAGCATGTACAGCATGCAGTGTGCAGCTGTCAAAGGAGCACCTCAGTGTTTCACATGTTTCTAGAGGTGGAACAAGATCAAGCTGCAAATCTTAAGAGGTAAGGCTCAGCAAGCCTTTTTTTTTTGGTTAAGTTTAAGCTCTGGAGTGAGCCTGAAGACACGGACCCTCACTATAAAACTGAGATGTCAGTGACTTTCTGCCAAAAGCTCAACTGCCTTCTGGCCTCCTCTTTCTCCTTCACCTCCTTCTGCTGAACCACAGCCTTCAAATGTCAGCCTCTAAACCCATGTCTCCCCCCTGCCCAGAAATAATCAGCCCAAGGTCAGGGGTTTAAACAGTTTGATCGCCCAATTTACTTGGATGCTGAAAATGGGGCAAGAACAAACAGCCTAATTAGCCGAGAGCACGACTGGAATGCTTCCCCTCTTCCCATAATCCAGTGGGGCTGATCAGTGATGGCCGCAGGACAGCTGGCTGGAGACCGTACAGTATGTACGCTAACTTCTTCACAAAGGCACTTATTCAGCTTTTTTTGGTGTGGCCGTTAAGCCGGACAATTACCGTTTTAGGCACGTTTTGCCCCAAACGAGGGCAGATGTGATGTGTAATTTCCCCTCATCAGATTTCCATGTTGGCCTCGGCCAACAAGGAGTAATTTGTTGCGCCCTCCTTAACCATCACCACAAAGAGGAAAAAGTCAACTGGGCCCATCAAAACGAATCAAAAATCAAGCGGACCTCCAGCCCAACGCTTCCCTCTGCCCCTGCTCCCGCCCCATCATCGGACCAATCACTTATGTAAACCCGCTTAGGATAATTGACGGCTTTTCTTTGACATTCATCCATGTCGTTTCTCAACTGCCAACAAGGAAACTTCCCTTTCTACCATCATACTCGGCTGTCAGGCACAGACACGAATTGATTAAGAGAGCTGATTATGGGTACGGTCAAATTACCTCCTGATCTGTGTGGGAATTATGAGATTGTCTTAATGATTCTATCAATAATGGTGATTCTGACATTTCCTCTGGGGCTTTTAACTGGAAGCGACGCCTGAAAGCAGAGATCCCAACGAGTGCAGAGGTGCACAGCTCACCGCTATACAGGAAACATCAGACTTTGCGGTGCAATAAATGCTAAATTTTACCTTCCTGCTCTAAATATTTTCTTTTGTAGGCCCTTAAATTTCAGAGGGATGAGTCCAAAACTTGGGTAAAAAGGAGATTTTTCATATACCACCTATTCCACACAGTTATATGAGTTTTCAAAATATGATAATTATGCTCTACGTTGAATATCGACTATAACACTTGGAGTAGAAGTTGCACAGCTTAAATATGTTTTTCAGCATTAAAAATTTGTGAAATTCTTCTGGATTTATGAAGTTATGAAGGCTCAAAAATGCTGGAAAAGATGTGGTGGAATCTGGACCCACCCCTTTGTACTTCAAGGGCCTGTAACTCATATAGTCAATGAAATATTCATAGTGTACTTTGGATGGCTTCATTAACTAAAGTTATGCTACGCCCAGTCACTGCATGAACTGTGCATGTGGAACAAAATGTGCTGACCCACTGTGCGTAAATGTGATGCCAAGGAATTCTTTACATCTCTTTATAGTTTCCACATCTGTGAGTGTTTTAGGGTCTGAGCACTGAGCAATTTGTTGTCTCATCTGAGAGACACTCTGCTGCAGTGTATCCTCTTCAGGTGGACTTGAAAAAAGCATAAAATAAGCAACTGCAGCAGAGTGTCTCTCAGATGAGACACTCTGCTGCAGTGTATCCTCTTCAGGTGGACTTGAAAAAAGCATAAAATAAGCAACTGCATGTCCATCTGAAACTGAGGCTTTAAGCCCCACATCTGCAATCTAACTGTAGCTGAATTTAACAGAAAATGTTGGTGTTACTTCTCATCACTGAAAGACTTTCCAGTGTTTGAGGAGATGATATGGAAGGACACTTTAAGTCTGAAATGAGGAGCAGTGACGAGAGCAGAGAGGTTGAGAGTGGGGTCCAGTCAAGGGTATCAATTCCTCTATCCTCCAGGAACTGCTTGCATACTCTCTCTACATGAGGCAGGCATTGTCGTGCACCTAGATGAACTTAGGACCGACTGCAACAGTGTACAATCTGACAGTGGGTCCAAGGACTTCATCCTGATACATAATGGTAGTCAGGGTGCCGATGCCTAGCCAGAGGTCTGTAGAGGTCTGTGTGGCCCTCCATGGATATGCTTCTTCCTGCTTATCCAGACCACTTTACATGTGCCACAGCATATTCAGGGTGAATCTGCTGTCATGTGTAAAAAGCACAGAGTGCCAGTGGACCTGCCAATTCTGGTATATATATGGGAAATGCTGCCGGGGAATGAGCACAGGCCCCACTAGAGGACATCAGGCCCTCAGGCCACCCTCATGAACTCAGTTTGATAGTTTGGTCAGACACATTCACAACCATAGCCTGCTGGAGGTCATTCTGTAGGGCTCTGGCAGTGATCATCCTTTTTCTGGCAATGGCACGTATTGATGTCCCATCCTGGAGGAGTGGGGAATACCTTTGCAACCTCTGTGGGGTCCAGGTATCACCTCATGCTATCAGCAGCGACACTGACCCTAGCCAAATGCAAAACTAGGGGAAAAAAACAGTCAGACAAGATGAGGAGGGAAAAAATGTCAGTGCCCTCCACCTGTAAAACCATTCCTGGGTACCTGTTGTTAGTTTAATTAACACTAAAAGAGCTGAAACGAGTTATCGACCTCCTCTGCTACTTAACTGACAAGATCAATATACCAGAAGTTCAACTGACTTGCTGCTATACTCTGATTAAAAACTATTCTTTTAACTATTTTTGAGCAGTGTATGCAACAGTATTTGACTCCTTAGGAATGGAAACAGGCTGGACTTTTGAACTATTAAATGGTCTGGGGTCTAATAGTAACCAAGCAGATAGCAGAAATCGGTTTGAACTTATCAAATATACCAGGAATGTGAGTTTGCACTGACTACCTGCTCAACTTCTGCTGCTTTAGTACATTTTTGAGGCCTCGTCAAAATTTGTGAGACTGTGTCACGCCGTCTTCTACCTCTGCTGTGAATGCATTACTTTTAAACCTTGTAAGATAACAAATGACAGATTCAGCGACAGCCTGAAATATGCGCACAGTCATTTGTGTAACATCGTTAAAGTCACATCGAGCAGTAGATAAAAGCCGTGGAGTGACATGATATATTTATTTAATCGCTACTGTAGGAGTACCTCCCGCTGTATTCATTATAAGCCATCATTATCCAGCTGCAATCAGTGTGGACAAAAGGACTCAGTCGTACATCAAAGGAAAAAAACGCATGGATGATTTGCCAGTTTAATTAACCGGGCCACAAATGGCTGCTGCAGCTTTAGGACCGCTGTATGTCTGAATAAACAAAGAAAGGGGAGAGAGAAGTGCAGCATGGTGTTATTCACAGGACGAGCCGGTAAAAGCACAATTAATTGGCATTCGAGCCTCTGACACCGCAGGTTAAGCATCACAGTTTGACCCGACTCAACACCACTCAGGGGTTTATCAGCAGAAGACTGCAGGCAGGAAGAAAGCAAGGGAGGAAAAAAAACACCCACCATTGTCCCACTTTTGTCATGAAAAGCAGATGCTTAAAGTGAGGTAGCCTGTAACTGGAGCTCTCTCCTCTTTTAATTAAGGTGAGAAATTGAGTGCTAAAAGCAATTTGCAGCTTCAGCCTGTCTAGTCAGATCTGCGTGCTGAAATAGTGCTGCGTTTGCCGCCCCCCAACTCATTTCTCTCTATGTTTCGGTCTCTCCATCCCTTCTTTTACTCTTGGGTGTTGGAAAGCCTGCTTGGAAACAGTGCTAAAGATATTCAGAGAGGTGTCTCATGCTTTAATTAACTCCCGCTCTCCTCTCAGAGACGGCGAGAAATAAGTTTTGCTGCCTTTGTCTCCCACTGATGAACACAATATGTTTCCTCTAAGACTCTCTGAACTAAGCGCGGCGAGTTCGGCCAGACGGCTCTGTGAACGGATGGCGCTGCTGAGTGGTAACCTTTGATTTAAATGTACATGATTGTTAATCCCGCCCCCCGCCCAACCCTCAGCTCGATAGCTTTTATGGTTATTGCACATTGATCGTCATAAATTTGGAGGCTTGGAGGATGCTATCCCTGTGATTGAAATGTTATGTCTGCAGCAGATCAATGGACATTAGTATTCTGCAGAGGACGGGCCTCGGTATCTCCAACTGTACAGAGAGTGTGTCCAGGAGGGAATCTTTCACTAGAAACTGCATAGGAGAGGAGGCTGAAAGGGATGAAAAAGGGACAGAAGTTTGAGATGTGAAAGAGTGCCGGACAGAAATGAAAGATGATCTGTGTGAAGTTCCAGCTTCAGAAAAGCAAGCGGGCAGAAAGAGAACAAGGCCGCGGCCATGAGAGCGACTCTGCGAGCACATACTGAAGCACAGTAATTACTTTAGATGAATCCTAAAGCCACCATCACAGCATATTCACCAGCCTAATGCTAACATGCACGGTTTGAATGTGCAGACTTTAGCACCTAAAGTCTGTTCACATGTTGCTTTGAAGCTTAGATTGGTCGTTAGAAGATATTCGATGCTCTGGTTGCCTAGGTAACCCTCTATTCTATTAAGCATCCTGTCATATGTCAGTCAACAATATCCATTCTCATTGGTAGTTGATTCAGTCACTCACATCCAACTCCATCCTGATCATGTCACGTCCCCGGCTGTCGTTTGAATTCACTGAATGTTTTGACTTTATACATCATATTAGGAATTTAATTTTAATCTGATGGAATGAATCAAAAGTAAGAACTTGAATTCCTTGAATAGGAGAGCCTAACGTTTTGTCAAAGCACCTGCCTTCTTATAGACTTACAGACAAGTTGCCATCCTGAGCGTCGTGGTGAACTGGTTAATGGCCAGAGTGAGGTCTCACTTGTAAGCCATCAGCTTTCAGGCCCCCAGCATCCAGTTTGGATTCTGGAGGTAGACCACCCTCTGTACTTTTAAGATTAAGCTTTCACCTTTTTGATAAACATATATGTATCTAGTAAGGGCTGTATCAGGTGACTGGATCAGGTTATTAATCTCTCGCGCTCTTCCACAGCGTGTCTTTGTCCTGTCTTTCTCCCATCCACCCCAACCAGATATTTCCTAATAAGTACTATTGATGTAGTTTACTAAATAAGCTCACTAGTATTAGCTGACAACTTCTCACTCCATCCCACAGTCTATCTTGAGCTGTCGAGACATTTGACCTGAAAGTACAAGTTTCACCCTCAAGCTGCTGCAGTAGATAAAATAAAGACATCCCTAAAGTCAGTTTGTTACATCTGGTGTTATTCTGTCGAGTAGAAGTGGAAATGTGTGCAAAGGTTTAAGGCTATAAATGTGGTTTGAATTTTGGTTGGTGCTAAATGAAAAGTCAGGAGATCACAAAACTGCCAGCAGAATTTGTGTTCTGGGAACAGTGGAAGTCTGAATGAAACTCGATGGCAGTTTATTAGTCGCTGAGATATTTCAGTGTGGGCCAAAGTGGAGGGCCGACACTGCCTCGAGCTACGCTGTCAGTGTGGCTAAAAATGGTCTGAAGAGAAGGGTAATACGGAGAGAAAAAGGGCAGAAGGTTAGAAAAGGGGGACTTCAGAAAGAGACGAGGCATGTCAGGCTGAATATAGATAATTTTTTTAATAGATCACACTTTTAAATGTTAACTTTTAAAAAGCAGCAATGATTCGCTGCACATTTAGTAAGTGTGCCTGCGTTTATGCAGTTTGAAATAATAAATGCCAAAACACTGTTTCACCTTAGGCTTAGTTTATACTCAGTTATTACATCCTTTATTTATTTATTAGGGCTCATGGCATTAGATGTTTTAGCATTCGGCACTTCAGGTTGATTGTAGGTGTTAAAGGACATTTTTTCTACGAATTTAAAGTTGTAATGGTTTTCTTCATTTTGTTGCCTTTCATTTAAAGTGAACAGATCTTGCTCATTCATTCTTGGAATCCAGTGAAGTAGCTTTGTATTACTCAAAGTTCAAAATAATCCTTCTTTATCTGAAACCTCAGGCCTTCTGGCATGGTCCCTTGGTCTGGGACCCTTCGGTTTGAGTTTGCTATTAATTTATTTTTCTTCTGGGTTTTGAGAGGTGATTTATGTTGAAAAGTTGCTTTGTATTTCTTTGGACACATGCGTTTTATTATCTTCTGATGCCTGGTATTAGTTCCTTATTGTTTTGTTTTTTGTGTTATTTGTTTTCAGTTTAGTTTTAGATGAATTTAGGTTCATTAGTTCCTTTTTTTGTCCCCTTTCTAGTCCTTCAGTCTCGTCTCTGCGTTAGTCTTTTTGTCCTCCATGTTTCCTTGTGTTTTATTTGGGTAAGTGTTGTTCTGTGTCTTGTGTTGAGTTTTACTTCCATGTGTCATTCGGTTACATGTCTGAGGCCATGCTCCCCATATTCTTCTTCCCTCAGTATTTTTTTGTATATACTGTCTCAGTCTCTCCTTTTCCTTTGTTGAGTCCTGCCTAAAGGTGTGGTGTCTCTTGGTACTGGACTTCTATGTTTAAAGATTCATCCTTGCTTTGGTTTATTCTCGGGCTTTCTGGACTGTAATTTTTTGTTTTTTGACATTAAAGTCTCGCTCTATGTTCACCCTCACTGATTCTCGCGTCCTGTATTTGGGATGGCAAAATTACCAACACACCCAAACTTGACACTTTCAGATTATCCTGTCTGAAACAAACTCGCCTCGCCTCAGGCCAGCTGTCTTCTGATTGGCCGCTTGTAGGCTTATCCACTCTGCATGACATCATACAGATCCAAGAGTAGAAAAAAAAAAAAACTCCCTAAAACTGAGTGCCTGAGCTTTGAGCTCACAGGGATTACTTTTCATACAGTGATCTCATTATTTGAAACTCTGGCCACGTTGAACATCGATGACTGGAACAGGAGATACATGACAAAAACACTAGATTTTGAGTCTGCTAGGCTTGAGTCTGAAGGAACATTGAACGTTCTGCTTGATCCTATAACACCCTGATCCCATTTACACCCCACATTAAAGAGCAACTGCTTTTATCCAGATGAGTTATGCAGATATAGATGATGTCTTAAAGCTAGACATAAAGTTTAAAGCTTATATCCGATTGCCATTGGACCTGCTATCATCACAGAAATGTATGCACTGTCTGAGCTTTGACTCTAGGGAAGTATTCACATTTAGACAGAAGCCACATCAATCAACACAACAAAAACCTGTATTTAAAGATCACAAATATGCAAATGAGCCTATTCTCAGCTGGAGGGAAATAAAACCTTATGAAAAGTGTATAATGAAAGAGAAGCTAGATGGAGGTGGATGCATAAAAAAAGGAGTAAGAGTGGGCAAAGGCGAGAAAACATGAACTGCGAAAACACTTTTGCTATCAGAGAGGGAGAACGCTGGGATAGTGTGTGTGCAAAAACACAAGTTGGGAGAGTGGAGGTGTTGGAGTGAAGATTAAAGGTACACAAAGGAAACAAGGATGGAAAAAGCCTGTTAATGTAATGGATTAGAGGAGAAAAGAAAGACGTCGCAGCTCCAGCAGCATGTTGAGTGACAGTCATGGACAATTTCATCTATTCCTAACATTTCCCTCCATTTTATTTTTACAGCACGCTCCACATGTATCAAACAAACCATTTAAATCATTATCAGACTGTTTATGAATGCAGCAGTCAGCCCGATCATGTTTTCTCCTTCATTGTTATCTTTACCCCGATCACTCCAAACAGATTTCCCTCTGTGTATTTGCCCTTCTCTGACCATGGATATTATGATTTTCGCTGGGTTTGGGTGGCATTGCCTTAAGTACACAAAAGAGAGACACAATTCCCATGCCGCCCCCGTGTAAACACAACAACTGGGCAGAATATTGCAAGCTTCCACCCCTGCAGCCAACAACAGCCAAGGGTTTGTTTAAAAGGGCCGGGGTTGGGCAGATGGCAATGTCCACAAGGGCTGCACGATAATTCAAAACACACAAAATCAACCAAAAGAATTATACCGAGGCATGTTGTAGGACAAAGAAAACCCTCACTGGTAAATCCTTTGGTGTTAGTAGAGCTGCTGAGCTGTGCTGTTTGTCACCCCGCTTCCTCATAATAGCACAAACCTAGAGGACAAACAAAATGGCGGATTGCCTCGCTCCTGTGGCCACGGTGGAACCGCTACTGTTTACTCAGCACAAAGCATGCGGCGGCTGTGGTGCTCCAGGAAAAACTGAGGAATCAGTGAATTCCGGTGTTTGAGGATGAGTCCTGGGGGGCATTCTGTAAACCTCGAGCGACCCAGCCAATTAAACAAAGGATATCAATTTCATAGCTCAGTTCCTTCGAGGGGGGGGGGTCTCCCAATCAGGCCTCGAAGCAGAGACGCCAAACGGGACAAAGTATTATGTTCTGTCCCGTCTTTGCAAAAAATAAACATATACCGAACCGCTGATTGCAGCTCAGTGAGAGAAGGTCCTCTATTATGTGGAGCCTCAAAGAGCGGCCTGCTGATTATGGTCACTGCGAGCCCTGCGTCCATGCTGGCACAATAACAAAGCATGTGGCCAAAGGGTGGCTTATATTACCAATAGTGCTGACCAATTAAGAGTACACATAAAAGGCTTGTTTGAAATGAGTTTGGACAGGGTTTGTCTTTCTGTTAGGATTACTCTGCGTTTGAGAGTGGGCTAGTGCGGTCTGATTAATTACTCTTGAAGCAGCCTTTTTCATGTTGTTTGTAATCGGTTCTTATCTCTGCGTTCGATGTTAATGAGGCAGTGCGGTCCTGTCATTCAGCCCGAGGAATCCCTCTGTTGAAGGTTCTGGAAGGACCTTGTGCTTACTCAGCTAGTGATGGTGAAAAGGAGAAAAGAACACAAATGGAAGCAGATACAATACCCGCCCACCTACACAAACACTCATTACACCAATTCTAACAGTGATTGTAATTTCCCTCATGGTCAGCGGGCCATCAGAGCCTCAGATGAATGGCTCAGAGAGTGGATGGAGTGGTTCAACCGAACATCTAAATATAAACCCTCCGTCGTCTGTGAGAGCACACAGTATCTACGCTGTCAGGCGTCAGCGGTTTGTCAGCAGAGTGATACCATCTGAGGTACTGCCGCTGTACCCTTCACAGGGGGTATTTATTAGTACCTTTGTGGTTTTTACCTTATAGATGTGGCGAGACGAGGATGGGATATAAAGTAAATACTCTTTGCAGTTTTAAAAAGACAACGCCACCCTGGGAATTTCACCCAGAGAATACTGAAAGTAACACTAAATCACCAGAAAGGCACTTAGGTTCGCTATACTCAGTCCAGAGACGAGGTTCAATGATCAACAAATTCACAATTTATTAATAATTATTTAAAACACCATATAAAAGCACAATCATAAATATTAAAGTACAAATATGCTTAAAAAGGTATTCAGAGCTGAGGCTTACCAGTGGAGGGGCAGGGATGCCACACACAAACTAAAGAAAGAAAACACACCCAAAACACAAGTGCAGCACACTATCACACACACTCACACTAATAAACTAAACAAGGCAGGTGTGTACACTCAAGGGATCCCACCACCAAGGCACCCTAGTCTCCTCCACGTCGGCACTCCGCATCTGAATAAAAGAAACAAAGAAATTTTTAATATATTACAACAAACTAATGTGTAGCACCGGGGGATAACCCAACTGCAGGACCACACTGGTGATCTACAGCTAGAAAAAGGGCCTCCCACCAGTGGTGTAACAAAAATCCAAACTACAAATCAAAAGCAATAAAACAACATACAATCTGGGTAAAACTCTAAAATCTGGAGCAAACGGAATCGCCGTACTGCTCCAGCTTGCCGTCACACAACGACAAGTTAACAGTCAATCAATATGCACGCCAGCTGACTCCGATAACCGGCATGCATATGGCCGTTGTCCACGCCGACGTCCACTGTAAAAGCTGACAGCAGCAGGGAAAGAAATCTCACAACGGGAACAGACGATAAAAGCACAGCAAGGCAAAACAGCAGCACTTCAGTTCACGTAGCTTGGCGCAAAACTAAGGCCCACACTTCCTGCGAAACATAATAAATAATTACTATAAAAGAACAATAGAAGGCAGAGAGCGTAACAAAAGTTGATTACGTACCAAGTAAGCCGTGTCATAGAATGTAAGCAGAATAGCTCAGAGGAGGCTTCTATAACTACGACCAGCCGCGATGGAGACTTTAGAGGAGTAACCCACAAACGATCTCTACCACACCGAGGAAGTCAGGTGACCAAAAAGGAGATCACAGGCAAGCGATGCAGAGATACTGAAATGGCCACTATTTATACCAGCGCCCCCTAATGGGCCAGGCTGAAAGTGGGTTGGACCGAGGGATAACATTCATCCTGCCACATAGAGACCAGTCTTGAATCTGTTGTAGTAGTTTTGTATACTAACGTAAAGGTACAAAAGGTGAATTTCTAAATTCCTAACATGCACCAGGTCGCCAACATCCTAGTTACAGGGATGGTGACTTTTAGCCTTTGAAGCAAATACAGTTACTGGAGTCTGCACTATTATTATCCATCCATCTGCGTATCTTTATCAGGTATGCCAGGGGGCTGTAGCCTATCCTAGGTACCATAGGGCAAGAGGCGGGGTACACTCTGGACAGGTCATCAATCTGACGCAGGAATAACAGAGAGAGACAGACAACTATTATTTTTACTATAATTACCTCTACAAATTCCCTGAGAAGGCCTTTAGTACTGACAGGAAACACAAAGAGAGAGCATATTCCTCCCATACTGACTTCTATTTATTGGCTCTCTGTTTAAAAAAAAACCCATGTTTTTTCTTCCCACTTTCACCGAGTGCTTGCTCATTCGAGGTCGACTGCTGGGGTTCTCTCTGCATTGTTGTAGGGTCTTTACCTTAAAATATAAAGCACCTTGAGGCAACTGTTGTTGTGATTTGATGCTATATGATTAAAACTGAATTGAATTTCTGGAAAGCTCACAACTGTTATTTCTAAACTGGACTTTCTATTTTGTTTTTTGTTGGTTATTTTGTAGGTCAAAACTTTGTTTTAGCCACATTCTATTAGCCACAGGCAAATAAACAGGACATAGAGGATGTTCATTTCAAATTAAGTGTAATATATGTTTTCTGATTGAGTTCAGACTGGAGACCTGTCCCGGGGCTGCCCACCTCTCACCCTATGATGGCTGGGATTGGCTTCAGACCCCCGTAGAGGCGAAGTGGAAGAAGTCAAGTACCAGGATGAATGGCAACATTTATTTGGCATTAAAGCTTTGCCCTGAAAAGCTTTTTCGAAAAATCTATAAGAAGCATTCAACACTAACCATACCCACATTTTACCCCTAACCTGATGGTGGTATAAAAAAAAGAAAATTGGAAGGACAAGCAAGACAGAAACTTTACCAACTTAATATCTAAGAGCAGAAATTATGTTTCACCTACTTTCGTTTTATAATTCACCAAACACAGATGTGTCTCCAGATATTACAGCATAAAATCTAGAAGAAACTTTGCAAATATGAACCTTTTACTGCTTGGCCCTCAAAAAGCTACATGAGGTCCAGTAATTAGTATTAGCAGGTTCATCTGTGTAGACTGCACATGCAGGGACAGAAACTGAATTTTTTATTTCTAAGAGGATAGCTTTAAACCATCAGGAGGTCATCTTTATTTTATCCTGTTTTCTATCTCTGCTGGTTCTCCATTTGTTCTTCTCATCCCAAGTACATGTTCTCATTATTCACATTGCCACTGGGGTGTGTATACGTGTCTCCACTGTAAAATATAAAAGGAGAGTGCTGGGCAGACTGCCAAGGCAGCCTGCAGACGATGACTTCAGCTAAATGTTTGGGACAAACTTAAAGAAGATGATAGACTGAAGGGGAATGGCTTTAGCTTTAGTTTGCAAAGGGTAACTTCAGCCTCGGGGAAAATGAGTTATGACCAGAGGGTTAGGGGGTTTTAAATCCTGAGGGGAGCTGGGAAACATCTCGGTTAGAGAAAGAAAACATGTAACGCTAACCTCTGCAGAGACGATCTGATACCAAAGTGTCCTGTAAGCAGGCACTGATCCTGTTACGTCGAGAGCAGATGACAGAGGTATGGATGAAGGTTACTCAGGTGTAAACCACGTAGGTGTAGTTTTTGTTCTCTAGATGTTCAGCAGACCTTTTGCAGAAGCTTCCTTTAAAAAGTGTAATTTTCTTATGATGCTGTAACTAAAATCCAATTTTATTTTGCTCTGTAGTTGCAGTTACCCCTCCATCAATAGTCAGCACTATCCTTTGATCCAACTGGTAGTTGCTTCAATCAAGTTACTGAATTTTATTCACCCTTCATGGTTTCAATGGTTTCCTCTTTCATCCAAGAGGCTTCAGTTCTAAAACAAGGTCTTCCTACCTTTTGTTTTTAGAACTAAAGAAGTCTCTTGGATAAGAAATGAAAAATCTTCACAAACTTAAAGAAGAAGTCGCCTCTTATTTTCAAGCTTTTCAGACTACAGCTGTCTGTGTCCATGTCGACAGCCGAGTATAATGTAAGCTAAAGGCTACTTGTGCATGTATGTGTTTCAGGTTTCATGGCGTCATGTTGCTGGACTAAACTGTCATTCTGTTTCTTTGCTTTGCTCGCACTTAGTTATCAGAGAGACTTAAACTTTAGCCACCAGCCAATCTAAACATGGTTATTCATCTAACCTGGCAGTTAGACATTGTCTTACAGTAAGAGGGGGCCAAAAACAAGGCTAGGCGGTTACTTTTGTAGCCAGCCTGTGTTGGGCAAACAAATGAAGAAGTTATTCATTGTGGTGAATAATCACCCTGCTGTACATGAACAAAGTTCATGTAACTGCATGCTATATTGCTCAGTTTTTGGTTGTGGTTGTTCTTTGGAGACTGATCCAACAAAACATCAGCCATACCCATGATCAAGGACTAAAGCAACATGCGGAGGCTTTCTCACAATCATAGTGTTTGTCTAATTAATAAAGCTGTAGCTGAGTCCAATCTCAAAGAAGATGTAAATATATTTGTAAAAAGAGACTTTCAAAAGATCACAACAGCTATATATACATATAGCTATTAGCCATGTTTATGGTGGTTTTCAGCTCATTGTTTACCTGTCAAACATTCAGATCTGCAGTTTAAACACACCTGCACTACTTAGTTTTGTGCCATTACAGATCTCTGAAAGTCTAAAACACCACTGCACATTACCTACCCAGCACTACACAGCAGACAGAGATAGTTAGCGATTAGCTGGTGAAAATATTGGAGCAGCTAGAGTCAGATATTTCCCTTAGGAGTAGGTGGAAACTAAAAGCAGAGATAAAAGAGAGTGGATATTGAACTTAGATCCACCAAACAGCCTGAAAGAGAGAAAGAGACACGACTCCAAATGAATGCTAATTAAGTCCATAACTGCTAGATGTGTAAATAAAAACATAAGTCTGAAGCTGTCCTGCCGTGTTTCTCCTGCCACCAAGTGGACAAATATAACCAATTATCGCAGATTGAAGTAGAGCCCCTACAGAGTACTCAGGATGCTCTCATGCATAGCAAAGTGAAGTTTGGGAGCTGAGCCAGTCCAGCAAGATTCTCCATCCATAAAAAAATATATTATACAAGTTATAAGTTCCAAATCTGGGAAAAGCTTTAATTTAAGGTAAAGTTTTTCAGACGCTACAAGACCAATGAAGAAAAATCTGTAGTTTTGGATCTAAAAATCATGGAAATTAGTAGCATGATGACGCAGGTTTCCTGTTAATAACTTAAGCTAAGCAATAGTGCACAGAGGTAATTTAATAGATGAGGTAGTTGTACGCTAACTTTGAGAAAAAAACCTCTTTTTTTAGTCCTACATTTTTAGTTGATGTGGTTCAAAAGACCTACGAATAGGTTAGTGTTTGGAATCTGCTTTTTCAAGCTTTAGCCTTAATCTTTTGGCTGCAGACAGAGTGCTGAGTTACCAGCTAATGCTAGCTAGCTTAATTAGCAAGCTGCATCCATGCAAACAACATGCAAACAGATTCCTGCTGAACAGCACTAAGCAACATGTAAATTTAGCACAAACACAGTCCAGAGGTCAAGCTCAGGGACTCAAATTAGCTGGTTCCTGGTTTGAATCCACTAGCCAGCTGAGGCCTCTGTGCGTTTGCTGGTTCCACTGTGTTCAGCACAGAAACGACTACATTATGTGGCTAACAGAACTTCAGCTCTTTGCAAGCTTCTGCACAGCTAGCATGCTAACACAAAGCTAGCCAAGTGATGAGCAGTCAGGCTTTCTGATCATGTGTCTGAAGTAGAATCGCCGTGGCGATCGCTTTGATGTCTCTTTGGGCTGGTTTTCATCTTTGCTTTGTGTTCTCGGCTTTGTGTTCAAACAGTAAGAAAGATTGTATGCGTGTGCTCATCAGGATAGGGATTTGTGTTGTGTGGAGCTATAGCCAAGAAGTTTATATTGTTACCTTGTAATTATGTGACCGTGTGTTTCAGTTCCTTTTACTGATTAATGAGAAAGAAATATACCGAGTGGTGTAACAAATTACTTTCTCTGAGGAGTAATTAAGTAATGTACAAAAGTAATGAGTAAATATGTTGAGTAATGACCCCCACACTGCTAGTGAGTCTAAATTAGCCATGTTTGTGTGGCATATAAAGTCCTATAAGTGTGCAGAAAATAAACACTGTATGAAAGGTTAAATGTAGGTTATGGTCTTAAATTGTTTGAGTGGTCAGTGAGATTAGAAGAGTGCAACATAAATACCAGTCTCTATTAGGTCAGCTGGCTTTGGTAACAGACTTTGCTACTGAAACAGTCTTAGGTGGCTTGTGCAAAGTGTGTGTTATGATCTTCAAATGAGCACAAATGTGTGTTATTAAAATCCACATAGGAAAGACCTGGTATGGAATCCTTAAGTGGTGCATTTCACCAGGAGGGATATCCTTTTTGCAATCGGACTGTCACGTTAAATCCGTGGACTCTGTGGGTGGCCAGATATTCGTCACTTTATAAGATCAGAGAACGTCACTGTAGCTCGTTTCACCTCAGCTGTTCCTCTGCAAGTCAGATTACCTGCCTTTGATTTCCTGCGCGTAGACAGCCTTTCTCAGCTCTCGTCTTCCTCTTTGAAACTTCTTATCAGAAATCAGATGCCTGATCGTGCACGATGCAGCTCCAGCCTACTACCATTAGGAGCTCAGCGGGTGTGCGTGTATGAGCCTGTGTTCAGTTTTAATTGTACGGTTGTGTGTCCTTTAATACAGCAGGAAAGCCATAATCCATCTTATCTCACTGTGGATAGGTGGTTCAGGCTCTCAGCTCATGTGGAATAGATTATGTGAAGGTAGAAATGTGTAGAGAATGCCTGGTTTTCAGGCTCTGATCTCATCACTCCCCACAGTGAAAACTCAGAACAGAAACCACAAGCCTACAGATGGATGCTGAGGAGAAATACTTTATAAAAACACAGAAGGTGGATGTAAGCATGAGTTTATAGGCCAGGCTTTCAAAGAGCACTATGAATATCAGATGAGTCATAGCTCAGGCTAATTAGCCATGTGCCATTACCCTGGCACCACAGTACAGTCATGTGATTAGCTTGTCATCTGGTGGAAGTATTTTGTTTTATGCCTTCCGTTTATGTACATCACACTTTCCTGGAAGGATGCTTGTTCCAGCCAATTAACAACAGCCTTCTAACAGGCAAAGACCAATAGGAGGCCTGGTGGGAGGCATAAGGTTGGAACAAAGGTCAGAAAGACACAGGAGCCCTGGTTGTGGTTTTCTTTAATCTTTGGGAGTATGAGTAAAGTCGACCCCCAGTATTCACGGGGTCAGGAACCACAACGGCCTATTCAAACACCAAATATACCTTAATCTATCATCCTAATGAAAATATTTAGCAAATATTTTAGATATGCTCTACAAAAAAATCCACAAATTTCCCACAGTAATTTGGAGTTTGAATAGGCGGGGATCGACTGTAACTTGAGTTACTACTGGCTGTCTCTCACCTGTGCAGGATGCTGGTGTCGTGGAGATCAGAGAAGAGGCCGATGTGCCCACAAACATTTAGAATCAGTAGTTGTACCCCTTACACGGCTTCCTGGTCCACCGCTGGGTAAAGCATATTCCTGCTGCTACACTATAAAGATTGTTTCTTGTCTTATGGTTTTATAAGCTGATGGCTTCATTTTTTTTTTATTTGGACTGTTGATTTTTTTTTGTTGATTTTTTTTTGGGTGGAGGGAGGAGTATTCATTGATCTTTATCTTTTTTTATCCATTTTTAGTTAATGTAAACTTTCATTTGACAAGCATTTATGGATTTATGTTGTTTCATTTTTTATCCTTACTTATTTAACCATGTAAAAACCTTGCTTCTCTTGACCCAACAAACGATTTCTATACTTTCATCCCTAATCTTTTACGTACTCAGTATCTCAAGATGATTTTCACCACTTTACAGAAAGCCTGAGTCAAAGGAAATTCCTCCACCAGAGAGCTAACATCTTACCAAAGCTTCCTCTGCCAACTTTTCAGAAGCGCCTAAGATATTGAAAATAATGCTCTGGTTCATGACAGCTCCTTTCTTAATCCAACAGATCTTTGTTAGTGGATAGTTGTGTGCCGTTTCAATGCTAAGAAGATGTTCATCCTTGAATTTAGTGAAAACTGGTCAGAACCTTCAACAAAAGGATTTCACATAGGCCATAGTTAGTTAGTTAGGACCATCGGTTCGTTTGTGAACCATAATGACTTGACGAAAAGACCTTCTACAGGAAGATCAATCGTGTGCGAGTTGATTTAGTCTGGCAGTAGCTTGTTGTGTGCCTTCTCACCTATAGGGACGCACCTTCCAGTTATACAATCCGTCAAGTTTAGTTGGCAAATACAGAAGTCGAATTCTGGCCCTTTCTTGGAGACAGTTGTATAACACCTGAAAGGCTGTCACTGTTGTCAAGTTGACTGACCCCTCCAGCAATATACACTAACAAGATATAGGGAGGGCTTAGGCCATAGGCAGTTTGAAAGATTGATGTAGCCACTGTTGCATCAACCACTGATTTGTGAAATCCTCTTTTAAAGCCTGATTAATGAGTGACTTAGCCCATAAACTTTAGTTTACAGAGCTCAGGGTAGAGTATTGTTTTCCCCCTGCTTTAGCACTCTAAGTCTTCTTGAAACCACAGGCTTTTCAGACCCTGAAGCTACATCCATGTTTTGTTACTGAGAACGACTAGTGCCATCTTAAAGATACCCTTGAGTTTATCATTGCAAGGCTAAGAGACTTCTAATATAACTGTGGGTTATATGTTTTCAGGAACTAACAGCATAATAAAAAACTAAGACATGGATTTGACTGTTAAGAACACAATAACCCAAAATGATTCAACCATTAATTTGGCTAGTCATATGGACCTACAGGATAAAGCCTGCTAGTCTCGAGAAAGCTTTAATGTTTGTGGATTCTCAAATAAACTGAAAACTTATCATGCCTTTGGCTTATAATCCAACTAGATATATCAAGCTGGTGGTAAAGAGAACTTTTCCCATTTGTTCTATTCAAATACCAGCTATAAGTGGTCCAAGTGCATACCGTGTAAAGCAGCAAATATTTATACATTTGCTTATTTGAAATCTTTTGTAACAGCCCTTGACCATCATTGAAGTATAAAAATATAAAAGAGAAGTGAGAACAAACAAAGAGGTTATGTAGATTAGCACCTGAAGCTACCAAACTACTTGTAGCCAGAATGTATTCATATCTCACAAAGACATTGTGATTTTAAGTGGTGGTAAAACCACCAGGAGGATGTTCCAGAACATTTGTTACAGTAGAAGTAACAACCTTCAAAAAGCACCTACCTCGGTCAAAGCCCAGACTCCTGTATCTGTACCTGGTAGCTCCCAGGTGTGAATGTGAAGCACTGCCTCGTTCCAAAAGAGCACGCTCGCTCCGCAAACACTTCCTCGCACAAATAAAGGTTGAATTACTTAATATAACCCGAGCTATTATTTCCTGCTCCTCTGAGACAATTCATCTCACCGTGAAGTTCGTCCTGTGTGGTTATGTAACTGATCCTTGATCAGTTCTTAAAGAGCAAAGCATTTTATGAGTACCAGCTCTGCTACAGAGACTGTGCAGATACATTATTAATATGACATTACTCAAACTAACAGGACTTCCACGGCCAATAACCGTTTCTTTTTTTACCTCTCCTCTCAGCACAGCGACGCTTGAGCAGTTATGCTGAAGGGCACCTTGGTGTTTGAGTTTGTACAGATCCTGCAGAAACTTCCATCTCGTTATTCACTGACCTTTCTGTTGAAGCAGGAATAAACTGTGCGAGGCCTGGCATTGTTAGATGAAGTCTAAATAACACTTAAAGAATGCAAGCACAACACTGCAGCACACCATACAAACATGAGGTCAACCCCGACTCTGTCAATTGGTCTTAAATTTATTTATTTATTTATTTATAGTTAATCAAAAACTTTGTTTTGAAGTCTAAACAGAAAGCAACAATGCTTTCGTGGACATCATGCCAAAATCAATAACTATATAATGTCATTCAGTGATCTGATAAGACCTGATGTCCACTACAGGGGACAGAGGACTAAAGGAATTTGCAAAATTAATTTGTTTCTTAGAAGGACACCTAAAGTTGGTTACTCGAGGCATCCAGAGAGCATGACAGCAGACAGTGAGCATCTTTGTGGATGAGGGTAACATTTTGCTGTATATGCTCTGGAAGCAGAACTATTTGAAGTGTTTGACCCACATCTGCAGTTTGGCCTTAACTGGGAGTCATCTCAACCTCAGAGGGGCCAGACATCTAGTGCATTGTGACACCTCGAACACATCCAGCAAACATAATCCTCATCGTCAAGTCCAGCTCAGGGCTTTTCAGCCTCACCTGCCCCACAATATATTTGTCATACCTGAGCCATAAAGAGCTCAAATTAGCTGTCTGCTAGCTGAAGAGTTGTTCGGTAGGACCTGGGTGTAAATATTGTTTTATGAAAAATATCCTTATTTATGGTATTTATGTAATTTTCTTGAAAAAAAGTTATAAAAATATGTGAGCAAATCAAAACAAATGAGCAGACGTTTTCTTTTCAGTGGATGTAACCCTTCGT
This sequence comes from Rhamphochromis longiceps, assembly GCF_057381845.1. NCBI lineage: Eukaryota > Metazoa > Chordata > Actinopteri > Cichliformes > Cichlidae > Rhamphochromis > Rhamphochromis longiceps. The sequence goes on from NC_140572.1 coordinate 31,821,077, forward strand.
GCTTCATTTGCAGCTAAACACAAGCTGCTCTCAAGCAAAGCTGTACTGGCATTTTGAGAATGTGCAGCCAGAATTCAGGGCTCATATCGAGTGCTTCCTGTCAGTTTGGAATCAATGGAAAAAGTAGTTAAGACCACTGCTTTTAGAAACTTGGCCAACAGCCTTGTCTTTGTATTTTTAGCATCTGCTCTACGGTTTGAACCCAGAAAAACATTCCCACAGTGATGCTCCTCTTGGTTTAGAAGCTAATCGGCTGCTAATCAGGGACAGTGAAAACAGGTTTGCATTGGTGCGTCTTCAGCTGTGAAGGAATAGGAGAGGGGTTTTCTGCAGGCATTCAGTTTGTTATAAGGATGCACAGTATGTGCACATGGTTCAGCTGCATGTTGGCAAAAACCAGGCTAAACTTTATGTTTTGCTTACCCCTTTCCTCACTTAAGCAGGTGGGAGGGTCTATGCAGGTGAGGCTAAGAAGACATGAGCTACTCCCTCTGAAGGGAGGGAGAATAACAGTTTTCAAGATATATGTGTGATCGGAGATACAAATAAGAGCTTGAGCTTATTTAATTTAGGGGGAAATGAGGTCAAGGTCACAAATGTTAAAAAAAAAATTCATATTACCCACAATGTTATCATCTTTAAGCTTAACAACAATATACTAGGCACTAGAGGACATAAGTAGTTAGGTTGGCTAACCATTTAACCTTGAACTTCATCGCTAGTACCCAAGTTCAAAGTTCACCTTGAAAAAAATGTAAACAAACAGTATTGAGTAATGAGGGTATCATGAGAGGTGTGCAACGGAGTCTTTCTTTTTTCAGTACAACGCCCAACTACATCACATTGGCACCATGACAGGCTAATGTTATTTTAGAGCAATACAAAATCATCGTGTTTTAATATAGGCCTTGCATTCTAAAGAAACACTTCTTTAAGATGCCTTTTAAACTTTTGGTGCCAAACACCAACATCTGGCCCTCGTATAAGTAACAGCTCGACGGATCAGGAGGGGACTGCAGGCCGAAGCTTTAACATAAAGACCAAACAGGTTAAAAATGTGCTTTGCGTCAGGGTTATTCAGCCGTCCCCCCGCAGTGCTGTCTGCTGTGACACATGTGAAGTGAATCACTGAGATTTACTGTAAGCACAGTGAATGACATCTGTTCCCTGACACCTTAGACGGGCTGAGATAAGCCCATCCTGTGTTCACTCGGGGATGCGATCAGCGTGTCGAAGCAGCTATGAGCTTATAGAAACACATTCCTGACTCATTTCACATGCAACCTTCCACTAAATTAACTTTCTATAGACGGTGCGGTGGCACTAGACCCCCTCCCCTCCCCTGTTACATTAAAAGCAGCTCTGGGTGTGTCGTGCAATCTAAACGCCGACTTTCATAAGTGAGCTACATAGTTTGTGGTTTGCTACTTGTTTGCCGTTGCAGTTAAGTGGATACCAGAGATAACTGCACATTGAGTCACAATCACCACAGAGTTATTTGTTACGCTGTTGGCAGCTTCATGCGATACCTACAAAACACGTCTGGACTTGTTACCTTCCAAGGACAAAGCAGAGAGAGTTTCTGTGGAAAGAAAAACTTTAATTAAAACTGCATTAGTTGCAGTGGGGATGGGAGACAAGAGCAATATTTTCCACCTCAAGCGGCTGGAGGAGTGTAACAAATGTGTGGGGTGCGATTAAAATGCCACTCACAGCGTTTAATTGGCTCTAATTATTGTTGTCTGTCATGAGGTCAGTGAGGGAAAATCTTTTTCAGGAGGTGGTGGCTCTCTGTGGAGCAACGTCTTCTGCTCCAAGTTTGGCTTAAAGCTGAGATTACAATGAAAAAAGAACAAGAGGCCGGGATTTCTGAATGAATGCATCTGCTCCATCGGTCTGGTCTGCGTCTTCTTTGTCTTCAACTAGAGTTATTTTTACTTTTTTCCTTACCTGCAGCCTACTTTAAGGTTATGCTGGGTCACTGAAATCCTCCTTTGTAACATATAAATATCTCAAATTACAGAAAAAAGTGCTGGAAGCTCAGGTCCAGACTTTATTACTTTTATTAACTACAGATTTACTGTTAAAACATTAGCCAGTAATTAAAAAATATATATAATTAAATGCTGAGAATTTCTGCCCTCCTTTACAACTGCCAGAGAAGGCTTTGTTGGGCCAATTCTGGCCCCCGGGCCTTATGTTTGACACACCTGGTCTTATAGAAACTTTTGTGTGTTTATCCCTCTGGAGACATTCTTTGAAAAATCACAGCAGTCTCTTGAATTTTCAAGTGGACAATTTTCAAAATTACTACCTCAGACTTTCAACGAGTGGATCAGTTTCGCAGGTTTTACTCTTCATTTTGATGTGTTTGACTATAAGAAAGTACATTTACATTTTTTTCACATTAAGATTAAGTATAAATATGAATGAGTTAAATACAGTTAAACCTATAATATAATAATGAACAAAATAAAGTTATTTCCAAATTATTTCACACATAAAATCGGTAAAAAATAATAATAATAATTTATTTTATCTACATTATTAATTTTGTCACTTACAGAAACAGACAGTTGGTCAGCTTCACAGAAGAGGTGTGGCTTAACAAAAGCAGCCGCCGCCCCTGCTGTCAAATCAGTTTGGGGAAAAACAGTTTATATGAAGACACTTCTGAGGAATTTCAGCCGTTTGAAGCCCATTTCTGCGTGATCAAACATGTATGATTTTCAGAAACATATTTTCTAAAGAGCATGTATGAGTGACTCTTGCGAGAGTCAGCTCACATCTAGAAACTGTGATTAGTCATTTGAATTTATTTACAAATGACAAATGGTCTTTATCAGGCGTAATGATTAAAGAGTTTGTTGCCAACTTTGGCACTTGTATCCAGTTGTGAAAGAGTTCCCTGTGATGTTAAATTATTTGCTGTAATAATGTGTTGAACATAAATCAGGCTTTTCTAGTCACCAAAGAGCTCTCTACGAGTATGAATAGTTAAAAATCTGAAATGCTTACAACAGGAAGTGTCCTTCAGGCCATTAATGAAGTCTGTTTTATGATGATGGTCTGAGATGAAACTGTTTCTGGAGCTTTGGGTAAAACCACAAATGACCGCTGAGCTAAACTAGCACTGCTGCAGTCTCATAAATGGAAAATTCCCATCTGACGAATGTGCGTTTGTTTAGAGAAAAGATTTTGCTGTTTTACATACACGCATGCTTTAACTTTTTCTCCCAACTTTTATTTATTCAGCCTAAAAACAGAAATTAAAAAAAAAATTACACAGATAATAAAAAAGTAATTATTTTTTTTAAAAAGTAAAAGATAGTAAGATGAAACAATAACAGAGCAAAACTGGTTACATTTACATTTCATGTTTCTCTTTTAATAAACACAGAAGCTTCAAAGGCAGAGAAATATTGTTGTAACATATAATTTACACTTTTAATTTTCTGCATTTTCAAATGTGTTTATTTTCATCGTGCGTCTTAATGTAGACTCGTGCATCCTCTTCTCACGAACCGGCTCAAAGTTAAGACCGACCTAGTAGACCACACAGATAATGGTGTTTACCACAAGCAAAAAGGATTTAATTAAATAAAACTGAAGAGAAACATACAGACTAAATCTTTCAAAGAAAGAAAAGTAAACCCACAACCAAACCTAAACAAACCATATGAGGGAATGGTAATGCTTTTAATCTATTAAGGCAGCTTCTGCAGGGAGAGCAGTGTGTCATGATTTATGAAATGAATCATCATCAGTTTGCAAATTCTGAACACATCTTAATGACATTAAATGGCTGTGATTTTTACTTACTGTAAATTAAAATAGACGTGACAGTCAACACAGAACGGTTCAGACATTTTTTGTAGTGCATGTTTGTTGTTTTTGTTTCCCAAAAGGAAATTATTTATTTAATTTATTCAGTGGGTTTCATACTGAACTTAGAGAACAGAAAGTATTTATCCTGTCACGCTGGTATCGATATACAACCAATACCAACATCGATACTATCAATATTTGGATCAAAGCAGAGTCATCACACTCTGCTCTCTGCTGTACTATTACTGTTTTATTCCTAGATAACTCTGACTGAAAGTTCTGACACAATCTGCTGGTTTTCCTTCCTGCTTTGTGCACCGGACGCCAGTATGTTCAATTATTCCAGCCCGAGGCATCTTCTCTACGCAGTCTCCTTGTACCTGTAGCGTGTCCTTTGTCTACATCTTTACGTGTCCTCCTTACCACCGACAATCATCCAGAGAAGCCCCTCTTTTTTTAAAAAAACACAAAGATCTCTGTTGTCCTGTACTTTCAGTAATCCATCAGCCTCTCCCCTCTGCTCCTGCCTCCCTCCGGTCCCCACAGCTGCGAGCGTCTCTTGGCAAAATATAGAGGGAAAATTTCATGGTTGGTGGCGGCGTTGTGAAAATGTCACTCTGTGGGCTATAAATAAAGAAGTATGGCTTACACTCGCTGGGCCATTTTTCACTTGGGTTTGTTTTGCTGCATTTTTAGCTTCTTTTTTTTCCCCGCTGATGTACACATTTTTGAGCTCTGCGGTCGTTCATGAGCTCCTTATTTGCATCGGAAAGAACTTCCTCATGCACTTTAACTTCTACACACACCCGCACACACACACCCACACGCACACATGGGTTTAAACTCACACACTCATTCTGCTTAGATATGTCTTTTACTTTCTCAGGCTATGTGCAGCGCTTTCAATCATACTCTCAATCAATACAAGTTTTGACACACTAATAAAACAAAGCAGGCCTCGCTGGCGCCGGTTCTTCCCTCTGAAGTAGAAGTTCAAATGTGGAGGTGATGATTATATATTGCCCCGTGACAGTGGGAGGGTGAGGCCAGCTTAAAAAAATGAGCTTTTTTATGTAAACGTATAAATTCTCACTTGGCTCTTTACGCCACAGGTCAGGGAAACAAAGGGATCTAGTGATGTCACATCCTCAGGGGAGACGTGGCACAAAAGAAAAGTCTCCTCTCCAAATGATGGATTTATGGAAAGACCTTTGTGTGTACAGTCGGCAGAAGAGGAATCCTGGGGAATTAGTATGTGGGCCAAAGGCAAAGAAAGAAAGCAGCGTGGGGTGTGGCATCAGCAAAACACACTCACACGTTCTCATATTCTTGAAGCAAACAGTCAGAAAGAAACAGGTGACAGGAACAGGAACGAGTGATATGTCATTCACACAGACCTAGAGACTGTTCAGCAACTTCCAGGAAAAATGTGTGTTTTCCAACTGGTTGGTGAGTGGCTGCTGGCCGATGCAAAGTAAAATTGGTGATAAAGAGCTGTAGGGTATCTCCTCATGATTGTTTTGGTTGCTATCAGATTGCACCAGTCACCTGCAGTTTGCACAAAAGATGCCAAGTTGGACGTTTTTAGTGCAGCAGCTTCTCAACTACCAGTTTCACACGGTGACCTTCAGCCGGGGATCGCTGACTGGTCTCTAGGCCCCAACCTTCTGTTAGCAAGCCCACGTGAAGCTTGCTAACAGAAGGTTATTTACATTCATTTGTGTTGTCTCACTTTTTGACTTCATTTTTGTAATTTCACAAAGGGTGCACCTTCTTGGCCAAACCTCCCATGAAAAAGAGGTTTTAATCTTAAGGAACTTCCTGGTTAAATAAGAAGATAAGAATAAATGCACTGACGGATTAAACATGTCGAAAGCTCAAAACTTTATTTCAGGATTTTAACCAAAAATCTGTTTGGATCCGGGAGTGCAAACATGCTAACTGACTTACACGATCAGTGCCTTTAACCTGCAGAACATTCATTCATATTTCAGTCTGTGGTGCTTATGTTCCATTCATAAAACATGCTGAGCATTAAAACCCTGGGCTAGTAGGATCTAATAAATCTATTTGTAACTTGCACATGTGACCTTTAAATCTTAAGTCAACCTGAACTGACAGCGGCTGAATTATAATTTATAACATCACATAAAGAAGCACAAATAAGGGTTTAGTCAAAAGACAAAAGAAGTACTGTGATTTTTTTTTTTAGGAGCCAGAAAACAAACATTAATCACAGCACAAAACTGCAGGCTGACAAAGTCAAACATGCAGCTTCAGTGTGAGCGAGGCTGGGCAGACGGACTCGGCTCACACTCACATTTACAGTTAGATCCGGGGTTACATTCTGGGACACCACCACAGTTTATTTGAAACCAAATAATCACAATGTAGTTTTCACATAAGTGTCCTCAGGAGGACTAGGAAATCTTAAAAGTGCCGTCAGTTTGTGTGGTAATCCAGAGGCCTCGAGAAATCCAGCAGACTGTGTGTGGTGAGAACCATGGAGGACTTCAACATCGGCCTGTCGCTCTGTGTTTGTGCAGCAGCGATGTCACATGTGTGAAAAAATGTTATAAGAAAGCGACGTTCAAAGATGACCTGAATGTGTGAAATCCATTTCTTTAATTTACTTTTTCCCATCTGGTCATGTGATTTTGGTGTTACTTTTTAGGGAAATTTAGGGTTGATTTTTTTAGCTTTTCTTTTATTTTAGACATTGAAGTTACAGGAGTTCATCCATTTCAGTGGCACAGAAAAAAAGACCTGCATGTTCTGGGTGTAGACAGTAGAAAAGATGGATTTATCTTTAGGGTCAGAAAAGTGAAGCTTTAAACCTGTTTCTGGGTCCTGACTCTTATCTTCTAAATGGTCTTCAGTGCTTTTTACCTCGAGCTTTTCTGAATGTCTTGTAACACGGCCAGATTCATAGTGCGTGAGCCCTGAGCATTTCGGGGAAGAATCACTCTGTGCTGATTTCAGTGTGGACTTTCTCTTGGATGAAGTTTGATCCATGTTTAGCGTCTTCTTCTTGTCATATAATGCCGTTTGTCTCTGCCCATCAGGAACCATCAACAGGAACTCTTTAGCTTCACAGTTAAACGGGTCATCCAGATATCAGGAGTGAAAAACAAAAATCCACTTAAATGTTCAATAAAAAAAGAAAAGAAATGAGTACATAATAAATTCCACAAAATGAGATCATAGATCTTGGGGTTGGGGTTGAACCGCAAGCCTGTGCACCAGTCGAACGAATCCTTTGCTCTGCGTGTTCTTGTCAGTCACTTCATTCAGCGGTAATCAGCCGTGACAGTAATATCCCGGCAGATATAAATCGGAAATTATCAGCAATAGATTAGCCCATACCACTTTTTCACGGCTGTTATTCATGCCAATATAGAGAAATTGAATCTCTAAATGCCATATCATTATGTTTCACACGCCTGCCCCACACTCAGCTGCTTTATCTCGGTTATCGGGCCTCTGCCGTCTGCCCCGTTTGATCCCAGCTGGGACCTCGACTCTGACGATACCAATTAGCCTCGGTGGCATTTCCCCAAGGGGACTTTGATCCGCTGGCCAGCATTGTTCCTATGCTGGCTCGCGCTACTGTCGGTCGGATTGGACAAGCAATTGGCAGATGCCTCGATTGGCTAGTAACAGTCTGACAGGAAGTCTGGGAGGATCTGAGTCCATCACATGCCAGTTGGTACAAAGTGAGAGCGCGACGTGCTCACATATAGACAGGCCCGAATCGGGGATTAGAACAATTAATTAATCATGCAAATACATTAAGCTGAACACACAGAAACTGCAATGTCCATATTTTTCATAGCTGTCAACATTCCAGCGAACATGCAAAAAATATGCCAACTAAGAGCAAAATCAATCTATTTTTTGCCTTCAGCTACATATTTCTGGCCTGCTGTCTGTCACTACCTCCTGTCCACTCCGGGCCTGCCTCAATTCTTCCCAAATGCATTTGGATTTACGAGGAGTCCACAGCGATTACAGTCAAACACGCTTGGCCCAGCTGGCTGGAGGCCCGCGCTCGTAACCTTTGCCCATAACCTCCAAATGACGGCCCTTAAACCGGCCCATAAACACAGCAGTGTCGCCTGTTGGTATAACCCTGGCAAAGGCAAACAAATTACATATGCATACATAAAAAGAAAACTGCTCAGTGGTTGTTGAGGCTTGGGGGGAAAGTGCATAAATGAAAGCTTTATCCAGATCTAACTTGCAATTACACGGACTCGACCAGGATGGCCTGTGTCAGGCACTCGGAGAGCCGGTGACACGGTACAAATCCCATGGTCTAAAAACGCGGCTCTTTAGAGTCCCGCTGGGAGTATTCATGATCATATCGCCTTTCATGACACTTTTACAGCGTTAAGGATACAGATGTCTGGCTGGAAAAAAGAAGAACAAGGGAAGGGCGGTCTGCGGGGAGCAGCGTTCGAACCAGACTCTTCACCCTTGACTTGTTGCAAGGAATCCAGCCAGTTTTATTGAAAGTGTTGGGGTTAGTGTTTTTTATAAGATTCAGAGATTTCAGGCTTCTTTCATCTTTGCAAAATCTACAGTTACTTAATTAGACTCACTTTGTACTCCTGACCAATTAACAAATGACCAAATTTGTGCTCCGGAGTGAATAAATCCTGCACACAAATTGGGATGAATGTCTTTTAACCCTCCTGCCATCCTTTAAAAAACTCACACCCATCACCCTAGGGACCATTCTCAGCCACGCCATAAAAAGACCATATATCCATATTTTATTCCACTTTAAATTAGCCAACCTTGTAAAACTACTTCTCCCTGAAATATTCATGTAAAGTTTTAATTATATTTTTGTTGTTTTAACCCTTCAAATCCCAGTGTTATTACATGAGCGCCCTGTGTTATAAGCCCCAAAAACCAAAAAACGAAACTAAATATTTCCACAAAAAACCAGTTGAAGTAATATGTGATTGTCATTATAAGTAGGCCTTTAGATGGACCAAAGATTGGCACCAACATACATTTTGACCTGCCATTATTTTTTTTGCATTTTTTTTGCAATTTAAAAATTACAACTTCAAGGCCCTGAGTCTTCATTGACATCCAAGAAAAGAAGAAAAAATAAAATCATATGATGATAATTTGGGGTTGAAAAATAGCGTTTATAATGGAAGTCAATGGGCAGAAAATGGTCCCCAGGGTGATGGGTGTGGGGATTTCTGCTGCTCAGCCATTTTAGGCTGATTTAAGGAATTCACACTGGAATATTAACATTGACAGGTAAAAACTATCCTGTGGCAAGTTTGGTTATATTCCACTGAACACAGTGGAAATGGCAGCCATTTAACACATAGCAGTGGCACAAAAAGGTCCCAAGAAGGCAGGAAGGTTAATGACCTCCAATCATGAGCCGCTGGCTCCAAAAGTGTCCCAGAAAAGCAGCATTTAATGTTTTATTACAGAGCAAGCAGTCAAAGCAAATTATGTTGACTAATTAGCCTAAAATGAAGCAGTCGTGCCCTTATTCTGCAGGTATTTTTTTTAACTCCCGCATTGTACAAACCTGTCACTATCACTGATAAATCTTCCATTTGGCTAAAACGTAAGTGCTTCTTCATACAGCCGAGTTTTTTTTCTCTCTCAGGAAGGAGCTGCAGTTTTGTTTTCCTAAAGAATTACTCACCAGATAATGAATCTGAGAGATCATTTGTGTCAAAAAGATCAGAAAAGATCAGAGTGCTTTTGAATTGTATGAAGATGCCTAGAGGGAATTTTGAACATCTTTAAGAAGGGGTGTATCCAGCCTGAGAGACATAACCCAGGGCACAAAGTCTGCACATCACTCGCCACATCGCTTGTCGCTGCTTGCTGAACTCGTTGCTCTGAGTGCGGTGTAATAACCGACGGTGGATTTTGGCAGTCGGGCGATTAGAGAACAATGTTGAGGACAGGAACTGCCAAAGTGGAGTCAGCAAAGAGTGCCAGGTTTTTAGTTTTATTTATTTATTTAAGTGGATTTGAATTACTGAAGCAATACAATTGGACTGGACACACCTTTTCTCCATAGTGTTGGTCTTCAGTGGTGACAAGACCACCAATCATATTCCAATATTCAAAACCCTTGTTAATAGTGTGAACATGACCTGATCCAACTGCCATGTGTGAGCTGCAAGTCTGACCTAAACACCCTCCTGTAGCCAGGTGTGCTTTACATTCACCACTGATCTGCACAGATGGTCAGCAAGTGTCCACCAGGCTGGAACACAACACCTTCCTCCTGTGTTTACTTTTGTTGCTCCCGCCACAGACGCATCTGACCAATAAGCTGTCCGAGGTTATTTTAGTTACCAAAACTAAACTGAAAACTAAAACCAGATGTGAAAAAACATTTTAGTAAAATAAATTAAAGGCTAGATTTTTGGAACAATTAAAACCAATAGAAGTTATTTTCTGAACTTTCGTGAAATAAAATAAAAATAGAGGAAAGATCCTCAGTTTCAGGGTTTTTTTTTTAATGCCTATTGAGACTCTGTCTACAAGACTACGAGTCAGTTGCTGTCAAAAGGTTTTGTGTTTTTATTGTAACAGCCCAAATCTGGTCTCTGACATGCACCCTCTCTACAATAATCTTTAAAAATGACTAAAACTAACACTTAAACTAATAAAAACTAATCTAAAACTAAACATTTTCACACAATAAAAAATGAAAATCCTACACAGGCCCATTCTCGAGTTGACCTTGACCTCATTTACAAGCTTAGGTGTCCATGTCGCTGCCTGGTCATCAGCTTTTTTACCTCTGAGGGGGTAAAACAACTAAACTGAAACAAGAAAATCAACCCTGGAAAGTCTGTGAAGCTAAACTGAATGCAAAACAAAAACAAAACTCTGAACTCATTAATTTGTTTGAAAGGAAACCAAACCACAGAAAAAAGTGGTTGGACATAAGTGTATTGGTGCATCACCCACACACAGACACTGACTCCACACGTATTAGTGTCCATATAACTGCATTAAAAACACTCCACCCCTGCAAACAAGCAGCTGAAGCAGTAAAGATTGATATAACTTTTCTTTATTTTCTGTTGAGTGAAAGTGTTGTGTTGAAATATGAAAGCCGTCCCGACATCACGCTCTCTGGTAATTTGAATGCAGAAACGATTAAGTGAAAAAGCAGTAACTAATGAACTATGCGCGCACACTTTCTCCTCCCATGACACTTATCAGCCTCCGTGAAGACGCTGTTTAAGTGCATCCATATTTCACTCCTGTAAAGCAACAATATAACACAGGAAAATTAGTTCCCGTCACACTGAATTAAAATAAAATCTGAGAGAGGAAGAAAAACAAAAAAAATAGAGTGAGGATGTAAACTGCAGGCAGGAGGAGGAGGAGGAGGAGGAGGAGGGTGAGCGTGACGAACGCACTGCAGGAGGAAGAGAAGAAGAAAGGAGGGTATTCATAAATCTAACTTGATGGGGGTCTATGAGGAGTCCCCCCTCGCCCTCACCCTCCCGCGCTCCCTCTCTGCCCTTATATTACTTTAATTGAAGTCGTTTAATAATTCTGGAGCTATTTTGCCGTGAGCGTGCGCTACCCATAAATCCCCACTTCTGTACACACGCTTAAGCTACACTTAAAATTCTTCCATGCTACTTAATCTTTCATCTTCCCATCCATCCCTCCGTGCCCCACTCTCCCCCACCCTCACCCCTCCACCCTGTCTCCGTCTGTCTCCACCCTCTCGTAACCCTGTTTCAATCCATCTGATTCCCACCCTGTCTGCCCCCCCACCTCATTTTTTTTTTTGCTGTAATTATCACTCTTGTCAGCCTCTCCTCAGCTTGTTTGTTTCTCTTTGTCTCTTTGGGTCTTCTTTAGGGGTCTCTGACATTCTGCTAAAGTTAGCACAGGTGGGAGTGTCTCCCGGAGGTTATTAGCTTTAACCTGAGGGTGGGGAAAAGTGCTGTTTGCACCTTCACGTCTTTACCTGCATTAAAGAGTCCATCTGAGGACATTTTTGTAGTAATTTTCCACACGGTAGTATTAATGCACACACATCAATCTGTTTGCTTAAACTGCACAGAAACTCCAAGAAACGGCTTCAGGAAGCTATGTTTCCTGCTATGATTGCTTGTGATTATGCCCTGTATGTGCACGCCATCCATGTCTGCAAACACAAAGTCTCTTCACTGACCACTCACAGGAAACAGCATGAATATATTTTTAGCTATAAAGTTGTAACATCGACCTTTCTCTGCCTCGGAGAGGCGTGTTTTTCCAGTCATGTGTGTCATTATTACCGAGTCTTGATCTGCGTTCACTGCTCTGCTTTTGCTCTTATTTTGGAGGGTGAATTTTTAAGGTGATTCCTGTTTTGGCTGTATTATCACTCGGCTAATTTTGCATTGGTTCTTGTTGTGTTTGAGCTTCTCTTTAATCTTTAATCTTAGGTTTTTAATCAGCTTCAGGTCCCATTTCAATCACTGCATTCTTGTCTCATTTCTTTGCTTGTCTTCCCTTCTCTCTGCCTCTATCTTTATCACTGTGCTTTTGAGTTTTACTTTGGAAGTTTTTTCAGTGTCTCATTTTGGGTTTTACTTCCTGTTTTCCTCTTGGTCAGCTTGTCTATGTTTACGTTGTTTTACTCTCTGGACTTTTTTGTATTCCTGCTGCCCGTGTGTTGTTGATTTGTGCAGCTTTGGAGTTTGTTCACCTTTAGTTTGATTTTCTGCTCTTTAACCACCAGCTTTAAAATAAATAAAACACCACTTTTGTTTTGCTTGGCGCTGAATCTCAACATGCAGTCTCTTTTTTCATGTCCCTGTGTTCTCACAGATTCGCGGAAAACAGCCTTTTCTTACTAGGAACCTTAAACATGAAATAATTTACAGAAAAAGTTAAACATGCTTATCTCTATTTCTGAATTCAGAAGCATCATAAGGACCGTGGTGAAGGAGAAATGCATGTGTTTATTGTTGTGGGAGTTTGTATATTGTGTCTGTTGACTTTTGTGTTATATATGTTGCATGTACATCTGTATTGAGTTGTTTTGGTTGCTACCTCAGCCGGGTTTCCCTTGTAAAAAATATTTGATCTTAGTAAGACTTCCTGGTTAAGAGAAAACATATGGAAATCCTCACCAGTTCCTGATAATATCTTGTTTACATATGATCACCAGCTGAGAGTCAGCTGTTCGGTGCAGGGTTGGTGGTGTGTTGTGGTTTTTTGGAGCTGCTTTGGCACAAAATGAGCCTGAAAACTAAAACAAGGTGCTGAAAGATGCTAAAAATGTCTACTGAGCTGAGAGCTGGGACTTCATGATATTCATCATTGTTTTTTATACTTTTATATTATAAAGGAAAAACAGTTTTGTTTTCAGTATTTTTACCTTGCTTAATTAATTTTAGTTCATACCTCTGTAAGCAGCACCTATATTGTAAACCCATGTATCATTCGTCTGTTTCAAAGAAATATCTCTTATTTTTGTCACTGACACTCACACCATCTAAAATTAGACCCAATCACTGAGATTCTCTTCCATTTGAAAATCTGGCAGCCAAATGCAGTGCACCACTGCTGCTTGGACCATCATGGGAACAAGTTTGATGGCTGCACGTCTTCTTCAGACTCTGGAGTACAGAGACGAGGAGTTTTTTTTAGAAGATGAGACTCTAAGGATGGAGTCAGAGGCAAAAAAGAAGAAGATGAAAGAGCAGCTTTGATGAACTTTGTTCCCACGGAGATGGCATTTCTTCGCCCTGAAGTCAGTCAGAAGGACCTGGTATCATGCTTCCTGGTTTTGGTCTTTGACTCTTGTTCTGGATTCTGAAAACTTATCGTGTCATAGCATGAGTTTTAGTTCTTGTGGAATGGAGTCTTTAGTTTGTGTTTAGTAATCTGCAGCTTTTGTTTTGGCTCATATGGTGTAATGGTATGAGTAATGGAAATAGCGCTCTCTTCCCTGTTTGTGTGTTTATCCTTTTCATCAGTTTGTGCTTCATGTTCTCGTCCTTATCAGTGTTGTTGTTTGGGTTTGTCTCCTTTGGTTGCCCTCCTCTTTTATTCTGATAGTTTATTTTCTTTAGACTTCCTGTTTGACTGATTGGCTTCATTGGTTTCACCTGTTTGTTGTTCCAGTTATCCTGAGTCTGTGTGTAGTCTACTCCTTTTTTGTTGTTGGTATTTCTGGTTCTAGTGTGTGGTTCTTACATGCAGTCCTGTGTTATTCCTGTGTCATGGTATTAGACACTGCTTCTTCTCTCATTTGGATTTTTTTATTTTGGGCTTGCTTTGCAAAATAAAAGTTCATTTTCTTTTGGAATACTGGTGCCTCATGGATGCTACAAATCTCTGCAGTCCACAGAGCTCAGCTATGTCAATAGGGAGTCCTTTAAGGTGTCTTTTAAGGTAGCAGTGACATAAATTTCATCATCAGACAGATAGTGTCCGAGTGTCTGCCTGTTTTTGATGACCAGAATTATTATTACAATACACCAATTGCGTATGTGCTAAGGCACAGACTTCAAGTGGATGTCAAAGAAGTATAACAGGAATGACTACTCAGGCAGTTCTTCAGCTGCCCACAATCTAGACTTTAGACTGAACAGTCATATGGTCCATATGCTCAGTTAAACATTAAAGGTCCTCTACTCTATTCATCTGTTTCAGTCTGCATGCTAAATATCATTGGGCAAGATACTAACCCCAAGTTGCTCATCCACTAGAGTATGAATGTGTATGAAGGTTAGACAGAAAGCACTTAAGCACAGACAAAAGTGCTTGTATTGTTGATTTTGTACGTGGATGTGCTGATTTTACTGTGATATAGAGTTGTGTGTCATCAGCATAGCTGTGCAATAAAATGTTGTATTTTTATTAGTGCTGTCAGCGTTAATCTTGTTAAAATGACGTTAACGCCATAACCGCAACCTGCACGGCATCAATGTGTTTGAGCGGTTGGCTTGTTAGCCCACGCATGGGCTGATCTGTATTAACTCGCTAACGGAGATTTTCCGCGTTAATGCGGTTATGGTGTTAACATCATTTTAACGAGATTAACGCTGATAGCACTAATTTTGATATAATGTATTTATAATTTGACCCAGTAGCAGCACACAGTATGGATCCTTGGGGAACTCCACAATTTGGTGCCAAATACAGAGAGCTAAAGTTACAAAGCAATTTGAATTTGTCAGGTCTGATCTAAACCACTGCAGATCTGTCCCAGATATCCTAACCCAGAATTTGATGGTCTGTTGTATCAAATGTTGCACTGACTTCAGGTAGTACAAGAATAAAACATTCACAGGTATCAGCCATTCTTGAGATATCATTTGTAACCTTTTTTGTACGTAGACAGTTACAAAACATGTACTTGAACAAAATCATACTTCGGTTACTATTTTGTCATCAGTCAGTCCAATGAACACAATGGTTTGAACTCATGCTCTGGGATGTCTCAAAGAGAAAGTGGTGGATATTCAGATTTCCTGAGATTCATTGTTGCTCAATAAAAGCCCTCTCAACATGTCCTGAAGGCGGGTAAGCTCGACCCAAGCTCGTTGGCTGCAGTGCAGAAGTCAGATAGGACAAACGGCACATGCCGTTTCTGGAGAAAAGCCAGGTTTGTTTTTTGATCAGCCTGCACAGCTGTGACCAAGCATGCACAGATGCATGAATTACTTTACACAGCACCCCATTAGGAATACGTGCACCTTCAGATGCAAGCAGTTACGGTGAGGGGAGGAGAGAGGAGGTTTGGTGCAGAAAGTGATTCAAGTGATGTTTTCATATTTCTGTGTTTCCATAATTGTGTGCTGGAAGGGCATTCAAAGACATGATGTTTAACACTAAATATTAAAAATAAAAATGTCAAACATGTCTGCATGCCAAATTCTTATGTTGCTGTTTCTTCTTTAAATTTGAGAAATATTTTATTCAACTTATTGTCTCTATGACAAATATCCGAGATATATGAAGTATCTACAAGTACGAGACCAAAGTGGTCCAAGTATAGAACCTAGAGGCACACCTTCAGTCAGAAGAGAGCTTTTACAGTCAACAGTGGTTTGAACTGTCATAATGAAGCAAGTTGAGGAAATTCTGTCTATAAAAACCCCGCAGCACTCATTTTCCCTGTCAGTGTCCTTGAGCCACACCAGCAACCTCTACTTGTCCACTTACTGTGGGTGCGTCACTGTGTTTTCTCTCATTCCCATGTCTCCATCATCCCTCAGAGTGCTCATGGAAAGAAGGCTTCACAGCAGATTTTCTAACAAGATCCACATTGTCTTTAATAAGCTGAAGCTTTTCTCAGCGTAAGCCCAGCCCAGAGGCTGAAAAACCGACATCCTGTGAAGGATTTCGGGGGGGTCAATTACACCCAACAGAAACAGACAAATCCTGAAAGTGAGGAATAAGAAGAATTAATTCTACATTAGCAGTGAAAGTTTACAAAATGTAATTTTATGCTTTTCAGTTAAAGTTTGAAGCATTCACTGTGTTTTGCTGTGCACAGCTGGAACGAAGCCTTTTGAAAGGATGGTAACACCGCCAGATGTATCCTGTATACATTACAATAAAAATTTCAAGAGAACAACAAACAGACATGATATGAGACTTTTAAAATCACAACAGAGACAGAATACAGCAGTGTATGCATTATGCATGACCCAAACAGAGAGAAACAAAACTGCTGTGGTGTTTCACCCACATATTGGACAGTCATCGTCACCAACGTCACATCAGCAAGAATAATAAACATCTCTGGACACAAAATTAGCTGCAACAGAGCAGCTCTTTATGAACCCTGGACCTCCTTATGAAACGCATTAGTTTCTTTACACAAAAGAAATGAAAATGCCCATGTGGAAAGATTTGAGTCAGTTTAGACTGTTTGTGGGATTATCTCAGGTATTTTTTTTAATCCTGTATTTCCAGAAAGTCAATTTTATTTATATTTGCACAAATTCAAAATGCCGTGAGTTCAAGGTGGTTTGGTTTAGGCAGAGAAAACCCCAACAATTAGATTATCCCCTATGAGCAGCGATGGTAGGAAGGAAGAAATCCCATTTAACAGGAAAAGACCAAAGATATGGAGGAACAGAAATGCCCTGATGTCCTGTATGGCAGCGGTCCCCAAACCCCATGCTATGGACCGGTACTGGAAAGAAAGAAACATTTATGTGTTACCATAGTGACCAGAGAGCATTAAGGGGCAGAAAGGAGAACGTTACTCTCATTGTCTTTGGCACATTTCAGGAGGACGCTGCTAATAAAGTTCCACAATTACACAGTGAATTCGCATTTATTATTATATTTACAAAATACCACAGTTTTTGTCTTGGTCATATCATTTTATTTGGTTGTATTTATCCGCGACACCTTAAAGTTTGGTCCGTGAAAATACTGTCTGACATTAAGTAAATGATTGCATTTACATTTTCCGTTTTTAGAGAAGTACATTGTAAAATATTAATTTCAATGGAATCCAGTTGAATGAAATTTGCTTGTACATTATATGAATCAGATTGTGTCAAGCATACACAAAATATGTGTCACGGCCCGTGGCTCGGCATCCAGGGAGCCGTGGGAGGCTGTGGTGGCCCACACCCTCGGGCTGGGCCGCCTCCAAACCACCTGCGTCTCATCTGAGGCAATCACCGGAGGACTACTTCAGCCAGCTCTGACGGCTTCTCCTCGCCAGTCCGTAAGTCTCCTCCCAGTGTGACCAGCATTCATCGTGGAAGCCTGTGGCTTGCCTGTCCTCCTGTCCGACTGCCTCCCTCCTTAGTTTTTCGTTTCCTTAGCTTTGTTAAAAGATTCCTCAGTTAAATAAAACTTGTACATAGTTCTGAGCTGCGGTGTGCTGAGTCTGCTTTTGGGGTCCTGTTACCTGAACACTCAGTGTTCTGTGACAATATGATTATTAATGAAATTTGATATTTGAGACTTTGAGTTTAAGGCAGACTACTTTTATAAATAAAGGTTAAATGAAAAAAAATTGGTTAAACTGAACCATATTGTTCCCTCTTTTTTTACTTTATGTACAGTAGAGATACTTTAGCCACATGATAATTTAAACAGCTTCACAGTGAAGCTTGGAAAAGTCCAGACTTTCAGGTTTCCGCACATTACATGTTGATTTTGGAATGTGTGGGAATGATGTAGATTATCTAAGTCAGTTTTAAGCAGATCATTGTTTATGTTATAAAATATGTGAAAAGCATATTATATCATGGATTTGCTCATTTTCTTTTACTTTGTTATGACTCTATTGCTTCTCAAAAGTTTGGCTGACGAACTAGCTGAATCATAACAGAAAGAAAAAGTACGCCGGGTATGAGTCAGCCCTCAGATTAAGCGTCATACCTCAAACAAATACACATTTAAAAGATAGAGGAACCGCCCATGTGGAGCTGAGAGGGAGTTTTGACTGAAGCGTTCAGTCAGGGCGAGGCGCTGATAAGGTCACCAGATAAGGTCACAATGACTCCGAGGGCTGTTCATCCTCTGCTGTGATGAATCAGTAAACATTATCACATATTTTGTGTGGAAACTTCCTTCTGTGCATTGACTGAATGACTTCAATGAAAAGCCACGAGAATATGCAAACTGAAAGGCTCAGGTCCCTAAACTGATTTCTAAATACGTCTTTATTCTCACTCAACAACACAAAACAAAGAAATGTAGAAGTAAACACATAAAGGAAACTAATTCTTGATTCATCCAGCATCCAAAAAAAATCTTTAGGCTGCATCCTGACCTAACTAACAAAAACCTTACTTCCTCCTTGATCGCTGCAAATAAACCATGTCTGTCTTTTTTTAGGGAAACTATGGGACCACACCTCAGTGCAAAAAAGGAGACGTCATAAGACGTTGTGCTGCACTATTTCCGACTTTCATTTTAGTGTGGAAAAAAGAAGAAAAGGTGGGAAAAAACAACTCAAAAAGGAAGTTCATGTCCAAAGAGCCTCCCCTGTAGGTGATGATTACCTCTGTCCATCTTGGCTCTAACTTGCGCATGCTGGCTAAAAAAGCTCCACCTGTGAGGAAAAGCAGCCGCACTCGGAGTGCCATTTATTGTAAATGTGCGGTGCATGCATGCATTAGGGCTTCACCTGTGGGGAAAAGTGTCAAAAATTGATGAATAAATCACAGAGCTCTTACTTTCTTGTGCATTTAGTTCACACCTTGAACTTAAATACTCCACCGCCATTATTCTCAAGTATTAGGAGACGCGAGAAGAAAAGAAAAACGGACACAGCAGCAGGTTGGTGCCAAACCGCGGCTCTACCCCCCATGCTCAAGCATTCATCCATCGGAAGTGCAGCTAAAATGGTTCCTCCATTCATCCCCCGCGCCCAAAAGGCCTTTGTCCTCCATCTTTTTTCACACTTTCACTGCCTGAGCAGAAAGTATTCCATCAAAGTGCTTTACATAAGAAATAAAGAGGTTTTAAGGTGGGAGAAGAGGAAAGAAAGGCACACGTGTGGGCTAAAGATGGATTGTAACATAGTTTCAGATTTAATTTATTAAAAGGTGAAAAAAGAAAAACTGCGAGGCCTGACCTGAAAGGAGAGTGCGAGCAGCCTTTAACTTCTGTGGAGCTTTTGGAAAAGTCTTTACTCAGTGTGTTCTGCACTGTCTTGAGCCACGACTGCATTAGATTATATTAAGGGTTGAATCAAGCAGAAAACGGATGCCAAAAGCTTCACTTCCTCTAATGTCCACCTGAGGCGCATGTTTACGGCCTGCTGTAAAGAAAGCAGGTTTGGCCTCTATAGCTTATTTGCAGCTATAAAACCTTTCTGACTGAATTGCAGTAAGGCTTAAAATCTATTAGGGACACGGCCTCTTTGACATACAGCTGGATGGCAAAACAGGTAGCTATAGATACTAACTGTCTGCTAGGCTTCACCTAAGCTAACTCCCTGAACTCTGATCTGTGGGCTGAATTTTTGCTGTTAGAGCATTTCTAATGGCAATATGTTTTGAGGGTTCTATTGTGAAATATGAGGATTTTATTTGGATGTTACACTGCGTGATGCTGCGATACAGTTTGTTAACTTAGCTAGCATTAGCTTGTCTGAACATGGTTGCTTCAGGTTTGATGTAGCCTTAAAGCTGAAGTTAAACCCTGGAAAATCACTGTTGACACAGTTCATAGTTTTATAGTAGGTCCTAAAAAGTTTAAAACATTTAATATTGTAATTAAAATGCTAGTATGGTGCTGCTCTCCTAGATATTTTAAAGACAGGGGTGTAAACTCTCCTAAAACACTGGCTAAAGCATGCTAATCCAGTAAAATCTGCACTGTCTAACGACCAAACCGTTTCAGCAGTACTGTTATATTTGACCACATAACATTTTATACAAGAATTATTTTTTTCATAGTCTTTTATCTGAAGTTATAAAACATTTTAATGTCAGTAATTATGGTTTTTATCCTTTTTTTTTTTTTTTGCAGAAAGAAGCTAAATGTAGATGAACTGGTGACTCTTTGATTAACAATAGCTTCCAATAAATTTCCTCACAGTCAGGCTGTTTTTTCATCATTTTTTACTTCTGTGCTTTAGCTTCAAACCAATCCTAAACAAACATCTGGTTTACAGATGTGGAAGATTTCAGATATTTTTGGCAGAAACAGAAAATATTTAGAATACAGAAATATCTGAGAATTCTAAGTGCTCACTGAGATTGTCTCATTATGGACTAACTGGCATCAAAGTACAATAAAAACCAAAGTTTGTGATGAAAAACACACAACATTTCCATTATCCTCACCACATCAAACGACCAGCGCCTGTAAAAAGTATGAAGATTTTGAGGAGATGTAGACTTATATAAATGGCAGGAAACATTTTTATAATTAAAATATCAGTGCAGCACATAAAAACATACAGACTTGATGTTTAAGGATTGTTGGGTTAATGAGTTAACATCAGAGTTTACTTCCTGTTCGGGATCCAATCACTGGCTGTCCCAGGTTCCAAGTAAAACTGGAGTTTGAACCACAGCCCCAGCTCAGAGGTTGAGGTATGACTTGAACGACAGCTTAACGAAGCGTTCCAGCTCAGCTAATTTAAGGTCTCGAGTTTCTTACTTTGCATTCGAGCATTCTGCCATAAATATTACCAAGTAATTGTTCTCTAACTCCAGATGATGAGCAGCTCTTTTACACAACATTAGACAACCAAAGCAAGTGTGATACTGTAGGAGGATAAAATTACAAGCCAAATGAATTCTCAGCAGTTCCTCTTATCATCAACTCATCTATAAAACAATGGACGTGTTATTCTGCACCAGCATTCCTTTGTGCTGCGCAAACCCATGATAGGAAACTGTGTACTAGAATTACAACTCATCATCATCCTGCAAAGCTGAGCAAAATCACAAATGAAATGCTAATAAAGTTGATAGTTATCACTTCAGGGTAACTTAAGAAAGAAGTCCTCTTATTGTGTGCCAGATCTAAGCACAGAGTGGAGGCGGTGAAAGAGGAATCAAACCAGAGAAGAAATAACAAGAACTGTTTCCAAAAGAGCAGCTGCCAAACTGACGAGGGGAAGAAATCCAGCAGTGAGAGAATTGCTCCAATGTAGCTGTTTTCTTATCTTGTAATCTATCTGAGCTTTTAACATGTTTTCTGTTATATCCCCGTCTCTCTGCACCTCACAGGCCGGCTGTCAGTCAGCGGCCGGTGCAGACAGTACGTGTCAGCAGAGCGTCGAGAGCCAGGATCCTGGATCCCCTCGTAACAGATGTGGCGAGCAGATAAAGCATGAGCACCCCCTCGTTCAAACACGCTGACCGCTCGGCTTCTTCCTCCCTGCCTCGCAATTTATTCATGGGAAACAGAACCAGGCGTATGGTAGTGTGTTTAGATTTGTGCAAGTTCCAGGTTTTACTTCATTAGTCCCAGTGGGATTTCACAGTAAATATTATGGTCTGTTTGAGCAGGGCAAGTTCTATACAACGAGGCATCGTGTAATTAATGAATTTCCCCGAGTTTGAATTCTCAGGGGAAAGCGAAATTTGCTGAAAACACTCGTAGCCCAGAATTAAAAATGAGGAGTAAGGATTTTCCGAAGTGTTACCTGCAGATTTAGAAAAATGGGGAAAGGAGGAGTTTCAGGAGAACATGAAATAGCATCAGTTGGGTGAAGTAAAAACAACTTCTAGTTAAAGTGGACAATTCACAATTCTTGTGTTTTTCTGTCATTTATGAAGGAAAACATGATGTTAGCATGTTAAAATGTTAACATTAAACGCGATACCCAGAAACAGCCTTTAATATTTTCTAAAGTTGTTGTAAACCTGACAGTTTAAACAAGACCGTCTGTCTCCCAAACCCAAACTTGGAGCTGGTCCCAGAGTAGATAGACCTAATATCTGAAGGCCCTGCCCACCATTCTACTTTTAGAAACTCCACGAACCACAAGTAAACCTGTAGACTGAGAGTGAAGCGCTCTGCTGGGATAATATTGTACTATAATGACTTTAAGATATGATGGAGCCTGATTATTCAGGAAATTGTGTCAATCATGTGGTGACTGTTTGGTTGGCAGGAGGTGGACCTGAATGCAAGAGGGACAGAAGATGATCTCAAGATGCAGCTTTAATGCTGATTCACTCAAAAAATATATAAATCTGAAACAGTAACTGACAATAACAATAACAAAATCTCCTTTACAGCAAGAAACCAAGCTGGCAGCCTACATGCTAACAAGTTTTAAAGTTGAATTACGCAGTCGACAAAGATAGAAAAACCAAAAGAAAGTGTCTTTGGAACGTGTTGAACTTCTTCAGCACTTAGAGTCCAAATCTCTGAACTCTACTGAACGGATGAGCCCCATTCTTCCCAAAGATATTCCCCTCATGGTGGCGAGCACATCTGTCCTAAATCTCCAATAGGTGTTCAGTTGTGTTGAGGTCTGACAACTTACCAACTTTATGCCGTGACCTTCACGAATAATTCAGTGAGTCATTGTGTCTTTTGTATACAGTGATCCACCCACCTCCACTCTTCTAATGGGACAAACAGACCCAACTGAGCCAATGAAAAACCCCCATAAAGTATATAGAGAGGCACCAAACAGCGGTTTTTGCTTTGATTTGTCACTCTTCGTTAAATTATTTTACTTTTCTGAGCCATTTTCTTTTACAGTGCTTACCTTTCTGTGTACAAATATTCCACTAGATCAAGTATCTGCCTGAGTATTTGTATCTGACAGGGCTACAGCTCCCTTTGGTTCAACTTCCTTGATTATTGTGTGGATTTAAAGATACAAAGAAGTTTGGTTGTTCAGTGAGTTAGCGTTGTCCCATATTTCAGATGTCAAATTTTCACTAACAAATAAGTAATACTGCCAACTATCTCTGCATGGTCAGTCAAAATTGACCAATCAGTAGAAAGTTTGTCCATTTCTGGGGGATTCGAGGGATTAATGGGAGCTCTCTTATGTTGAGGAATATATATTTTTAAAGTGAACAATCAATCTCAATCAACATTGTCCAATACTTCAAACACAACCCTGAAGTTTTACTTTATGTTGCACCTTCGGTAGAAACAATGCATCACAAAATAATTAAAAGGTCCTCAAAAAGTTTTCTGTTCTGAGTAGGAGGAGAAGTCTTTGCAGCTGTAAATCCTCCACAGATTCACCTCTAAAATATATATATATAACCAATAGCAATGGATATGTTTGCTCTGTTAGACTTATTGTAGTGAAAAATCACAATGAATGGAATCATTACAAATTAAAGAACACCCAATGGAAATGTGCCAGATATAAATTAATGATCTCCTGATTGAAGTTGTGTTACTGAAAGGGGGTCAAAGGTGATCAAGAAGCTCTCTGTACCAAGCAGGTACCTGGAGACTAACATGTTAATTATTTCACGTGTGGGTTTATGTCAAGGCCAAACTGTCCCTGACATAAATATTTAGAGAAAAGAGAAGGAACTCCGCTTAATCCTCCCTCCCATGCTCCATCCATACATCCAACCCATCGTGTCCCCCACCCCATTCAAGATTCCCCCTGGCAGCTTGGGGGAAAAAGGTCACCGGGCATTTTGTGAGCACTGAGTTGAACATAGACAGGAGGGCTGCTGTCCCAAGACATCAGGCAGGAACAATGCAGACTGATTGTTGCTCAGCAAAAATCATGCAAACACTTTTTCTTTGTTTAGTGAGATAGTAAATTGCCTGAAATAATCAGGTAATTTGTAAAATCTTAACTTCAGGATGTTCATGAGTCCAAATTAATCAGCAAGCCTGCAAAAACAGCTTTGGATGTTGGGGAGGATGCATGACGCCATCTATTCGGTTCATTTCTAAAGACAGTCAAACACTGATTACTCCTACTCAGTCAAACAAGAAGACTAAACATGACACAAGGAGAAACTCATGTCTTAATTTGACATCAGGCAACACCCAGTCATTTGGGCCAGAATGAACATGTAGTGAGGAAACAGTGCAGATCAGATCTTTAATTACTGTACCCATGTGCTGGAAACTGTCAATGTGGTTCCACAAGGTCACATTTGTGCAGTTACTATGATGGTCAGCACTTAACAGTCAGAGAGAAGCTGTTGTTGATAAATGGCTCCACATCAAAGAATTAAATTCAGTAGAATTATACAGAAATAAATCAAATTACCAGGTGCATGATTAAAGAGAATTGTTTGGTTTCACAGGGTAATATTATAAAGTACTTGATTTTCAATGCAAAATCTAGTGCAAAGAGATGAGTTTACTTGTTAAGTGGTGGTTGAACTGGATGGCAGAGTAGAATTCACATGATTTTATGAATGTGTCTCATAATTTGGTGTCTCCTGCTAAAGATAAACTTCACTCATAATCAGAAAGTGCAAAAGGTTAGCAATAGGCATCCACAAACTGTATGAATGCAATGGACGGACACAGATAGCTGCTGAATACAGTATCATCCACATAGAATCCTAGAATTTCACACAATGAAACTATGAAACATACTTTCCTGAGGGAATATTATTAGACAACACTGCATCACTTCACTGCCATGCAGATGATACCCTGCTTTATTGACACACGAAGTCAGATGATTGAAATCAACTACGTTAACTGTAAGAATGTCTTGAAGACATGAAGACCGGGATGGCCTCCAGTTTCCTCCTAAATTCAAATAAAACTGTGGTTATTGTCCTGCAGCCTAAAAATCTTGGAAAAATGGTAACTAACCAGATACTGACTATAGATGGCATAACCTCGGCTTCCAGAAACACCGTGTGGAATCTTGGACTTTGTTTTTTAGCAGGATATGTCTTTCAATGTGCATATTAAATGAATATGTAAAAACTATTCAAACTCACAAAAAAACACTTCATTGCTGCAGCAGGAGTACTCACAGGGACTAGAAATACAGACCATAATTCTCCCATATTGGCCTCTCTTCATTGGCTCCCTGTTAAAACCAGAATCAAATGTAAAATCAAATGTTTACTCTCATACAAGGTGTTGAATAAACAGGCTAAATTATATGTAATTTTAATATAAAATGCTTTGAGGTGACTATGGTCACGATTTGATGCCAAAGAAATAAAACTGAATTGAATTTACTGGTCGTGTAATTGTTTTAAAAATCCTCCAAAAGGCTCCAACAGCACAAACAATTTGGAAATACGTGACTTCAGTTATCTGATGTGAGTCCTAGCAGACAGCTAGCTACCTACAGCCGCCTATGTCCCCATTCATCTGTCAGTCAAATAGGCCACACCCCTAATAATGCCAACTTTAAGCTTTAATAGAATTTAAACAGTAAGTTAGAAACAGGTTTGGGTTTTTTTTTTTTTTAGCTGTAAACATGTTCATTTCTACTGTAAAGTTGGACATTTTAACATGGTAGTATTTGGAGACTGACTCACTTTTGAAGCCTCTAGTGGACATTCGAGGAACTGCGGGATTTGGGACTTCATTTTCCCACTCTCCAGGTTGCTGCTCGGTTCATCACTGGTGTGTTTAGCTTTACAGTACAGCATGGTGCAGTGCTGATTTTATCAGTGCCAGCTCACGATCACGCTGAATTGTTCTTTGTCTCTGCAGCAGGGTGACTCAGTTACACACAAAGATTTATCAAAATGCAGTGACATCCATAAAATGTTTGTTATGTCTTTCTGCTGAACAGGAGACAACCGCCGTGTAATCACTGTGTTCACATTCATCTGTTTATACTGAGCGGCGATTGTTGTACCCACTGGGTTTCAATTCCCAGTCTTATGTCAGCTCTTGAAAGAGGGTGATTACTTGGAGCTTCTTTTTAACTACCTTGATGAACAGAATGGCGCATTTTTGTTTTATTTCTTTTTTTGAGTCTGTGTCTGTAGGTCATAATGGGAAAACCTGGTGCTTGAGAAACTTTCTGTAGCAGGAATGACCACAAAGGAGGTTTAAAGATTTTCTGTCTGTGAACAAGTTCTGTAAAAGCGGAAGCACCACAACTCTGCAGTCTATACTCACAAAACTTCACAGGTGTGTAAAGACCAAAGAAAAAATGTTTGAAGATGGCTAAATACTCAAAAACCTAACATTTAACCTCCAGTGGCGAACAGGTGGACACATTACAGCAGGTATGGTCATTCCATTCAGAAGTCCAAATCTCATAGAGTTTCATATACCCTGATAATGAAACACAGTTTGCTTTCACACTAATAATGAGAAGCTGTTCTGTCCTTGAGGCATCTCAAAGACCCACAACAAACATGAACAAACAGAAGATGGGCTCAACAAAGCTCCACTATGCTTGTTTCACAATAATGAAACCACAAAGATACTGGCAGTCAGGTGCAGAAACATAAAGAGCAATCAGTGCAGTTTGTGGTGGGTGAATAGGTCAGACATGGCACTTTCAACCAAGCATGGTCAGCAAACAGGAGAGATCAGTGAACTTACATTTGTGTTGCGGTTTTCATATAAGGTCATAGAACAAGTCTTTGAAACTAAAGAGTTTATTCATCAGCTCATCCAGCTGTTTTATTCACAAGAGTCAGTTGTTTATGGCATTTTAATCTGCATTTCATTCGGTTTCTTACTGAAGAAAAAGTTGATTTTGAACTGGAAAAGCTAGAAAAAGCTTCAGGTTGGGGGATGATTTGCAGCCTCGAATATCTCTGGGTAGAGCGGGAAATTGACAGAAGGACTAGTGCAACACCTACAATGATTTTCAGTGTGGTGTAGGAAGAGGTGAAGCTGTAGATTTACCTGTCAGTCAACATTTCTACCCTCAACTATGATCATAAACGGTGGGCTGTAAAGCTGAAGATACAAGTGGCAGATACAGGATGAAGAGCTCTATCATCTGGGGGGAACCCCTTCACACCGAAACGAGCCCGCTGATATGGTTCAGGTATCTGATCAGGATTGATCAGAACTGGAAGGAGACTGCAGAAGACACCCAGGATATGTTGGAGATCATGCCTCTCAGCTGGCTTTGAATGTTATTAGGTCCCCAAAAAGAGCTGGAGAGAGGAAGATCTGGGTATCTCTGCTTAAACTGGTACCCTTGGCTTTGGTCAATTTTGGTGATGATGCTGGAGAAACAGCACCATCACGCTGGTGTCAGATTGTGCACCTTGAACAATACAAAATGAATATACTCTAATCTATATATATGCTTTGATAGTTGTTGATTTTCCTTCTTCAGTTAAAATAATTTAGCTTCACTTTATTTTCTAATTGTAAAAGAAATCACAACAGTGGTCAAGTTTTAAGACTTCAGAGAATAAAGTCTCTCCCACCTCTGGTTTTTGGTCAAACTGGAGTCATATATGTGGCTCATAAAAAACATTTACTGCATATACTGCACTGCAGCTAAAATGTATAAAAATGTCATTTCTGCAGAGATGAAAAGGTTTCTGCACCTTTATCCTGTGCATAACTGTGTTCGACCTGTTTCCAGATGCCACATTAGCGTGTCATCAATATTCAAGATACAATGCCCCTTATCTGATTGCTCCAGTGAAGCAGTTCATTTCTTAAGCCTGTTACTGAGAGCTTAAAGATGCATAGGGCGATACTGGCAATCATAAACTAAGCACTCCCCATGTAACATCGCTTCAAGTGCTGATTACTCTCATTACAGGGGAGTAATTAGCACCTTAAGAGGAAAAGGTAGGTTCAGAGATGTGATCCCCTGGTGATTTTAAAGAGTTAGTTTCATCTCACCAGGGCTGGAATAAATTACGAGTTCTCGCAGGGGAACAAGTCCTTATCAGAGTTGACACACATGTAAAAGCACATTCTGAATATAAATACATCCACAACAATATAAGGATTAATTGCACACTCCGTCAGAGCAACTACATCTCATCCACAATGGGTATAAAACCTTCTCTGTGGAGTTTAGAAAGAAAAAAGCAGGTAATGTGTCATCTTTCCAAAACCAGTTTAGAGACGCTCCATCAAAGTCGTGTTGCCATAGATTATTTAATCACATTCAGGACTTTACACGTGCCCATTTCTCCCAAAATTCAATAGGCTGATTGCAACAACAGATTTGTGATAAACTTCAGCTATTGCTGTTGGAATATCAGCTGTATACAGCTTGGTGGAGTCCATGCTTCTCCAGGACAGACCTGTTATTTACATTATCTGAGGACTGATGAGTTTTACTCACCGAAACTGGAGCTCATCTTCTTGGATGGCCTTTTAGTACAATTAACCACACAGCAGCCATATTATTGCATTAAAAATGCTTCAGAAGGCTCCAACAGCACAAATATGGCCCAGAGGTCCAAATCAGGAACATTGTTAACTGAGGTGAAGCTAAGCAGAATTTAAATAAGTGAGTTATGAGTTGTTATAAAGAGGGAAATGGAGACCATAGAGACCATTTTAGTATCAGGCTGTAAAGACAGTTCCTTATGCTGTACACTGCATAAGTAAATATTTCTGCTTCTCAGCACACACAGAGTCACTGTTGGTTGGTCAAATATTACTGAACGTCACAGGAGAGATAATCCCAAGTAAACTGATGAAAAATAGGTCCAAAGTACAGCTGATAATGATTCATTTGAGTTCATTAACATATCCAAATTCAATATAGTAAATATGCACAACTCCAAGAAAAAAAGACTCCTTGCCATTACTAGAGAATCTTAATGAAACACAGTGACAGCGTTATCATGCAGCGTGAGGCATCTCAGACTCTTCATTACAAGCTCTTTAGGTTTAAATAAAATAGACAAGTGATGCCACGTCATTGGTGAGTTTCTTGTGGTAGCCCCTCTTTCAGCCTCGTCATCAGTGATTCTTTCGCCCTGACAGTTCTGCACTGGTGCCACTTTTTTGGTCTAGGACCCGTTCTAGATTGGGCACCACAGCGGTACTCTGGATTCTGGATGGGGCTGGGTAGAGCTCAGGGTGATTTAACCACCTGATCGGGATGCCACCTGATTACCTTCATTTACACTGGTTGGGAGGAGACCATGAGAATTACAAAACTCATGCCGCCTGAGGAGCCCCTCAGAAGGAATAAGAAATCACTGCTGGGGAAAGAAATATCTGGAATATGCTTTGAGCTGCTGATACACAGAGGAAGAAGTTGTGGCTCCAGCATTTATGTCTGAGCTAGCTGTGTGCAGAGATAAGATACTGTTTCTATAAAATAACATAACCACAGTTTCCAAAGGTCAAGGCGTTGCATGTGATGGCAGAAATGTCACTTGTTACTCAATCTAGCCTTTTATTTTCCCAAGGATCAGGTCATGACAGAAAAACACACTGACCATGGGACACAATATACAACAGTGCTACTGTTTATCAAGGCCGGTAGAAAAAATATTCAATGCAGAAGCAAAAGTAAACATAAACTGCGACACAGAGAGCGAATGTCAGGTTTGTGTACTCTGAGCGGAGAGGAATGCGAGCCAGAGAAGTTTGTTAAATGAGTCGAGTTTCACTTTCAATAAACACAGCGAAGAAATGGGTGCACATGTACATGAACACACAGGGAAAATAATTATTTGATCCCCTGCTAAATTTGTAAGTTTGATCACTTTGCTCAGAAATGAACAGTCTTTTAGTTTCATTTTAATGGAGAGAAACAAAATATCAAGCAGAAACCCATTAAAAAACACATTACATCAAGGTTATAAGTTGGTCATGTCACTGAATGAAATGAATATTTGATCTCCTAAAAGTCATCCTGAATTCTGGATCCCACAGATTACAATCAATCAACCAATTACAGATACTCCTTATCTCAAATCCTTACGTGTATAAAGCCAACATGCCCACAGAATCAATTTCTCCCATTCCAACCTCATCACCACCACGGGCAAACACAAAGAGCTGTCAAAGACAAAACTGTAGATGTGCGCAAGTCTGCAATGGGCTACAAGACCAGGAGCAAGAAGCCTTGTGAGAAAATGGAAACTGCTAGAGCAATTATTTGGAAACTGAAGAAATAATTGACCATCAGTCGCTCTCAGTTTAGAGCTCCATATAAGGTTTTGTCTCGTGGAGCAAGCATTTACACGAGAAATGGTGTTGGATCAGCCAAAACTGCACTGGAGGGTTTTATAATGGCCTGAAGGCAGTTTAGGCCAGAAGGTCAAGAAACTACATATACAGGAACATCTATATGATTCTGAAATGAAACCAAAATCAAGCTCTCTGGCATGAACTCGACTCAATGGGGTAATGGAGAAGAGAAATTCTGAGTAGGACCCAAAGACCACATCCCTTTGATCAAGCGCAGAGGTGGAAACATTTTGCTTTATGGGCTGTTTTTCTGCTAAGGGTACAGGATGACTTCACCACCTTGTGGAGACAATGGACGGGCCATGTAGTGTAAAATCTTGGATGAGAACCTTCCCTTAGCCAGAAACACACTATGGGTTGTAGATGAGTCTTCCACCATGACAGTAACCCAAAGCATAATGCCAAGGCAACAAAGTAGAGGGTAAAGAAGAAAGACATGAAGGTCATGGAGTGGCCTCGCAGCTCTCCAGACCTCAATCATATAGAAAATCTTTGGACAAAGCTGAAACTCCGAGTTGCCAAGTGTTGGTCAAGAAATCTTAAGGACTTACATCTTCTTGGAAGATAAGGTCCAAAATCCTTCCTGAGATGTGTGCAAACTTAGTGACCAACTATAGGAAGCTTCTTGCCAAATAGAGTTTCTCCACCAAGTACTGGGTCACGCCTTGCTTGGGGATCAAATACATATTTCACTCAGTGACATGCAAATCAATTTATGACTTTAATGTACAAGTTTTGTGGATTTTTGGTTGATATTCTGTCTTTCTTCATTAAAAAGAAACTACTATAAAAATTAGAAACTGCTCATTTCTTTATAAAGGAGCACAATTACAAATTCAGTAGGTGATCATATTATTATGTTGATCACCTCCTCCTCTGCGTACAGTGGACCCAGGCTGGAAACAGACAGCCTGAGCACATGTGGGATAACATGCAAAACCTGCTCAGAGGCATTCTGGGAGGAAACGTGTTTGGGGGTCTGTGACATAAATCCTCAACAAACGAGCCCACAGATGTAAATAGATACACTTTTAATGTGCAGCACACACACAGCTGTGTGAGGGGTGGTGTGACAGATTCGCCTTGTCGTCATTTGTGTCACGGTCGCCGCCTGTGAGGGACCGCGGCGAACACGAGGAGGAGGAGGAGCTTTTAAAAAAGGCCCAAAGTTACTTAAAAAGCTCGGGGAGTAGCAGGAGGAAGGGAAGGAAAAGGAGGTGGAGTGCGTGCTATGTTTCATTCAGAGGAGCATTTGCAGGATTATTGAATTTATGTCATGGAGCATTTCTCAGCGGTTCACCTTAGGCTGTATCCGCCCGATGCACCACCTACAGGATGTTCACTGTTCAGAAGCTCATTCAACTTCTGACTGAATTTGTGAGTCACAAATGAAAAACACCACAGAGAGAAACTTGACTTTCAGCACCCCTAATCCATTCAACCATCCATCTGCTGCTGCTTACTTTCTGCCAAGGCAGGCTGATGCGGCTGTATCTCACACTGAAGCTCTGCCAGTGTTCTCTGCGAGCTCTGCACCCTCGTCTCCAAATCGACGTTTGCATAAGACTACTTCAAAACAAAAAATAACAAATATGTTTACCCGTTTCCCGGCCATCAGCTGAAAAGACAATAAAGCACAAAGTTTACAGTTTAACTTGGTACATCAGGCACAAAAAACTAAACATGTGCATCTTTGTCACAAGACTACAAGGATGCTCTCCTCACCCTTTATTGTCAGCGTTCTGATGCTCTGGTTTTAGCAAAATCAAAGATAACGTCCACTTTTAATCGTTCACATCCTGGCAGGACCTTTGTGTTTTGCACTGTTGTCCTTTGGAAACACACCCCTTCAGAGCACTGACACTGGTTGTTGATGAATGATGGCTCTCATTGGGAGGTTATTCCATAACCCCGTGTGTCACAGCACACATGCCAAAGGAGAGCACTGATAACTAAAAAGTTAAAGCAGGTGGAAGGTCGTTGGATCGATCCCTGGCTCCTCCTGTCCATGTATGGAAGTATCCTTGGACAATATTGTTACAACTGCTGTCGTTTGTTTCATATGCAAATTTCAGTGTGCAGGTGCCTTTACCTGATTGGTGGATCCAGAGGATGGCCCACACGGATTGGCTAACTAGCTGGAGATGGCTTATATGATGACACCGCCATGGACTCTCGTTCATTCATCCTCAGCTAATCCCAACCAGGAGATCTTTTGTTACTGGCCCAATTCTGTTCGCCCTATGCAGGAGTATGTAGGGGTGGACTGCCTTTTTTGTTTCATTATAGTTTTCTCCTGTTTTTCTTAGTTAGGGAGGCAAGTTGCTGTCATTTGGTTTGAATCTTTTGGTTAGGTAAGTTTGCGAGATTGGTTCCTTTTGTTTGTTGTTTTGGCGTTAGGTCCACCCCGAACTTATAATCAGCTCCTTCTTGTGTCACACAACCTAACGAATCAACGTATTGTAAATAAATTATAATCAAACTTTACCAGTTGTATGATGTGGCTGATTGGGGTCTGGATGGGACGAGGGACGAGAATGGATCACCCTTATGTTGTGGTCTGGCCACCCCTAGACAGGCCATAACAATATGAAACAGAGATCATGGAGGTTTAAAGTAATACATGGTGAAGACTGTTCTCTCATTGGCAAAATGAGCAGATAAAAGATCTTGAGGGATGAAAGTTAAGGAGGTCGCTCGCTGGGCTGTTCCTGCTGCAGTCCACTGCTTACCTCACTTCCAAACAGAGTCAGCTGGAATCAGTACCATGTGTCAGCAGGGGCATGTTTGACTGTTTGGCATCAGAAATATTCAGGTTTGTGTGAGTGAGCATGCAGAAGGCCCGACACGTGGCTGTTAATTAACTGCTCCGTTCTTCCATTTGTGATAATCAAACATAAGGAACCACGTCGGACATTTGCGTCCTCCCAGCTCACTCAGATGTTGAGTACAAGGACTGAGCTGCCTCACGGGTGAGCCATCATTCTTAAACTCTCAGGATGATGGCCGCTTAGAAGAAGCCTCGCAATCTGACTGAATTACTGTTTCATTGTTCTATTTTCTAAGAACTGACAATTTGACTGGTTTTAAGTCACTTTGGAATAAAGCGAGCGCACCAGCGGACACCTTTTACTGTAATTTCACAGACAAACATGAGTCTTGTTCTGACATCACCATCAGTGCTGCATAGTGGAGGCAATTTCAAAATAACAAAGTCAAAGTTCAACCCATCTAGACACCCAATCATCTGCCGACCTCTGAGTGCTGCACCGGTCCCCTTTCGCTTCTAAAAAGAAACACCAAATGAGACAAAAGTGAAAAACAAAAGAGAGTCAGGCCTTTTGAAGCCGATTGGAACAACTCGCAAAGCAGCAGCACTTTGTGCGGCACTCAGAGAAAACCAAAGAATGAATAAAGATGGGCGAAGATGACAGTATTGATTATGATGTGTTTTTCTCACGATGCCCTCGCCTCAGCTTTCTTCAACCGTCCGATAGCTACGGCTTAATCACAGCATTCACTCTCGGAGCAGCAGCGGCGTCTGCCAATACAGTGCACAGCCAGAGTGGGCGGTTTAATGGAATATGGGTCAAACCGGCCTCTCAGTTCAGCAGCATGGCCTCCAAGTTCTTCCCTCCTGCTAGCACACACAGATGGATGCACACATTTTGAAATCCACTTTCCAGTTTCTCTCACTTTGCCCTCAAAATCGCAGTTTTGCTCTATTGTGCACATTTGTTCTGCGTGACAAAATGTGCTTTCACAGACAGCAAGTTTAAGGTTATCCTGCCCTCTTTCCGCTCAAACTGCTTTAAAATCACACCAACAAATATGCTTTTAGTTTTTAAATATTTTCTTTGTGCTGTAATTTGCACGGCAGATGCATTTGGTGACCCAGCGTCGGCACTACAATGGCCCTGATGATTCCCTTGTGCTTTTATTGTAAATTTTAAAAAACTCAGCAGATGCTATGGCTGCTTTCACTGTGCTACGCCTCTTACACCAGCACTGTCTTAAAGTATCAAGAGAATTCCTGCATAAATCCCATTTAATCCTTCTCTTGAACCATATAGACTTTCAATACCAGAAGAGAAAGAAAAATACCTGCGGCTGTTTAACATTGTCATTTTCCTGCTGCAGCCATACTAAAAACACACAAAATGTGACTTAAAAGTTGCTGATGTGGAGACCTTACAGACGAATAACTTTTAACTCCTGGATATGAAGCATACATAGAAAGCCTGAAGTTTAAGTGGAGCAGCAGCAGGTATGATAATGACAGAGGACAGCAAACAACACACCACACAATAACCCTTAATAACCAAACAATAAATCAGTGCTCTTACATTTATATTACTATTTCTCTTTAAATGGTAAATGGCCTGTATTTATATAGCGCTTTACTAGTCCCTAAGGACCCCAAAGCGCTTTACATATCCAGTCATCCACCCATTCACACACACATTCACACACTGGTGATGGCAAGCTACATTGTAGCCACAGCCACCCTGGGGAGCACTGACAGAGGCGAGGCTGCCGGACACTGGCGCCACCGGGCCCTCTGACCACCACCAGTAGGCAACGGGTGAAGTGTCTTGCCCAAGGACACAACAACCGAGACTATCCAAGCCGGGGCTCGAACCGGCAACCTTCCGATTACAAGGCGAACTCCCAACTCTTGAGCCACGATCGCCCCCTTTATACCAATGCTGTCAGCATTAATCTCGTTAAACTGACATTATGACGCGGATGGCCCCGTGCGAGGGCTGCACGGCGTCAACACGTTAGCATAGTTAGCTTGTTAGCACGGGGCCATCCGCGTTAACTCGCTAACGGAGATTTGCCACATTAATGTGGTTGTGGTGTTAACGTCATTTTAACGAGATTAACGCTGACAGCACCAATTAATACACGTCTTTAATTATGATTGCTTTGTTGTCTGTACAACTCAGTTTCCCTCTGTGATTCATAAAGTTTTTCTATTCCTGTTGTGATGAGGAGACGGTTTGACTTCAGAGAGGACAAAGAGAACTATTCACCTACAAAAACCTACAACTAAACTCCCAGATAACTCCAGCAAAAACAGGAAAAAAGGTGGGTGTCAAATAAAAACTGGCAGCTCTCCACCACCAGCTTACTACCATAAGCTAGCATGAAACTAAACCCAAACAACAGCTTAACACAAAGCCTAACAGATATCTCTCAAAACGACACTATAGTTTTGGATATTTCTTTCTTGGCCCATAAAGCATAAAAATACCATCAACAGCTAGAAAAAGTTGATTTTTATGATGTTTTGGGGAATGAAATCTACACACTTGATTCTTAATAACACGTGGAATCATCTGTAAACAAAAGAAAAGAAAAAACTCTGCATTAGCAATCCGTAGGAGAAAGTTTTCTAACCCTCTTAAATCTGTTCCCTAAGCCTGCAGCATTACCATTATAACGGCAAGACAGAACGTCCTCTTAAAATCATCAATGCAGAACAGCAGCTTTTTTAAACCAGAATTCAAAGTTTTAGGAAGTTTTAATCAGAATCAGAATCAGAATACTTTATTGATCCCTGGGGGAAATTATTTTTTGTTACAGTGCTCCATTTTAAACCAACATTAAGACAAGACAGACAATACGCTAACTAAGAATAGTACAATATATACATATATATACATACATACATACATAAGTCACTTATAAATAAATATTTGGAAAAGAAACATGTGTAGTTGTAGCAGCAAACAGTGTGTTAAGTGGATGCGTTGTACAGGGAGATGGCCACAGGCAGGAATGATTTCCTGTGTCGTTCAGTGGTGCTTTTCGGTAATCTCAGTCTCTCACTGAACGAGCTCCTGTGACTGACCAACATGTCATGGAGTGGGTGGGAGGTGTTATCCAACATTGTCTTTATCTTGGACAGCATCCGCCTCTCCGACACCACCTTGAGGGAGTCCAGCTCCATCCCCACAACATTGCTGGCCTTACGGATCAGTTTATTAAGTCTGTTGGCATCTGCGACCCTCAGCCTGCTCCCCCAGCATGCAACAGCATAGAGGATCGCACTGGCCACCACAGACTCATAGAAAATCCTCAGCATTTTCTGGCAGATGTTGAAGGACCTCAGTCGCCTCAAAAAATAGAGACGACTCTGGCCCTTCCTGTAAAGTGCTGTGGTGTTTTTAGCCCAGTCCAGTTTATTGTCAATGTGTACTCCAAGGTATTTATAGTCCTCCACAATGTCAACACTGACCCCCTGGATTGAAACAGGGGTCAAGTGTTTCCTGGTCTTCCTGAAGTCCACGATCAGTTCCTTGGTCTTTGCCACGTTGAGCTGCAGATGATTCTGCTCACACCACGTGACAAAGGAGTCGACCACAGCCCGGTACTCTGTCTCATCATCCCTGCTGATGCATCCAACCACCGCAGAGTCATCAGAAAACTTCTGAAGATGGCAGGTCTCTGTGCAGTGGCTGAAGTCTGTGGTGTAGAGGGTGAAGAGGAAGGGGGAGAGGACAGTCCCCTGTGGTGCCCCTGTGTTGCTAATCACCTTGTCAGACACACACTGTGGGAGACGTACATATTGTGGTCTTCCTGTCAGGTAATCAACAATCCAGGACACCAGAGAAGCATCCACCTGCATCACTGCTAACTTATCACCCAGGAGGGTCGGCCTGATGGTGTTGAAAGCACTGGAAAAGTCAAAAAACATGACCCTCACAGTGCTCGCCGGCTGGTCCAGATGGGTGTAGACACGATTGAGCAGGTAGATGATGGCGTCCTCTGTTCCGAGACGAGGCTGATAAGCGAACTGAAGGGGATCCAGATGTGGTCTTACTATGGGTTTTAGGAAGGTTTGTGAAGGTTCTGCAGACAACGCTATTAAAAGGTCCTCAGTGCGTGGGTTAACAATTGGTGCAGAGCAAAACACAACCCTAAATTAATTATAATGTTAGTTATTAGTTGTGTTGGGGGTTCTTTCAAAATTAAGCTACACTGATGCAGCTGTTGTTGTGAAATTAAACTGAACTGAATATCATTTTTCAAATTATGACATTAAAAAAGCTCCTAAAAGGCTCCAGCAGCACAAACACAGTCCGGAAGTTCAGGTCATGGACTTCTACTAGCTGAGGTGAAGCCTAGCAGACAGCTATCAGCTACAGTCGCCTGTATCGCCATCCACCTGTCAGTCAAGGAGGACACGCCCCCAAAAATGTCAAGTTTAAGCCTTAATACATTATAAACAGGTGAGTTATAAAAACATTCTCTCTTCTACAGTTATTACGAAGGGTGAAATGAGAAAAAAACTGTAAAGTTTTTTTTTTTTAACATGGGAATCATGGACTCACTGCTGGAGGCTCTAGTGGACATCAGAGGAAGTGCAGCTTTTGGCACTTCTTCCACTTTGGCATGATTTTTAAGCCCTGAAAGTTGATGTTTGGGCCTCTTTTTCCTACACCTCACTGCTTCAATCCAGCAGCTTTAAGCCGCGCTTTAAAAACCCTGTTTGACCAAGTAGAAACGAAGCTGGCGCGCCTGGAAGAGTGGATGTAAATGAAAGTCTTCAACCGCTGCACGAGGTCAGCAATCTGCAGCGTATGAAGTTTGGAGTGGAAGCAAAACAGATTACTGTTTTAGTGTTTTAGGTATGTAGCAGCGGGGCTGAGTGTGTCTCCGAGCAAGCCGAAGTGACAAAGATAACAGAGAGAGAAAACTGATAGACAATTGCAGGGTGACTCGGCTCCTATTTCCTTCCCGTCCCTGGTGATTACCTCAGCCTACTCTGTTTTTCTCCACATTCGTGAGCGCATTGTCAAGCAGCATCATCTCACAGTTGCAGAAAAAACTGAAAGATTTTTGTAAACAACATCTAACACCTTGAGAGGGACTGAGGACGGCAGCAGGAGGGAAAAGAAAAGCAGCGTCGAGGCACGTAATTCATGGAGGCAGCCGTGCTGGAGAGAAGATTGTAGAACAATGCACATTCTCTTTTATTTGTTGTACTTCCCCTTTGCCCGTCTCTTATCAATCTGCTTCTGTGTGTGCTTTGAGTGCTCATTGTGCTTTGGAGAAGATCAGGAGATTGAGTGCAGACAGATACACAGACCACCTACTATCCATCCTGAAGCAGACAATAAACAACGCAGGGCCTCCCTTTGAACGTTCTGACAGCGTTCTGGCAACGCTGAGAGCCTTCACGAGCGGTAAAAGTGCTGCGTGAGCAATCTGGGCGAGCTAGGCCCGCAGCCAAAGTAGATGACACCGGCAGACGCCGTGTGTGCGAGGCATAAAATGTGTCTGCTGCAAAACAGTTTTCTTTCTCCGCCAGAAAGTAAAAACTTGATTGGGAACAGAGGTGCCTATTACAGTCAGGGGTAATAATAGGGTGGAGTGACGGCATACATCACAGAAGAAGAAAAAAGTCCTCCTGGCAGGCAATGTGGGGTAGCAGGGTGTGTGTGTGTGTGTGTGTGTGTGTGTGTGTGTGTGTGTGTGTGTGTGTGTGTGTGTGTGTGTGTGTGTGTGTGTGTGTGTGTGTGTGTGTGTGTGTGTGTGTGTGTGTGTGTGGTGGGAGGAGGTGGAGAGTTACTGGTGCTGTCTGGGTGCTTATTTGCTGAAGGAAATGGTAGCCAGGCATGCAACAAGATGGAGAGGCGAGCCAGCAGACTAACAGAAAGACAGGCTACTGGAGTGAGTGTCTGATGATCAGTCTATCCGCCGTCACCTCCACAACAGGCGCAGTGACACTGCATTTGCTCAGCAGAGAGGTCCATCTGAAGGAAAACCTCTGCATGATGTGAAATTGGAGTGTCATGTAGGGACTGTTGAACAAAATGCTTATTTCCTGATGAATCAGGGCTGGTTGTCACCCTTCATACAGAGCAATAAGCTGGAGCGGACCACTTTCTTTCATTAGGGCTTCACCGCCAGAGTCCAACTAGACAGCTGTCCCACAAATAGCAGCAGCTATCTTCCACCTAAAGTCACTTTAAGGAAAATAGACTGTCCAGAGTTCCAGTGTTTGGGGGTAAAGAGACACTCGCAGAAGCTGAAAGAACTGGGAGAAATTCACTGCGTTAAGAAGCCATGATGCCAGTCCTTGAGTAATCAAGCTCCTGCAGAACTTTTGGACTTGCTCATCAAAAGGAATTAACGCTCAACGACTTCAACAATCCCAGCCACACAGGCCTAGAGACCGGGTAGCAACCATCTGACAACGTCTGAGGGAAGTGTGTCTACTTTCTGACCAGTTGCAGCAGGTTGCTAGTAGTCGTTGTGAAAACGGTCACCAGTCAGCTGCACCAAAAACCTCCTAATACTTTAGGTTACCATGGCAATCTGCTTGACGCCAAAGTCTGCATGAAAGATGCCCACTTGCTTGTGATCTTGTTACTGTGAAGCAGGTCGAAAATGGTAAATATTCACCTCCAAAGTAAAAGTCCAAGGAAACATCTTTCAAAAAGCCCAACTTTTACTTTGAAGGTGAGCATTTGACATTTCCAGTTTGTTTCACGCTTGTGTTTGCAGCCAAGTCAGCATCTGCCATTCAAACTACAGGTGATTGCAGCAACCTGCAAGGAAGTTTTCAGTGCAGCATCGTATATCTCTTTGCAACCAATTTCACATTAGCAGCTACCAGCAACCCCAGTCTGGTATTCAGCCCATGACTACACATTTCACGCACTGGTTGTCATTCAGCCAGACTGTCTCTGTGTATTTTACATAGTGTTTACCTAACGCAACAGATCTCACAAGGTAAATCGAACAGCTTCCTGATTCTGCATATTCATCCACAAATATCTGGCTAACGACATTAACTTCCTTCTAACCACACCCGAGCATTTGTTTTACTTTCACACCATGACTGACTTCAGGATGTTTATCGAGCCTTTCACAGTCTCGGCCCTCTGAATGTACCCTGCTCCCTGGGTTTGGAGTTGTATGTTGGGTTTTCCATTTCTGTTTTAATTTCATTATCTTCTGATTTTATGATGAGCTCCTCCGGAGGTTTTAGTTCCCTCTGTGTTAAAAGCGCCCTCGCTGTCCTGGTAGTGATAATAAAGCGTGAAACAGTCGTTAAGAACCATATGTTTATGTCTGAAGACAGCCTCGGAATTCAAATGGGTTTATAATAGCAGCGTTCCCACTTCCCTCCCAGCAAATAAACAAATAACCCAAAATGAGCAACGTGACATGAGAAATAAACAGCTGCTTCCTGGGTTAAAGTCCAGTGCTTTGTTCATCCATTCATCCCAACTTCCTCCCTATAGTGGTTTTATAACTATACTACATCACCCTGGTTCTGACATAATTACAATGGTAATGGTGTTGTACAGGAACAAGCTTGTGGCACAAACAGTATTAGGTTTATTTTTTGTTTTTCTCTTTCCACCTGTAAATACTTTTGGGGAGCTCCACATGACTACAGAGCGTGCAGTTTGAATATATTTTGCATCCCCTCTGACTTTTCCCCCATTTCCTGTCTTATCTCTGGCACTACTATAAAAAAATATCTTGCAAAACACGATAGCAATCTCTTGGCAGCAAGATGAAAAGCTTCTTTGTTGATTGTATTTAGCTGAACAGAAAATAGTGTGTTTAACCACTTAACAAGATGCCATGATCACTGCGCCGACTGACTGCATCAGTCACACAGGCCCAGAGACCGATTTGCGCTTGCCTGGCAAGCTGGAGTATTCCCCGACCGACTGCAAGAAAAAAGACGAGGACACAACACAAACAAATGCAGCAGAAGAATGTCGATGCATGGAGGATAATGCACCAAACAAAAGTTCTTAAGATTTAAATTCATATTTAATAAAACCAGGTTAAACAGGGTAATCTTGCTGACACACAAACAGATGAGCTGACTTGGACAGATATGTTTCAGTCCTAATTAAAGCTGCAGTTACACTTCCTTCATGCTGTAAGTCCACACACTGCAATCTAAATGCAACTGCTTGCAATGAGATTTCTTCCTGGCTGAATAACAGCCTCAAAGAGTAGGGCTGTTTGTGAAGTCCAGCCTCTCACCTCATTTTTTCTGTTTCCACCTCACTACAGCACTCCAGCCTTGCTCTTGTAAAATCGAAAGTAAAAAATACCATAAAAATAGTGGGAAACAGTGTGTGCATGCTAACTTATTTTCTTCTTTCTAAGGTAATTACCAGCACCTGTGAAACATCTTTCCTGATCTTCCTGCTCTCAAAGTTATACGAGCTGAAGTTAACAGTCCACCTCCCTCCACCTCAGAGTGACCATGAAAATCAGATATCCTGTGCATTCCTCGAGCTGGACTTCAAAAAGAGAAGCACAAGCATTTCAACTTCAGAGACACAGAGGAACTTTAGAAGCACAAAGAGCTGTCAGAAAGCTCACCAGCAGGGATTACACACTGTTTCAGCACATTGCTTCCATATTTATATACAGCTTTTGTGTTTCAAGGCTCCTGTTAAACAAATCTTCAGGTTTCAGTTTTGTATGTTTTTTCAGTGAGTGACTATAAGCCATGTTAGCAATGAGCTTTGCATCCTGCAAACACAGATGTGACAGACCTGCAGTTCCAGCTCCACATGTCTTATCCTTGGACTCTACTAGAGCAGCTTTGCATGATCTACAGTCCAAATAATCCTTCTTTATCTCACGCTGGGCCTCAGTGCCCCTCAATTCATTCTCTGTCTGTAACAAGCTGTTTTTAGCTCCTCCCACTTTAAGCTTTAAGACAGCACTCCCCAAACCTTTTTTGCGCCACGGACTGGTTTAATGTCAGACAATATTTTCAAGGATGTGGCGGATAAATACAACAAAATAAAATGATATGACCAAGACAAAAACTGTGGTATTTTGTAAATATAATAATAAACTCAAATTTACTGTGTAATTGTGTAACTTTATTAGCAATGTCGTCCTGAAATGCGCCAACAACACTGAGAGTAACATCCCCCTCTCTGCCCCTTAATTCTCTCTGGTCGCTATGGTAAATATTGTAAATATTTCTTTCAAAATAAGACACACAACTACAACACGGGAAAAAACCCAGGGACACCAAGTTAACGATAAAAACCTGAAAACCATCAATTTCACACCCGAGCCTCAACTCTCATGGCCCGGTACCAAACGACTCCGGTCTGTGGCCTGGGGTTGGGGACCGCTGCTTTAAGCCATCTTAGGGGTGTCCCTTCTCTATTACATCATTCAAAACCAGGAGTAGAAAAAAATGGGTGTTTGGAGCAGAGTTTCACAGTGATTACTGCACATGCACTGACTACATTAACACAAAATACACCTTCATGGGTGGATGAGCAATCCAGTATTGAAGTCCATAAACAAATTAGCATAAATCCAGCAGCAACAGTGACACAAGGAAACAGACTATGTGTAAAATAAAAACGACAAAGTAAAGACAACACAAAAGATCGTGTGCATAACAAGACACAGCTGGAGTTCCTCTAATGTCCACTTGAGGCCACGCCCAACTTAACAGCATAAATAAACATTTTTAACATTTCCATGGTGGACCAGTCAAAGCCTGGGTTAACAATGACTGCCACCACTGCTGCCATTGCATGTGTGTGTGCGTGCGTGCGTCAGTGGAAACTGTGCCGTTAGGTGAATACAGATGTATGGATGTATATATGATGTAGTATTTTAGGAGGCAAAAAAGGATGCTAGTGATAAGCAGGGATGGAGGCAGATGAGGCTTTGTTGTAACCCCGATAAGGAGCAGCTGAAAGAAGAAAAAGAGAAGTTTTGGTCTCTATAGCTAATGTCTGCCTTCATAATATTGAGGCTTGAAAGTGGAGAGCCCAGCAGCCATCTTTTATATACAGTCTGCAGCTCTAACACAGACACGGTGTTACACCACAGTTTGTGCCTGTTGAAATATATGACACACAGGTTAAAGCACTGAAGAACGCTTTTCGAGTTCTGGTCTGTTGAGTCAGGTTCTGTCTGCAGAATATCAGTCAACACCAGCAAGTAGCCCATCTGCTGTTTTCCTATTTACTCGGTATGCATGTGAGCCGAAGATAACTAGCGAGCTGCGTGCACTGTGGGTGGTCTGTTTATGTGAACACATCACATATTCTTCAGCCGTGTACCTGGTGGAGCAGAGACAGTGGCGTAGCTCGAGACGCGCCAGACGCGCCAGTGTGAAATGTGTTTTAATACTGGCTGGAATTAACTGTAAGCTCCCGGCTCGTCTGCTCCGAGACGACTCTCACACACCTCTGACCTCTGATCTGCTCGGGCTGTTTTGTAAACCTTGCAAAATGCAGGTACTGTATGCACACAATCATTCGCACCGAGAGCAACATATCATCACGGCAGACAAACAGAGCGTGGGAATAAAACAATTACACAGCGCTGTCATTAATAATCTCGGTGACAGCCCAGATGCTTTGCTATCGTTTGTACCACTCGCGCCTTGTCAAAGCACATTAAAGAAGCATTGTATTGCGCCACAATGCACGCCATTGTTCTGTGCTCTGCGCAGTCACACGGGGCCTGTAAACAGAAAGGTTCGTTTTTGATTTAGGCCTTCTGTGGCTCCGCTCAGGTGCTGCTGGGAGTGAGGAAATATGGGCAACATTGTCACTTGGTATTGTTGAAGTCACTGCCAAAGTGTGAGTCAAAGGGAGCAGAGAACAATGACCTACTAAAGCAGTGAATGGAGGGAAGAGTGTCGGTGACTGCTTAACATCCAGCAGCACTCAATCTGATTCAAACTGCTTGTTTACACTCAGCAACCATCAGAAGCTTGAAGGAAGGAAGTTTATCTCAACCTGAGCATGTTCTTTTATTCTGCTTCAGTTACACGGAGTGAACACGACCATGTTCGGATTTATTGCATGATTCACAAATCATTAAAGCAGGCGCATCAAACATGAGGCCCAGGGGCGAGGAGCGGCCCAGCAAAG
Source organism: Rhamphochromis longiceps (assembly GCF_057381845.1). NCBI lineage: Eukaryota > Metazoa > Chordata > Actinopteri > Cichliformes > Cichlidae > Rhamphochromis > Rhamphochromis longiceps. The sequence goes on from NC_140572.1 coordinate 31,865,347, forward strand.
ACTCCGATCCGGCCCATTGGAAAATGTGAAGGAGAGCATTTGTCCTTTACTAAGGCAGTATTTCTCTATCATGTAGAAAAACAGACATACTCTTGAAACTGCACTTCTTTTTTCTTGTATTCAAATATTTTAGGGATTCAATGTTTCAGTGTAAAAAAGTTTAAGGTCAAAGTGGGCTGCATGCTGCCCACAGTGTAAAACGAGTGTGATAACTCTGATTTCATTAAAAAAGGTTTAAAGAAACGATGAGCGAATGATGTTAATTTTAAACTTTATGCAATCACAAGTAGAAGAGGAGCATGTGGGAGCTCAACTACTTTAAAAGTCAAATGTTTCCCATTCATGGTTCATTTCTGACTTCAAGGCCTCCATTGTTGTCCTTTTTCTTTTATAATGTTCAGACTTCTGCAGAATTTATCTTAAGCAAGACCTTCCCTGCAAGTTAGGTCTATAAGTTTTTGGATAATGACTAAATACTTTATGTCTTTAATTCCTGAACAGCTAATGCAACATTTGTGTTAAACCCTGCACTGCAGTCGGGTCTTGACCAGCTGATTTTAAACCCACTGCAGTGGTGTACAGAGGCAAAACTATAAAAGATGAAAATATTTAATATATATTCATAAAAAATGTGTTACTCCTCCTGTCCTTCGCTTCTTTAGCTATGATTTATATAAACTTGAAGAAACTGTTTTTCTTCTTAACCGCAGGATGATTTTCACCTCTTGATTTGCCTTCTAACTGTTTATTCTGGCAAGGAAGTGAAGTTTCCCTTCACCAGACTCCACTTACAGTGTTAGTTAGATTTTGTTTGTCACTTTAGTGTTTTAATTAGTTTTTCAGGATCCAGACTAACATGGTGAAAAAGCAGAAGTGCTGTGCAAGTCTGAGAGAAGTGAAGCAGAAGACATTGGTACCGTGGTTGCATTTCAATCTGGGCTCTTGTCTGGGCCGGGCTGTCACTCAGATCGTGCTTTGGTATCACTGACTTAGCATGATCTAACTTGTGTTCTTAATGCCTCCCTTTAAACTGTGTACTTTAATGTCTTTAAAACTAATTTAATGTGTTATGTTGCGCAGTATGATCAAATTACACTGATTCAGATCAAAAGGATGAGAAAACTGTGTTTGTGGATGCTACAGGTATTCATTGGGACTAGCTGCACTTTAAGGTAGACTACAGAATTTGTACAGTTTGTTCTCTACCCTGAAAGCTGCTCTGTATTTCCTGCTCTCCCTACGGCAAACAGAACCTCTTTGTTTCAGACTACAACCTTTTAGCCTGTTTACATTTTTGCACACCTGTGTCACAAGAAGTCCCGCTGCTTTAGCTGCAGGCAGGTCCCCTTTACACAGATAACAGATCATCTTAAAGAAAGCTATTGTGATGGTTGTGGTTAACCCTACTGCAAGAACTTGTTCAAAGACCTATCTTCATACTTACATGGATGCAGGTTTTTTGAGTATTTGTGGGGAAACAATCACTTTTCCATGAGGTGCATAAAACAAAGTCTGAGAATATTTGCTGTTAATTTGCTGCAAACTATCAATGCACAAGTATGCAGGTGAGTGAAATCTAGCGAGTACATCCACGATGGTTTCATGAGTGGCCAGAAGAAGCAGAAATCTGTTCAGCATCTGTGATTACTCAGGCCAGCTGAGCTGAGATGGCCTACACCAGACACAGGCTGCTGTCCAGCACTGTGGTCATTATTATCATTATCAAAAACCCTGCAGACGTCCTGCAGACAAGCCATCTGCACTTCATGTGGAAATTGATGGTGCATCCGATCCTCTGTGTGTCCGACATGATGTCTTCAAAGGTCCAAAAGCTGCAAGAGTGCAGAAGGAGGTGAAGAGCAATGAGGGGAAAGAGGCAGTGAGAGCTGGAGAGGAACAAAGTTCGAACATTTATTTAAAAGAGAGAGGATTAGCCGGAGGGATCCTCTGAGACAGAACACTGGGAAGATGTATAGATAATCACTGAGAGCTATGTTCGTGCTGTGTACTTTATTCTGCTGTGCATCCAGTGAGCAGTGCCTCGAGGTGAATGCTGCGCATGATTGAGGTTTCGCTGCTGTAGTGCTGCTGAGGAGGGAATCTGGTACAGTTCAAATAAATCTGTGTGTTTGGCTCGTTTAGGATGGTCGTTTGAAATATTAATGCAGACTGAAACCTGCGGAGGTTTCCACTCAGTCTGGTTTACCACAGAGTCCAAGGTGAAGTGCAAGCAATCCACTTCAGCATGTGTTTGAGTCTTCTCTGCACAAGAAAAGAGTCCAAAAAATGTGTTTTTCTTGGGTCAGCCACTGATTGTATTAGTAGCGGTGTTATGGTCTGTGTTTTTTGTTCTTATCTATGATTTTAGTTTGTTTTATTTTACTTCCCTGTGATTTCACTGTGCATGTATCACGAGTGTGAGGTTTTGGTTGTTGACAGCTGATTTTCTCTTGTGTCTTGTTTTGGAGGTTTCGCCTCATTTCTGTTAGATTGCCTTCACCTGTTTCCTGTTACCCCCCCACCCCACACACACACACACCCACACACACACACCCGTTTCTCATCCATACTTAGAGTCCGGCCGTCCCCTTCACTGTTCTCAGTCTGCATCCACACGAGGATTTTTTCAAGACCATGCCAAAGCATCAGGTGAAAGTATAACCCGAACCGTGAAGAAATGCCAATCAAAAGCCCACAAACAAAAACACAGTGGGCAGTCTGACATCACAAAAGGAGATAAAGGTGCACACCTTTGATTTTGAAAGACAAAATTTCCATTTTCATTGTCCACATGTAAATGCAGAAACTCAGATTTGCATAATCTTCACCCTGTTACGAGTTTTCAGCAATCAAAAGCACCATTTATAAGAGGATAAAAGGCCAAAACAAATTTTAAAAATGTTTATTTAAATACCCGTGTTCATGTGAACGTAGCCTCGGAGGACTGTTTTTTGTCCCATGCTGCGCTCCTCATCTTGCTTTAATAGTTGCCTGGTTTACTTTTGGACTGAAAATGAAAAAGGCTTATTTCGGGTTATTTCTTTCTGCTTGAGTCCTGCGTTTGTCTCAAAGTAACCCTCACACTGGTCTTTGAAAGGCTGTGAAGAAAAAGTTCTTCAAAATTTCATCCCTCAGATGATCTAAAACTCAAACTGGGTCTCACAGGGACAGCTGGAGAAGTCTGTATTCAATTGTTGTTATTTTGTCTTTCATTCCCGTGTCAGTTGCTTGTTCTCGAGTGGATAAATGGCTCTGGGAAGCTGCAAGCCACAATCACACACGTGTGATCAGTATCTTTGTCAACTTTTCAAAACACAAACTTAGCGATTACCTGCATGTGAGGCGTTCAGAGTGAAATATAACTGTTTGTTGTACCTGCCTCTTGATACACCGGCTAACTCAGACGTAACCTAACAACAGTTCGCTGTTGAGCCCAACCAGGAATCACGTCTGAGGTTTCCGAACACGGCGTGCTCCTCATGCCAAAGTGACTGGCACAACAATGGTTTCTTTTTCCACTGACAGAAGTGCTGAGCGGTCATAATTTCCAGGTTCCCACCGCTTCTGCAGTCCAGGGAGCAGGAAGAAAGCTGCACATGTCATAACACAGCGTCACCAGGTCTCCCTCGATAGCTTTATAATGATCATGGAGAGGAATCCGTTTGTTTATCCTCATGGAAACGCTGTCAGTCAGAGTGTGGCTTTGACAAACGAGCTGCTCGTAGCACAGGCTGCAGTATTTCCTCCCTAAATTGCTGGGAATTTTCACGCCAACGCATTGAACAAAGTGCTAGGTGGATCTTTGATTATTTTCTGTGTAATCACATGCCAGGTATTTTAATTCCAGATGCTGGTGTATTACTGTCATCCAGCTCACTGCTTTCTGCTCCTTCAATCTTTCAGTCCAACATGGCACTTATCTCAGACTTCAACCTGTCTCTGTCTCTTTTTTCCCTCCTGCTCATCTGACAGATGAAATAACCTCCCTTCCCAGCACAACCGATATTATTCTGTTCTCGCTGTGCTGTCAGGGCCACTCAGTGTCATCACTCCTTCATGTTTTCTGACTCTCCTTTATTCCATCTTTCTTCCAGTTTCAGCTAATACATGCCTTCACATAGGCATCCACTACTTATTCTCTCTCCTCTTTCATGCGAGGCCACAGCAGCATTGTTCTTCTGGAGCCTCCCGTGCTTTCCTTTTTTTTATGGCCTTGTTTTCTCTTTCAGGTGAAATATTTTCACACCAGCTCTGAGCCGGGATAGATAGAGACTCACGGGGCGGGAGGTGACGAGCGTTTCCAGCTCTCCGGCCGGAGCTGCGGCCCAGCAATGCAGATAACAGGCTGCCCTGAGGAAAATAGCTAATCATTCCAATAGTCAGTGGCATGTGTGTATATGTGTGTGTGTGTGTGTGTGTGTGTGTGTGTGTGTGTGTGTGTGTGTGTGTGTGTGTGTGTGTGTGTGTGTGTGTGTGTGTGTGTGTGTGTGTGTGTGCAAATCCAAACATCAAAGGCCTGTGCTGTGCACAAACAGGGTTATGAGAACAATTTGTCTTGCATTAGTTTGCAGTCGGTTACGTTGTTAGTGAACTTAGCAAAGTGCAAACATCCAGCAGCTGAGTGACATCAACACTCATGTCCAGAGCATGCTGCTTCTTATGCTACAAATAAGCAAAATTACTGCTACTGTGTGCAACCTATGATGTCAGTCAAATGATTGTCTCGAAGACAAGGACCAGGTCTGCGTCTACTAGTAGTCAGTTGTTGTCTTCAAAGCGACCTTGGCGAAGCAGCCTACCGGTCTGTTATTCAATCGGGTCAAGTTGGCAATTGCATGCAATCTGTTTGTGATTCTATGGAAATTAACTCTGATAAACAAATCCATCGCCATCTATACACACAGAAATGTACATTGACTACTTACATTAAGACTCCAGCCAGAAACTCATAGATCTGAAACTGAAATTCTTCCACAAATAGCAACAGGATGGCAATTTATCTGCACAATGATTTAGGCACTGAGCAGCGTTACCTGATAGAGGAATATAATCAGAATAAAAACAGTTGGCAACTAGTTGAGCTGAATTTCGTATTGCAAAGTGACACATTGTAGATGAGTTGCACTCATCGGTGCAGACTGACTTAGAATGATTGCAACATGTTGGCAGTCTGTCTGTGTCTATAAATTGAAAAGCTATGCCCATCTGTCTAAGACTGATTACAGTCAGACTTGTTTGGACACGAGATGCCTCCCATCAGGAAACCTCGGCAATCGGCTTTTGATCGAAAATGTTTGTTGAGGGTTGGCGTTGCGTTTGTTTGTTTGTTTTTGGAGCAAGAAGTGATGCAGACCAGAATAGTTTTTGTATCAGGCTATAAACATATTTCTGCTGAGGCTCACCAGAGCCTCTAGTGGGCATTAGAGGTACTGCATTGTTTGACTTTTTGGCTGCTTTACCTTCACACAAAATCTGCATGTACTTCTTAGATGTATTTATTTTAATGAATGGTTACATTTTGCAGTATTTCTAACTGCATTTCTCGCTCTTCTTTGCACATTAGTTGGATTAAGCTGCCGTTGAATCCCATCACTGCATAGCTTTGTTTTCTTATCACTCCCATCACAGCCATAACATGTATAGTTGATGACATAATTCATCACAACGGTGTATTCCCTGTCTGCCTTGCATACTTGCAGGTGCATAATGGTTATGTCTGCTTGTGGAGGGCAGCGCTGACTGTCTGTCTTACTCACCGCCTCTTTATCTTCCAATAACAATCTCTAGACTGTGAGCGAGACGCAGAGAACAGTTTTTACCCAACAACAAAGGCGAGAAAGGCAGATGGGAAGTTCCGTGTGCCTCAGCTGAACACAAAAATGCATGTTAGCAATTACTGTTATTAATAAATCAGTTATATTAAGGGAAGCAATCATTGGATTGTTTCATATCACTCCAACACAGATGCTCAGCCGGCAGTGTGCTATGTTCGTTCATTTCCTTTTTGCATTTTTCCCCCTTTTTTTTCTGCTTAATCAAAGCTGGAAAGCTGCTTGACCCCCCCGTGGCTTTTTCTGTGTAATCACAAGAGGTGAAACAACCACACAGAAATAACTCCTAACAGGCATTAGGTTTTCCTATTAGCTAATGTTTGGGCCGATTTGAAGTGGAAGGAGGGGGTGACGACTCCTTTGTAGGTCGCTCTGCTTCTTGTTACTCCCCGGTCGGTCTCAATAAATCACCATGCAGGCACTTTGAAATACAGCGGGACGACGACGCTCGCCTGACCGGCCCAGATTACAGCCGAGGAGTTGGTGGGGGAGGAAGGAGGCCTCTTCACTCTGAGCTCAGTTAGCAAAGAGCAGAGGACAAGAGCCTGACATCTAAATTACCCTCAAAGCAGCGCAGATTAATCATTCATTCTTCTGCAAGCCCCGGCATGCAGCTCCTGACACACACTTCACGTTCACACACTCGGAGAGCGTTCGTGAAGCCGTGTCAATCTTTAAATTTTATGACTTCCTTTAAAAAAACCTCATCATGCTTGTTTTACAGCTTCACTTTGACTCCTTGGGCAAAGGGAAGCGGCCTGCAAATCATAAATAATTAAAAATCACTTGTTGCGCTGCAATTAGTAGCAGATATGGACTTTCAGCAGGACAAAGAAGACTAAAATCACATTTTTATTGGTGCAATATGAGGAAATGTAAAAGGATCAGATAAAAACAATCTGTCTTATGAGAGAGGAGTCTGTTGTAATGCTAAAGGTGTGGGAGGTGATGGAAGCGGTGCTGTTAGGTGCGGTTGTGTAAAGTATGCTTTCAGAGCTTCACATCAGTTTGTTCCAAACTGTACACAGACTCATTGTTCGGTGATAAGAAATGACATGAATGTAATCCTATAAAACTGCCTTCAGGGCATTTCCTCTGGTGGAGATTTGTCCCACGATTCCAAACCTACAGTACTCTGTGTGTAGAGTTCATTTCTCACTATGCACCAAAAACCTGGACTGTTCACATTTCCTACAGACTACATCAGTGTGATGTCATGGGATTACATCAGACTGTCTAAACAGCATGCTACTTCAAACACGTTTTGCATGTAATTTTATTTTGTACACTGTGATGTGGAGTAAATTTGATAGTATCTGAGAGAGCAGCTTGTGCCAACACAGACTTGAATAAGATGACTTGACCAATGTTAGAAACTGTACAGCTAAGTTACAGTTAGCAAATGTTAGTTATACATCTTTCATCTCATCATTAACTGATGGCAAAAACCAATACTTAATACATTATTATCATGAATCACTTTAACTGTTGAAGCTAGCTAATTAGCACTTCTGCTCAGGTGTAATTTTGCTAGTAAGTGACTATAACAAGTGTGGTTAGCCAGTAACCTGTAACTTAGCTTAGCAGCATTAATCCAATGGTTAGCTAAAAAAAAAAATGAAAATGGCCTTTTAAATTGCTGTTGTTAAAATCTAGTCGCAAAAAAAGCATGACATCACCCACTGGTTTCAGTTTGATGCCTGAATATTACCATACTTTGAATATTTTCAGAACCATGGAGATGAGATATGTGACGTGTTGGAAGGATATTAGCAAGAGTGAGAGGGAAGTTCTACGAGATCTTAGCGAGACCTGTTGTGATGGTTTAGCACTGCTTCAACTCGGCCTCCTATATTTTTGTCAGTGTTGCCAACTCCTTAGTAAGGAAAATTGCTATTGGCTGTCCCAAAAGTTGCTAGAAGTCGCTAAATGACATAATCGCCTAATTGGTCATGCTTATGTATTTCTAACCTATCTTGCAGGAGAGAGAAACAACATTGTGGAAGAGACATAAAGTGAGTTAAAAACACCCTAAATTCTTTTAGCAATTATAGTTTTTTTTAATGTCACAATTCCAACCAGGATGTTTAATATGGAGCTACCAGGCCTATCCCTGTATTTTCCTTGTAACTTTAGCTAATGCTAGCAGACATGCCCATTGTCCTGCCCATGCTGACAGCAATTTTCCCCTCTCCCAGATTCTTCTGGCTAGTACCCACTAATGTACAATGTACAAATTACATGACCCCTAACATAGCAAATATCTAAAAAACCTTAGCTCACTAACTTTATTGCTATCTGACTGCTATCTGTATAGCCACATCAGTGTTAGGTTCTGTCTGTCTGGGGTGGAATCTGTGTTTTGCTGGGAGACACTTGTTTTGTGGAGGTCAGTAATCAGTGGATGCCATTTCTAAGCAAATGTCAGCTATTGTTGCTAACGGTGGATGCTAGGCTCAGAAGCGAGGCATTAAGAGGTAAACAAAAGACTCCTAGCCTTTGAATTCATTGAACTAACAAAAACACATAGCCTCAAAGTAGGTTGACAGCAGGTGGAAGGAAGTTAGAGAAAGTTAAGACTCAGATCAGGTTATACTCCGAGATTAAGGTGAGCTGTATCTGGTGATTATCCTCCAGTGTCAGGGTTAGAGTCGGGAACATGGTGGTAACCGGTTAGATGGTGTCCAAAATCCATGGTATTAACTTTGGCTTTGGTTTGGCACCCATGTGGGATATTTTTTGAGGAAAAAGGCAATAAAGCATGAGTGGAAAACACATCAGTGGAAGACAAAAGAGAAAGAAAAGAGAAGGAGAGCCAGATTAATGCCACCTACTCTGCCCTGAACAATCAATTGCCCTCCTACCTTTGGCTCATTTATTTAGCACATTAGTTTACTTTATGATTAATTAATGATTAATACAGTTATATTTATGATGATTGTATCGATTATTCCCACTCCTTACTGATCTCCATCCCCCACGCACCCACACACTCATACATAAGAGCTCTGCACTTTGTTTGTTAGATAAATGTTTGCATGGTTAATTTAACTCGTACATATTTCCATCCAAATGAAGCCTGCATTTTGACCACAATTCCTGAAAGCAATTTCAGTGTAAATCCATGCGCTTATATAAACAATACATGTATGTAAATGTTCTGAACATCTTCAGAAGAAGAGGAGGCAACAGGATAATGTCGCTTAAAGATATTGTCCAGTGAAGGTTTTTTATGCTAAAATCAGAAATGCACATTAACATCACGTGAACAGAAAAACACCCGTTATGATGCACAAAGCCGACATCTACAGTTCCAGCACCGAGTCAGTTCCTCCAATGTTAAAATGTCCAACTTTACAGCAAAAATAAACTTTTTTTTACAACCTGGTGAAAACACTTTTAGCTTCCCCAGTCATAGCAACTATACTTGAGGACAATCATCTGTTTAAACTGTATTAAGGTTTAAAGTTTGTATTATTAGGGACATGGCCTCTTATACACAGGCGGATGTAGCAGCTAGTTGTCTGCTAGCTTTACCAAACTGGACCTCTGGACTGTGTTTGTGCTGTTGGAGACTTTTGGAGCATTTTAAATGCAATTATCTGACCAGTAATATGGCTGATGTGCGATTGATTGTACTGCCTTATTTGGATGTTAGTTGGTCGCTCAGTTTTAAAAAGTTTGTACATGACATTTGCTTTAACAGACGCTTCTCTTTGTGAGGTTGCTTTGTCTTGTTAAACACCTTTCATTTATGTGATTGTTGATTAAAATTAATCATCGGTGCTTTGCAGCACTTGAGTGTTAGTTGTTTACAAGTCAGAAATATTGAAACAGGAATTAAACAAACCATGCACCTTTTATCTGAGCTGGTATTCATACATTCAACAAGATGATTAAATATAGATTTGTCTGTGTGAAATTACATTATCATGTCTGGGAAGTCACTCCAAACAAAGAAACACTTTTTCCTGCTTTGGTAACGCTTGCCGTGATTGTTTGGAAGGCACACCAGCCGCCAGTCAGTCAGTCAGCAGCTCCTGACGAGGTGCAGGGGGGCCAGAACACGCTCATCAGCTCAGGGCCCCTGAGTGGATGTGAAGGTGAGAGACGGGGATGCAGAGCGACAACGACACAGGAGATAGCGTGTCACGTTGTGTTTACTCCTTATCTGCCCCCGGGAAACAAAAGAAGAAATGGCTCCAGTCAAAACAACCAGTGTCGTCACACGCTTCCTGTTTGCCGGTGCTTTCCCGCCATCACTCAGCGCACAGGTTGAGTGAATCGGTGTCACTGGAAGGAGAGCAAACTGAGAACTTTAAAAGCCTGAGTCAACCTTAAGATGTCTGCCTGATGGGGAAAAAAACCCTGTGACTGTATCTCTGTGGTTTCTCGTCATGTGTTTGAAAGAGCAGCTGCAGACTGGATTTTCTGAACGCTGACAGCTAAAAATAAGCCTGCTTGTCAATGTGTCAGGTGCTCATTGAATAGAGATGCGTTCACACCCAGCTGCTGTGTCAAAGAGGAAACTTTAAATGAGGAGGAGGAATTCAGGGGAAAAGTTAACTTCGAGTAAATTATTCACTGTAGTTATTATATTTAACACACAGATTATACTCTTAAAACATAAAGGAAACCACCTGATAACATCCAGGTTCCCCTCGGGTGGTCAGAGCCCCTGTGACCTGATGTACTGTTGGTCTGTAAGGGTGAGATCATGTCTGGGTGTCTATCAGGGAATCTGTGGGCTCCTGTGAGATGTCAGGTCCACTCATAAACTGCATGTAAAATATGCAGTCAGCATGACATCACCCACTGGTTTCAGTTTGACGCCTCAACATCACCATACTTTGAATATTTTCAGAACCATGGAGATGAGAGATATGATGTGTTGGAAGGATATTAGCAAGAGTTAAAGGGAAGTTTTACAAGATGTTAGCGAGACCTGTTGTGATGGTTTACCTCTGACAAAAAGACAGGAGGCTGAGCTGAAGATGTTAAGATTTTCACTGGGAGTGACCGTGGAAACAAAGATAGGGAGGGTGAGATGGTTTAGACATGTGCAGGTGAGGAATACCGGATATGTTGGACATGTTTTAAATGTCCCGGATGTTTAATATAGAGCTATCAGGCAGGAGGAAGAGAAGGAGGACATGCTGAGGGCTGGGGTGATAGAAGAGGGTGAGCTACAGGGCTGGGTTGAAATTTGGTGCTTAATTCCAGCATTTCTTCACCCTCATAACTTCATAAGCACAGCGGATACCCACAAGACATTTTCTGAAAAACACATTTAAGCGCTGTTGGAAAATTGCAATTCCAAGAGTCACAATCTGAAGGCTAAATCTTGTTTAGCATGATTTTTCTCTCTTCCCAGCATCATTATGATGGATCTATTGTAGTTTACTGCAGCGGTTTAATGCCTGTGCCATAGAGGAACAAAAAGAAGCATCGGTACCCTGGATGGTTCATCTGTTTTCTGATAATTTACTGAAGAAAACTTCCAAAAGTGCATTCTGGGTAAACTTTAAAAGCTCATATCAATATAGGAAAAATATAGGAAAAATGTACTTCAAGAGGTTTTTAAACATGCTACAGTTGTCGTACATAAAAATCAGATGATAGCGACTGACTTTAAATGGAATGAGCCATCTGATTATTATTAAAAACACTTGGTGTAATGCATTCTTTGGTATTAAAATCTCACCTTCCTAGAAAACGATTACTTAACCAGTAGAAAAAAGAGGAAGCCAAGAAAGGAAAGAGCTATTTGAAAAAAGAAAATCAGACAAAAGCCGGATTCAAGGATAGTGAACCTTACATTTGGTGGTTTTCTGCCATTTCCTTCACTGTCTGTATGCACTGGATGAACTGTTTTTTTTATTATAGATGTTTAAATAGAAGCTCGACAGTGTAAATGCATTAAACACATTCATCATGTTCGCAAAGACAAAAACAGTCAAATTCAGCTTTTTTAATGCATGTGTATGTTTCACTGCATAGCGTTTTACTGGGTCACAGATGAATGTGACAGGTAATAAAGGAGGACGTTTGATACCTGTGGAGATTAGGTGAGTTAATACGTTTTAAATCTATGGAGAAAAAATTGCTATGAATAGGACCCCCCCATGTATACACATCATGCTGCAGCCAGGCTAATTAATGAAGCAAATGCATTATTATGATTGGCTTCAATTGAGGTTAATGAATACCTGTTAGACATCCTCTGATGGACAGTTCCATTAAATGCTGGAGGAGGTAGAGGGGCAGTGGATCGGAGCATTAGGGTTAAAAGGAGCTCCAGCTGTTTCGACTTTTAGTCCCCTAATATGCTACAAATGCTTTTAGAGACATTAAATATTCTCATTGTCTTAAAAATCAACCAATGATGGCTTGTATTTGCACATGCAATGCACTCTGGGTCAGTGGAATAATCTGGTGACACTCAGAGCAATTGCTCTCATTTCTAATGGCCCACAGTTAGCAGAGTGCTAACTGAGCTGCTTCTGATTGTGATTTCTAAACCATAGAAAACAACAGAAGTCATATTAGTCATTCCTGTAGATAAAAACTGGAACAAAGTGAGAAAATGCTTTACCACAAAGGCCCACAGTTGAGTTGCAAATACTGCTTCTTATAGGCGACAATTAAAACCAAACGCTGTGCTGACAGTTTCCTCCTGTATGAGTCGGAACGGCCTCGGACAGCAAGCCGAGATCAGTTTATGAAACAAGAATCAGACAGTCTCCTGCTGGGAGGAAACCATCACTCGGGAAGCAATTTGTTGCAGTACACATGCACAGAAATTCAGATTAACTGCCGACATTCAGAGTCCAAACAGCGCTTCCAAGATTTAAAACAGAAATTCCTCCACAAATAGTCATGTAGCTGCTAAAGGACGGTGACCGGAGAGCTCAGCCATAACCAGAATACAACCAGCTATCAGCTACTTAGGTCGAGCTCAATGTTGCAAAGAGACACATTGCAGACGAGTTGTGCTTGTGTGTGCAGGCTGACTCAGATTGATTGCAACTTGCAGGCAATCTGTCTGTATTCGTAAATAAGACGGATATTATTTGCAAACCTTCACTGCAATCGCAGTCAGTCCAAATCAGACTGCAAGGTTGCCTCCCACAAGGAGACCTGTGCAAATGCTTTGTGATTAAAGCAACTATCAGTCACCAAGAGAAAAACAATGTAAAGCAATCAGCTGGGCACAAGCTTGTTTTGTTTCCTGGCTGGAAGGAGGTTGTTGTCATATGTTTACCTTGACTCAACCATTACCAGACCACACTAACTTTAGGTAGTGTGCCATTGTAAACAACAATGGTTTGTTACAATGAGGGATACATAAAAACGAAGACATCTACAGTGATTTTTTTAAATTACTTAAAATGCTGATGTAATTGTTAATGTAATAATATGTATGTACATGTTTTCCTACCCATGGCTCCTTTGAGGACTTGTTAGGGGGTGGGGAGTTGCTCACACTACAGAAGCTGTGTTTGTATATGAGGTGAATGAGCAGAGCTTATAAAACCTTTTACAGCTCTAATTTCCCTGACTGACATTATTGGGGAAAAATGCAGACTTTAGCATTCAGCTGCAAACGTTTGATTTATTCTCCCAAATATAACAAAATGAGGATAAAAATGTTTACAGGTAGTTTTATGAAATATTTTCATTTTACCAGCATCCGTCTACATCGCACCTTGCTGTAATCGCCCATTCCGTTACACAAAGAACAAGTGTCTTCACACCCCTGACATGTTTCAGACTGTTTTGAAAGCAGATGGGTGGGAGGCCGCGGGGGGACTTCTTCCTCTGAGACTAAACACCAGCAAACCACCGAGTAGGATCGAGCCCCCCATATGCCCCTGAACCCCCTCCTCGATTCACACTAACACACACACACGCACCGACACACTTTAATCACCCAGGGCATTTTACTTTTATGACTCCCCTGCAGCGGCTCAGGTCGACCCCGCCCAGCTCATTTTCTCAGCAAAGCCACAGAAGGATTTTTTTAATTTATTTGTGCAATGCAGGCAGGTGGGGAGAGTGACTGTGTGCTAGAGGGGAGCAGAGGGAAACATGTTGCGTTATTCAGCCGGGAGCGGAAAACTTTACAGAGTGCAAAGCCGCAGCGCTACACACACCAGCTTGTAAAAGTGTGTGTTTACAGTGTTTTTAGGAGCCATCTGGAAGCTCTGAAACATACAGGACTCCTGATCCTGAATCTGCTGAGTCAGCGTTAGGACCTTTGGCGATGAGAGAGAAGACCTGAGCGATGTGCTTTTCATTAGGTAGTCACGCCACAGATTAATCTAAAACTAAATAAGTGTTAGTTTTGAGGGTGGATTTATTTGTTTCAGTTTATTAGTGTTTGAGCCTCTTTTCATAAGAACTGTGTTCTCTCTCTGTGACACATGGAAACTTTACGGTTTTAAAGGGCTTGAGCTACACTCGTCGGTTGGAGACTGTTACAGACTCAGGAGTATGCTTCCTGTTTTCAAACTCATGCTGTCACAAAAAAAAAAGTGACCTGTCTGTGAACACGAGCAAGCCGATAGCAATCGCTCGTTATGCTGTGACACAGGAGTTGATCGCACCTACTTGATGACCCTCAGCTCGTTTCACGTCAGCTCATTGGGTCAGTTTTCAAAATAAAAGACTCTGTCATGTCCCTGCGTCTTGGAGCCCGGCTTTTCAGTTTTTGTATATTTATGATTTCTTTTTGGTTTTGAGAATCAGTTATTTTGGTGTTTTATTCATTGTTTTGTTTGTAGTATGGATTGTATTGTTTGCATTCTTCACTATGTCCCCAGTGACCCTCGTATATATCGATATCTGAGTCTTGGATTATTGGCTTTCTTTGAGATTGACTTATATGCATGCGTAGGTTTTAGCTAGTTCTTAGTTCATAAAGTTTAGAGGTACAAAGTCTGATCATTATTCTTAGCTTTAGTTAACTTAGTTCATTTTCTTTTGCCTTTTTTATTTTTTAGTCTCACTTTTGTGTTTCGGTGTTCCCTGTGTCAAATTAACCTTCCTGTTGGAAGCTGTGTTTAGCTCCTCACTTGTTCCTCTTCCCTCATTATCTCTTGTATAAATTGTCTCAGTCCTCTGTCGCATCATCCATGCATTTCTTCCATAGCTCTGTTTGTTTGTATTCCTCGTGTTTCTCTGTATAGTCCAGGCTTCACTCTCTGGGATTCTCTGGATATTTGTAACTTGTTTATCTCAGGGCGACCTGCATTACAAACAGAAAATTAACCCTCATTACTGAGAAAACATACAACAAGATGTAAAGCATGTCCACCTTTGATTTCTGCCACAGCCACACCTCCAACCTTATAATGTAGACTTTGTAGGTCTCGAAACTGGGCTCAAAGAACATTTTGAGGGCAACAGTGACACACAGGTGGATAATGCACTGATGGAAGAAGTTGCTGTATACCTGAACCCCTTTTTAACCTTTATTCACCATTTTGGGTTCAGCTAAAAGAAATATGTCCTCTGTTGTCCCTTTCTTTTCAAACAGAAAGTTTACCATCTCTGATGCAGCTAAACAGTTTGCAGCCTCGGACCTGAGAGGGTTAAAATTAACTAAAAATTAAAATATCCAGTCAAATAAAAACCCAAAGGACTCGTAGTTACACATTTTAAGGTGTTAATCAAGACAGGCTGTTGTGCTCTGATAATTTGATGTTGACAAGTGCTGATTGGAGGCTCAGAGAGCTGTTACAGCTCGCAGCTGTTCATAGCTTAAAAAAAACTTTTATGGACATTATTTTTTTATGCTCCACAATGAAACTTCACACATTAAACCCTCCAGTTTTTATATTTCAGTTGAACCTGCTGTTGCTCACAGGCTCAGAGTAAATGCTGGACTTTACAGGCTCATGAGGATCTGCTGTGCCCAGTCTAGTCCTCGTCTCTGATGCAAAGAAGTCCAAAGACCTTGCTTCCTGTTACAAGTATTAGGAACAATGCCTCGAACCTCTGAGGGTAGTTTTCACACTCGCACGGCTTCCACTGATCCAGCCACACAATGCACTGCTTTTATCACAACAGAGACTTATAATACAGATTTCAGATATTCGTACGAGTCAACGCAAGACTGCTCGCCTATTATCTCAGTGTCATTTAAAAGCTGTTTTTTTTCCTCCTCTTCACTGCAACACAACAGCTTCATTGTTCCCGCTTCATAAGTGAGATTAAAGCGCGGTTTAAGTGGCTCCAGAATCGCTGGGGGAGCCCATCTTTGGCGAAAATCATTGTTTTCGTGTAATTAATAGAAAATGAGGTAAGCCTTTTCAATAAAGGAGTGAAGGACAGATAAGAGAGGATGGGACACAAGATGCTATTGTTCCCCTCCGGCTTTTACGAACACACAGCTTCACGCATGGAGGATGGGACGCCGATGTAAGCTAACGCAGCTGTGGAGATAACATTCAGCAACGCTGGAGTGGAAAGAGGGGAGCTGTCAGGTAGGAACGAGTGACCGGCGAGCCAGAGAGTGTGATGCCACGTATGGCTGGAGAAATGGAAAACAAAGGGGTGGTGGAGGGGGGGGGAGCGTATGGTCTGTTTGCATTTTCATGAGTGATGAGATTTGGGAGGAGAGAGGGGAATAAAATAAAAGAATTTCCAGAGCAAGTGCGCAAACTTGATATAAATTCATGACTGAAAAGGTCTAACACAAATCAGAACTACAGAAGCGTTGCCTTCACAGTAAAAGCTGAGCCCTTTTTAAATGTGCGGGCTGCCTCAGCATTCACCATTTCCAGTTTTTTGCCATTTTCTCAGTTTTACTACGGCCCTAAGAGTTACTGGACAGTGTTTGTAGACAAGTGCATCTCTAGCAATGTGCTATGGTTCATGCTAAACATGTATACTTTTCTCTAGCAAGAGGTGGATTCCAGTGTATCTTAGACAAACACTAGATCAGTTTGACCGGCGCCAACACTGTCACCATGTTTTTCACTTGTCCAAAAAGGTGTTAATGTTAGCTAACATTATGTGCTTGGTGTTCACATGTTTACAAAAAAGTATTAACAAAGCTGACTGCAACTAATGTCAGATAACGTGATGTTGGATAGCAAAGTTACTGTCATCGATCACGTTCTCTGAATAGAAACATTAGAGAGGTAGCTTGCAAAACGATTAAGATTCAAGATTGTTTATTTGTCAGATGCATAGTTATACGAGTACAACACGCAGTGATATGTGACCTGATACGCTCCTCGACTGTCCAAAAAGAGAGAGAACATTATATACAGTGAGTGAATATATGCAAAGAGGACATGATGACTTCCCTGGTTAACAATAATATTAGCAAGTAAGACATGATCCATGAGTATAATGATATTATGGTGATCAGTGTTGGGAAGGTTACTTTTAAAATGTATTCCATTACAGAATACAGAATACATGCCCCAAAATGTATTCTGTAACGTATTCCGTTACGTTACTCAATGACAGTAACGTATTCTGAATACTTTGGATTACTTAATATATTATCATGCTTTTTACAACAACGTGAATGTACTATTGCTGTGTGATTTATTACTATTACTGAAGGTCCGCGACTCCGAACTGTAGTAAAGGGACCTCTGACTAATACGGCGGGGTCCCTGTCGGCTTGTAGCCGAAAAATAGCTTTACTTTGTTGTGTGGGTCAACTTTTCTTGCGAGAGACAGAGAGAGGCGTTGAAAGGCTGCTCCAACGGAACTTATTGTTTTCGGAGGAAAACACGAACAAAGTGTACAGTCGAGTCTTAATAGCTTTTACTTACAACTGGGCTCGTCAGGCACTCTTCTTGGCTGAAGTGGTTATTATTATATTTACATGCTTCCAGCTCCCGTTTTTCCTCGATGACAACTCGTACCTTTCCACTCCCCTTTTTCTCCCTCCTCGCTCACAGACACATAACGTGTATGGCAGTCCATTCTCCCTGCAACACGGACTACACTGCCCATGATGCTACATTCTTTAGAGCTATGCTTGTAGCATTCTGCCTGTTAGCTTAGCACAACAACAACAACAACGAAAAGGCGCTCTCTCACCCAGGAAACACACAGTCGCAGAGAGAGAGAGAGAGCGTCGCCCTGTAACCATGGCAACCGTAACGCTGCCGCCTGGAACAACAGAACGTAGCTGTCAAACAAAACTCAAACAGTCCTGACCCGCGACAATATGAAACAGGAAAGTACCGCAGTGTAATCCATTTATTTCAACAAAGTAACTGTATTCTGAATACCACCTTTTTAAACGGTAACTGTAACGGAATACAGTTACTCATATTTTGTATTTTAAATACATAACGGCGGTACATGTATTCCGTTACTCCCCAACACTGATGGTGATGCTCAGTTAGCTAAAAAATTAATTTAAAACATGAGTTCTCCTCTGGCATCAAGGATGTACCAGGTTAATTTCAATAGAAGAAACTGTCGTTCTTATTATGCATGTTAGCTATTGCTAGCAACCTATCAGCTAGCTAGCTGATCTTAGCTTTCTTGCCAACATTTTGTCACTAGCACAGCCTAATCATTGTGAGTTTTTTTTACTCAATGTCAAGTTTGTCTCTGAGTGTTGTGTCCAGAGTCGTTTGTTTTATAGTGATTAGATGCTTCATTTAGCAGCTAACATTAGCTAATGTTGCCCAACCATCCGTCAAGGCACTCTGGACTTAACATAAGCATCACTCCTTTAGATTTTTGAGGAACATGTTTATGCAGAAGTCACAATGGCTTGTAGAGATCACAGGAGACTCTTGATTTTAAAGATAACGTCCAATTGTTTAGATAATGGCAATCAAAAAGGGTTAATATATTGAAAAATGCAGTATTAAAAAAGCCAAAAATGTAACTTCAAATTTCAAGTTAGATATTTCAACTAAGTAACATAAGTAACATACCTTTTGACTTGTAATTTACCAGTGCCTGGCTTTTTTTTTTTCAGTGACATTAACAAGCTTCGTTTAAGTATGTCTTTCTACTTCATTAATTCTGCTCTCCCATTAACATTAAAAAGAAGGTATTACAGCCTCTATTTGTTTGCACCTAAAAGGTGTGAGAAAGTTGTTTAATGCCATAAAGTCTCTTAAATCACCAATTTGTGCCACATAAAAGAAAACACGTTGATATGGTTGGTTGATCCATGAAGCCTCTTATCTTCTATCTGACCTGCTTGATGACAGCGTGTTGAAGACGGCGTTATTGTGTTGCTGTAAGCCGGGGGACTTTCCACGCGCAAAACTCATACAGAGCAGACAGAAGGAAAAGAATGCACTCACGTCAGCACACGCCTCGCTTTCAAAGATACATTCAGCTGCAAGTGTAAAATGATTGCTCCTCAGTTCGAACCAATTATGGTGTGCATGATTGAAGCAATAAGAATCCCGGCGCTAACCTCAGGGCCTTTTTTTTTTTCTTCCTTTCTTCATCTGTTTCTTTCTCATGACTTTACTGCGAGAGTGCAGCCTCGCTGTCTTTGTTTAAATTTAACTAGTAAAAGTAATCTGCACTTTTCCATGCAAACAAGCAAACATTAACAGCACCCAGTTACATAGGAGCAATCATTTTCATGTTTTTTTCCTTCTCTACTGACTCACAGGATGAATCTCTAAATAAACATTATGCCCCCGAAGAAACGAGTGCATTTTCATACCCCTGCTTTATCCTCATTATCTCTCATTTAACTCGAATACAAACAGTGTAAGGCAATTAAGCTCGGTTCAGCACAGGGTCAGAGAGGAAGCCTGATAAAATTGGTCTAGCTCTGAGTACAAGAGAAGAAGTGAGCTCATACACACAAGTGCTGGCCTTCATTGTACCTCCACGTTTAGGGTAAAGGTACAGATACGGACTGAGGAACCCAAAAGCTGACAGGTAGTAGAAGTAGATACCTGTGTCAAAAGGAGAGCTGTCGTGTTGTGGGGTAACCCTAAGTACTGACACGAAATATCAGAAGATTTCAGATTTCAGTGTCGACATTAGCCATACTCAAGACTACCCATGCTCTGGATGGAGAATCTCAGACCTTTTTTCTTAGCTGTAGTTTGGTTCATAAAACATATAATAGTGTTTGTCTCTGCCCGTCATGGACCCGCAACGTGAACTTTCACTGAGAACCGTTCAAGCCTCATCTTCCTTGTGCTAAAGTGACTATATTAGTCAACCTCTCTCGGTTTTACAACCGCTATTCATTTTAGAGCTCAGTTTTTAAAACCTTACATGTAACTACAGCGCAGCAGTAGCCCATGCAGCAGTAACGACGACTAACCTCGTATTGTGGATGGATTATCTCAGTTGTTTTTCTGACTGATGTTTGGTCCATTTACAGCATCCTGCCATTCGATTGCCCCTAACCATCGGGAACCCCCGTTAACTTAACTAAGTTAACTTAACATTAACTAACTTAAATTAGCATTCATCGTCCAGCTTCACTGTGTTTATATTATGCTAACATAGCTGTGTAGCAACACGTAGCACATCATTATATACCAGCTAGCCAAACTTCAGTAACCCTACAAACGTCACTGTTGTTTACTTTCCTGTCTTCATTAATGTTGGAAGTGATAACAGAGCTGTACGTCTTAATTTGTTTCATTAATCCCTCAGTCAGAACCTGGTATATCATGTTTAGGTGGAAACTAGTGAGCTAACTTCTAACTCTGTTAAATTTAATAAATAAATTTAATAAATTCTGTTTTTCAGGATGCCTGGATGTTAAACTTAATTGTTACACCTGGTAAAGCGGCAACACTGGTAAATTTGGACAGTTTTTAACTCTCAGTTATGCCGCATTGACTGTTTGACTTTGGGACCTGAAGTGGAGTTTGGGCCCAGACATGGCTAATGACGTCAGACTTTAGCCATGCCGGACAGAAATTACCCTTTGAAGACCTATAGAAGCAGTAAGTATACAATTAGTTTACAAGTATACAATTCATGTAAAACATTATAAACATGACTGTATATAATAACCAGCTCAACTTTACTAACCCTCCAATCATTGCTGCTATTTAGTCTTCAGTCTTTGTTCACATTAAGGCTGTAAAAATCTAACAGCCAGGCACTAACACTGAGACTTTAAAATGCTCAAACCAAAACCAATCTGTTATGTCAGTGTGGTTATGTTAATTCATGGCCTGATGTGCCTGATGGAGAACATCCAGAACAATTATTAAATTGTTAGCCTGTTAGCCACTAAGCCTCACTCTACACTGAGTAATCTTCATTTCTGACACTTAAAGTGATTTTAATTTTTAAATTAGACCTCATCCTCTACTCAATAAGACCTGAAGCTAGTGACTAAGACCATAAACTCCTCAGGAAAGTGTTTTCATAAAGGTTGCACAGCAAGAGAAAAGTACGGCTGTTTTCTAGTATATTTCTATAGAACAGTAAATGTTTAGAGACCACAGGTGTGGCCATCTTCTGTATGAATGTCTGACGAAATTTTCAGGTCAGAGCTGATTTTCAGGACCATACATGTTGGAATCATCCGGCTTGTGTAATGTTCTCATGAGCTTATTAAGAATCACATGTGAGAGTGTGTTAATCACGTGATGTGCACTGCAGTCATTACTTTCAATTAGATTTTTACATTTTCCCTTTATGAAAGTATTCTTCAGAAATGGCCCAGGGAGAAAAGCAGTGCAGGTCATACCGGTAGTATTGTCATGAAATAGGATTTTTGCAGACAAGCTAATGCTGTTTTGATTATGGCTGTCAGTCTGCTGTCACATTACAGAGTTCATTTGAGGTGAACTGTGCAGTGCAATAACTGCAGGAGGAAGCAGGCAGGCGGTTGGATGAAAGTGGATAAATCAGCTGTATGAAGACGCAAATCCAAAAACAAGATGGCACCATGTGAAATAAGCAAAAGAAAAAGCACCACAGCTGGTATAATTAGCTACAAATGAAAACATCTGGATAGATTTTTGTGCAGCATATGATGCACATCAGTCCTCCAGAATCATTCAGACCCCCTCCTGAACTACTCCCCTTGTCTGCCAGCATACCTGTCATTATCTCAATCCTCCTGCTGCCGTTAGCTCCACCCCTCTGGTGTGTCAGACAGGTTAAAAACAAACACACTTTGGATTGTTTGCAGCTACTGTTTCTCTCCGCTCTGGTTCGTGTGCTTGAGCTTGTCCACAGTTTAAACGTCCTCAGATGTGAGTTCATGGGGGTAGGATAAGTTTCACATAATAGTCCACATCCAGTAAGAAAAACACAACGTAACTAAGAAAAATTTAACTATGTGCTGCCAAGACCACTTCAGCACGGTTCCAATTTCCCTCTTAAAAGGTTTCTCAGTGATTCAGGTGCCAGAAGAATTAGGGGGGACATGCCATGGCGGTGCAATGCGAATGAAGGTTGGGGGATAAGGGGGTTCTGGCGTGTATCACGTCGCATGTACTCTCATTTCCGCAGCTTTGAGTTTGATTTGTTGCATCCCGTCTCATCTTGCTTGCTTTCCTTCAAATACCCAGACTAATAGTGCAGAAACACCCTCCACGCCTGTATTACCTTCTGCTCCTGCCACTCGCCAGCTTTGATTTGCAGCAGGCCTGCATGCAACACTGATGCCTCACCTTTGTACTTGTCGATCAAGCGGCTGCCGTCTACAGCTGCAAGGCCGGGAGACGGTCCAGGTCTCGCTAACGAAAAGTGGATGCAAAACGTTAGCTCGAGTCCAGCAGCCACGTGTAAACAATGAATGGCCTCTTTTCATCTCCCCGAACTGCCTCCTCCACCCATGTCTGAAAACATGGGAGATGAAGAGGGAGGAAGAGAGAGAGACGGGAGGACCAAACCTCACCTGAAGCCAGAACACAAGTGGAAGAACTAACTTCAAGGATTTTACAGCACAGAAACATGTGGAGGGGTGAGTGGGCAAAACTAAAAAAAAAAAAAGTATTTTCTTTAACTGAAACCAGTTTTCAAAACATCAAAAGGTGAGAAAATTATGTAAGAAGGGTACAGACTGAGGAAGGAAACACTTGTACTTTTTGAGTTTTTCTATTTTATGCTACTTTAAAACTTCTTTTCCACCAGAACGAGCGCCATTATCACAACCTGCTGCCTTATTATCCAGATAAACTATGGCCTGCTTTTGGCTCCACATTGCAAAATGTTAATGCTTCTAGAGCCGGAAGTGACCATATTTGGATCAACGTTTTGCATAGCCTGTATGAGTGCAATGCACAGATAGAGATACCTGCTATTTAATGCTCAGTAACATCTAAATAAAATCCTAGAATATCACTCACCAGAATTATAGCTCAAACTTCTTGGGTGGTCTTTAAGTACAATTAACCACCAATTAACGACACAGCAGCTTCATTATTGGTCACACAATTGCATAAAAAATGCTCCAAAAGGCTTCTCCAGCACAAACACAGCCCAGCGGTCCAGCTCGGGGACCCTTCTCACCATTATTCATGCTATTAGCGGGACATGAAATATTAACCAGCCCTTTTTGACAGGATTGGTGCTTTTAGACCCTAAAACAAAATAGCAGGACTGGTAGTTTAAGAAAAAAAAGCCCTCTGTCCATTTGTAGATCAGCTAAGATAAAAGCTTGGGATATTTCCAGAAAGAGAATGGTAGTGATTCACCTGATTAGCGCTGCAGGTACCTGCTCCAGTGCTTTTCTGAACAGTAATAGAAAGAAAAAAAGAAACTTTTTTTCCCGCTGATATTCCCTACATAACACAGAGTGGGTTCACAGTGCAATATGGTTGTCAACCTTTAGTTCCTGATTTACTTTTTTGAGCCCATATTTCAAGCCTGTTACCATATCTGAGTCATTCCCTGAAAAATCAGTCACTGCCAGTGACCAGATTGTCTTTTATTTTAGTATATTTATTGAAGCCATTCACACTTTTATTTTCATAGTAACAAGAAGTTTAACATCTTTTAAAAACTGTAACCAATACTAATACTAAATCTGTTTTTTCTTAAGCACATTTTTCTTTAACCAGCTCTGAGCATCAGAGTTTAAAGTCCGTGACATAGAGCAGCGGTGCCCAACCGTTTTTGCACGACGGACTGGTTTAATGTCAGACAATATTTTCACAGACCGGCCTTTAAGGTGTCGCAGATAAATACAACAAAATAAAATGATACGACCAAGACAAAAACGGTGGTATGTTGTAAATATAATAATAAACGCGAATTCACTGTGTAATTGTGTAACTTTATTAGCAGCATCCTCCTGAAATGCACCAACAACATTGAGAGTAACATCCTCCTCTCTGCCCCTTAATGCTCTCTGGTCGCTATGGTAACGCATAAATATTTCTTTCAAAATAAGACGCACAACTACAACATGGGAAAAGACCCAGAGAAACTGAGTTAACGATAAAAACCCTGAAAACCATAAATTTCACACCTGAGCCTCAACTCTCGCGGCCCGGTACCAAATGAATGACTCACGGACCGGTATCAGTCCGTGGCCCAGGGGTTGGGGACTGCTGATGTAGAGAGAATAAGGCAAACACTGGTACCCTGGATGTATGATCTGTTTTCTGATAAACTTAAAAAGTCCATTCAGGCTAATCTTTAGAGGCTTGTATCACTTGTGTGGGATGGTTGGCTGCTCACAACAAGTTGGAGCAAATTAAAGGTCATTTTGTTACCATCTTCTAACTGTGATTTCTTCTATGCAAAAATAAATTTGGTCATGTTAATTAAACAACTTTGGGCCGTGAAGAAGTTTTAATAAAAATCCTGAAGGACCTGGATCACAGATTTTGGTTTCATGTTGTGACACTTGGAGTTGATCTGAAATTGCTTGCATGTCTATTTTTTGCATGTATAAAGTTCTCAGGGCTCAAAGGTTCCTCACATCTTCTGAGGTCTTGTAGCTTGGTTATGAAACTATAATCCTCTGCAACTCTTTGACAAGACTATTCTATAAAAATGAGAGCTCAAACTGAGATTTTTCTACTTTTTAAAACTATCACACTGGTTTTCTTTCACCTACTTCTTGGGGTTTTAAAGATTTTTGCAACTTCAGTGACATGACCGTGACATTCACTCCAAACTGAACTATACCTGTACATTTATGTACTTTTCAGTCCTCTCCAAAATTATTTCTGCCTGGGTAAAGCCTTACTTCCTCATAACTGCCACAACCTTCACCTCCACTGCTGTTGGTTTAGTGCAGGGGCGGAGGATGGTGGCGGTTGCTCTGTCATACAGCTACTATCCCTGAGAGAAAACTGGTTTGGGCTCGCGCCAGAGGAGAGTGCAATCAAGCATTTCTGATTTTTAATTAAAGCAAATGATTGCCGAGCTCTCTGCTCTGCATGTCTTTTTTATCAATCAATCATGATAAGCGTTCAACGGCGCTTTGTGTGTGAGTCACGGTGTCCTACCTCCAAAAAAAAAAAGCAGCATTTAAGAAGAGACGCAGCACATCGCTGAACAGGTTTAGACATCCTCATCCTGCATTCGAAGCAGGGAGTTATCAGATTAATTAAGTTTCCATGTTGAGGTTTAGAAGAATATGTGAGTTGGATTGTCTTCTTTGTGCATTTCGATGAGTGGACTGCATGAAAACGGAGTATACGCCCCCAGCAGTGCGATTTCACGTGAGAAAAGTGAGCGATGTTATTCCCGGCTGTGGCTATATTAGGAAATAACGCTCGAGGCGTGTCATTAGTTACGGGCACGGCGTACCACAAAATCAACCTTACTTCTCTCTGAGTTTCCATGGCAATTTCCATTCCAGCGTTGTTTAAAAAACAAGAAAGAAAGAAAGAAAGAAAGAAAGAAAGAAAGAAATCCTGTCCCTTTTAACACAACGCACACGTTCAGTTGTTCTTTGATGAAAACAAAACATCACCGGCCTCTCAGAGGGCTCAAAAGCTGACCTCTGACCCCACAATTTGACGCACCGCCTCAGGGGTCAGGGATGAATGAGGTGTGACGACGAGGCAAAGCAGGAGGGCAGGAAGGAGGTGAGGACGTGCACGATGGACGGGGCTGAAAGGTTCCTGCATTAGCTCAGCGGTGGATGTAACGTCAGCTCATGTGTGCCGCTTTTTAAGGATAAACTAAGCTTTATTTATTCTTAACCTCTGAAGTAATAGTCGAGAACTCAACTTGAACTCGCTGGTTCTTCCCGCGCCGCAGTGCTTTGATCAGTTTCATCAGAAAAGGTTAGTTTAGTCGCTCTTCATACAGGAGTCATGTTGGCCAGTTGAAGAGATGACACCAGGTCAGGGTTAATAAGCTAAATCCCACTGATGTTAACGAGCTGTGCCATACACTCTGCGTAGTCCTTTCCCATAAATATTTACATGAAAACGCTGCATTGGTTAGTGAAAGGATACAGCAACATGGCCGCCAGCTGGACACGGGCCTCCTGACACATTTAAGTCTATGAAAAGATGTCCAAACACAAGTCAGTTTGTTACAAATGCTATCATTTATTATGAAAAGCATTTAATTACATTTGAAATGTATGTTTTATAACAATGTTATTAGTACTGCAATGGTTCAGTAATACATTGTTTAAAAATAATTTCTGAACTGTTACTTTTTTTGATAAATTTCTATAAAAATAAGTGTAAACTATAAAAAGTGATGGCTTTATGCCATTATTTAAACTAGTTTACTGTCCTGTCAAAGTCTGCAGATGAGTCATTTTGTCTGTTCTCCTCAGTAATACACATCTAACACTGGTTCACACAATAACGCATACATCATTTTCACATCTTTCTGATAAATTACTTTAGTAAATAAAATCTGTTTAGTTGTTAATATGTTAAGATTGTAAGCGTTAGTGTCACATTTTCATATTTTGCAGGAAATCTTTGACACACATATCATTCCACAAGCTGACAGAGACAAACTGACAGTAAAAAAGTACATGATTCGTTAGGAAAAATAGTGAATAGTGCTTTCAGTGATAGTATTTTGATAGCTGTAATTGGGAATCCGAGGCAGAGGACCTTAAAAAGAAAGCTAGCAGGACACCCTCAGTAGCTAAAATAAACTTCATGGCAAAAACAGCAGCTAATGGAAATTGTGTGTAATTATGTGTGTATCACTTGCATTGCTATAATAAGATCCTGTTATGTTACCTTGTACTCTGCGTATAAAAGAAGAGGCTAAAAGGGGTAATTGAAGGTCTCTTTAACATCAGTTAAAAGCATGTTTACGCATCTCTAATCATAAAAGGAATCACTGTAAGCTACTTGTGCTTGCTGTTTCCTCAAAGCATACTGTATATAATTTTTGTTTGTTTGTTTGTTTTAAGTCTATGCAAGACAGAAAACTATTAAACAAACACATAATAAACTAAAAAGTGGAATCATAGACAATAGAAAAAACAAGTGAAAGACAATAATCAAATGTTAAAAGGCTGGGGGACCATGTAAAAGTTCTTTGAGAAGTATTTGAAGGAGATTTTATTCATTTGTGAGGCTGATCTCAGACAATCCCAAAAGCTGAGGAATGCTTAACTGGTTTGAAAACAGCAGAATCTCTTTCTGGGAAGCCTGTATGTACTTTTCAGAGAAGCAGCAGCTGATTTTGTGTCGGTTTCAAATACTGTACCTGTCAATCACAACTCTGTATTATAGCTCTGACAGCCTCGCTCCCATCTCCTGTCATCTGCCTGCTAGGATTAATTCATGAGGTGTGACGCATGCCATCGTGCGGGCCGACTGTGAGCACAAGTTCACAAACATCCTGACTGATGGCAGTTCAAATACAGAATGGCAGTACATCACCTGACAAGGTATTAAACTCACTCTGGGCTCTTAAATTACCCGAGGCATTTAAATTATGAGGAGCGGTTATTGTTGCTGCGATGTTCCAAGTATGGCTGCTGGATGAGACATTTCTGAGAGTCTAACAAAGAAGCATTTCTCATCACTGGCTCGATGGTATGGGAATGTATTATTTGCAAGGATGAGACGATCTGTGGAAATGATGAGATTGCAGTGAAGATTTTAAGATGTAAAGCGGCAGCAGTGATGTGTGAAGGATGAAGGGAACTGCAGAGGAGTCAGACAGGCATACTGTGTCTGACTCCTCAGCAGGATATGTACTGTAAAACATATGTGTGTGTGTGTGTGTGTGTGTGTGTGTGTGTGTGTGTGTGTGTGTGTGTGTGTGTGTGTGTGTGTGTGTGTGTGTATGATATCATAATGTTTTGATAGTGTGTGATGTCCTGAGCAATCATGCAGCAGTCTAGCGGTTGGCTTTGGCAGCAGAGATTAGCGTCTGTGCAGAAGGAAACTATTTTCTAATCATGTGGTTTGCGCCAAAGTCCTGTTTACAGACACAGTCCTATATGCTTAATCTCAGTGACGAGCGAATCTTTCGGCAGGCAGACACCTCGCATTCCTCCATTCAACATAACCAGAGCTATGCGGGGAGCTTGGAGGGCGATTAGACAGAATTAGCGTGCTGACGGATTGATGAATGGAACAGCAGATAGCCACTGTCCACCGATGCAGAGAATACTGACAGAAAGTGAAGTTACTAAAAAGAGGAAATGAGCAAACATATGTATGAAAATGTAAGATGCCATTAAAAAGACATAAAAAGTCAGTTTTGAGTTCAATGTTGACATTTTTCTTTACCAATTCAGGATTAAGATTTTGTCATTACATTTCGTGAAACTCCAATTTTGAATTAAATATGAGGTAGGTTAAAAGTAAGGTCCTTACATAAATGTTTCCATGCTATACATGGTAAATAAATATGTCAGTGGTATGTTGTAAAAGTCTAAAACACTGGTCAAAATTTACAAAATTCCAGTTTAGTTTAGTTTTGTGTTAAAAGTAAAAAATATATTTATACATAGTATCAAGTAAGATGAGGTAAAAGGTATAAATTAAAATTCTAAATTCTTAATCAAGATGTCAAAATCACAGGAAATAAAAGTGAGTAAATATGTTTTAAATAATCATGCAAATATTCTAACATTAACATATGGCTTAAAAGCTAAATTTAAGCATTGAAGACTCTAACTATGCTTTAAAGAGTCAAAATTATAGGATTAAGGTCAAACATTTAATTTACTTAATTTTATTAGTTTAAAGTAAGAAATAAAATTAAAAATGAAATTAAAATGTAACTATCACAGTTGTGTACTGATAGGGTTAACTTTATCAAGCTAGTAATATAAGGTAGAATTTTAAAAGCCTGGTTTCAAAACATTAGAATAATATGAAATGTTACACAAAGGGTTATTAAGATTATATACTTGCAGATAAGTGAGCGGAAATTTTAACTGCCAAGTGAATATAATGAGTTAAAATTGAAAAATATCAGTAATACTTAAAGTTAAAAATTTAGTCTTGATTCAGCAAGTCAACAATAAAAAGTTTCACACTGAAGTTTCATATTACCACATTTCAAAGTTTGTATTAAACGTGTGAATGAAAGAAAATAGATCTGAACGAATCAAAATGCCAAACTAATTAAAATATAATAATAATAATAATAATAATTGTTTAAAAAAATGGTTTAAAATAATAAGAATCTTAAATTATTTAAACTTACTTACCAAGTTAAAAAAAAATTTTTTACAGTAAAACTTGAAAATGCTTACTTAAAGTCAAAATTTCTCACCACTAGTCTTCAGCCTGATAATAAAATGGTAGAGAACAGTTTGTGCAGTAACTTTAACAAACTGTTACCGTAAGCGCCGGGAGCCCAACACGATCAAATGACGCTGTCGGCTCATTTGGGGGGGCTGCAAGTTCAGGAGGGCTCAGGGGAGTCTGGATCAGACATCACTTCGTGGTACAGTAGCAGCTACAACCTTGAGGTTATTATGACATGACGTGTCTCACATTGTTGATCTTTTTCAGGCAAACAGCCCAACCATCCACAGCTTATGTAATTCCACCAAACTCCTAAGGGAAAGACATTATGAGCCTCAAGTTCTCTCTTTTTCTCATATTTATTTTTCCTGCCTGACCCAAAAACAGATTTAAGGTCCTTCAGCACATCAACAATATAAAACTTCTCTTATTTATTCCTCTTTAGTCCTCAGAGTTCTTTGGGGAGATCTTTTAGTGCCTCAATCTCAATCTTTAATTAAAGGAAACCTATAATTTTATCATTCAATATGTTCCTTGCATCAGTTTTCCCCCCCCCCCCACTTAAACTCATATCGTTTTTCAGCCGCTGAACACAGACTGCCTCCTGACACAACATGATTAAAATCTAAAGGAAACTTTCTGCTGCTGGGGAACAATAAATGAACCATTTTTGACCTTGACAAAGTCACCCTCAGGTTCAGTAATTATCTGTAGGGCACACATTTGTGTATATTGTGGTTCAAGGCACAGAAATAGACTGTTACTATAACCCGATTTCTAATATGTTAGAAGAAGCACACATTTTTTACGCCACAGTCCTGAATTATAACAGCGTTTCAGTAATGTATTACCATACAGAGTGCTGTTTAACCAACTGACTCACACTGATTATATCTGATTATCCTAAAAAATATCCATGTGTGTCCTAACTTTATTTTATAGAGCTCATTTGTCCCACACAATCAAAATTGTCAATCATAGCCTCCTATTTTTGTCTGTTTAACACACATTTTTTAATTGACTTTTAAGTTATAATATTTACTTTTTTATTAAATACTTTTAAATATGTAATAGATTTTTCTTTGCCCTATTAACATTATTTTGACAGTATAATATTGGCATAGTAAAAGATTTTACTTGTTGTCCCCTAATTTTGCTTTAAGTCAAATGTGAAACTTCTCATGTTACACTTTTGACTATTTAACACAGTTGAAACATTTTTGTTACTTTTCTGACACATTTCACTTGATTTTTTTTTTTTTTTTTTGGCAGTCAGAATGTTGGCCTTTGAAATTGTAGTTTTTAAAAACAGAAATGTAACTTTTCCCCACATTTTTGTCAGTTTTAAGGCTAAAATTCATTCTACATCTATAACTTGGTGAGCCCAAAATTTTGTCACATTTTTACACAGCTGTAATTTTGAGTTTTGAGCACAATTTTTATATTTTATAATATTGGTGTAGTTAATCTAATTAGTATTGATTTTTCCAGTAAAAATGTATACTTAACCACTTAAAATTGATTTGATGTCATCATTTACTGAAACTGCAACTTTTTATCTTAATTTCTGAATATTTAACTCATATTTTTTAGTTACTTTTTAGTTACTTTTGTCTTAAGTCAAAATTTGGCTTTTTTGCTTAATATCATTTTAAACACTGTTTTGAATTGAATAAACATTTTAACTCAATTAAAAACAGTGTTTGAAATGATATTAAGCAAAAAGCCAACTCATTATTGTTGGCTTAGTCAATCCAAATATTGACCTTTCATAAAAATACAGCATCTATTTTGAGAAAACAGAGCATTACCTGATATGGCACCTGAAAATATTAAACCAAAACTGCAAATACAAATCTTTTAATGTTTGTGACATAAGTGAACCCTTCAGGCCTTCGCAAAAATATAAATACTTAGCTGGAGGTCCAATAATCAGCTCCAAGGGGGACAGATTTTCACTATATGGACAGAAATGGACATTTATATCCGTATGTCTGAGACAGTATTAATTAAGTAGACCAAGTTTTAAATTTATTTAATTCTTCAACTTCCACAGTTCTGGATTATAACAGCGTGTGAGTAATATCCTAAAAGCTTGCGTTTTTGCCTATGTGTGTCTTAATTCTTGCTCTCATGTGCCAGACTCGTGTATGAGTCTGCCCAGGCACTCATTAACTCCTGACTGAGTTTTTATGGATCCCTTCCTGATGAACACTGAGGTGATTATTTGGGTAAAAGGGCAGCGGACACTTCCAGGATGTGGAAATCATGACACTGCAAAATGGCGGCTTGTGGCACTGTAAAATGTGAGCGCGGTCTAATTTGTGAGTCTCAGACAGCCTATTAAAAATAAAACCCTCATCTAATACCAACAAATACGCTTCCAAGTCTAAGCGGAAATCTTTGCTCACACTCCCACACACACACACACACACACACACACACACACACACACACACACACACACACACACACACACACACACACACACACACACATTCTTTATTAACAAGGTAAAAATAACCTGTAAAACAAAGAAGATTGTTTCCTCGTCAGAAATACTATGGTCTGAATGATCTGCACCGAGCGCAGGGAGGGTCCTCGCTTCATTTTGTGTGTCGTCACGCCTGTGTGCACACACACCTGGAAATGTGTGTGTTTTGTGTTTTCTTATTGTAAGAGTTGTATTGCAACAGTACACCAGCTTGGCCCAGAGGCCCTTTGGCCCCCCACATCATCCATCTCTCACTTAGAGGGTCACGGAAGCTGACTGGCTGCTTTCACTGCTCTTCAGGATCTCCAGCTGATTGTAGAGGCCTCTCTTCTCAATCTGTATTTATGTAGTCCTGGCTTCCTCTCAGTCATTAAAGTTTATTGATTATTTTATTACATTTTGTATAGTTTGTGTGTTGTGTTGCACTTTAATAAATTGTAATTGTTCTTAATTTTGTTACATTTGAACTATTTTTTTGTCTTTTGAATTTATTGAAATAGTTTCTCGTTGGGTATTATTTGTTCGCTGTCTTGGTCACTTGTCATTCTTCCTTCTTCTCTGAATAATTTTGAACTTAACTAACCTACACAAAAGGTGCTGTGCAAATAAAGTTTGATTGATTGCCTGTTGGCTTGCGTTTCATGTGTTCTCGTATTACTCGAGCTCAGGTTTTTGGTTCCTTTTTGATTTTCTTGTTGGACGTGTGTTTTTGTCCTGCATTTCAGTCCTCTATCAGCCTATGAACTTTCCGATTGGCTAAATTTCTTTATTAAGCAGGGTAAACATGGATTACGATTTTTATACCATATTATGGAGACCTTAGAGCAAACATTTAGCTCCTAAAAGTAGTCCTAAATTTGATTCATTTATTTAATTGCAGAAATAAAAAAAACAACCTATAAAAGTCCTATGAAACAATGAGTCAGTCAGCTGTCGAGCCAACTACTGTATGAAACTAAATAAAGGAATAAAGGACTTTTGTTTGGGCTTTTACAGAAAAGGCTTTTAACCTTCATCTGTCTTTGGCTGAGTGCTGCGGGTGCTGCAGCAGAAAACTTGCACGTGCTTTAAGTTTCTTTGGAAAATGTATGAATTCTTGCGGGATCAGAAATTCCTTGAGGGCATGACTGACGGGAAACACAAACAGCAACCCAAAACCTGCCAAACCCCCCACAGTACAGCAGCAGGCCACGCCTGGAAACACACACACACACACACAGATGACACTATTTCTCTCCATTAGGGACACCTTTTTTGTTATTATTATTTGGTCAATATTATAATCTCAGTTCTTTTTACATAATTAGAACTTTTCTACTCTCACTGAACACTGATGGTGGGTGAAGCTCAGGTGGCACATGTGACACCACGCAAGAGACTCCAAGCAACTCGGAAATAACCATCACCATTACAAGTCGACCATGTTGATTAAAAGATGAACAGATTAAAACAAAGAAAGGCATGTTCTGGTTATTGCACTTGGCCCAGAACTGTTTGGTGTCCAAACTGATGCGTACTCTGAATGGCATTACCTTGGCCTCCAATAACACTGTAAGGAATCTTGGGGTCATTCAGTGTGGATGTTAACCTCTACCATCACTGCTCAGCAAAACCTGTGGACAAAAAAGGGGTGTGCCTTATTTATAAGACAAGACGAAACAATCTTGGTAGCAAAACTTATCCTGATTAGATTGTTTCCAGAATTGTAATTGAAATTAAAATCTGTAAATCTAGTAGACACAAGTAAAACACACACAGCCTGCAGTCATCCATGTATTACATACCATATTCCTTCCGTGTTCTGTTGGTGTAACTAATCCCTCACTTCCACTCCCCTCGGTTCGGGTAAATATATACCCGCCCAGCCTGTCTGTCTGTCTGTCTGCCTGGCCCTGGGCCTGTTCTGCCCTGCCCACACACACACACACACACACACTCACAGGGACTTCTCCTTTACATTAGTGTACAAGAGGGCTGTAATTGAGCTGGCATGGGCCAAGCAAAGACTCAGTGTGTGTGTGTGTGTGTGTGTGTGTGTGTGTGTGTGTGTGTGTGTGTGTGTGTGTGTGTGTGTGTGGTAAAGATCATGTGTATGAACATGTGGGAATTTAGTGCACAAAAGTCTGCTCCCACAGTAAACAATGCTGTGTGTACACATAATGGGATTTTACAAAGTGTGTGTGTGTGTGTGTGTGTGTGTGTGTGTGTGTGTGTGTGTGTGTGTGTGTGTGTGTGTGTGTGTGTGCAGTCGCCCGAGGGAAGACCTACCTAATAATTTTCAGGTT
The DNA here is from genome assembly GCF_057381845.1 of Rhamphochromis longiceps. NCBI lineage: Eukaryota > Metazoa > Chordata > Actinopteri > Cichliformes > Cichlidae > Rhamphochromis > Rhamphochromis longiceps. The sequence continues at coordinate 31,899,548 of NC_140572.1, forward strand.
TGTGAGAAGCAGCAGACTGGTTATGATTTACCCACACAAAGCCAGTATAATGAGCAACAGGGAGATAAATAATGTTAATAATGTGATACTTAATTAACTCCTGAGGGGGAGATGATTTTTTCCCACTGCCCCCCCCCCCCCCCCCCCCCACATCACAGACAGGTCAGAAGTCAGTAATGGAGTAGGTGATACGCCCTGGGAAGCCACAGCCAGGTGAGGGAAAGGGGAACTTATATTTCAATCTTGAAAGTGAAAAAAAATGACACTTTGTATCTTTTCCAGGATTTTTAAGCCTAGGACATATCCACATAGGTTTTGGGTTTTTTTACGAGCTTTTCTGTGATTTAGTCAGGGATTTTCAAAAACTTCTTCAGGACCTTGTTGTTTGATCAGTACTGTTTGTCCACCATCTTTCTTTGTCTTGTCTTCCTCCCCTCACCCCAACCGGTCGTGACAGATAACTGACAGTTCTTCCTGTTAAAAGGGTGTTTTTCCCTCCCAATGTCACCAAAATGCTTGCTCCCAGGGGTCATATGATTGTTGTGGTTTTGTCTGTTTCTTCTTTGTATTATTGTAGGGTCTTTACATTACAATATAAAGCTTCTTGAAGCGACTGCTGTTGTGATTTGGTGCTGTATAAATAAAACTGATTTGAATTGAATTAAGAAGTCAAAGCCGAGTCAAAAAGCCAGCAGGTCAGTCTATGAAAAATCAATCACTGCCTCCAGCCTGACCCTCTTAGAATTAATAACTTCATTATATTTAATGAAGTCATGCAAATATTTACCTCATACTATGAATATATATATATTTTCTGAATTACACACCCCAAAAGGTTAAAATATGACCATATTATCAAATTATTTTAACACAAAAGGAATCAGGGCCAGGAGCTGAGTCTAGTATTAACATGCAGGTTAAAAGGAGAGTTTAGGATTTCTAAGTTTATGTAGTTTGGCTGCTTGTGGTTTGAGGGTTGGGTTTTTTAACTATGATGAGTTGTTGGTATTATTATAACACCTTTCCTTTTGAGTTTTTGTCCTTTGTCTGGTTGTTATCATTCTTGATTTCCTGCTGCTATGTTTTGTTTTTCTTGTTACCATGTTTAGCTTAACTGTCTTCTTAACTTTGATAGTTGTGCCTTGTATTGAGTTTTGTCATGATTGTGTTTATTTGTGCCTCTTTCCCAGTCTGTTCCCACTTCCCAATTTTCTGTCTATAGTCCTGTCTTCCCTTTAGCCTCACGACCTCCACATATGGAGGTTGTGAGGGGTGACAGTGAGGTTAGTCATTAACTGCTGACTGCGTAACAGGTCCTTTCTTAATGAATCCTTCTATTTTGATGGAAGACTTTTTCTGTACTATGTGGCTCCCTTTGAATGAGAGATAGTATACAATTTTGACAAAGCTCCAGGAAGCTCTAGCATCAGGAAAATGACATTTACAACATCTCATTGTAGATCAAATGTTTAAAAGAAACCATGATGCCATTTGTTGAGGAGTAAAGTTTCACAGGTCAGAGGTTGATAGTGTTAAGGGTTCAATATTGAGGAACGGTACAAGAGGTGTACCCTTCAATAGGCATGCAAAGGGTCTGACTTTGATATTGGAGACCACAATTTGCATCCATCAATCTTTCCCTAATCTAAACCACAACTGTGCTCTCACTGTAACCTGGAAACAAGAACATCAGCACTAATAGCAATGTCATTTATGGAGCACTTTCCACAAAAAAGATATAAAACCGAGAAATACCTCATCAAAGTGAAAGTTCTTCATAATCATTGAATAATATGTTTTCAGATGAGACGCAAACAAAGAAACTGTCTGATGTCCCCTGGCAGGTTAGCACCTTTCAACTAAGGAGGCCTCGTGTTTGTTTCTCGGCCTTGACTCAGGAACTACTTTCAAACGCCTACAAGAAGGTCTCACGCTGTTCTCCCACTCACATTGGCTTAACAGGTCGGCGACAGAGTCAAGAACAAACACCTCTTTTACTGTTACTGTGGACAAACAACTCTATGATTCATCTGTCTTCAGCACAGCATTAAAAGACCTCAGTGGCGATGACTTCATTGGCAAACTGTGTTCCTCTTTGTTTATTTTTGTAGTACAAGTGTGGTACTACTGAGTCTCCTGGAAATAAGGAACCAAAGAAAAGAATCATTCTCATTGTAATGTCTCACTGATGATGAGATAAAGAGCTAAGTAAACCAGCTACTGCTGGGATGGAATTTCTGTAGTGGTGGAACTTTTTCTGTCGTGGGATTTAGATGTAGGGATGCCCAGTAGCTGGAAATGTTCTGTAAAGGGGCAAAGATTAAGAGGTAAACCACACAGAGGGCAGTTACACTTTTTAATGAAAATATTAAACTTATTTAATTCAATACTACTTTTTAAAGTTTCTGAACTCCATGCCCACTTAGACATTTAATATTTCAGATCTCATTTTGCTAAACATAGAGCTCGTCTGCAAATGTAACTACACAGAATCCTTTAGCGTTACTCACATTTTCCTTGTGGTTTCCAGTGTTTGTGTTTAAAGGTTCAGCTTCTGTGACTCACACTCCTGTAATGTTTAATGACTCCCAGTTAGTGTTCATGTTCAGAGTTGTTGTTCAAATGTTAATGAAACTAGTCTTCCTGTAGCTGTGCGGTGTATGGTTCACATGATCGCCCCATACACCGCACCATGAAATACGAAATTTGCATTTATTGGATTTAACTTAAAGTTAAGTTGAGCTTTTACTTACACATATCGTGAGATTTATCCTCATCAAGTACTGTACACTCAAAAAAACTAGTCTTACTCGCCTGACTTATTAAATTCTGCAGTGTAGTTCATTTGTTGGCACCTTCGAGTGAAATCTGTACAAGATTTTGTAAAACTTTTTCCCTGATGAGATGTGAGTGCTGGTTGGTGGGCGCCATGCTGCAGTGAGAACACAAGACTACTTCCCAGCTCACGCTCTTAACAAACTCCCCACAACCTCATTTCATCCTTCAACTCCATACTCGCCTCGAGGAATCCCGATCAATAATTCCACCAGACTGGAGCCCATAAAGAGTGAGCTGCGAGGGGGGCAATGCACATGGCGAGAGCCTTCAATGTGCTTCTTATGGTGGTGCCGGTAATGAAGGGGACTACAGTACATCTTTGCTCCAAGAAAGGCTTGCATCTATCAATTTCCAAGAAACCCTAAAAAACAGGCGAATGGTGTGACACCGCAGGACCTGAACGGGCTTCACGGGCGCTGTGGCTGCGACGCTTTGTCATCCACCCCCTGCACATGAGCCGACTCGAGTCCAAAACTTGCGGAGTTAAAGGGCTTTAAAGTGACAGCAGTGATGTGTGCTCGTGTATTTGGCATACTGATCAGGGCCTTGAACTACTGTGTGGGAGAACTCCCAGGCCCCATTCATTATTCAGGAGAGTGTGAGAGATATCTGCTTCCCAGATTACTTTCCCTCTGAGATGAAGGCAAGAGAGAGGAAGACGAGAAGATGAAGATAGAGAAGCAGAGGGAGAATTAAAGGAAATGAGAATGTGGTTGCATTAAAATATGTACACTGGTGTTTCAAACTTCTTATTCATTAAAACATCAGCGTTTCGTTAACTTTAAAAGAGTCGGATGAAGCTGTTCTTATCTCAACTCTTGATGTTTGGTTGGTGGATGTTTGGTGCTGTGGCATGCATGGGCGGTGGTGGTCAGGGAGAGCAAAGAGGTCATAGATCCCAGTAAGAGTTCATGACCTGCAGTAGTTTACTTGAAGAACTTTAAAAATACTGTTTAATAAAACATAAGTTACACCAGAGAGGCGCAGAACCGAGTAAACTGGAGGTAAAGCAAATGTATTTAATGCTGAATTAAAGATGAGTTTATGCAATACAGAGGGGGAAAGAGATGCCATCAGAGGAGTGTCTCATTAGGTCAGTTTATCTGAGAAAAACTCATTTTCTGACTTTATTATTTCAATTTTGATGACATCATCTTGCTTTATTTTGGTTATCAGTTTTCTCTCTGTATCTCTTGCTTTTACTTCCTGTTTCTAGCCATCTCTTGATTGTTTTCACCTATTGTTAATTGTCTCCTTGCCCTCACCTGTGTCACTAGCTAATTATTCCTTTGTATATGCATAGCCCTGTGTTCCCGGGACATTCTCACAAATTAGATCAACTTTCAGTTTCTCTTTGTGGTTAAATAAAAAATATAGGAAAATGGCTCTAGCCTCTCCTGACACAATAGAGATAACCCAATTTCTCATTCATATCATCATTTTCGGATGGCGGTAGCTCAGGAGGTGGAGCAGGTCATCCACTGACTTTAAGGTTAGTGGTTTAATCCCTGCTGCTCTCACCTGCATGCCAAAGTATCCTTGGACAAGATACAGATCCTGATGCATCCACCATTGTATGAATGTTAGTGTTATGTTAATAAATATTTAGAACCAGGATTTCGTTGTGCTATGACGTTAACCTACTTTGGGAGGTTCCCTTTGTTTGTGTAGATTTTTATCAGGACCCTGGTGTGTGTTGTTACTGCAGGACGATGTTTGTGTTTCCACCTCCGTGTTTTTATTCCTGGACTCTGTTAAAGAAGCTTTGCATGAAAATAATCTGTCTTCATGTTACACCGGGGCTCGGTGCAGTTCATATTGTGTTAAACAAGCTGTTTTAGCTCCACCCCCTTAAAGCAAACTTCTTTCTGATTGGCTCCTATTAGTAAAAGAAGCTTCGAACATGTGGTGGGTGGGGCTTCCGTGCCTGAGATGACCATATTAGCTATATCCCCACTATATTGCATCATAAAGATCCAAGAACAGAAAAAACCTTGAATGTTTGAAGCCGTGTGTAGCCCGAGCAGAAGTGTTGTATCTACTCTGACCTTAATGTAACTCCACCACAGGAACAGGAGGCATGTGACAGGAAGTAACAGCAGAAGAGACCCACTCTAAACGCTTCATAACAGTATCTGACAATAACTGAGCTATGAGGCCTGTAGAAGATTGAGACATTTCAGATCAAATTAACTAAATTTAGTAACATCACATGTTCATTATGTGGCATCAAGCTGCCAGATCTGTAGTCAACTAAAACACGGAGTCCTCTGAATGAACAGTGGGAGCTTTTTGTTTATTTCTTCTCTAGAAACAATGATGCTACCACAATATGCAGCTCAAACTAAGCTGGTAAAATCCATTTAAGTGATTTATTTTCTTTCCTGTGGTACAAAATGTCCTGTTTGCTTCTGCACCTGCCAGCAACTCTGCAACATGACAGAGAGTCTGCAGCAGTCTGCTTCACAATTGGATTGCAGTGAATATGAAAGGGAGGCTGCTTCTCCTGAGAGATTTGATAAAAGAGCCCAGAGATCTGAGGTTGAGCTGCACTTCTTAGGAGAAGGAAATAGGCAGGAGCTTTATATACATACATGTTTTTTACATCCTCAGCTGCTGAAGCTAGCAGCGCTTCGGTGCCGAGCTCTCAGCTTGGCAGCGGTTAATGTCTGTGTTTAAAACCTACAGATTAAAACGTACACGCAGGGCGCAGACAAAAGGTTTGATCTGCTCCTGAAAGTTGATCCCCTTGGCGATCTTTCCTGCTGAGCTTGAATCGACTCACACACCTGCAGACGTAAAGTTTAATGCACACACCAATACCTGGGGAATACACAAAACCAACACACGTACACTCGTTTTGATGGCAGATAAAAGCAGATTACGACGACTCGTGCTGCTGCAACCAAGAAAACAGCTGTAGACTGAAGCAATCCAGAACCTTCGGTGGACGAGTGCTCGACTGTGATATCAGCAGGTCACGTTATTAAAAAGGAAAGACTTAAAGAAACACCTATAAAAACACTAACCATGAGCACACGGTTTGGCCCAAATCATCAAAGTTTTCAGACTGCAAGGCTCACCATTATCGCCAATGTACATCACCGATAAATTTAAATAAATGCCCCAGAGCTTTCCTGGTAATCATCAGCTTTCCTTCACTGACCATCCATGCTCATTCAGACCACACACACCGCAAAAGGTGTTTGTGAGGACCTTTTAAAGCCTTCGGTGCAACTAAGTGACAGTAATTTGAGGCATCATGTGAGGAAAATAACACAAATAAAATAAAATTGCCTGTGGTTTGCGTTGCAGGCAGTAATTCCGGCTTGGATTATGGATTCTGTTTGTGACTTTTATGGACAGAATGAAATGGACGGTGTCAGGTTTGGTGGAGGCTGTTATGGTTTGGGGCTAGCTTGGGGTTCGTTGCAGTTATTTTTCCACAGCAGAGGGCTACAGGTGGCTCTTTCCCAGGATGGTTCTTGCCTTTCAAACCTGCCTGTCATGATTAGTCGGCATTTTGAGATCCAGCTCGAGTCATGACTCTCCACCAGATTGTCATCATTCAGCGTGTTTCGATTATTACTCCTCGGCTCGTGTTGTTTCTCTGTTTTCGTAGCCTAGACTTATCTGTTGAGCCAATCACAAGCAACAAAAGCCTTTCCCAGGATCTCCAGGCTGGTCTGTATACCCTGAGAAGAGAACCAAGGAAACATACCTACCAATCACACCTACCTGCCACCTCCAACCAATCTAGCTTCTCTGAGTAACTCTAGTCAGTCCGTTCAAAATCGAGCCACATTGATACCCCAGTGATTCACTGGGTGTCGAGTCCTTGCTGCCTTCTGAATTTTGTGCAAATAAAGTTGTTGAACCGCACTCTCATCATGACTACAGAATCCAAAACAGTGTCAGGTGTCACGGACCCAGCTCCGGGGACTCGGGGTCCGTGAGCAGTGTGGACTACTGTTATAATTATTGCTGTTATTTGGTGATGTGTGTGTTGTCTGCACTGTTCTTGTGACTCCCCATCCTTGTATGTATAGGCAAGTGGGTGTGTCTGTGAGTGTGGCTGAGTACTGGGTTTCAGGTAGGCCTGGTGGGTGTGTCCTGTCTAGAGGATGGCCATACCTGAAGCAGATGATCACACACACCTGCAGCTAATGAAGCATCGTTGGGGAGCTTCTTAAGACTGTGGCTGAGCGTTCCTCGGCGTGGGATCGTTGTGTGAGACTCCACGTTAGTGTCGATAAATGTCAAGTCCAGTGAGTGCATGCCTGCGGTAGTCGAGTGTCCCGACAAGTTGCCTCTTTGTTATTTTCTCCAGGAAGGAGCAGGAAAGACAAGAGCAGCGAGCATGGGGTGCGGGGACACACAGGAGCGGAGGAGCACGGAGCACGAACTTGTGGGTGAAGACACGACACGGAATTCAAGGGGAAAACACGGGGTTATTCTGTGAACTATTTACACCACTGTAAATAAACGCACTGCCTTCATCATTAAGTCCTGCATCTTGGGTCCTCATTCCTCTCATCCCCATGGTCTGCCACACAGATCGTGACATCAGGTCCTTGTTAACCACACTGTAGTTTGCATCTGTATCTGCATATCTCAGTAAACATGGGATTTCTAAACACAATAACAAATAAAGCTTTATCTTATCTTTGTTTTTTCACAGATGATTGGTCATGCTGGCTTTAAGCTCACACTGGAGATGTTTACAGTCCAACATGAAGGTCAGAAGGTCTCCCTTTTACTGCTGGAAAGGTCCTAAAGGACTCTACTCTTTAACCCGACATTAGCTATGTTTAAAATGTTTTTTTAAAACACAAAAGAACCAAACAAACATAAAATTCATATTCTGATTGCCCAGGGTTAAAGTTAAAGTTAGGGTTAGGGTTAGTGTTCCTGAGGTATATCTGTGTTTTTATTCTGCTCATTTGTGTCTGCATCGAGGTGAAGGTCAGAGAGCTTAACTTCAGGCAGAAGATGCATTGATGTGGTTGAGCCTCTGAACCAGACGCCTCCTCCTGAGGTGTTTCAGGGAAGTTCAACTAAGATGAGACCCTGATGTAAACCAGGGGAGAAGGTATTTCTTTGGCCATCTCTGCCCATCCACTTCTTACACTGACCCACATAAGCACAAGAAAAATGGATGGCTGGATGCTTCTATTTCATGTGATGGTATTCAAGTTTCACAGATCTATCCTGACACTAAAGGACTGAACTTGAATTCAAATTTGAGATACTTTGATAAGAAGGTCCTCTTGAAGACAAAGAACAAGTGAATCTGCTTGAAGCAATATAGGAAGATTCATCTCACTGGATTTGTAACACTCACACTGCCTCTGACAACCACTGAAAACAGCGAGATGAAGTTGGAGAGACGCAGGTTTGTGCCAGCTGCTGCAAACTCGGTTCTGAACTCGAGGCGAAAATGTGGTCTCAGAGTTTTTCAGATGCCATCAGTGTGCGGTGATGGGGGGAGAAATAAGCAAATCTGGAGCTCCTTTTAAAGTTTGGTAATCTGAGCGGTCGCACGCAGTCCCAGCCCACATCAGGGGAGCCCCGCTGAGTGTGAAGGCAGAGGGAAGCACAAGAACGCTGTTTATAATGCTAATGCTGTGCTACATATTCCTGTGGGGAGGATGAAGGAAATCTGTATGAACTACACGTGATTTTTTTTATATTTTAAATTACGATTTGATTGGAATTGTTCCATAAGACAACTCATTGTGAAAGTTAAAATTTTCAGATATTTCAGGAGCGTTTCTGAACAAAATCCAATTTTCCACATCTGTTGTTCAGGTTTAGATTGAAACAGGATCAAGATACAGCCTAACTGTGAGGACTTCACTGGAAATATAAATGCTAATTATTTAATTAATGTATTGCGTTTACAGCAGATGCGATAAATTAATATTCTCTGTACAATTCTTTTTTTTTTACCTGATTTTTGCATCAAAAATGACACAAAGTCATAATTAATGACAGGAGAACGTTTCAGAATATCTGTCATAGATAAAATAAAAAGTAAAGGTTTGAGAAACAAAACCGGAGACAAAAAAATAAGTCATAAATGTTTGTTTGAGGGTTAAAATGTAAACCACAAAATAAATTTTTGTCAGTCACAGCCTGAAACCTGATTCTCTCGTGTGAAAGTGCTTATACATCCTGACACCACTGCAGTTTAAAAGGAATCTTTGTCTTGGCTATTTGTTATCTGACACTTACAGCAGTATCAGTGTTGGGTAGAAATATAAGCTACATACTATCCTGCAAAACAAACAATTTCTTTTCTCTTTGGTCTGTTTGTGTGTGTTTGTGTAAATGTTATTTTTATAAGAGAAAATGTAATTTTTATACAGTATTTATTAGACATTCTTTACAAAATAAACAAAAACAATGTTAAGCACTCATTTCATACATAGTAAAACACAGAGATAAGATTTTATGTGAATCCTGGACTATGCAGTAAGTTCCTTTCAGATTAAATGTTCTCGATATACAGGACATTTAATGTGAAAGGAATTTACGGACAGGAAGAAGGAACGAACAGAACAAATTGGGTTTCCTGCAGCGGTCAGGCAGCCTCTGAACATTAAGTCAGATTAGAAGTATGAAATACAGCTCAGACTAAACGTGCAGGTAACAGCAGAATATCATAAAGCAGCTTCTCACCTGTGGAATTCAATCCTGTCATTTAGTTTGAATTAAAATGAACAAAAGCAACACGAACTTTAGTGTTTTAGAGGTTTAACGGGTCAGATGACTGTGTGTGTGTGTGTGTGTGTGTGTGTCTGAGCCTCACACTACTGTTCTGCAGCGCTGCTCTCACGTCTGATCAGAGGAGCTGCTGAGTGTCTATTTGAAGTGTCCTTGAGCAAAGCACGAAACACTCACCTGCCCAAGAGAGAGCGAGAGAGAGAGAGCAAGTGTGTTTGTGTGTGTGTGTGTGTGTGTGTGTGTGTGTGTGTGTGTGTGTGGTAAAGTGACTTTAAAAAAGTGTGTGTACAGCTGTTTGGATCTGAGTTTCTTAATGTGCTGCTGCAGAGCTGGAAACTTTACGCAAGTGTTTGTGTCAGCATTGTAATTTTTTCTGTGTGTGTGTGTGTGTGTGTTGTATACAGGATTGCAGAAGTGTGTTTTAAGCCTACCTTATAGTGCTGTTTATACGATTCAGGGTGTCCAAATTGCTTTGTGCTGTACCTTTTGTTTGTTTAGGTGTTTTGTTTGCGTGTGTGTGTGTTATTTTTAGGGCAGCAGAAGCAGCAGAGGAACGGTTTGGAGTGTTTTAACAGGCTTCGTCTGTTTTCCTGTTTGTTTGTTTGTTTTTTCAGGTGTGTGTGTTTTTGCGGGGGGTCAACCTGGAGCGCGTGAACACACACACTCCTCGTGTCCGCACAAACACCAGCGGCGTGAACAGCTACAGCGGTCGCCTCGCTTCTGTCGCCATCCGTCTGTCGCGTGGTTGATGGCCCATCACCTGTCGCCGGGTGGATGGTGTGGGGACATCTGAGGAAAGACAGAGATGTGAGGAAAGAAACTGAGACCGAATTAAACATTTCTTAGTGTCTCAGCTTGTGTGTTGTTTCAAAGATGGCTTGCAAAGGATGCTGGGAATGAAAACAAAGCAGATAACAGAAACGACAGACGAAGGAGAGCGGAGGAAAAGAACACGGAGCTGTCAAAGAGCTTTTAAAAACAGCATCCTGCTGCTCTAAACACCCACCGTGGCAGGAAGTCTGTATTATTCCACAGCTAAAAATAGTCCCCATTCTATATCCTCCTGTTTGCCCAGCTTGTTTTGGAAAAGGCTTTTTTTAACCATTTAAATCTTGAGGACCAACCAGCAGGCTCATCACTGACAGATGGTCCAATAATAAAAAGTACTTGGAGGATAAAATCAGTCACATCTGAGCAAAGTTCCCACCTGATCCTCTTGTCTTAACTCACAGTCCTTTAAAGGATATTTGAGTTTCATTTAAACTCTGAAAACACTCGCAGATAGAAGATGACCCTGGTAACCAAATGCAAGCATTTCATGCTCCAAGTGACCCACAGGGTGATGGGAGCGTTGAAGGTTTACTCATAAGTTTCCTTCAGTGAAAACAGATCTGCAGTTTATTCAAACTATGATAGATTCATCATATTAAAAAAGAAATGTGTTGAACAGAGCATTTTCTCTTCAGACCGTGACTCTTGGAGTGGGTGAAAAACAGTTTTTAATGGATCTTAAAGTGTTTTCATACCTGAGAACTTCATTTAGACATCTCCTGTACTTACGACACCATGATGGCTCAAACATGCTGAAAAATCTCTACATTTCCCACCCGTGTGTACGTTCATGGCCTCTAGCTAAAATAAATAAAACATTCACAGTATGAAGGTTAAAATTTTGCATGGTTTCAGTAAATATGCTAAAGTAACTTCACATAAAAATCAGCTGACTCTCAATGATCCAATAATGATGTCAGCCTTATCCTTCTATGATGCCATGTGATCATTTCTTCACCTGGCTTTCACATCATGGTGGTATTTAATAAAAGACTGGCCACTAACAGCCTTTCTTTAGTCTGATCGCTGTATTTTAATTATAATCAACAGCTGAGGCTGCAGGGCTTTTATAAAGAAACAAAATGAACACAGAATGGAGAAGTGCTAAACTGACCAAAAAGGTTTAGTCTGATGAGCCAGAATCTAAATACCTGCCTCACTTCATGTTAGTCCCTCTGAAGGCGTCTCAAAGTATCACAAGCTAATGCCTGAATTAGGTTGTGACTTACGACGTAACCAGAAACCCGTCTTAACCCGACGCCCTGACCTTCCACGTAACCTGACGTGCACCTCCTGAGAAATGTAAATTCTACATAATTTACCGCCGGATGCTCCTAGCACAACCTAGGTCTCAACTGATGTCGAGAGGTGACCGGGCGTTTGCAACCGTAGCACCTACAGTCATGGCCAAAAGTTTTGGGAATTACATAAATATTGGAAATTGGAAAAGTTGCTGCTTAAGTTTTTATAATAGCAATTTGCATACACTCCAGAATGTTACGAAGAGTGATCAGATGAATTGCATAGTCCTTCTTTGCCATGAAAATGAACTTAATCCCAAAAAAACCTTTCCACTGGATTTCATTGCTGTCATTAAAGGACCTGCTGAGACCATTTCAGTAATCGTCTTATTAACTCAGGTGAGAATGTTGACGAGCACAAGGCTGGAGATCATTATGTCAGGTTGATTGGGTTAGAATGGCAGACCTGACATGTTAAAAGGAGGGTGATGCTTGAAACCATTGTTCTTCCATTGTTAACCATGGTGACCTGCAAAGAAATGCGTGCAGCCATCATTGCGTTGCATAAAAATGGCTTCACAGGCAAGGATATTGTGGCTACTAAGATTGCACCTAAATCAACAATTTATAGGATCATCAAGAACTCCAAGGAAAGAGGTTCAATTCTTGTTAAGAAGGCTTCGGGGCATCCAAGAAAGTCCAGCAAGCACCAGGATTGTCTCCTAAAGAGGATTCAGCTGCAGGATCGGAGTGCCACCAGTGCAGAGCTTGCTCAGGAATGGCAGCAGGCAGATGTGAGCGCATCTGCACGCACAGTGAGGCGAAGACTTTTGGAAGATATCCTTGTGTCAAGAAGGGCAGCAAAGAAGCCACTTCTCTCCAAAAAACCCCCCATCAGGGACAGATTGATCTTCTGCAGAAAGCATGGTGAATGAACTGCTGAGGACTGGGGCAAAGTCATATTCTCCGATGAAGCCTCTTTCCGATTGTTTGGGGCATCTGGAAAAAGGCTTGTCTGGAGAAGAAAAGGTGAGCGCTACCATCAGTCCTGTGTCATGCCAACAGTGAAGCATCCTGAGACCATTCATGTGTGGGGTTGCTTCTCATCCAAGGGAGTGGGCTCACTCACAATTTTGCCCGAAAACACAGCCATGAATAAATAATGGTACCAAAACACCTTCCAACAGCAACTTCTTCCAACAATCCAACAACAGCTTGGTGAAGAACAATGCCATAAGGCAAAGGTGATAACTAAGTGGCTCGGGGAACAAAACCTTGAAATTTTGGGTCCACGGCCTGGAAACTCCCCAGATCTTAATCCCATTGAGAATTTGTGGTCAAGCCTAAAGAGGCAGGTGGACAAACAAAAAAACACTAATTCTGACAAACTCCAAGAAGTGATTATGACAGAATGGGTTGCTATCAGTCAGGATTTGGCCCAGAAGTTGATTGAGAGCATGCCCAGTCGAATTGCAGAGGACACTGCAAATACTGACTCTTTGCAAAAATGTCATGTAATTGTTGATAAAAGCCTTTGAAACTTACGAAGTGCTTTAATTATATTTCAGTACGTCACAGAAGCAACTGAAACAAAGATCTAAAAGCAGTTTAACCCTTTACAGCCGATCGGAGCGGGCACGCTCTGTTTTGCGTAACTATTTTTAAATCCCGGTAGCTCTGCAACCACGTAAGCTAGCGCAATAATTTTTTTTGCATATGAAACCGGAGGAATTGTACTTACTTCTTATGCCATCAGCTTGTCCTCGGTCACAGTTTCCTTCCACATATAGCTTTGCAAAAACTGCATAAAAATCACTTGCAGCAACAAAAACATGATATTCCAGAAACACGCTTCGCCGATCCATCAGCTGTTTGTAACACTTCCTACGTCCATCAGCGCGAACTATCACATGACCGCATGACCTGCCCGAAACCGGAAGTGACGTCATTTTGCGGAAATGTAGTTTTTTACTATCGGGCCCTTATGAGCTTGTGTTTTACTTGTTATGTGTTTTAAAAAGTTATGTTTGAGTTTATGACTTTCTGTGTCGTTTCTGGGATGCTGAGGACTCATATTGCACTGCTAGAAATAGTTTATTTTGATGCATATGCTGTTATTTTGCAAATTTGCACTATAATATTTATTTTCGTTTTTCCTGCAGTATATAAAAATTGGTGTATTTCAAAAATAAAACTATGAAGACACTCAAAATAAATTTCCTGTGGTGGGAAACTAGTTTGTGTAACTTTTTTGTATTTACAGTTTTGAGGGATAAGCCTCTTAAATTTCTCTAACTAGAAATATATGTTAAAAAAACAAAAACGATTTTCAATTTTTTTGTAGTTTATTGCACTTTTTTGCAATTTATGTAATTACTATGCACCTAATGCAGACATATTATTAAAGTTTGGGCTATAATGGTTGTATTGATGTATAGCAACTTGAAATGCTCCCAAAAATGGCTCCACAGCATGTAAAAATATAATATAAGCTCTGGCGGACTTGGTTCTATGGTAGGTCTTAAAGGGTTAACAGCAAACTTTGTGAAAACTAATATTTGTGTCATTCTCAAAACTTTTGGCCACGACTGTAGACTCTGGAATAACCTCCTTGTCTATCCAGTCACGTCACATCTTTTTACTTTGGTTTTTGATTCTAACTAGTTGGTTATCTGGCTTGTTGTGTTGTCACCTACTGTTTTCTTATTGTTTTGTTTCAATTGTCTCGTGCTTTTACTGACTGTGAAGCACATTTTGATTTGATTTGATTTGATTTGATGTAACGACACATCAGGCTGGCACAGCCCACAATGAGTCTGATTGGAAGATTACGGTGTATGGTTAAGACGGCTTTCTGATTACATCGTAAGCTACGATGAGGATTTCCCACTGAAGCATAATTCAGGCACATTATGTCAGGAAAGAAGGAGACAGTTGGAGCCGACATGGATCAGCTAGCATAATGCTACCCTTTGATTTCTGCAGACAGCTAGCAGCTACAGTCAGCTATGATGCGATCCACCTGTCAGTCACAGAGGCCACCCCCCTAATAATGCAAACTTCAAGCCTGAATACATTTAAAACAGGTGAGTTGTAAAAGTATCCGAACATCTTTACAGTTGTTATGATGGGAGAAATTAGCTACAGAGACCAAAACAGGTGGAAAATTTAACATGGGCGTTTATGGGGACTGACTCACTGGTGAAGCCTCAAGTGGACATTAGAGGAACTGCAGGTCTCCAGATGTTCCTGTTGGTTTCTCAACAACCTGCCATCTACAAACAGATGTTTTTGGCAGACAAAAATCAAATAACAGATGAAGAGGAGAAGGCCCGGGCTGACAGATACAAATTCATGGTCATTACAAAGATGCTGATTAGCAGCAGGAAGGTGGCTCGAAAGGAAGTGTCTTTAAAAAACCTAAAAAAGTCTATAAACTCATCCTTCCTTTCTTCAGAGAACCCCTCCAACATACACACACATGTTGCCTTATCTCGTCTCCTCTTACCTTATTCCCCTCTGCTTCCTGCTCCCTCTCTCCTTCCTCTGCCCCCCCACAACCTGCTGGGAGCTCGTTATGGCAGCTAAAGAGCTAGACCCTAAAATCAGCATTTCACCGTGTTCCCACAGTCTGCCCAAACCAGTCCTAAGGTCAGAGGTCAAAATTAAATGCATCCAGACTCTCTGGGAATCCAGTGGGCAGCTTTCGTGGTTGTTTGCTGGCGGTGGAAAAATTATTGTGGGTTTCTGCTGCAGAAAGTGCAGAAAACTCCAGACTTTATTGACACAAGTGTAGTCGTTACCGGAGAAATAATCAAACAGAGTCAGACAAAGGCTCCATTTTCCTCGCCAAGACGTTTGAATCCGAACATCATTGCTTTTATTTTTTTGATTACCGCGCACACCAAAACACCTACAGAGCCCAACAGCACAATAAATCCGCGGCTGAGGTTTTTTTATTGTCTCATTTAGGAGCGATTTCAATAACTCAGTTTGTGCGGCTTGTTTGCTAAAAGTCAAACAGCAGCTGCGGCGAACGGAGGGACAGAATCCACTCCGAGAGGGAAAATGAAGCCACGGGGACGAAAAAAGCCGAAGAATTTAAAAATAAAGGCCGAGCCATTCATTGTAAATCTTCCAAGCAGTGAGCTTTCTCTTCATAAGTGCCCTTCATTGATCCTGCCGGTCGGCGGCAGAGTGCTACACATCCACCCCCATCTCTCCACCTCTGTCTCTTATCCCAAAAGCAGCCACAAGTCAACAGCTCTGACTGCGTTTTTAAGTGCTCCTCCAAAAAGAGAAGGGTGTGTGTGCATGTGTGTGTGTGTGTGGCGGTTTACCCCAGCGGCTGCATTCCTTAGCCCCCGTTAGCATTCAGCCCACATAGGTCATGGCCAGCAGCCTTTTGTGTTCGACCAGCCTCGCTGTCACTGCAGTGCCGTCGCTGAGTGTGTGTTTGTGGATACAAATGGGAGAGAAAGTCAATGGCAGCCACACACACACAGTTTGTTGGTGAGCAGCACTCAGAAACAATCAGGAAGCTCCAAAGGCTTTAACAAAAAAAACTGTTGAAAGAGTCACATGGTTGCTCACAAATGTCAACCAGAAAAGAAAAGAAGGGAGAAAAAGGGAAGTCACGGCTCAAGTTAGAGCAGGCTCGTCTTCTCGACATGACTTTGGGCTCTTTTGTGTAACTTTGTGTGGCTTTTCCAGTATTTCCAGTATTACTTCAACCAAAAATCCCACTTCAGCCTGTGGACTAAAAGCAAAACCCCTGACCCTCCACGGGTCACCACTGACCTGGTGGATGGTTAGAGGTTGAGACCATTAGACTGCCTGGGATAAAAACAAGAAAACACAAATATTTCAGAAATCAGTCACAAACTTGTTCAAAGCTAAGAAACCATTTTGCTATTTATCAGGCAAATAAACTGAAATCACACTTTTACACTCAAATTGAAGCCGGCACCCTGAACTTCTCTGAGAAACTAATCAAGGAAAACATTCAACCTCTGAAACAGTTTCTGCTCATGAATGCAAGAAAATAACTGCAATTTGGCATCTTAATTAAAAAAAATCAAACTGTGCCTTACAGATTTTTTCTGCTTTTTGTAAAACTGTAAATTTGCAAATTCATGGATAACAACAATAATTTTATTTCAGCAATAAAAATATAATATTGATTAAAGCGCTTGGACAAATGGGTCGATTAACCATTACAGAAACATAAAAAAATGACTTTAGTAATACCAGTACTGTTAATTTAGAAGCTGAGATGTTTTTGTTGCTTCATCTGGTTCCTCATAATTTGTAATTATTCAGCTCAACGCTTCTCTGGTGTATCTGATGTTCATCTCCTAAGAGCGCACCTACGGTTCGGTCAAACCCTGGATGGGTAACCAGAGACCTGTTGCATCATAACAACCTGCTGCAGCTACTTGTGCTTCCAGTGCCTGGAAAGAAACTGGCAAGATCCCTGTAATAAGTAAAAGATAGAATAAAAATGGCAGCAGTCTTAGCATTTAAAGGAAACTCAGAGGTTCTTGGCTACTCGTCATTAATCTGACTGTACTTAATGAAGGTTTCCAGGTTTTTCCCTAAAAACCCTGTGAGATCCAAATCTCACAAGACAAATAAAAATCACTGACAAACGTCAAAACTATTCACATTTTCTCCGAGAAGTCCTTTTTGCTTCTCTCTGTAATGCAGGCTTAGGGCGTCCGCACAGCGGTGACTGACAGAGATCTGGTGACGCTCAAGAGCAGTCAACAACTTCTTGTCACAATGGGCGAAGCGGGGCGGGTCCTAAAAAAATTTCAAAAGTATGATTGGAGTAACTGAATCAACAAAGGATACTGCTGATGGATACTGAGGAGGTGGTAAAACCATTAAAGGGTTACCTAGGAAACCACAGCCTTGAAAGGTGACAAGTACCAACCATCACCCTATAAAGCAATGCAAAACAAGTAGTTAAAAGAGCGCAACTGTCCTGAAGTCGAGCCTTTTTTTATCACTGGCTGATGCAGACCACCCCACCCCAACCCTAAAGACTCCATAAGCTAGTATGTGCCAAAGACGTGGAGGTAGGTGGTCAAAATGTGAACCCACGTGATAAAAATATGGACCAGATCCAGTAACATGGACTGACAGCCAAATACATGCTAAATAAGTCATATGAGGCACCTGTGAGCCTAAATGGACAAAACTAATGGTTTTTTCCCTAGACAGCTACTTTGGGTAATTATGCCTCAGTAAAAGCAACCAATCAAGTGAAAGAGGAGCCTGCGTTTGACTGAGTTTTAACAGCTTTATCTTGGTCCGAAAAGTCAACATTTCATTTTCATTTATTTATTTATTTCACACTTCGTACAACAATTCAAACAAACCAATCACACTTTCTATCAAAAAGCACTACAACCATGTGTGAAAAGGAGCAGGAAGAAGAAAATATTCTTATTAAACCCTGCCCCCTATCTATCATCGGTTAAACGCAAAAATGGCCTGAAGAAAAGCCCAGATGTGTGCTAACATGCTGCCGTCCAGGTAACAATCTCAGGCTTTGAGTAAAAAGTGGTGAAGGAAGTAAAAAAGAGCAGGACGGTGTTTGAGAGCATCCCTTGGCAGCAACAACAGCCTGAATCTGACACCAGAAGAAGTCTTTACATTTCATCACCTCATACCTGTCCTCAGGTGTGTTTCTAGCCGACATTAAAAAGACGTGGCTGAGGTGCCGATTGTGAAACGGCCGGTTTGAATCCCTCCGAGATCCCCTGCAGTCATTCTGAACCACAACACAGGATTGCCAGCCAGCTCATTAGCATCGCCTGGGTCTATGTTTCACTGTAATATGTATTAAGCAGCTCTTCTGTAACAACAGGCGTGCTGTGTCATGGTTTTGTTAGTCAGGAGAGGTGACTAAGTTCAAACTCATTGAGCAGCTCCCAATGTGACCCTTCAGATGTTTCATGTTTGAGGCTACACAGATTTAAAGGAACTGGCAGGTTAGCAGAGGCTAATGCAGCAGTTAAAAGAGGCATTTAAGAGCACTTGGATATCTGTGTTCTCCTTGTGAGGAAGCCTTAACCTTACGTGACCTCTCGCCGATTCGTTCTCTGAAGAGGCAGGATGTTCACCACTAACAGAAGCTTTTACCTCACCGCTCTCATTTAACTGTTTTGCTGCTCCATCAACAGCGGCTCGAAGCTTTTTTATTTTGGCGTGTGACTCATTTCCCATCTCTGCCCATTCATCAGCCATTAAACACACTAAATGGCTGCACAGCACATTTCCCCCGCCGCCGTAATGCGCTCGGCTTTGCGGGAGATGTGACATTGTCCCTCCTGACGGCCACATTGTCTCGCAACATTACACACAAACACATACAAGTAAATGAAACCGACTAAGAGACGGATCCTGTGATCGTTTCACTTCCATGTGTGATAAACGCTCTCCTCCTCCTCTTCCTCGCTTTCCTGCTCTTTCATTTCCAAATCATTTGTTTCCAAAGGCGCGGCGCGGCTGCAGGAGCAGCGGCGTCTGCGGGTAATTGGGTTCAAAAATGACATCTCGCTTTCAGGAGTGACAGACTCGGAGCAATTTGTTCTGCCTTTGGTGAGGGTGACATCATGGATGTGCACTGGACAGATGAGGGAGCTGGAAACACAGCCGACGGAGGAGCCCCCATATGAACTAATGAGGAGAGCCATTAGTATATCACAGGAAATGTCAAGGAAGAAAGTTCACAGGGGACGGGAAGGCACAGTGGGAATAGAGGCTGTCTTTGTAGTTTCTGAGAACCGTTGAATATAAAGACATGCTTTACTCCTCGCTGTGTGAGAAAGAAAAACTATCAGCACTGTAAACATACAGAAACAACACAAGCTCTGAAAAACCATATTCATGGCAGTCACGGCCTTTAAGTGAACCGTTAGCAGGCTGGCTTGGCTGTGATGAAGCCACAAGTGTCAGATAAATCACGTGTAGATGGGCCATGCGACAGCTGCAGGACATTTTCTGTCCCACCCTTGGATTTGAAAATAATCAATGCACAGAATGCTAAAGGAGATATTTTTTGTGTAAATATCACAGACGCTGTAAAGCTGGCTGTTAAAAAAGTGCCTAAATATTATTTAAAATATAGAATGACTCATGGGAACCCCACAAAAATGGCATTTTCACTGCTTTATAACGATATCGCATGTTAAATGTAACAAGAAAGCTAAAATTAATAAAAAATAATCCAAAAACACACATGATGCACTTTTGATGTGAGCATTAGCTTCGTGTGGGACTAATAAAGGTTATCTTATCTTATCTTATCTTATCTTAGATCAATTAGCATGTTTAATGACTTTAGCCTTTTCTTCATCCCCGGGAATCAAATACTGATATTTTGTCATTTTATATTTATGGTTATAGTGAAACTGATCGGTCACCCAAAGCTTCTCACAGATGGATGCTTGCGAAGGACCTGTTAGCATGATCTTTAAACCCACTGGATAGGCTTAATATTTTGCCATGCATGGTTAAAAATGTGATGGGATGTATTTTAACTTAACTTTAACCTCAAACTTTTCATGCATGTAAACACCTAGTTTTTGTGCATAAACCCCCCTTAAAAATGAAAGAAAACACAATAAAACTGTAATAACAAGAACAAAGCCCAGATAGGACACGAACATCCTGCTTCCCTGTCTGGTAACCTTCTTCAACATCCCCCTTTCAGCTCCTGAATCTAGACCTCAACTCGCTCTTTAAAAGAGGACTGCTATTATCAAATGTATGCAACACAAACCTAAAAGGTCTCGAAACTACTTTTAGTTTTTTAATCCTTCTGTATAACTGTTCTGAAATAAAACACAGAGTATAAAGAGGAAGAGGATTGTCCTCACACAATGCCGTTTCTCATCACTGAAGCCCCCCGCATGCAGCACTTTCTCTGTTCAGAGGGAACAAAGCTCGGTAGATTGCTTTATCTTCTGTGTGGGCTGTCCTTTCTATTCTTTGGTGCAGTTTTATTGTGACCAGAAACCAGTTATGACTCTTACTTTGAATGTGCTTTCTAACAAAGGGATTCCCCTTAGTGTGCAGTAACAAAAGTGTTTGATTCACCACAGTCACATCCATCCATTTTCTTTTTATCTGTATTATAATTTATATAAAATGAATATAAAGTCCTGGTCGTGCTGTTCCTATATTGTATTGCATTATAACATTTCCCTCACACAGTTCGGAGAAGACAGGGCATGGAAAGAATGATATTAGTTTGGGAGCACAAATACAGCTTCTGCTTTCTATTTCTCCGCTGAAAGCTGTCCACTCACTGGGTAAAAAATCTTTATATGGGAGATCCAGTTCAGCTCCCAAATAGAGAACATTTCCTACATGTCATTTTCCTACTCTTTCTACTACAGACAATATATAAAGATGGCCATAAACATTGATTAGTAAATTATCAATCTGAGATCTTTTGGGGTCACCATCTGAGTGTTTGGAAACCGTACATCTGGATCTGACTGTGGAACTGAAAACACTACGTACCCTGGATAATCCTTCTTCCTGCCTGTAATAATGACCATAATCTACAATAATGTTTCATGGCTTCTTAACAACCCAAAAACTTCTCGCAACCACGGGTAGGACAACTCCTCCCCTGCAGGCCGTTAATAAATGGATACTTCTGCATTGGACTGTCTTTTCAGACCCATCTTTTATACTCAGTGTTTTTGAATGAGACCTGGTTTGAAACATATTTTTTCTGTTATTTATGCCCATGATAACTGTTTAAGTATAACCAGTCCACAGTCTTAGTAACATTAATGGCCAACACTCCTTTTTAAAGGAACAGTCCAATCAAAAATGGAGGTTTTGTAAACCAGTACATAGTTCATGTCCTCTTTGGGAGCTGATGTACCTATTCATAAGATTGACCATGTATGTTGAAGCATGTCTGTAAAGGGAACCCAGACTTGGTGGACAGTGATGTTTTATTGCGTCTTGAGCTGGTTTAATGTTGTCCTAGGATTAAAATGACACCCGTGGGTTATTGAAATGCTAGGACAATGGAAAGGCCCGAACACTTTCATTCTTCATGTGTGTTTTCATGGGTTTGATTGGGTATTTCTGTGAATGTTGCACATGCTGAATGTGTAGGATAGTTTCTTTGACGTGTCTGTGTTCAGTGGAGATGGTGGTCATCCGGGTAGAGAGTCTAATAACAGTGTCTTTAAACTTCTTTAGGAGCTTGTTGCCAGTTCTCTGATCTCAGCGAAGGGGTTGGTGGTGCTTTAGTAGACTTTCGTCACGGTTTCTAGAGGACTTTGAAAACTTAAATAAGAGTTATTTTTTACAGTTTGGTTAAAAGATTCAGTCATGGTTGATGAGATTTGGAATCTTGGATCCATCACTTTATGGTACCCAGTGTGTTAATCTCTTCACACCCACCAGGTCATCAACACTTCAATAAAAACTGAGTGATGAATTGAACCCAAACCAACCCTAGGCAGATCAACAGTGATCAGGATGTTAAGATATCGATAAGCAAGTGTCTGCTGTAGTGAGATCTAGCTTCCACCAACTGCGCCTTATCTCTAAGCCGCATGAGGACCTGGAGAAGCTTATTCACGCTTTTGTGACCTCCAGGTTGGATTATTGTAACTTCTTGTACTAGGGTCTTCCCTCTTCTCTTCTTCTTAGACTGCAAACAGTCCAAAATGCAGCAGCCCGCCTCTTGACTGGTACCAGGAAATTTTGCCCTATTACTCCTGTTCTAGCTAACTTGCGTTGGCTGCCCATAAAGTACCGTATTCAATTCAAAATATTACTCCTTACATTCAAAACTATTAATAAATTAGCGCCAAGTTATCTTAGTGAACTTCTCAAATCACATACTCCTGCTAGAACACTTAGATCTGCCACTCAACTACTTCTGACCCAACCCAGATCTCGGCTGAAGTCCCGGGGTGACCGTGCGTTTGCTCTGGCTGCCCCGATACTGTGGAATACCCTTCCTTTCGACCTCCACGCATCTGATTCCATTGCACTGTTCAAATCACGACTAAAAACCCACTTATTCAATCTTGCCTTTCCCTCTAATTAATATTTCTTTTATGATTTTATATTATGCACTTTTATGCTCATTTAATTTCTTGTTTGCTCTGTACCTGTTGCTTTCCTATGTATCAGTGACAGCTACCTGCTTGCATACTTAGTACTTGCTTTGGTCCTATTTCTATTATCTTCCTTCTGTTCTCTGTGTTACTTGTTAAGCACCTTGGCATACCCTTGGTTTTTAAGTGTGCTTTATAAATAAAGTTTATTATTATTATTATTATTATATTAACATGCGACACCAATAGTTCTTGAACAAGTTGACAGTTTAAGACTTCCTGCCGCTGCCAGAGAAAGGTTTATACCTGCACTACACCACATATGGGCAAAATGCGCCTCAATAACCATCTCAACCCAGCCTTTAACAGAAAAACAGATCAACCCCACACACGGTGGAGTATTTTCTGTGCGTATCATTGCACTGTAACCTCAGATTACACCGACTGATAAAGCCGCACCACCATTCCTCTTGTGAATGTGTGGCCCGGCTCTCACAGTGTTTTAGTTATGTTAGTTCCCTGCTCTAAACCCTCATACTTTTCTCAAAGGGTGATCCAGCCGGTACATGCCACGATAAGTGTCGTGTCCCCCGAGGCATCTGACAATCCCAGTCTTTGTACATTTACATGAGAACTGAGTGTTTGTGAGGAGAGGAGGAAGAGGACGGTGAGAGAGAAGCCCTCTGATCAGAAGTCTTTGAAGAAGAAAGGCTCTTTTCTGTGTATTAGTCTCCAGCGCCTCGCATCACTCTCGCAAACACACTTCCAGCCCCGGAGCCATTCCTGTGATATCACACCAATCTAGCTCACCTGCCTGTCCTTGCTTCTCTCTCCCTGGAAGCGCTCTTTATGTGTCCTAGTTAATATGTGCTTCACTCCTGTTCGACTCCAAAAACTGACACACCACTACAAACCGATAAAACGCCGTCCCTGTCGGGCTGAGAGCTCTCCTCTCTCCTTCCTCCGTCACGAGAGCTTGTGTGCAAATGTATGATTTATGAAAAACAGATCTGCATTTAAAGGTGAGGATTAGCATCAATGCAGGTGGTATGGAAAGACGTGCTTCATCAGATTGCTGTCACACAGGGGCTTACTGTCATTCCCAGACAGCTTAAGGTGAAGAAAGATGGAGTTTGTGGAACGACTTCATCACTGAGCTCAGTATCAATACGTCTTCCTCGCTGCAGGGAGAGCACAGGCTGTGAAATAGACCCTATTCACACAACACTGCCAGCCGGGATTTGTCGATATCTCCATATTGCTTCCAATTGTCCAGATGAGCCTGTGTCACTGAAGTTGTCTTGGATTATTTCAGCAGAATCTGGTCGGGAAAATATTATTTAGATATTAAAGTACTTTAACCATACAGTCCTTAAAAGCAGGTGGATACAAAAAAAAACAGAAAAAACTGATCAGCACTGAGCCGTGATAAGGCAGGACCTGCATTTAGTCTGGATTTGGCCCAAACGCTGACATCCAGCACACCCCAGAGACCTGCAGGAGTTATGAAGAAGAAGGGACCACACTGTAAATACAGATTCTTTGTCTGTACCAAGAGCAAACACAAGCATTTGATCAGTTTCAAAGTTAGAGTCCCTTAGTGTTTCAGCCCATAGAACTAAATCAACAGATAAAAATACTTGCACACAAAACAAAAACTACAAAACTAACCTTATCATTTTAAATAAAATTTGTTACAATAATCTTTAATAAGATATTTAGTCGACTAAAACTAAAAGAATTTAGATTTCTAAGCTATGATTAAAACTACAATAAAACCAAAATTTGCCTCAGAGTTCATCAGCTGGGACAACAGCCTCTCGTCCCAACAGTATTCCACGTACCTGCAGCTTATTTCCAATTTTTAAGTAAATCTGAATTTAGTTAAACTGTAAAATAGGGAATGCAAACTCAGTGAAAAATGTCCCGGCTGTGTCGTAAATCATATCTAATGATTCAGTCTTGCTGCGTTAATGTTCCCGGATGACATTTTGATTCATCTCTTTGCTGCAGGAGATGTTTCCAGACCGCAACCAGGATTTAAACAAGAGCAGGAGTTATGGACTCGGAGTGGGGACTAGATTTTTGCTCTCTCCGGAGCTGAATCATGTCACTTCAGGCATGTTACTTTGCGTCACGTTGCCCTCCAGATTATCTCAGCTATGGATCCACTCCCACGCCCTCTCTCTTGATGACAGTAAATCATCTCTGAGTAATTATCTTCAGAAGAAATTATTCGAATGTTTTCTGCGATCGTCTGGAATTCCTGCGACGGGTTCTACAGTTTCCATCGGACCGCTCCCACGCTGTGAAAATTATCTTTTGAATGCTGCAGACGGATAGATACACAAACAGGCGATGAGCAGAGCGGTGGGCTGACCACTAGAAAAGCTGCTCATCCGGCCCACATCAGCTGTGTATGTGTGTGTGTTTTTTTCTACTTCCTCCTCGGTCCTCGTTGTTCCCCAGGGAAGACGAGTGACTTTTGACATACAGCGTGGGACTGCTGTGTTGGGTCTTCCTGCGAGCACGAGCAGTGTGCCGCCTGCAACGATGTGACTATATCTGTGTGTGAAGGGCAAGAGACACCGAGGAAGGCAGCCCGTCACCTTTGACCTTTACGGTGGGCTTGCAGACGAAAATGCCACAGCTGATTGTGCAAATACGAGCAGCAAAGCCATGTTTTTCTGCATCACCGTCTCCCTCTCTCTTTGTTCCTCAAGCTTTGTGACAAGCTTCATTTATTCTTTCTGACTGAACTGGATGAACAACTGGCCCCAAATAGACAGATGTAGATGCTGCAGGCCCGGGAGATGCAGCCCTGCCACCCCTGTCTTGCTCCGAGGGTCCGACTGTGGGTTTAGGCCTGCTTCTGTGTAAAATACAAAATGTTTGCACAGAGATTAGATGCTCAAGTATCTTAACTAAGAAACCGAGAGTAACTTCCACAGTTTCCTGTATTTCACAATGTCAAACGCTAAAGCTGATTTCATTTTAAGTGAGTGTCCCAACGCTAAATTAGGCTAACGCTGGTTTATGTCAAAGAAAAGCAAAGGACAGGTAATGTAGCTTCAATTGTAGATAAAACATGACTGTAGCCACGTGGTGACATCAGTCATTGAATTCTGGACATTTTTGATCACCACCATTTTGGCTTTTTGGAGCTAGAAGATTTCCTGGTTGGAACATGGACACAGATATCTGGTAATCAGCTGAACGATGGTAAAGATGGAGCTTCATGGATGTAGTGACATGCAGAAAGATAGGATGTGATGTAGACAGATCCTCCAGTGTGGTGGCACCTAAAGAGCACAGAATTCTTGAACACCTGGATGCCCAGCAGCCATGTTATCGGTCATATAATTGCACTAAAAATTATCAAAAAAAAGCTCCAACTGTACAGACACGGTCTAGAGTTCCAGTTCAGGGATTCCAATTACCTGTAATGACACCTGACAGACAGCTAACCGCTACAACCTGTCAGTCAAATAGGCCACGCCCCTAATAATGCAATATTTAAGCCTTACACAATTTAAAGAGTGGAATTATAAATCAGTTTTCACCTGTACAGTTGTTATAAACACAGAAATATATAGAGAGACCAGACCTGTTTGTTGTATCAGACTATAAATTTGGTAATTTTAACATGTGAGTCTGTGGGTACTGATTCACTGCTGGAGCGGAAAGTTGACATGCAGGGCTCGCTACTTAGATTTTGACTTCATTTCTTAATTTTAGCCTGTTTAGAGCACCAACTAGAAAATCTTTTAGCAAGTAAACCAATAAAAAAATAAGACTTGTTCTAGAAGATAACTTCCATGCAGTTCAAACAAGACCAAACCAAGAGAAGGAGGATGGACCTTTTATGATAAGTACATTTTCCTTTACATTCCTTGTGTTGTTTCTTATGTGATCTTTTATTCCTTTTCTTCCGTCCTGTTTTTAAATCCAGTAGACTGGAGGAAATTCAACAGTCTGCTTTCTGCAGAAAAAAGATATCAGTTTCAAGGAATTAAAGTATTAAAGAAGTAATAAATGACATTCTGACATTTAGAAAATTCCCCTTATATTGCCTTTCCTCCCTGGATAAATGATAAAATCCCCCTTCTCTCACTCCCAAACACTTCCTGAAGTTGTGGGACCTGTGGGATCTATTCAGAGTTAACTGCTTTTTTTTAACGTGACCTCTGTGGACCAGCTAAGTTGGTCCAAACATGCAGAAAATAAAAAGTATTTGCAAACACAGAGTAACCTGGAGCTGAAATGTGACACCAGAAGGTGAAACAATGGCGTTATTAACGGAAAAAAAGGGAAAAAATGCTGTTCACACGTCCCGAGTCGTTCTGCGAGTTTCACACATTCCAACGGCCTCAGTGTGAGCTCATATCTGTGAAAACCATCAGCGTGTCCCATTATCCAACGACACAGGAGCCTCTCTGTGGGATTCAACTACAGACCTGTGTGTCAAAGAGCTGTCGCCACATTCCTGACATTTGTTTTAACCTCCTTAGGCGCACAAACCATTGCTCTACAACGCTGATCACACAACATCAGCTGTCAAATGGGTCATTCCATAAATTCCACTCCCACTTGACCCCTATGGAAAATTAGCTCATATCTTTAATGTAGAGTAAATCTGAATATATTCAGTGAAGCCATGCAAAGTTTTACCAAAACTGGGATAAATTATGGACCTATCAATGTAGATAAGACAGGAAGTAACAGAACCAGGCTCAGGGACTGGATGTTTGATCTGTTTTTTGATAATTCACCGGATAAGTTAATTGGTTAAGTAGTAAAACACAGCAAGCTGTGAGAGGTACTTTAAGTTGGTGAATTTACTTGAAGTTTAACCTCATAACTTTCTAAAACAAGGCTGTAAGTTCCTAGAATAAACTCCAAGCGGAGGCCTGAATATATAATTGATTAAAAGTGAAATGTGGTAACCAACGTAGCCACCTGTTAGATTCAGCTAAAAATGAAATATAAATAATTGCATAGCAGCTTTAAGATGATTTGACTATCGGCACTGAAAACACAATGATTCAAAGTTTCCACGGAGTGGGAATGTAAAATCACTGTGGATCATTTGTACTCGTTCAGGATTTTTCACTCATGCTATCTCTAAATTTTTGTATTGTTGGTAGTTTGTTCTTGTTTTTACTGAAGAAACCGTCAGAAACGTTCAGGCTCATATCACTGTGTGACGTGGTATAGGTTGCTGCTCAGAACAAGTCAGCATATCATATTTTACTTGCTGTCGGACACCAGACTCACTTTCAAGGGTCAAGGTAGTTTTTAATATAGTAAGATATTCTACTCTAAGTTAAGAGGGCTCAAAAACAACAACCACTGTGCAACTCTGAAAATACTCACAAATATGAAGTTTTGTGAAATAAACTAAGGACATTGTAGAAGACAACCCATCTGACTGTGGGTGGTCAGGTTCATTGAATTAATTGAATGAGTGCATAATGAAGTACAGTAACTTGACGTATGGACCACCCTTCATCAGCACTGTAACAAAAAATAATTTCCCCCAGGGATCAATAAAGTATTCTGATTCTGATTCTGATTCTGATTCTAAAATCAACACGCTGCAGCAGCAGGAACATTGATCTCTCTTCCTGATACTTTACTTGGACAGTCAATAACGATCGCTGGCATATAGAGACAAACATCCAAAGTCGACCAATGACACAACTCATCAGCACAGCCAGCAGTGGGAGGTGAACTAATGATCAATTCAGAACTCATTGAACCTTGTTTGTGTTCTGATTAGGACTTAATTGTAGCTTCAGTTTGAGCAGAGCTGGCGGTAACACAAAGGTCAGACGGTTAGTTTAGCAGGAATTTATTTAAACCTGCAGGAATTTGCAGAGGTGGAGTTCAAGTTACAGAGCAGACATGTATATGTTTTAAAACTGATATATTTTTATTTCATTTTACTGAAAAAGAATTAAAAAGTTTTACAAGGAGTAACATTGTCTAAATTGCCTGAATAAATGTCATTTTACAAAGCTGTTAACCCTTGTTTTACCATTGACCTGGTGGTGGAACCACTGTACAAGCGCTTTTTAAATGACCATAACTCCAATAGTGTTTGTCCTAGAGGCAACATTCTAACAATTTTGGGAAGAAGAGAAGACGAGCTTTGCTGAGATATTTGGTAATCAAAGGTAATTATGGTATTCACAAGGTACTGCTGTCTGAGCACGAAGATGAACTAGCTGGGTCTAGATTTAACCATGTGCACGTCGCATTATTGTAAGATTATTGCTGGTCTTGAAAGACATTTCAAACACTTCCTGAAATACGAAAATTATTTTGGAATGTTACAGCCAATATTATAAAATAAGGCCAGGCAGTCTGTATGACACTTGGTGATAAAGAGTAAAATAGCAGAGAATCGCTGTGTGGAATTAACTTTATTTGGCAGCAATAAGAAGCACGTATGGAGGTATGTAAGTGCTGACTGTGGATGGTTGAAGCGCTGCTCTAACTGTGTGTAAGAGGTTATTATAGAGACTGAAATATGAAAAAGAATCAGTGTTAGGCTGTTTATGAACATGTTTGTGGTTTTAACAGCACGATAAAATTTCCATAAATGATTCCACTCGGTCATTTTATTCACCTAAAAAATCTTAATATGCCTTAGTATATTTCAGTCTGTATCGCTGCAGCGGTTATATAGTGGGAGCTTAGAGTGCTTAACTAGACTACATCTGTCACAAATATGTTTAAAACTAAAAGTTATATTGTTTTTCATTAGGTTTGAACTTCTCTGAGGAGTCAGAAATGTATCAAACAAAGCATTAAACCACTGAAAGTACTGTTTGTGTTCATGATTTGAAACATTTTTGCAAAAATTCATGGTAGTAACAATTCGACTTTAGCAGTAGCAGATTTGTCATCATTGTAGGTGATTGTCAGATGATCCGGTCACATGACACGGTCATCAGGTAAACAGGAAGTGATAAAGGCCCTCCAGCTTTAGCAGGAAGCTTTTGGATCTTGCTGAAGCCTGTGTTGGATTCTCTGTGTTGGTCAGGAGGAGGAAACTCTTAAAGCAGGTAACACCACAGTGGCTCTTTGGTTTGTGCTGGCTGTGTATGGGCGACATTTGCTGTGTTACGATTAACTTGGCTAAAATTTGATGAACAGTGAAACTATTTTCAAGTAGGCAGAGACGCAAAATAAAGGCCCATGCTTGTGTTTAGCTGTGTGATGGTACCAAATGTAAACAATAAGCTTCAACGTGGAAGTCTATGGGAGGCAGAGTCCTTCAGCCCGACTCAGGTGGCTATGACCGCTCTGAGGTGATTGGTCCTGTGAGACACACCACTTTAGAGGCTCTTTTTTAAGAAAAGCAGGAAGTAACATTTTCTCGTCTGCTGTGTAACACGCACTGATGCTAACACACCTGATGACAGACGTGATGACAGACGTGCTGACAGACGTGCTGACAGACGCTTTGCAGCCAACATACAGCGTCTGACTCGGTGCGCTGATATTACAGTCCACGTGATGAAGACATTTGTTTTGTCAATAATACACTCTGCTCACACACACACACACACACACACACACACACACACACACACACACACACACACACACACACACACACACACACACACACTGCCATTACTGCTGTCATACCTGTTGTCCATCATCTTCTTTCATTTAAAAATGAACATCAAACTCTTCTGTCTTCAATCTCTCTCACACACACACAGCTCAGAGGTTAATGTCCCCCCGAGGGGCCACAGCAGCCTGACCCCTGACCTTTCCCAGGATTCTCCTCTGCTCCTGGCCTCTGGTCTACATTTTATACTCCATAAACATGCGATCAGACATTTTAACGCTGCAGAGTCAGGTCTGAAAATGGGTTCCCCAATGAGAGCTCAAAATCGTAGCGCGAGACTCTGTCACTCAGGCGGCAGTTGTTGTGCAGAAGAGTGGTGTGACGGCGTGCTGTGTACACGTGAGCGTGCTGCTGTTTCTCGTGCATGTGATGGACATTCGCGTGAACACATTTGACTCAAGTGGTTTTTATCTCAGTGGGGAGCTGCAGCAGAGGCACTAAAAGCACGTACCCATTGTTAAAGCACATAAAGATGGTACAGCAAGCTGCCAGCTCAAACTAATACAGCACGCTTTAGAAGAATAACATTGCTTACAGGTTTTTACTGGGTTGTATTTTAAGTAGTCTTTTATTGAAAAACTAAATTTTCCAGTGGCACTAAGAGCTCAATTTATCATTTCTTTCTGTGATTGTTTTTATTATTTTGTACTTTTTTGTAATTGTAACTCTAAAAGTAAACTAAAACTCTTCCTTTTCTGCCTTGACTAGTTAATGTAGTTAACTAGTTAACTGAAGTAGTTAACGTTGTCATGAAATTTAGTTAGCTTAGTTGCTAAGTTGCACCTAGCTGACTAACTGGCCTGATATTGAATGTTGCAGTAGAAAGCAAATGTTAGTGACATATTTGTAGCTTTGTGTCCTTACACAATTTCCTGAGTAATTTCACTTGAGTCAAATGTGTTCACGCGAATGTCCATCACATGCACGAGAAACAGCAGCACGCTCACGTGTACACAGCACGTCGTCACACCGCTCTTCTGCACAACAGAATTATTCCTGTTTGATATTATACACAAGTTAGTATTGTTGCTCCCATCAGCTGAACTTATTTTGTTAGCTGGCGAACTAGCATGTACACTTGTTTATTAGTTAGAAATACATTTACCAAGAAAGACACAGTTAGCTAGCTGTATATATACACTGCATTAATCTGGTTATAGCAAATTTGTAGTTTTAGCAGATTTTACTTAAAAGAAAATGTTTCCTGCGTGGAGTTTGTATTAATTAGTCAGCCTTATCCATTCAATATAATATTTTTATTATAACAAATAAAAATAACAAATCTTGTTTGTTAGCAGGCACGTTCGCAGGCACGCTAGCACTAGCCAGCACTGGCCAAAAGATCAACAGCTCATGATTAGATATAACTGCACAAACCATCTCCTCTTAAACTTAAGGCTTTCTAACCTTTTGTAGTTTTCTACTGATGGTCAAATTTTTATTTAGAAAGATTCATTAACTTCTAACTAAGCTTACAGTAATTTAGCTGCTAATGCACAAATAATGTATTTATAATTGGTGTAAAGTATTCTTCCTAGCTAGTTAACTGGAGGTGGGAGACTTCATTTTGCATTATTTCGGAAATTGTGAGTTCTGGTAAATAGCAAAACAGGGTAGCATGAAACTCATTATTGTCAAAGGATTTCTTTTTAAATGTATATTATTGCTGATCAGTTGATTGCTAGCCTTTATTTCTGTCTGTATAACATTAACAGCCTCTTTCCAGGCGCTGGGCCCAGGCACTTAGGGTAATATTGTTCATTGTATCTGCCAGATAAACCAAGTCAAACAGTATATGAATAATGTGTGTTTCAGTACTGGCTGATCTGCCAGACCCTGGAGCTCTCTGTGATCCTCATTAAGGCCCTCAACAAACCTTAGCCTCTTGGCAGTCTTACCCATCATCATTATCGATAAACACAAACGACTGAGTTCCTTGCTATTTGGGCTTCTCGTGTGCCATCGTGTGCATGTTCCATGAAAATTGTCTGCCATTTTGGAAGTAATACAACCAAAATTGTATGTGTATGCGTATTCCCTGATTCGTTGGCGCATGCTTCCTGGAGGCTCGCAAAGGTTGCTAGGCCCAAAAACCTTCTTATGATTGTGGGTTGCTGCAGATTGCTACAGTTGCCCATTGTTTCCATGGAGGATTGACTTCACTGCTAACTACTCACCACTAGTAGGGAAAACGCTGCACCGCAAACCCAAAACAAAAGACATTTTCCTTCAAAGTAAATATCGTGCCTCTCTGATGCCGCTAACATGTTACAAAACGTGCCTCAGCGCTACTGAAAACGCAAAACAAAAAGTGCATCTTTTACTGTTATTTGAAGGCAAACTGTTGTATTTTTCACAGTTTTACTACTGTTTGGGGAGTGTT
Organism: Rhamphochromis longiceps; assembly: GCF_057381845.1. Taxonomy (NCBI): domain Eukaryota; kingdom Metazoa; phylum Chordata; class Actinopteri; order Cichliformes; family Cichlidae; genus Rhamphochromis; species Rhamphochromis longiceps. The sequence goes on from NC_140572.1 coordinate 31,932,326, forward strand.
TGCAGACAAGTCAGCATCTTCCATGTAACTGCAGCAATCTGTTATGGACCAAAACAATCAAAAAATGGTGCAGTACCAATTTCACCTCCAGCAACCACTTACGGGTAGTTAGGTAGTGTTTGAGGAGTCTGGTGGTTGTTACAGTCTCCAACTGGTCTCCAGCCCTATCACTTGACATTACAGTCACATGTCCAAAATGGCAGACAAGTTGACACATGACTGCAAAGCTGAATTCAAATAAATGTTAATGTGATGGTCTTAACATGTGTCCGACCATCTGTTGTCGTCTGAAGCGTTTCATGATGTGTTGATATGATGATAAAGGGAGCAAAGCAGGTATTTCCAGTTCTGCTGACTCAAGATCAGAGGGGAGTATTTTTAATGGGTATAAAATGAGGAGATGTGTGTGCTGGTGTGTGTGTTCGCATCTATGCGTGGTATTGTGTGCCTGCCAGTGTCCCAGCCAAGCTGCTAATGATCCGCTAGTCATGAGGCCTTTAAGGCAAACCCAGGAGGTCCACCAGGCAGCCCACAGAGCAGAAAATATAACCACACAGCCCAATAAAAACATCACATCTCCATAAAGTTAACTATTGAAAAAGTACTTCTGCTTTTATAGATATGAAATTATACTTTTCCAATGGGATTCTTGGACCTTATTCTGGTCGTGTAAAGGTAAAGGACAGGTCAGGCTTTCAGCTGGGCTTTAATGTATTAACATAGCAGAAGAACCGAAGCAACTCAGAGAGCGAGAGAGAGGAAAGCTGGACTGATGTGCAGTTCTTTCATCAAGGGAGCAGAATAATATAGAAATATTCCTACAGCAGATGTAAGCTGGCCGAAAGGGTTCTGCGTTAACATCAAACAGAATCATATTCCAGTGAATATCACAGTAAGGCTCACAGACTAATCCTTTACATAGGAATGAAATTCGCAGGATTTTGTTAAATCACAATAATTTACATAATTAACTGTGTCTTCACATGATGTAGGATGTTTACAGATTTAGTCACAGCCGTCAGACTCTTCAGATTTATTCAAAAACTGTGGACAGTTTACAACTAGAAAGAAAAAGCTCTGGGCTGCGGTCTGATTATTACGCTGTTTGCGTGTCTGAGTCACTTGCGCTCAGCTGCAGACAAAATTAAGAGGCCACCACCCTACAGACGCAGTCATTGCTGCAGAGGTGTAGCCGCTGCTCAGAAGGTTTTGGACAGATGACTTGATGGAGAGTGCAGATCTGCTTCGATGTTAGGTGCCAATAACATGCCACTTGCAGGAAGAGTTTAAAAGACCTCTTTGTGAGAACGTGATAGTATGTGGATGGAGGTTATGTGATTAGTTCAGATAGGCCAGGCAAATAGAAAGTAAGGTAAATGGACTGATACTTTCTACTCAATTTTGAGATCTCAAATTACAATCTACTGTAAGTCTCACAGAGTAGACTGCCTTTAAGCACTGCTGTTATACCAATATTTAACATTAACACACTTTTTTTTTTTTTTTTTTTTTTCTTTATGGAAGTGACATCAGAAACAGCAGCATGTGACATCACGTGATGGCGGAGCTTCAGTTCATCCTTTGTCATCCTTTTTTTTTTTTTAATAGGACAGGGGGAAAGAATGAAAGAAAGAGGGGGAGAGGAAGAAAGAAAACCAAAGGGGAGAAGAGACGGTGAGAAGGGGGGGAAGAGAGAAAAAAAAAAAAAAAAAAAAAAAAAAAACTCCTGGGTCACCTGTATGGAGAGAAAGAAAAACAAAAAAAACAGGGGAGACAGCAAACAACAAAGAGCAACATAATAATAATAAAAAAAAAAAGCACCATCACAATAAACTAGCTAGTCATAGATATCAATAGTTACTAAATAATAAACGATATTGTGCAGCACGCAAGATAGACAGCGCACAGTGTGCTTTGAGGCAGCAGCCAAGAAAGCTGTAGTCCGCATCTGTGAATACCCATGTGTACACCTGTGTGCATACCTGTGTGGATCAGCATGCTTGCATTCCAAAGGTTTCTCCATGTAATGATCCTCTATGGTATCAACATTAACACACTTAAATGCATCAGGGGTCAGTATCTTCACCAAGGATACTTTATACGTGGACTGCAGGAGCCGGAATCGATCCAACAACTGTCTACGAGTAGACGCTCTACCACCTGAGCAACAGTTCTGCTTCTTTTAAAATAGATTGGTTGCTTGTAATATGTGCACTAAAAACATTTTGTGAAATGTCAAACATAAACAATCAGCTGACCCCAAGAAGTCAACGGTCACCTACTTCCTGTCTGACCAGTTCTGACATCACTCTCTGTTGCCAGCTTCTGAAAAGTCTCTCGATTCACCTTCCTTCACCTCCCACGGATCATTATCTACTATTTGTCTCATTCCCACATGGGGATGTGATGTGGGTTGTTTATGTCTAATTTCTGGAAATAGTACCTTCTGACTGGAAACTCATTGATGTTTCCATCAAGAAGACACTTAATTCTGAAAAGTGACCTTCTCCAGAGAAGAACAGAAAGGATGTACCTTCACTAATAGTGAAGCTTTTCTACACTGCGGCTCAGTTTACTGTCGACTCATTTCACTTGTGATGGATGGATCCTTGTATTATGACTATAGAGCCCATCACCATGTGGCGTCAAATGCTTTTACATTAGAGGTTCCTGCTTGCTTCCCTTGCGGCAGAAGCTATTGAGCTCCCAGTGAAGTGTAGCAAAGGAGTCGTTTAAAGAAAAGGAAAATAAGGTAGAGAAAAGAAATTCATAAAGTGGAGACAAAAAAATGGAGGCAGGCAGATAGGACGAGATGTCAAGAAACACTAAGCACATGTGGAGAAAAGAGAGTGTGAGGGACGGTAAAAAAGAAAAAAAAATCCTTTCTCGCCGACCAATTTTCGTCTGCTCTGAGTGGCTGTCCACTTGTGCACACACCATACACCTCCTCTGGCTAACTACCTGACAAAACAGAAGTACCACAGAGCCAAGACGGCCTGTTAGCAGCGAGACATCAAAAAGCCGACCCGGTGAATCGCTGTTCTCCTCTGAGTCACGGCACCGGGCCTGTCAGGTGGCACCGCCAAAGAGAAACCTTGAAAACGAGAAGCGCGTTCAGGAGGGAAGACATGGGAAACAAATGGCGGAGGCGGCTTGTGTGGGTGTGGGTGTGAAGAATTACAGTATGAGTGGACTTCAGCAGGGAGACAGTGAAAGCCTTCAGAGGGACTAAAGTCTGCTAACAAATACAAAAGTGAAGTACACACTGACGTGGACGTTGTTCTCAGAAAACACTGAATATTTAAAGCTGGTTCTTTGCTTTCAGTGACTGACTTGTAGTTTGTACCTGCTGCATTTTACATTTTTATAACAAACCCTGCCACCATGAGACCACACGTTCAGCTTGGCATACAGCCACCATGATGCTACCATCTCTTTTGAAGACATTATTTTATCTCCATCGTTGCTGCCAACATAGAATAGACTTCCTGGATGATCTACCACAAGGCAGCCAAATTATTGATCAGATAATTGCATTAGAAATGCTCCCAAAGGCAACAACTGCACAAATGTGGTCAGGAGGTCCAGTTCACTGACTCGAGTTAGCTGAGGTTCACTGAACCTTTCAGTCAAGAGGACACGGTCCTAATAATGCAGACTTTAAGCCTTGATAAAAACTTAAACAGATGAGTTATAAAATGATTCTCCTGCCCTAAAGTTGTTATGAAGAGGAAGCTAGCTATAGAGACCAAACAGGTTTTTGTATCAGACTGTAAACATGTTTATTTCTGCTGTAAAGTTGGACCTCGGGAGTCTATAGGTATGTCCCAAAACCTAGGCGGTATCCTTAGGAGGCCACATTTGAAGGCCAATTACGTCACAGCCAGGCGACGAAGGCTGTCCCAATTCGAAGGCTGCTCTAAATTCAGCCGACAAATGCGTCCTTCATTTTCCCGGAGTTGAAGGATGGGTCGGGTGTATCCTTCGTGGCCCACCGTATCCTAGAATTCATAGCGTGGCCCAGCCAATTCCAGTTTCCAACAATGGCGGCAGCTACTTAGTGTTAATATTACTGTTTCTGGATCACAAAATAAACTTTGAAGATATTTGAGAATGTAGCTGTGTAAACTTCAAATATCTGCTCGGGTTATCAAGACATCATATTTGCAAAAGTGCTCCAACATTTTCAGAGACATCTGTTACCCACCAGCTTGATAGCTAGCTGGGGTTCGAGGCTCACTACAGCCGGCGAGAACAGCAAACACCCAGCACATCGTTTTCAGACCTCCTGCGGTCTTTCGCTACTCAGGTTAAAAATTATATGTAAGTCATTTATATCACTTAAAAATTTAATTGTCTGGCTTTTTTCAGTGTTTTATTTGTTCCTGAGTAAATCAGTTTGGCTGAGATTACAGCTGAATAAATGTCAAACAGAAAACTGATTAAACAGAAGTGTGAGATGGTAGAGAATTTACTTCAACGTCCTGTTTTATTTTAGCGAGCAAGGAGCAGACAGCTGAGTTTATTAAACTCCACCGAGACAGCTGGTGACGCAAATCTGAAGGCTAGACCGTCCCATTTCACAGCCTTGCACTTCCGGCCTTCTTGGTCTTCGAAGGACCCGGCCCACATAGACAGCGAAGGCTGGATCCTCCGAAGGACGTGGTCTAGCTTTTAGGCCACAGCTTATGAGTACTGACTCGCTGCTGAAACCTCTAGTGGGGGTTAGAGGAACTGCAGTTGTTGTTACTTTAACCCTGGAGGTTGCTTGATGATGCAAAAAAAGCTAGCTGTAAGCAAAAAAAAGTTAAATTCATTTTTAAAAAACCTGACATTGGTCTCCATGATCTGCAAAACTAATGCACCAAAGATTTAAAAGTCTAGACATGCCAATGAGCTGACTGACATTTGCCTGCAGCATGTTAAATACTTGCAGCCAACTGTCGAACTGCACTCCAAGCTGAATCCGCACCCCCTGCTAGCAAAGCCACATGCTGAATGCTTGAACAAATCTGACCTCCTCATTAACCAGTTTGCTTAAGCATGCAGCCTGTTTTTCTTTGTCTTCTTCGTGGTTTTCCTTTGCTCTCATGTCCTGTCCTCTTTCACGCGATTGTTTTCTTTTGCGAGTTTAAACCAGACACTTTGAAATGTCTGACTTGATACAGAAACACAACTTATAAATTACTGGATGCCTCGTTGTCCTCATTGTTCTCAGAGAGAGGTTTGTATTAGATCACGAGAGGCTGCAAACCACAGTCGCTCCTCAGCTTTTTGTCTGCTGTGGTTGACAGCGGAGGAATATTACAGTCGCATTGATTTCATTAAGCCGCGATGCTGAGGATGCTGGAAAGGAAAGACTAGATTGCCGATGTCTGTTTCCCTCGGTGTGGTGATATGTTGTTTTGGAAAGGATAGCGAAGGAATATGGATGGTGCTGATCATGAGGAATCTGCGGAAATGCGTTTGTCAGAGCTGCTTTCAACTCGTGCCTGTCAAAGTGCAGCTTTGTGCGATCGTTACCACTGTCAGCACACGCAGCTTCACACCGAGCCTGCATCTATCTGTTTGGAAATCTGTTAGACAACCGTCGGCCTGTTTGTGAGAGCTGTACATGTTCAGATCAGAGTGAACCCTGCCTCTGTCAGCTCAGAGGAAATGTGATACTTCAGATGGTTTGAAAAAAGACAGTTACGTGTTAGGTAAGTTGTTTGGGGCTAACAAGGTCAGGCCTCTCAGTGAATAGGGAGGGAGCGACGGGCTGACTTTAAATATTTGACGGAACATAAAAACCAAAAGTGTAAAATCAAAATCTGATTGAAAACTTTAAAAAATATTTGGTAACTTTATCCCAGAATAAACCTTCGAAAGCTTGTTTTTTTTCCAGCATATATTTTTTGTTTCACGGTTCTGCGGTTATAAACCAGATGATGGAGGATTTCTGGGAATAGGCAGAGGACATGAATCCTGTCTGTCGTGGTTTTTGTAATGATCTTTGATGCTTATTTTACTCCTCCTTCTGTGTTTTTGATGGGTTTTCCCTTTCATCTGTCTAGTTTATTCTTGCTTTGCTTTTCTTATAACACCTTTTCCACCATTTCTTCTTCACTCACCTCTTTATGCACCACCTTGCATTTAATCATTATCTCTGGGTCTCTCCTACAGTGTGTGTTATGTCCTCTTTTCCTCCCCAAACCCCAAACCAGTTGCAGCAGATGCCTGCCCCTCCATGAGCCTGGTTCTGATGGAGGTTTCTTCCTTCCCACTGTTGCCAAATGCTTGCTCAAAGGGAGTCATGTGACTGTTGGGATGTCTTTCTAATATGGCAAGGTCTTTCCCTTACAATACAAAATGCCTTGAGGAGACTGTTGTGACTTGGCATTACATAAATTGAGTTAAACTTCCAGAATATTCCCATTCCAGCATGGTATCGTGAAAAAGGGTATGAAAATGTGTCTCACTAAACATATTTGGCTTTTAGTGTGTATTGAATGAAGCTGGTGAGCTTTGCCTGGTCAGAGTGAAGGCAGAAGAAAAGTGTGTGTCCTGGTGTTATGATTGGTCATGTGTACTTGGTATCAGGTGGAAAAATGAGTGAAAGACTATAACCTAACCCTAACTTCTTAATGTGTCATTAATACCACAACAGGTTTAAAATGTCATGATGCATGAACTGTGCCTGAGATCATGTGCTATTTATACACAATCCCATGATTTTACGTCAGAAATCCATTTGTTATTCCAGCACATGTGGTCTTAAATGATTTTCCCACTGTGACTTTTTTCTGTTGTTAAGAGTCTAAAGTAATAATTTATTGAAAAACAAATTTGACATTGTTTATCCTAAAAATTCCTACATTTACAGATGAATAGCGTAGAAATTTGATACTCTTTAGCTCTCTAACTCAATTTCATGATTTGTGAAGAGGCAGGCAAATATTTCAGACCACAGTCGAGTTCCATCTTTGGGAATTGGCAGCAGTGCGCAGGCCTCTCCCTCTCCAGCCCATCATGTGCAAATTCTCCAACAAGAGGTTTGGTCAGCGAGCAAGCGAGGAATCAAAGGAGCGCTGTGACAAAGCTGCAGAGCTGTGGCTGGATTTTTGATCTGGACTCAATGACAGAGCGACCAGATGGAAGCCATTGCAGATTTTAAAAAAAGAAAAAGAGAGAGACACATGGCAATACGTCTCTGCTCTGCAAGAAAAGGCATGTGAAAGGCTTGGTGGTCTGATTAAACAAGATGCTTGAAGCAAAGTGCAAAGAGACACTTTGGGTTGATACGCCAACAGCAGGAAGTTAAATGCGTCCAAGCTACAAACTTCAGCCTTTTAATTTTCTATAAGTTGTTAGATGTTAGACTGCTGAAGCGACAGTAAGTTTCAAGGATTTACAAAGGCAGAAAATGAATTTAGTGACAGGACGGAGACCCAAAGCTTTCAGTGAAATCGTTATTGGCAGAGTTTTAGAACAGAAGTGCTTGTGTGGTCCAGCCAAAGCTCAGACTGAGGGCTGTTGTGTGTAATGACTTGGTGAAAAAACTGGCCACAAATATTGGATCAGCGAGATTGCCGAGGAGGTTATGTGATTGGTTCAGTTTATTTGCTTGTTAGAAGGATTACTCGGAAAGTTATGGATGGATCTGCATGAAAAATTTTATTGGACGATCTGGAGTGATTTCCAGAAATCTTTGTGAGGATTTTTAACCACTATGAGATGGAGCAGAATTATACACATGGTGCCATCTTTTCACAAACACATCCCTTCTTATTTCAGTTTGAGATCCCAAACTAATCCTGATCCAGATATTTGCCTTTTAATCAGAATCAGAATCAGAATCAGAATACTTTATTGATCCCTGGGGGAAATTATTTTTTGTTACAGTGCTCCATTTTAAACCAACATTAAGACAAGACAGACAATACGCTAACTAAGAATAGTACAATATATACATATATATACATACATACATACATACATACATACATACATACATAAGTCACTTATAAATAAATATTTGGAAAAGAAACATGTGTAGTTGTAGCAGCAAACAGTGTGTTAAGTGGATGCGTTGTACAGGGAGATGGCCACAGGCAGGAATGATTTCCTGTGTCGTTCAGTGGTGCTTTTCGGTAATCTCAGTCTCTCACTGAACGAGCTCCTGTGACTGACCAACATGTCATGGAGTGGGTGGGAGGTGTTATCCAACATTGTCTTTATCTTGGACAGCATCCGCCTCTCCGACACCACCTTGAGGGAGTCCAGCTCCATCCCCACAACATTGCTGGCCTTACGGATCAGTTTATTAAGTCTGTTGGCATCTGCGACCCTCAGCCTGCTCCCCCAGCATGCAACAGCATAGAGGATCGCACTGGCCATAACAGACTCATAGAAAATCCTCAGCATTTTCTGGCAGATGTTGAAGGACCTCAGTCGCCTCAAAAAATAGAGACGACTCTGGCCCTTCCTGTAAAGTGCTGTGGTGTTTTTAGCCCAGTCCAGTTTATTGTCAATGTGTACTCCAAGGTATTTATAGTCCTCCACAATGTCAACACTGACCCCCTGGATTGAAACAGGGGTCAAGTGTTTCCTGGTCTTCCTGAAGTCCACGATCAGTTCCTTGGTCTTTGCCACGTTGAGCTGCAGATGATTCTGCTCACACCACGTGACAAAGGAGTCGACCACAGCCCGGTACTCTGTCTCATCATCCCTGCTGATGCATCCAACCACCGCAGAGTCATCAGAAAACTTCTGAAGATGGCAGGTCTCTGTGCAGTGGCTGAAGTCTGTGGTGTAGAGGGTGAAGAGGAAGGGGGAGAGGACAGTCCCCTGTGGTGCCCCTGTGTTGCTAATCACCTTGTCAGACACACACTGTGGGAGACGTACATATTGTGGTCTTCCTGTCAGGTAATCAACAATCCAGGACACCAGAGAAGCATCCACCTGCATCGCTGCTAACTTATCACCCAGGAGGGTCGGCCTGATGGTGTTGAAAGCACTGGAAAAGTCAAAAAACATGACCCTCACAGTGCTCGCCGGCTGGTCCAGATGGGTGTAGACACGATTGAGCAGGTAGATGATGGCGTCCTCTGTTCCGAGACGAGGCTGATAAGCGAACTGAAGGGGATCCAGATGTGGTCTTACTATGGGTCGCAGCTGGTCCAGGATGAGCCTTTCCAGGGTCTTCATGATGTGGGAGGTCAGTGCCACGGGCCTGTAATCCTGGGGGCCACTGGGACGAGGCGTCTTTGGTACAGGGACGAGGCATGATGTCTTCCACATCACCGGGACCCTCTGCAGACTCAGACTCAGCATAAACAGTTTATGAAAGACTCCACACAGCTGGGGGGCACAGGTCTTGAGGACAAGGGGACTCACTCCGTCTGGTCCAGCAGACTTGCCTGAGTGAAGTCTCCTCATTTGCATCTCAACCTGGTATTGAGTGAAGGTGATGGGTGGGGGAGGGGTGTCAGGAATCTCACAGGAGGCAACATGTGAAGAGAGAGGCTGGCACAGTGGTGTGGCTCTGGATTCCAGGCTGACTGCAGGTGAGGTTGTGGGGGTGGGAGCAGACACTGTGGTGTCGAATCTATTGAAAAACAGATTCAACTCGTCGGCTCTATTCTCACCTCCCTCAGCTCCCCTGCTGTTGGTTGGCCTGAATCCAGTGATGGTCTTCATGCCCCTCCACACCTCTCTCATGCTGTTCTGCTGGAGTTTCCACTCCAGCTTCCTCCTGTAATTGTCCTTAGCCTCTCTGATCTTGTCCTTTAGTAACACCTGGACCTTCCTCACCTCCTCTTTGTTGCCCCCTCTGAAAGCCCTCTTCTTGTTGTTGAGGAGGGCTTTGATGTCCTTAGTCACCCACGGCTTGTTATTTGGGTAACAATGAACAGTCTGAGCTGGAACAATGGAGTCGGTGCAGAAAGTTATGTAGCCTGTGATACACTCAGTAAGCCCATTGATGTCCTCGGCGTGAGGCTCACAGGATCTAGTATGACATTTTTTCAGTATTTTTAATCAAAAACAATCTGTTAATGTAACATTATGATTCAAACTGAAGTTAAACCATCTGTTCTTGCAGACACAATGAAGTATTTACTGCTGATAACAAACAGAATGAGTGTTGCAAGCTAAAAACTGCTGCTGTCACTTTCAGTTTAGTCATCTGCTCGACACAAAATGCATCATGGAGAATCTACGGTGGCCCAGAGGTCCAAAACGTAACTAGAACAAAAACCAGAAACCTGACAACATTTCAGAAAACTTCACCTGATGACAGGTTGGAGTCGTATTCCTCAATTATTCAACAGTTTATCAAAACGATGATCATACAGGTCGGCTTTATGACAGTCAGTGAGATCATTACATAATGACTTAAACAAAAACATTAGTGTGATTTCTGAGTTTAGTACTGCGTTAATGACAATGTGATTACAGTAACGCATCACACTGGAGGCTGGTGTCATTTCCAGTTTCCAGTCACTCAGCAGTGTCTGTGTGTGAATTTTAATGTGTTTTGAACTTGAGGGCCACCGTAGAGACCTGATCTGGCCTTGCGTCACCTTAACTGTGTCAGTGACATTTGGCGCTCTTTTTTAATCATCACGGCAGTTCTCATGAAACCCCATCAGCTCAGTCTCACATCAACGTCAGTTTATGGTGACGCTGAAACGCTTGTGTTGGGGTCATGTGACCTGGTGGAAATCAATAATAGAGGAGGTTTTTGGCAGCTCCGTGTGTGTGTGTGTGTCCTGTATTTTTAATAGTCTAGTAAGAAGGCCAATTCTTCTCCTCCAGAGGATTAACCACACTGTCAGCCAGGGCAAGAACAGGAGAGGATGATGGGAAGGCAGCTGTTCTCCTGACAGGACAACTGTGTGTTTGTTCCCCCTCATCTGAACCTTTCTCTGCTACGGTGGTCAGACGAGCTGAAATTAAAGAGAAATGCTCAGACACATCTCTGACATTAGAATTAAATTACTGTGTTCAGAACTGCAGTGACACAATGGTGACAGGAGGGCGTGCACAACTATTTTTTGCAGTGGTTTTGTTGCTACATGAATCCTAAAAACTAATTTACTGACATTTGTGGCAAAAATGAGGCGTGTTAATTTACCTGAGCAGATGTAACTGGCAGTCAGATGGCTCAAAGTTGTGATGATGATCTCAAAACTTGGGTCTGTCCTGTAGTTGTTCCCCTCAGATGTTATGTCCCATATACATCTTATCCTCAGTATTGATGTTTGGGGTTTGAGTTTTCTTGACGTACTGATCTTTGTGCAGAAAAATGATTAATAACTTGGAGCACTGTAGAGCATGCATAGCCATGTGCACACACAGAACTCTGCAACATCATAAATCCACGTGTCTCATCTACTGCAGAACATATTTAGACGTGTGTCAGTTGTGTGTAACATTCAGATCTGCCCGTGCCCTTTAGGCGGCACTGAACGTAGAGCTTCAGGGCTTTGCAGCAATGGTTTGTTGCCCACAGGTGGCTCTGAGTCAGATTCTTTCCTTTAACTTTTATAAATACCTGCATGCAGCTGTTAGACACAGATTTCAGGTTCATGCAAATCACTTTTTGTAATAAAGCTCTCTTTCTCTTGATAAATCATGTGCTCTGTCTCAGCTGTCAGATTTATCAGATTGATAAAGCACCAATGAGTCTCTAACACAAGTTAGCATCAGCTGCCTCTCCTTGATCTCAACTGCCATGAGAAACACTGGTGCAAAGACTGGTTAGTAGATTATCTGTTCCCCCATCATGTCTGCTCATTGTTCACCCAATAAGTTGAGCTTTTACTGTCTATATTTTAACTACATATAAAGCCTCCTCAGAACCAGAATGATCACGTTTTGAAATTTTCTATTCTTAAAATTCAGTCCACCACAATTTTAAGTATAAACAGCAGTGTCTTCCTCTCCCTCCACCCTTACTGAAGTCTTCCTCGCTCTAGCACACGCTCAGTCTCACTCCCGCCGTTATCCGTCACTCTCTCTTGCTCCTTCACTGTAACTGTCAAATCCCTGGGTCTCATCCTTTTTTCAGCTCAGTTCACTGATCACTCTTTCACACATCCCTTTCTCTGCCTCACATTTCTAATTCATCAATCCACCCACCGACTCGCAGGACTTCCTCTCCATTTTCTTCCAATCATCTGACCCTGCACCCCACTAAGCCCGCTGTCCACCCTCTAATGCTCTCCTCCTGAGCCCTTGCGTCCCCTATCACCAGGGGAGAGCAGAGCAGATTTGGGTTTAGCTGCTCAGTCGCTGGTGTTGACTGCAGTCTGTAGAAGTGACTGTGGTACCCCACAGTGAGCATGGGCATTGAAATAGTCCTCTGTGGGTGTGTTTGCTTTTCAGATGGGTCGCACTTGGCGGTCCAGAGCATCTTTCCTGTGTGAAGCCAGAGTAGAAGTGGGCCATGTTTCCAGGGTAGAAGTAGCAGTGCTGTAAATACTGGGATTCAGGGTCGAGCTGAACATCTGTACACACTGATTCCCAGGCTTATGAACCCTAAATACAACAGCAGCAACAACCTAGAAACCTCCTTTAGACCTTTTCACAACATGCCAAGAAGAAGTTTCATATTCTGGGAAATGCATGCATATTTTATGCCACCGGGCCCGCTGCAAACCAGCCGGGCCATCTCCAGATGACAGAACGCTTTTCTTCCAAGCTTAAAGCTAAAATAGCATTCCTCATAGACCACAAGTCACACACAGGATGTCAAATCTTCCACTGGACTGAATAACCTGTATACTGAAGCTCAAACAACAAGCATCTGAAAAAGTTTGGGGGCAATTTTTTAACTTTTATCCTTCTAGCTGAATGATCCCGGGTCCAGATTTCAGTTAAACTGATGTTTGCAGCTAATCAATCGGAAACACGGGAAAGAAGTGATACTGCAGAACCACTTGAGTCTGTACACAGACTGTCAGAGCTGTGAAAATGAGAGAAAAATAGCATTCATCAGGTGGGGACAGAATGTGAGCTAAATACTCAAATTCAAGAATTCAGAGTTGAGGCCCAGTTTCTGAAGTGTTTCGGTCCTTTTGAACCTAGCTTATAATTTGCCTGTGCAAACATTTGTGAAAGAATGGGTCATTCAAGGACACAACCGCTACAACGAAGCAGTTTGTGAAATTTCTTCCCTCATACATATTCTGCAATTAACTATAAGAGGTTTATTGGAAAGTGGAAGCGTTCAGGAATCACAGCAACTCAACCATGAGTCAGACCAGAAAAAGCTACAGAGTGGGGTCACCAAGTGTGTAAAAGTCACCAAAACTCTGCTGGATCAGTAACCACAGAGCTCCAAACCTCTGCATTAACATTAGGGCAGAAACTGTGCACCAGAAGCTTCATGGCCAAGCAGCTCCTGTGTAGCTCCGGTGTAATGTGGAGGTCAACCTGGACTTTGCCCATGTGGTGTATTTAGAGTTAGATAACATTACAGCCTAGTGCTAGTTTAAACCTCATGTTACTACCAAACAAACTGGTCACAGCTGTTCAAGTACACATGTATGTGACATGTAGCTACATCTGCAGGAAAGTATGATGTAGGCAATAAACTGAAGCCGTGTCTCAATATGCGCACTTATGTGTACTTGCGGTCTCGTGGACTTGTGATACGTCATTCAGAGACCAAGTACTGTTCCAATTCAAAGTACGTATCAAGCCGAGAACGTGAAAAAACTTAACTCTATGAGGCTTATTGGACATTATAAAAGAGATGATATGTAAGCGATGTGTAGCGAATTTTGCCAAAGTGCTTAAGATACCTTTTTTTAAATTATCTTTTTTTCTTAAAAAATCTACTACATCATGTGTAATATTTTTTTCATGTCATGTGTAATTTCCATTGTAAATATTAATCACCCTTAAATTAAGAGGGGACTCCCGTGCGAACTTACAAAGTCGGACTTGCCAAAAACTCGAGTACAGACTTGCGTACTTGAGAACTGAAAACAAAACACAACATCACCATAAACAAAGGTAGCTGTTTAACAACCCTAGCTTGGTAACTAGCAATCCGGGTACTGAGGATTTATGCTTTAGTGGGAAATCTACGCCCTAGCTGCAATGTAACCACAAACTCCTGAAACCCAGTGACGTAAAATTTGGTGCAACCTGATGTGCACCTCCCTGAAAATGCTGACACACCAAGAAATCTTGTGATTGACCTGTTCAGCACCGTTAATTCCTCCTGTGTATTTCTGGCTACTTTTTCACCGCAGTTTTTTAATTTAACTGTAAGAGAACAACAACTGTCGCCTCGGTATAAGGACTAATCACATATATAAGGACTCACAAATGTCAGCAAATTCCTGGAGGGAGTTTGAAGAAACTATCAGGATGGATGTGAGGCAATGTATAAAGAAATGGAGAAATCTGAGAGACAAATATGCTTACCTTTGAAAAAGAAAGTGACTACAGCAAAGTGTGGAGACTCAGGAGGGGAAAAACTCCCAGCACTTGATTTATTTCTATCGGTTGGTACTGCATATAATGGAGTCGTTTGATTGTTGGGGTCTTTAGCTTACAGTATAAACCCTCTGCATGTCCTCCTTCACTACATCCATGAATCTTCGATGTGGTCTTCCTCTTTTCCTCCTACCTCGATAAAGGATGAAGTGCATTAAAATGAAACTGGAGTGTGGGATGGAAAGTTTTTTCTTTTAATTAAAATTAAATGCCTAAAAAGACTATGCAGAATTCCTGCAGGATTCCCAGGGATCTTGCTGAAGCATTAACATTTTAGAGAATTTCCTCCCTCCAAAAATACCATAACAGAGGCAAGTTTCCCTCGAGCTGCAGCTAAAGACACAGCAACGGCACACAGGGATCTGTTCTTGTCTAAATATCACAGCAGAGGCATTCACACAACACTCATTCATATTTAAAAAGCTCATTGCCTCACGATTCGCTCGCATTCGCTGTGGAACTTCTCCATGTGAAGTTTTTTCTTTAAGTTCAGCAAAAGCACAAAAGTATCTGCAGCGGGTTTGCTCTTAATACTGAGAGCGATATGATGAGTTTATCTAAACACTGCTGAGAAATTATGAAGTATGCCGGAGTGTGTGTGGGATCTATGCATGCTGGCACACTCTCAAAGCATCTTCATGACCCCTCTGCTTCATACATCAAACAGATTATAGCTCTGTCTTTGGAGAAAACACAGCAGCTCCATTTATATTTTAAATCTGACAAACTTGGCCGTTCCAGGCCGTTAGCAGACACGATGCTTTTTAGGGTCGCCTCGAGTGTCGTACAACTTTAAAAGCTTTGTATAATTAAGAGCCACTCCGTGATTCACACGATTGCTCGCTCGACTGCCACTAATTGTGAGCATCTCCAGGTCCTGTGCGTGATGTTTGGAAAAGGGTGAGAGATGGCGTGAAATTTACGTATTGGGCAAGAGATGCAGAGAGCAGCGGAAAGCGCCTGAACAAAATCAGACCAGTCACAGATGAGTACGTGGAGAATAGAAGTAATGGAGGTTTTTTTACTGCAAAGCACCTCTCATGAAATCCGCCTAATGCGAGCATGAGATTATTTGCAGAGAGGTCGGTGGACTCCTTTTGCAAAATGTTTTGGTCACGCTGCACATTAAGCAGGGCTCTGAGTGCTCGGGAGATACTGAGTATCTCCCGGGAGTTAAGTAAGTGCCGTGCGGTTTGCATGAAAAGCGCTGACTTGTGGCATCGGATTAGCGCGAGGATGAGTTGAGGAGGAGGAGGATATTAGCGCTTAGAAGAAAAACAATGTTGAGCTTTAGAATGTGGTCAAGTACGAGGTTTAATGCTATGACTACAGTACTGAGTACAGTACAGGAACAACATTTTAACTGCTTTAACCTCATAACAGCCGCCAGGTCACCAGCAAAGCACTCAGGGTTAGGGTAGAAATTCTATTTATCTTTGAAATCAACTTCAGTCTGAGTACAGCCAGTAAGTGAAAGTTCCTCTAAAGGGCTACATCTAATCCTAAAACTAACCTCAGCATAATGACCCAGAAATTAACTTAAGAAATTTATTACCCACTTTGATTTACCAACTGCTGGTTTTTACCTAGATAACATAAAATCGGTATTATTTTCGAATGCACTGGAACTGAACTGTCATTATTCAAACCAGCTCACAGATTGGGGAAGTTTGTGGGAGGATCGAGAGAAAGTAGCATGATGGTGGTTGGGACTCTTTCGCCACAGGATCCATGTTCACATGTTCTCCACGTGTTTCTCCTGCTGTCAAGAAAACCTGCTAGGCTCACACTCTCCATGTTGCACAAGGAAACTATCCGGTCTTTAAGCGATGAAGTGATGAACCCTGCTTCCGGGCCCAAACTACTCTGCGTTTAATAAGGCTGTTGTGTTTTAATCCTTTGTATCTTGTTCTATTTTATCTCAAAAGGCCCCTAAAAACAGTCAGTGATCACTGTAGGCTTCTCTCGGTTTTTATTAGCGCTATTCATGTTAAAGATCAGTTTTTAAACCCGTACGATGTAACTACAGCCTAGCCCATGCAGCAGTATATTAATGACTAACCTCGTATTGTGGATTGATTATCTCGGTTGTTCTCCTGACTGAAGTTTGGTCCGTTTACATCATCCTGCCATGCGACTGCATTTGTTCCCTAACCATCGGGAACCCTCACATTAACTTTTATCGAGTGGAAAAAAGTTAGCGTTTATCCTCCAGCTTCACTGTTTATGTTATGCTAACATAGCTGTGTCGCTAGCAACCACGTAGCACATCATTATATACCAGCTAGCCCAACTTCAGTAACCCTACAAACATCACTGCTGTTTAGTTTCCTGTCTTCATTTATGTCAGCAGTGATAGCAGAGCTGTACGTTTTATTTTTTTCAGAAATCTCTCAGTCAGAACATGGTATATCATGTTTAGGTGGAAACTGGCAAGCTAACTTCCTGCTAACTTCTAACTCTGTTAAATTTAATAAATCCTGTTTTCATGGATGCCTGGATGTTAAACTTGGATCAAGACACTGCCAATGACGTCAGACTTAAAGACCGGATAGATTCATCATGTTAAATGTTTAATTTCAGGTTTAAATGAAGGTAAAATAACAATAAATATGATGAAGCTAACCTTCACCAACGACCATTGGTGACGTATCTGGCCTAAAATCCTCCTTGTGATGTAAAAGTCCTGAATGTCCTGAAATCGCGGAGCATGACGTCCAAGCGGCACCGAGGAGAGTGAACACAAGGAAAGCGGCGGGGCCAGACGGCATCACCGGCCGTCTGCTGCAGATCCGCTGCAGTTCGCCTACAGATCCAACAGATCCACAGAGGATGCCATTGCCCACGTCCTACACACCACTCTCAGCCATGTGGACAAGAAACAGGGTAACTATATGTGAATGCTGTTTGTTGATTACAGTTCAGCGTTTAACACAATAGTGCCCTGCAGACTGTTCACAAAGCTGAGGGATCTGGGACTTAACAGCCGTCTGTGTGCATGGGTGTTGGACTTCCTCACTGGCAGAACTCAGGTGGTGAGGGTGGGCAGGTACTTCTCCAACAGCATCACCATCAATACAGGAGCACCTCAGGGATGTGTGCTCTCGCCACTGCTCTACTCCCTCTACACTTCAGACTGTGTGGCCACCCATGGCTCCAACACCATTGTGAAGTTTGCTGACGACACAGTGGTGTTGGGTGCCATCTCCAACAACGATGAGACGGCCTACATGGATGAAGTGAAGAATCTGGCATCGTGGTGCCAGGACAACCACCTCCAGCTGAACGTCAGCAAGACCAAGGAGCTGGTGGTGGACTTCAGAAGGGGTCAGCACAGAGACTACAAGCCCATTATCATCAATGGAGCTCCAGTGGAGAGGGTGCAGTCCTTCAAGTATCTTGGTGTCCACATCTCCTCAGACCTGACATGGGCTGCCCACATTCAGGTCCAGACCAAAAAGGCTAGGCAGCGCCTGTATCACCTACGACAACTGAGGAAGTTCAGGGTCTCTCCAAAGATCCTCAGGATTTTCTATACAGGCGCTGTGGAGAGCATCCTCACACAGAACATGACATCGTGGTTTGGGAACAGCTGTGTGAAGGACCAAAAAGCTCTCCAGAGAGTGATGCGTACAGCAGAACGCTGCTGCAGGATTGCTCTCCCCCCGCTTCAGGACACCTACACCAGGAGATGCCGGACTAGAGCAGCGCAGATACCGAAGGACCCGTCCCATCCTGGCAACAAACTGTTCCAACTTCTGCAATCTGGTAGAAGGTTCCGCATCTTCCGGGCAAGGACAGAGAGACTCAAGAGGAGCTTCTATCCCCAAGCCATCCGGGCCCTAAACACACACACCCGCCCTCTCACATCATCTATAATTGACTGAGTCAGGACTCTTCCAGACACTAAACCAAGGCACAATGTACATTTCAATTCCTTTAATTTTAAATATGTTTATATTGTCTATCCTGTAAAATAGTCAGATGTCTATTCATATTAATGTACAGAATTCACCTGCTTGCTGCTACTACTGCACATTCACCCAATGTATGTATGTATATATATATATATATATATATATATATATATATATATATATATATATATATATATATATATATAAACACCCAGCACGCCCCTGCGGGCGGTTTATCCTTCAAGCTCGGGTCCTCTACCAGAGGCCTGGGAGCTTGAGGGTCCTGCGCAGTATCTTAGCTGTTCCCAGGACTGCGCTCTTCTGGACAGAGATCTCCGATGTTATTCCCGGGATCTGCTGGAGCCACTCGCCTAGCTTGGGAGTCACCGCACCTAGTGCTCCGATTACCACGGGGACCACCGTTACCTTCACCCTCCACATCCTCTCGAGCTCTTCTCTGAGCCCTTGGTATTTCTCCAGCTTCTCGTGTTCCTTCTTCCTGATATTGCTGTCATTCAGAACTGCTACATCGATCACTACGGCCGTCTTCTTCTGTTTGTCTACCACCACTATGTCCGGTTGGTTAGCCACCACCATTTTATCCGTCTGTATCTGGAAGTCCCACAGGATCTTAGCTCGGTCATTCTCCACCACCCTTGGCGGCATCTCCCATTTTGACCTCGGGACTTCCAGGTTATACTCGGCACAGATGTTCCTGTACACTATGCCGGCCACTTGGTTATGGCGTTCCATGTATGCCTTGCCTGCTAGCATCTTGCACCCTGCTGTTATGTGCTGGATTGTCTCTGGGGCATCTTTACACAGCCTGCACCTGGGGTCTTGCCTGGTGTGATAGACCCCAGCCTCTATGGATCTTGTGCTCAGAGCTTGTTCTTGTGCTGCCATGATTGATTAGTGCCTCTGTGCTGTCTTTCAGTCCAGCTTTGTCCAGCCACTGGTAGGATTTCTGGATATCAGCCACCTCCTCTATCTGCCGGTGGTACATACCGTGCAGGGGCCTGTCCTTCCATGATGGTTCCTCGTCTCCCTCCTCTTTCTTGGGTTTTTGCTGCCTGAGGTATTCACTGAGCACTCGGTCAGTTGGGGCCATCTTCCCAATGTATTCTTGGATGTTCGTTGTCTCATCCTGGACTGTGGTGCTGACACTCACCAGTCCCCGGCCCCCTTCCTTCCGCTTAGCGTACAGCCTCAGGGTGCTGGACTTGGGGTGAAACCCTCCATGCATGGTAAGGAGCTTTCTTGTCTTTATGTCAGTGGCTTCTATCTCCTCCTTTGGCCAGCCTATTACCCCAGCAGGGTACCTGATCACGGGCAGGGCGTACGTGTTGATGGCCCAGATCTTGTTCTTACCATTCAGCTGACTCCTCAGGACTTGCCTGACCCTCTGCAGGTACTTGGTGGTTGCAGCTTTTCTAGTGGCCTCTTCATGGTTCCCATTCGCCTGCGGGATCCCCAAGTACTTGTAACTGTCCTCTATGTCTGCAATGTTGCCTTCTGGTAGTTCAATCCCCTCAGTTCTGACTACCTTCCCTCTCTTTGTTACCATCCGACTACACTTCTCCAGTCCGAACGACATTCCAATGTCATTGCTGTATAGCCTGGTAGTGTGGATCAGTGAATCGATGTCTCGTTCACTCTTGGCATACAGCTTGATGTCATCCATGTACAGGAGGTGGCTGACAACTGCTCCGTTCCGTAGTCGGTATCCGTAGCCAGTCTTGTTAATGATCTCACTGAGGGGGTTCAGGCCTATGCAGAACAGCAGTGGGGACAGAGCATCTCCTTGGTAGATCCCGCACTTGATGGTGACTTGTGCTATGGGCTTGGAGTTGGCCTCTAGTGTTGTACGCCACATCCCCATTGAGTTCCTGATGAAGGCTCTTAGGGTCATATATATATATATATATATATATATATATATATATATATATATATATATATATATGACCCTAAGAGCCTTCATCAGGAACTCAATGGGGATGTATATATATATATATATATATATATATATATATGTTCTTCCTCTACACCCCCCCAATTTTTGCACATGTCGAGGAGCGTGTCAGGCTACATTTCACTGTGTGTTATACTTGTATAACTATGCATGTGACAAATAAAGAACCTTGAACTTGAACTTGAATGATCAGGCCTCACAGCGGTCTAACATAGACACTCATATCTTAACCCTTTAAGACCTACCATAGAACCAAGTCCGCCAGAGCTTATATTATATTTTTACATGCTGTGGAGCCATTTTTGGGAGCATTTCAAGTTGCTATACATCAATACAACCATTATAGCCCAAACTTTAATAATATGTCTGCATTAGGTGCATAGTAATTACATAAATTGCAAAAAAGTGCAATAAACTACAAAAAAATTGAAAATCGTTTTTGTTTTTTTAACATATATTTCTAGTTAGAGAAATTTAAGAGGCTCATCCCTCAAAACTGTAAATACAAAAAAGTTGCACAAACTAGTTTCCCACCACAGGAAATTTATTTTGAGTGTCTTCATAGTTTTATTTTTGAAATACACCAATTTTTATATACTGCAGGAAAAACGAAAATAAATATTATAGTGCAAATTTGCAAAATAACAGCATGTGCATCAAAATAAACTATTTCCAGCAGTGCAATATGAGTCCTAAGCATCCCAGAAACGACACAGAAAGTCATAAACTCAAACATAACTTTTTAAAACACAAGTATAGGCTCATAAGGCCCCGATCGTAAAAAAACTACATTTCCGCAAAATGACGTCACTTCCGGTTTCGGGCAGGTCATGCGGTCATGTGATAGTTCGCGCTGATGGACGTAGGAAGTGTTACAAACAGCTGATCGGATCGGCGAAGCGTGTTTCTGGAATATCATGTTTTTGTTGCTGCAAGTGATTTTTATGCAGTTTTTGCAAAGCTATATGTGGAAGGAAACTGTGACCGAGGACAAGCTGATGGCACAATATGTAAGTACAATTCCTCCGGTTTCATATGCAAAAAAAATTATTGCGCTAGCTCACGTGGTTGCAGTGCTACCGGGATTTAAAAATAGTTACGCAAAATGGAGCGTGCCCGCTCCGATCGGCTGTAAAGGGTTAAAGACCTCATAGTACCATTAGGGAGTTCTTCTTTCCCACCATCACCCACCAAGTCCTTGGACAGGGGATACTTGTTAAATTATTATCAAGAATAATGACATAACTTGATAACAGATTTAACCACAATAAAGAGAAATTTAGATTCTACCTGACTGCATGTGCTGTATTTATTATGTTACAAAACGGATAAATAATTTTGGTGACTTTTGCACCATTACCACGGTGCAGACTACTATTTACTCACACAGTCAGGAGTACAGAGATTACACACTAGTAATGCCTGCAGACATCTGGGTTGAAGGTGAGAGATGGGCAGTTGGGTTTCAAGCTGTTTCAAGTCCTTCTTGAATAAATTCAAACTTTTTCTTCTTCTCTTTTTTTTTTTTTTTGCTGACTTGCAGATAATTATCCAATTTACCCAAGATGTAAGATGTATGGACCCACTTGGTTTAAATGTGGTGTAAACCTGCTGGCTTGTTTGTTATATCTTTTCTATCACCACTTTTCCACTGATGCTGTATTAGATTAGGCATCGATCTGGGGGCCGGGGGCTAATTTAATGCCAGTTCCACACATTTCCACCGAAAAATGGCTGGTACTGGGGCCAAAGCTGGCAACACGCCACCACTGATGTCAGGTTCAAGAAAGGAGACTCTCACAGCCACTGAAAATCATATACTGGTGTTTGTTTATGTCAGAGTGAATGTACAGCACCTACTGAAGCTTTTTCCATTTATTCCCGTTCATTTGAATAGATTCATAATTTCATTATAACTCATTTAGCAGCCGCCATTACTTCCACAGACTGTTTAATCACAAAGGAGCAACAGAGTTTACACATAAGTCGGTGATTAATACTTCTGGACATCTGAAAGTGAGATATGGGCAGCTCTGTTTGAAGCTGTTTCAAGTGCTTCTTGAATTAATTCCCTCTTGGCTCTTTTGATTGCAGATAGTGATCTAATTTGTCCAAGCTTTCCAACTCATTTTAAATGCTGTGTGAACCTCCTGGTTTCTTTAAATAACCTCTGATCCACTCATGTGCTGGTTTCAGTGCTATTGTGTGACCTATACCAGATTCAGTCATTTCCACAGCCGCTGGCATCTGCAAATTGGGTCTGCAGATGACTGTCCTCCCACGGTATTACCTGCAAACATCAAGGCAGAACTGAGTCTGCACTGGTACCAGCAAGCAGTGGATAGAAAAGTAATACAAGGAAAAAACTTTTGAGATTTTTAATGAAGTTTCAGGCCTGCAGAAGCTTGTTGGGTTGGTAAAATACAAGAGGCCCCCTATCGAGTGCTTCACTATCCTGAACATCCACCTTTTTTACCTATTTGGGATACCTAGCTAACCTAACTCTAGACTGGTTACTGATGACCTGGGGAAAGTTGAGAGGGTTGGTCTGTATCAGCACACTGGCTGGGTTTTACACTTAAGTTGCGAAAAGGAAGATGGGAAATTGTCATCATCCCACTGGGCAGGCAGCCAAGTTTATGAATGTGATAACACGAAAGCGAGGTGATTTTTTACACTGATACCACAGGTGCATCTACAGGTGAATCCCAAAGACTTTGACCTGAAGGTCAGAGGTCAAGTTTTCTTTAAATCACACAGGAGTTGCTAATTTTCTAACATAATGTATTTACAAGGCGGATGAGGCTGGAAGGCGTAGGTATAACAAAATAAGTTGTGATCTTTGTTCAGACTTCTTTTTTTTTTATCACAACACAAATCGAACATTGTTGTCATCATTAAACATTTTCTATGTGTGTGTAACAATCCCGGCAGCCTCAGGAGTCATGCTTAATCACATCATTGTAAAAAGAATTATGCCAGCATAATGACACATGTTTGTTTTTCAGAAAATGAGTGGAAATTGGCACAAAGCAAAATTCAGAGATCTGATCTCCCTTTGAACTGGACTCTTAATTCTCATGCTGCATATCGCACATGTACTGCAGCTCTCTTTGTGGTGGTCTAGTCTGAATAAAAAGCTCCAAAGATCATTAAAACCCACCCATGTCTGCATCATGATGAAGCTGGAACTGCAGTGACTGGATGCTGTAATATTACGTAACCTTAGACGGTCGTACTCAAACCACGAAAACAGCCCAAAGCCAAAGTGCTCACAATGGGTCTCTACATATTCCTCTTGATACAGTCTACTGTCATTATAATTAATACATACAGCCTTATCAATAAGGAACTCTTAGTCTTGGCTAATACCATTATCTCATTTGAAGCTGTTAAATAAAATCATTATTCCACAGCTGAGTCTTGCCACATCGAGCAGAACAATTGCAGGCCTTGATTGAAGCAACAGAATAATTAGGCCCTCCTCGGGTGGATTAAAGACGCCGTGCTGTAACCGCCGCCTTCCTCCAGATCAATTACAATGGAATCTCCCCGAACATCAAAGCCCGCGGAGCTGATGGAGCTGGCCTCAGCTGCTTCCCCTGCTCCCTCCCCTCCCCGTTCATCCTATATGCCATATGAATATGGATTACTGAGTGAGAGAAGCAAGGCGGGACGGGTGGAGTCCCCTGTGCTGCATGCAGGGTAATGATTCTGCAGGAGCATTGGTATGGATGCACAGTGGCAGAGCTGCTAAGCAGAGTGGAGCAGGCCGGCGAGCGTGCAGACGTAGCGTCCGGACTGTGGTCAAGCATGTGATCTCAGTCAGTCAGAGCACACATGAAACATGCATGACCTGACGAAGCGGTCGAGGGCTGGTACATGCAGAAATGCACACAGAGGTGTAGAGATGCATTTAGATGCACTTTATTAGACTGGTCTTCAGTTTGATCTCTAGGCGGTGCAGGTACTCAGTTCACTTTTGTATGCATGGCTGAGCACCCAATCCAGGGTTTAAGATTTGGGATAGATTACAACCATTTGATTTTACAGCTCCAATTCCCAGTGTCCTGACATTTTGGAAATGTGATGTGATGCACATTGATGTCAGTCTTAGTGACATTACCTCATGTCTAAGTATCCCAAAAACTGGATAATCATACACAAGTCTGGATCTAAGGATCCTGACATTTTTTTTTGTTTAGAAAAACGGTCATGTGCACCAAAAATCCTGGTTTGGACACGGGTCAGCTCGTTGTATGTTTGTTTGGTTGTTCAGTGCGCGGCACTTTACTTCCCTTTTCTCACGCATGATTTAGACATCTGCTGGGAATCTTTGTAGAGCCTTCAATATAACTTACGCAAGTGGCCGACATGATTGCTGACATTTATTCTTGTCCTGGTGGATTATGTGTTGTAGATTTCCAGCTGAAGCCTAAATCCACAGTAAGTTTGAATCTGTGAGTAAAGCAACCACACATTAAACAAACTGAGGCCATGAACAGGTGCAGGTCTGCACCGACTCTGGTACATCCATCCACAGTGTTCATCAACATGCTGGTTCCCCTGAGGACCTGCATCCTAGACCTGGATGTAAATGTCAACCAAAGCTTCCAATCGCCACTGCACTGCTGTCAGCTGCGTGCATTGGATTGTAGCATTGGATCACTGTGGTGTCATTACAGCGATTACAGCAGAATAAGATAAGTATGCCTTCCTTCACCCCAACCGGTTGCAGCCTCCCTGAGCCTGGTTCTGCTGGAGGTTTCTTCCTGTTAAAAGGCAAGCCAAAGTGCTTGCTCATAGAGGCTCATATGATTGTTTGTTGATCCAGTTTTCTCTGTGTGTATCATTTTAGGGTCTACCTTACAATATAAAGTGTAGTTGTGATTTGGCGGTAGTTAATTAAAATTAAAATTGAATTATGTAGAGATTATAATCTGAGTTAGACAGAAACTTAAACTGAGGGGATGACGTACCTTTATCTGGAAGGCAGAAACTTCCCACACAGACAGCGATACGGGCATCAACAGAGACAACAATGCAGCCAAGGGTCAAGGGTCACTAAAAAAATGTATTCGCGATGAGGTCATGTCGATGACAGGCAGTCAGCTGTCTTCCTGAATACCTCCCTATGACGACCCGCCTTTGTGTGACCTCAGGGTGACATGCCAGCAGGGTCACGTGACTGTGGGAACGGCAGCATTTGGGAATCAGTTCCACGGTGCTGCGCTGTGTCTCGGACATGAAGACAAAGCAGGAGTTTGCAGGAATCCTCACATTAACTTGAAAGTCTTGTAGCTGCCTGGAAATCATCACATGTACGTGACAAGCACAATCATGCCGACTCTCCACAGAAATTTAGCTTCTGATTGGACGCTGGCTTAAGTTACGCTGGAAAATATTACCACAGGGTCACCTCTCTGACCCTGAAACTATCATCAGATTGGTAATTAGATCACACCTTTGCTTTGACAGTCAGGAATTTTCTTCACCTCCCAAATTGCAGCAATTAAACCTGTTTTGATTGTGCAGTCTGCACTTTTGCACACTTTTATCTGAGAAGTGAGGCATGTGAAACATCACCAAGGTGGCGCTCAGTCAGAGGATCTGCTGCTCGCACATCCGTACAGTTATTAAAATTTTTGTGGTTTGAAACTGAAGAAAAACTGAGGCGTGAGGGTGTTTCTTACCTCTAGCGTAAACAGTTAAATAAGGGAAGCCTATGAACTGCACAGAGGTGAGTCACTGCTGCTGTTTATGACACCTTATGGAAATATGACATGAATGTGGAGTGAACTTCCCGAATAGATTAAAGTGGTTTTTTTTCCATAAATGTTTCCCTGACGCAAAACATGCCAGTGGAGTAATTATGGTGTAATTATAAATTTCAACTGAAGAAATCTTGGATTTAAACTTAACTTCTGCTGTATTATAAGAGTACATTAGTCTGTTTTTTTTTTTCTAAGTACATTAATTTATCCTCAATATTCTGTCTTGTGTTTTGCCCTTTTCTCTTACAGTAACAAGCAATCCAATTAAAGATGGTATAAAAGGTTAAAAGTTATTTTAAGATGCCAAAATTGATTTTGGCCTCTGGTAACAGACATTTCAATCAGAGAGTAGACAGGATTTTACTGCTGGTCAGCCGAAGAAAACGGCTGCTCTGATGGCCTTCTGAGCCTGAGGTGTGTTTCCATCCTGGGGTAAAATGGCAAAGACGGTTTTATCCCGATGACACTGCGTTTTCAGTCTGACGGCAGTTCATGAACGTCACGTGTACGTGATATTAATATTTTCTACTCTTAAAGGGCAACAAAAGTCAATATTTTGACGTTCTGAGACCCATTTGGGGACCACAGTTCTATTCCTCCATGTTACAGATTTTCACTCGTCATCTTTATTAATTTTTATACATACTCAAAATTTTAAAAAATCTTAGGACTGATGATATGAACATATCTCACCTTCCCAAGGAACACTGATGAGATGTGAAGGTGGCTGTAAAATACGCTGCTCTGACAGTTTGCTGAAGGGTCTGTAAACCAGACTTTAGACATCTGACAGAAATCCTCGTCCAATCAGAGCTGTCATCCATCACCTCAGAACCCTTCATGCAGCTTTTTTCCCTCACTTCCTGTCCTCGCGGTCTCTCAGTAATTTTGATTCTCGGTGAACTCGTGTTCGAGTCGATGCGCTCGGCAAGAAAAATGCAGCCTGCTCTGAAGCTGATTTAACCAACTTTAATTCTGCAGCTTGCTGAAATTGGAAGTCCATATCGTCATACTCCTGTGGTCACAGCGCGGCTGTTTGCCATTACTGAGCGCAGCCACATGCAAAAGCATCCCTCAACGTGATAAATGGACTGAAAAGATCTTAGAGCCTGCCAGATGAAATATTTCCAACAAAACCTCCCTTCATGCACATTCAGACATTACTATGAATTATAAAATTATTATAAGGAGCTCAGACTGGCACTGGTCCTGTTCAGGCTTACGTCACACAGCAGAGCCATAATCCCAAAGACTTTCATTGCAAGACATTAAACGTATTTAATGCATCAGGATTTTTGTGGAATCAGTTAATACGCGCTCATTATCACAGCATAAATATCTGCTGTATGTTTTATTAATTTCAGAATTTTATCTTCAGTTTAACACCTGCAGCATTAAACTAAATAATCAAGTAAACCGTTTTTTTTTTCTATTTCACTGAATTTAGGTTTATATAAAACACCATCATCTGCGTATTATCATCTTTCCAACACTGTAATAACCCGCTCTCCTGTCTTCTTTGCAGTTTGCAAAAACATTCAGAACAAAAAATGTTTTTTAAATACTAAATTTAACAAATTTATTTAAATTAAAATAGACTTAACACAGCGTGGATATTAGAAAAAAATCTAATAAGATTGGATTAATGAATTTGATACCAAACCCAAATAACTGCCTGAAATTCATTGAGTGGAAAAATCACAGCTGCTGGGCATGTGACTGGGCAACTTTTTCATAATAAATTTACTCAATAAGTTACAATGTGCCAAAAAAAACCCACCTCAACTCCAACCAGTAACAGCAGATGGCCCGCCCCTCCCTGAGCCTTGTTCTGCCTGAGGTTTCTTCCTGTTAAAAGGGAATTTTTTCCTTCCCGCTGTCACCAAAGCGTTTGCTCATAGGGAGGCATCTGATTTGGGGTTTTTTCTGTATTGTTGTATTTTTTCTGCCTTATAAAATAAAGCACACTGAGGCAACTATTGTTGTGATTTGGTGCGATATAACTAAAATTGAGTTGAATTGAAGCGTGATGTCAATGATTGAAAAACAAAATTCTTCTTTTCATCAAGATGCTGCTCCTCCACATGGAAAGAAACCAAGGAAGCCTCCCATGTGAGGTGTGTCAGCGTGTCTAACCAATGGCTGGATGATCTGATTCTTTATTTCTTATTGTACTGTTAGACAATGGTGTTAAGCTTTCACTCTCTTTTATATCTGCTGTTCTATATTTCTAATTTTGTTCTTTTTTAGTATCCTTAAGTAAAAACAAGTTCTTGAGTTCTTTTTCATGTTATCTGTGAATTTAACTTTTTGTGGTCTTTTTTTCCTCGTGCCTGGGTGCTTTTATTTAAAGTCTGAGATTGATGGTGAAGCAAACCCAGCAGAGTAACATGCTCTCTTCAGCCTGCACGGTGTTTATGATGTCTAACTTGTGTTTATGCCACTGGTAATGGATTAAAGTGTGTCTTTTTGTGGCCACACTTCACCCAGCCCGACCACACCGAGCTCTGACTTGCACTCTGAAGCTGAGTGTAACAGGCTTATTGAGGCCACAACTCCTGAAGGTTACTATTAGATTCAGTGGCTAAATGCTCTTTTAGTGAAACCGGGATAGATATCAACACCCTGGCCGTCTGCGGGAACAGGAACCCTCAGTCCTATGTGTGTCATTCAGGGAAAAGGAGAGTGAGGTTCAGGTTGCAGCAGAGCCCGACCGACTGGTAACTGTAGCCGGGCCTTCCTCGCAGAACGACAGGTTCCCACACCCTCCCGTCAGCTCGCCCTGGTTCTCACACACTCCCCGTCCTCGCTCTGACACCGAGTCCGCTCGCTTACAGCGGTGCGGACGCCTGTGTCGAAACATAGGCGTCATTTCACCAAGACGACCTATAACCTGTTAACCTCAGGCAACATCATTGTGTGTTTGTTTGTAGAGTTATTCAGTTTAACGTTCTATTTTTTCTTCTTAATTGAAGAAAAACACTGCTTTGATGGACACTTTTGTTACGACTTTTAGATGTCTGCGAGGTTGTGGCTGTCCTTTACAAAATGCTGCTCGTCATACTGCACTTTAATCTTTTAATTAAAATTAATTAATAACTCAAATGAATAATAATAATCTCATAATAAAACCATAAAGAAACAAAGAAATAAGAATACCTTTATTAAATAAATACACTGAATAATTGTATTTACTTAAACACATAAAAATCTGAATAAATTAAAGAAATACATTTAACATCCTAAAACTCAAAGTCTTTCTTGGCATGCATTTTTAATTGCAACCTGATGATTATAAAAACAACCAGATTTACCAGATTTTTGTTTCTGAAAAAAATGAGATCCACATATGAGGACATACGTTTTAAATTTCAGTAAAACAGTAGCAGTATAATCGATATCAGCCCCTTTTAGAACAAAATGTTGTATTGTGGTCTAGACAACCCAAACTGTGATGTCCACATACATGGACGCCAGGTCCTGGGTGTTTAAATTTAGCCTTAAATATCTTCTCCTGGCCGTACTTTCCATTTTTCTGTAACTGGAGCTACTAAAAACTAAACTGGAAATGAATGAATACTCAAACTGAAACTAAAAACTAATCAGAAAATGTGAAAAGAGGAACTCTGATGCACTTTTTGGAGGCAGTCACATCCTTAGTGTCAACAAACATTTCCTTAATAAAAAGGATCCCTCTTCTAGCTGCTGTGTTGTTAAATTTAATAATGACGACTTAAATGAAGACTCTTCCTCAATGGGTATCTGTGAAATTTTTTTCTTCCTTTAAACAGCTTCAAATCCCACCACAAGCATTTCAGAAATGAAGCATTGAATCTGAAGCACGGTCATACGATGGATATGGAATCAGCCGTTTTCGCCATGTTGGCGTTTTGATGTGACGAGTGAGGGGTGGATCTGAAACTATGCACCGTTGATCACAAGTATTGGATAATTGTAAGCAGTAAAAAGTTCATTGTCTTTTATTAATCATGAAAGGAGCAAATGAGACCTTGAACTCATCAGGAGATTGATTGAAAGGGTCGTGATGGAGGCTATTTTTGCAGCCACAGAAATCGCCCCCTGCAGGCCTTTAAAATAAAATGCAGGTTTAACACAACTAAATGTTGGCTTCACTTTTCACACCTAGAGTCCAAACTTGATCTTTTATTTTGAAAGTTGATGGGATTCTCTGCAGTTGCTGTTTGTGACTTCCTGCCTTCACCTGCTCTGTGCAGCGTGATGTGTTTTCTATAGAAATCAAACCCAGCACTGTTTTAAACGACACACAGCAGGGTTAGGGTTCGGTTAACATTTTTACATCTTTCAACAGAAAAAAAAACTGCAGTGACAAAATGAATGGATGACACTTAATTTGAAAGGTAACATCTTCTGGGCTGCTGGAGACGTGGTGGATGTTTGGAAGTTAAAGTGCAGCTAAAATTAATAGCATCACATTCACACAAACAAACACCCCGTTTGTTCCTCCTGCCCTGTCCCAGTTTGCCGTTACTCTTAAGTTACAGGACTCGTTTGCTCCAAAGAATAGCGAGCAACTTGATTACTGCCCGTCCTTGCCAGCGGAGAAAAGCGCACACGAACACAATCCTTATTGTTCCCTCGCTGTCACCAAACACCTGGAGCCTGGAGAGAGGAGGAAAAACACGCATGTTTGCGACATGTTACACACTGAAACGATCTAACTGTGCAGCATTGTGATATCTGACAGGCATGCAGCCACAGCGGAGGTTTGCGCTCTTTGTTGTTGCTCAGCTCATTTGTTAGAGGCGAGGCGTTGTGTCAAGAGAAACTGGTAGGCAGGCAGAGAGTCGGAGCGCCTGAAGACGATGTCAGCGATCGAGCCCATGATCGAGCGATGATTTGGTGTTGAAGCTTTTGGTTCTGTGAGTCGAGAGAGTGTGAAAATCTGCAACTTCGTGTGCATGAGCGTCAGAAAGAGGGGTTCTGAAATGCAGCCTCTGCAGAAAGCTCCAGGCGGTAATGAAATGGCAGCTTTGGCCCATACTCACATGACTGAGTGGTTTTATTTCATACGTGCAGTCCTGTCCTACCAGCTCAGACTCAAACGTGTCCATTCAGTCCTGTCCTGTTAATACCCCACAAAGACGGGCCTTTTCCCCTCAGGGTTTTCCCTCTGAGATGTGGTTACCCTGGCCTGTTCATGCTTATTCATCCCAGTGATCACACCATTCTGTAGATTTCATATATATAGCTGTAAGGATGCCTTGATCCATTGCAAGTATGGCAAGGAGAGTGTTTTCGCTGCCAATTACAGTGACAGCAAAAAAGTATTATACTTCCTGCCAAGAATAAATGGCTCAACCATCTGGACATAGTAATTCTTCCTTCTTAATGGAACTGCCATCCAAAACACTCTGTGTTCAGGAACAAGGCCGCCTATTCAATCTGCAGGGAAATTTAATGGCGTTATACAGAAAGATGCGGCGGCGCTGCCAGGCCGCCACAACCTGTTGGAAACAGATAGGCATTCCTTCCCGAATCCTGAACTGCTCGGAAAGCTTGACATTTGTTCCTCCTGCTGCGTTTCCTCCTCCGAGGGAATAGTCCACAACCCACGTTCATTCATATTCAAATTCTTATATGCAAAAAGCTGACATTTAGCTTTTTTACGCAAAGATGTGAGCATTTCTTCACCCGCTCCTTAAAATAAAGCTCACATTGAAGCCAGCTCTCTAGGAATACACAGGAAGCATTGTAACATGATGATGGTCACACAGTTGACCTTTGCCCTGTATGGCTGGTGATGGTGGTTGGAGTCACTGAAGAAGCTTCAGGTCAAGCTTCTGAAGTCGGCGTCGCTTTAGGGATCAAATCTCAGGTAAAGAAACGTTTCTGTCTGCTTGTTAAAGTCTCAGCTGCTACTCCACAGGCTCAAACTATACCTGCTGCTCGGACCTGATCCCCTAATCACAAGCTGTGCCGCACACAGCTACACCTGGGATTTAGCTGGCCGGCTTACGCCCAGACAACCCGTTGATAAAGCAGCAAGATGATGTATAGCCATAATGATAGCAGGCTAATACTCTATGAATCCTTAATCAAGGCCTTGGACGGACTATTCCACCGAGACGTGGTGGATTAACATGCGAAAGGCTTCGTCCAGCCAAGCCTGATCCCATCTCCTCTTACCTCTTTACACTGCTTCACCCCTGACTACGGCGATGAGCCTGGAACATGCAGATAAGAGATGAAGACGGCAAAATTATCAAGCCAGGCAGCAACGGTGGAGGAGAACATAGAACTTCATTCATTCTTTATCTGATACCAACCTGTTTGGTTGATCTAATCTCTTCAGACCTATCAGGGTCAGAGGTTAGTTAACATCCACCTCTGTTAAAGATTTTTTTTTTTAATTGTATAATTGGAACATTTTGATGCACTGAAGATTTTACTCAGAACTCACTGGAGGCCTGTTAATTCAGCTCAGTTCAAATTTTATGGCACTAAATTCCAACAGCAGTCACCTCATGACACTTTATATTGCAAGGTAAAGACCCTAAAACAATATGATCCCCTTTGAGCAAGAACTTGGTAACAGTGGGAACAAAAAACTACCTTTTAACAAGGAGACCGTCCAGCAAAACCAGCCTCAGGGAGGGGCAGCTATCTGCCATGACCAGTTGGGGGGGATGATAGCATCTTGGGATCCCTCAGGAGGAACTGGAAAACACTGCTGGTTGGATGTTCATCTGAAGTGTCCCCGCAGGTGTAGCTGGTACCAAAGATGGACCACCTTGGAGTCACAAACTCAACATTAGCACTTTGGCTATCACTGTCCAGCAGCAGCAGAATACAACTAGCTGTGCACCAGGTGAGTTGAGCTCCCTTTTGCAGAGAGACGTGGCAATCTCCCTTAGACCAACACCAATGACTTCTTGGACGCACTTTTAGTATAAGTAACTGCACAGCAGCCATATTACAGGTCAGATCATTGTTAGGCTTCACCTCAGCTAACTGGAGTCCTTGAACTGGAGCTGTGGTGCTGGAGCTTCACTGTAACTGTAAGGTTACACTGAAGCTAGCACAGGCTGTCACTCACCGGCGCTTACAGTGGAGCTTAAAAGAAAAAGAATCTGTGGATCTGTCATGCTCTGTGGCTTCATGTTGTAAATATTCCTCAGCAAAGATAAGAAGAAGTGAATTGCAGATGAAGTGCCATGTCTCCCTCTTCCTCCCCTTCTGTCCTTCCCTGCCCCTTCTCTCATCTTTGCTGTATTCGCTGTAGGGGCTAAGGTCCTGTCTGGACTCGCCGAGCAGCTCCGCAACACACACACACACACATTTCATCAGCAGAATCACACACACACACATCAAAGAAGAGAGATAAGTACAGACAGCCTGACTGAAAGTGTGAGACACAAGGTAGGAAGCGATAGATGGAGATGGGACTGTGTGTGTGTGTGTGTGTGTGTGTCAGTCTGAGAGGGCGTGGGCATTTTTGTGTCTCCAAAATGACACTTAAGACTTTATGTGTTTACATATAGTGGGAATGAAGCATGATGGGACTGCTGCAATTAAAGGGTTAAGTGGCATTAACAAATATCAGCATGAACCCTCAATAATAAGGTACAAACAGTAACCTGCTGGCACAGTTTTAGCTTTTAAAAAATACCTTACAAGTTATCATAATAATAATAATAACTTTATTTATACAACAGCTGTAAAAACAGACTTTACAAAGTGCTCTGACAGACGAATGAAAAGGAATCAAACAGGAGGCCGAGAAAAGAAAGCAGGATTACATTCATTAACAGAGAGCAAAGAAAACATGGCATGAAATAGAAAAAACAAACACAAAGCACTCATTTACGCAGCACATTTCTCACCAGGTGAAGTACAAGGAGCTGAGCTCCACAAACTATAAAGATAACTGAATACATAAATCATTAGGAACAACAACTGCCAACAAAAATAACCCAAAAAGCAGAGATTGGACTGTGGAGCTTTAAGTTTTATGCATGAAAGAAGTAGAAATCCAGTAAGATCATTAAAAAGAACAATGAAATGATAAAAATGACAAAAAGATAACAATAGAAGGAGCAGAAATAAAAAGAAATGTTTTCAAATCAGCAGCAGTGTGGAAAAAATGATAAAACGCACAAATTAAAATCGATAAAACAAGCTAAAGATGAAATAAAACAATGATTCAGACGCTGAAAGGCTAAACGGGAATATTTTTTTTAAATGTTGGAGCACCTGATACGATCTGATAGGTTGTTGGAGCATAAAATGTGGAAGCAGCTTCACGGGAACATCCATACGGACTGTTCCAGATCACTCGAGGGGTCGAGCTGGTTCACGGCTTACGAGAGATCTGCAGCTCACAGACCCTGCAGGGCCCTAAAAGCAAGAATTCAAATGCTGAAATCAACTCTACAACTAACTGGAAGCCAAATGATGCCCACAGTGCAGCTGTTATACATTCCTATCTTTTAGCTAAAACTCGCAGCTGGAGTCGCTGAAGCGGACAAAATAAAAGCATGGACAAGTTCCTTACCATCCTCCTGGGATAAAGAAGCTTCTAAGCTTTATAATAAAAATGTAATTTAGAATAAAAAATTGTTTTAAGTGTATCATCTTGAATATGTGGGTTTTTACGTGTTTTTGAGACTTCTACGTCATCTAATTTTTGCACATGACTGCCAAACGTAGAAAATATGAAACAAATTAAAACTCATATCTGCAAGCTGATATTTGATTTCTTGTAATTATTTTATGATTTATGCTTTAGAGGGTTAACTAAGCTGTTGATGTGGCTCTTGAACAAAACTAAAGCCCCAAAATAGGAGCTCAGTATCAAACTCAACGTCTGCTAGCTTCAACTGCAGACTGAGACAGTCTTCCTCTTTCTGCTGGACGTAATTGCTCACGAACCAGGTCTTCACCTGCTGCAGGTTCTCACTCTCCAGCTCACAAAGGAGCTCCACACAGGTGGAGTCTCTCCGAGTGCGAGGTGAGTGTCCAGGGACAATATGCAAATACGAGTCAGGAAGGACCTGGGCTAATCGTTTAGCAGCACGTGAGGTTTCAAAATAAGAGCATAGTAGCTTGTCCAATGTAAAATTGATTGTGCTGTTGTCTCCGATGGATGGGAAAATGAAGACAAATCACAAAATTCACCCGCCAAAGTAAATTCTACTTGTCTACTAATTGGAAAGTTGATGGTTTGATCCCCTTCTCCTCTAGTCTGCATGTTAAAGTATCCCTGGACAACATCCTGAGCTGTACTTGAAGAGAAAAGCACTTGTTGGGATGGAAGACTGAGGCTTGTAGTAAGAAAGCTCTTCAAATGCTCATATTGGGTAGAAAAGCACTATATAAGTAGTGTCCACTTAGATTTGGACTGAGCTTTTCTTCATTCAGGTCTGAACAGTCAGACAGGTAAATGTTAAACAGGTAAAAACAGTCAGGTTGTCTTTTCATGAATACAGAGAGTATAGCAGAAAGTTCTTGTTTGTTTTAGGTTTTAAAATGATCCATCGTACCTAATTACATTCATGGGGTTTAACATAGTCCAGCACTTTGTGTTGGTTCAGTCGTTGGATACAGGAAAGAAAGACCCACACAGTGGAGTAAGCCTGAGACGGTATGTTGCACACCGCTGGACTATGACAACACCAGCGCTCCTATGACCTCATGAATACTGCTTACAGAACACAAGCACCAAAGTAGTTAAGACAGGAAAAACAAAAGGACGTCCCGATGGGGTAAAACATCCTGTTTCTTCTGTCATTAGCAGCTTCAATTAAAATAAAACACAGAGCAACAATATGACGGTGTGAAATCCCACTGCAGTCCTTCAGCATGTTTATTGCTTTGTTCAGTGTTCATTAGTTTTAGGAACATTGTTTGATACATCGTCACTGTCAGGTCTTTGAAATGCGGTGAGTGAATCAAAGAAGAAAGCTGATTTAAAATGACTTTGTAAGCAAAGCTTCAGAGCTCAGCTTCACTTCGGGCAGCAGGAAATAGAGACCACATCAAGGGCCACACAGAGATGGCAATATGGATTTTTCACATTTAAAAGTCTTAAAAAGCAACAAAAATTGGGGAAGATGTACAAATTTTGACAGCAAAAACTGATGGAAGGGTTGGATTTAAATTTAGGAAGGAAGGGGCATTCTCATCTGTTGGGAAATATTGGGAACCTTTTGGCGTCATGGTGGAGTTAGGATTTAAAGTGCTATGTGAGGTATATACAATAATATTTACCATCAGATCCTTTCTGGTAAACGTTTTAATCAAGCTACTGGTTACTGTGCCACGTGCATAAATATTTTTATTGCTCTCATTTTCCTGCACGTCGCGTTGCGTCAAAGGAAAGAATTGGACTCGCAGCCATCTGTGGGTGACAAACAGAGTGTCCAAAATCCCAGATTACACTCAGTGGCATCTGAACAGCATTCTGTGACATTCAGTCCTGTTTGTATTAATCATTTAAATACTCGCTGCCCAAACTTTTCACTTTGAAAGGGAGACTTGTGGAGCTCCTGCTGCGCCTCTTTAGTAATTCACAACTTTTTGTCACTTTTCAGGCCCTTAGTCTTTATTCTAAGCTAATCCACTCAGCAGCTAGCTTAATTTATTAAAATCATTTTATCAAACTCTCTGCGAGGGAACAAATACCTGCATTTTTCAATTTAAATAATTTTTTTATAGTTAATGACAAATGAAAAACGTTTAGCTTTGTAATCGGATCTGCTTTGACTTTCACTTAGCTGACAGCTTGGATCAGTGCCTCCCACTGTTTACTAAAAGGCAAATACTCAGTTTAATTTGAATAAGCTGACTACTTCTTTTGTTCCTCACTATGCAAATGTGAATGTGTGTGAATGATTTTGCATTGCCTGAGGAGCTGTTCACTCCCGTTTCAGCGCTGAATCAGTAGGATTGTTTTCTCTCCTGTCCAATATGAGACCTTCAGCTGTGGATTTATTATTTGCATTCATCTTTCCAACTACATTATTGGATCCATTGCACAATTCTACTTTATGGCTTTAGTTAAAGCAGAAAAAAAGCAGTGTTTAGTGATCTGTATGAAGTGTTTTACAAATTGATCATTTTTATACAATCACACTAACATGTTTTCTCCTGATTTCCTTGTGATTTGGATATGTAACCACATCCTGCTCCTTTAATAACAACATATCCGTATCCACAATATGGAAATCTTTGGAAGATGTTTGAGATGGTGTTGGCATTCGCATTCATTACCGTAAGCGAATGTGTGTATTTGAATAAGCCGGTATGAATA
The DNA here is from genome assembly GCF_057381845.1 of Rhamphochromis longiceps. Lineage (NCBI taxonomy): Eukaryota > Metazoa > Chordata > Actinopteri > Cichliformes > Cichlidae > Rhamphochromis > Rhamphochromis longiceps. The sequence continues at coordinate 31,969,781 of NC_140572.1, forward strand.
TAAGAGTTCATGCCAATCAGTTAACATGGCTTTCATTCAGTGTGTATGAAAAGTGACTCACCCCTATTTATTTGCAGGGCCTTTTAGCTTCGTTAAATATACTAAAGTTATGGTATGAAAAGAATCAGCTGATTCTGAGGAGGTCAGGTGGGACCTTTTTTCAGGTTTGGTGGTTTATATGGAAATCCCTGAATGCACCTCCAGTCTGGATTATCTGTAGGCCCCCTCTCTCTTTGTTCAAGAGGTGAATTTCTCTCAATTCGAGGTAGACCCCCAGCAGGGAAGGAGGGGCTGGTACCCCGACCCTCCACAGACTAAGGCCAGTCCCATAGGCAGCTCTATTATCCCAGTCTGAGTGAATGTGGAGCACCACTGGGCCTCGTTTTTCTGCTTGTCCACACGGCCCCTGTAAGCCGCTGACCTGGGCCTTTGTGCCTTCCTGACCCCCGGTGACCCACCTGATAATAACTCTGGTAGAGAATCAGGGGGGTATAGCTGTGCAAAAAGAGGCTGCTGGGGCAGAAAAAAGGATAAAGGAAGCAGGTACAGATTACAGTGTTACATTTGCACTATGCCGCTCTTTTATTCATTTATTGGAGGCTTTTTATGGCCAGACTCCGGACAGATGAGCCCTTCTTTGGCTCTTAATTTCCTCAAACAGCCTGCGGACTGTTCATAGCTGAAAGTCGTTGATGCTCCTCCTGAGTGCTAAAAAGACACCATTCCCTGCTTCACCAGTGGGTACCGCCAGCTAACTTTGTTTTAAGCCTCATACACACAGGCCTAGATCCCCATTGAAACCCCCGGGCAACCCTTGGTTACTTTGGAAAAACTCCCTGATTGGTTGGCAAGTAGTTGCTTGCAGTTGTAAAGACAGTGCTACAACCAAAAATCTTCATAAGATCACTTTGGTTACTTGTAGCACATCCAATAAAGGAGGAAGAGTAATGTCTCCTGACAGCAAAAACCTGAACAGCACTTCTGTTCTTGTATTAATGGTGTGAACCTGAGTCATTCTCTTGATATCTGATGGTGTACTTTAAAGTAAAAACACACTGAAGTGTAACAGTGACCGCATCAGTACATATGAGACCGGACAAATGAGAAATCACCTTCAAGGATGTGAAAATAAGGGTGGGAAATGTCCAATGGGTTAAAGGTCACTTCAGGATCTGAAGCTCCTTCAGTTCATGACTGCGTCTTCAAATGTTATATAAAAGATTCAAGCTGTCAGATTTGGCTTATTTCAGCGCTTGTATTCAAGCAATAAACGCATTCTGGCATTTGATTTGGAAAACAGCAAAAACCATTAGAGGTCTATGGGGGCTGTAAAAAAAGGAAAAACTAGCAGAGCGAGCACGAAGTCGCCGGTAGGGCCCGGAGGGAGACCGAGGAAATGCAGAAATGACAGGAAATATGGACGATTGGCAGCTACTGCTGAGATAAGAGGGGTGGCGAGGTAAAAAAGCAGGAATACGGAAAGGAAATGGCTGGAGATTGAGTGGTGGGTTTCCATGGTGACTGAGTTGCCTTAATATTTTTCTTGGCAATATTGAATGTGTGTGTGTGTGTGTGTGTGTGTGTGTGTGTGTGTGTGTGTGTGTGGGCTGCATAATGTGGAGTGTTTGTGTGTTTTTGGTGTGTTTGCTGTCATCTTTCATCCCCCCCTTCCCTGAGTAAAGATGGTCTCTGTGTGTGTGGGCGTGGTGCCAATCAGACGCCGGCGCCTTTCACGCTGGCAGGCTTGCCCAGGTCAGGCGTATCCCAAAGACCCCATACGCAATATCACCGCCTCCAAACACCAGCCGTGGGCAACCTGCACCCTCACACACACTCTCACGCACACACACAGTGAATAATTAACTCTCCATCTTAGCACAGAGTCAGACCGTGCAGCAGAAAAAATAAAACCCAGCCCGGCCGCCCCTCTGCGGGTGGTTTTGTGAGGATCCAGCAGACGCTCAGAAACCAGCAGGGTCAGACTGAACAGCGTTTGGATCTGGCTGCTGTTCAAAGAGGACGGAGGCTGATGCAATTGTTTGATTTCCAATGATAACAAGCAAAATGCAAAACTGAGAGAGGAGAGGCTGATGGGTAATTGGTGTCTCTCTCTCTCTCTCGCCGCACTTCTCGATGAATCCGGAGATGATGGTGTGTCTTTTTGCTCTTCTATGAGAGTTTAATCTGTCACCTCATGTTTGAAATGAGGTCACGCAGGTAAACGTAGGAGACAAAGGGGTGATGCATGCCAGCGTCAAAGTTCAAGAAGAGTTGCCTCAGTCGCACTGGTGGGACTTCCCGGTGACGGTGCCTGTGGCGATGGCGGTGTTTGGAGCTGATCCTTTATCACAGTTATGAAAATAAGTCGCCCGCAGTGCCCTCATATTACAGCAGCTTAGTGACTGCTGTAGTTCAGACTCAAAGAGCTCTTTGACTGAGGTTGGCAAGTGTTAAAAGGTCCTCCTGTAAACACTGATAAGCATCAGAGGTTTTCTTTATGCAGTCCAGTAGTGAGCGCACCTGATGTCTTTTTAAACGGCTGTGGTGAAGATAAGGACGCACTTTAAAGAGGACCTGTTCTGTAGTTTTAAATGGGTCGCAGTTCAAAATAATCGACGTTTAGCTAATGCTGGGCCCTCTTTCTGAAACCAGCACCTCCCCCTTTATGATAACTCTTCTGATTGGCTGCAGCAGGAGGTAGAGCTTCTATGACCATTTAAGGGAATCCCCCTCTCTTTTAAATCAGATCCAAGAGTGGAAAAACTGAGAAACTCTGCAATGTTTTTATAGCTCACCTGTTTAAATCGTATTAAGACTTAAATTTTGTGTTATTAGGGGTGTGTCTTCTTTCACTGACAGGTGGATGGTGACACAGGTGGCTGTAGCTGCTAGCTGTCTAATTAGAGATTATTAGCAGTATCTGTGGCGATGTGATGTATCTATACATACAATTAAAAAAAAAAAAAAACACAACAGCTGTGAAGCTGAGGCTTCATAAGTGAAGGAACTAACTAATTGGTGGCTGCATCTAATTTTTCTATCTGCCGATAATTGAGACATTAGCTCATTCGTAAAACAGCTTAGAACCAATATAGCAGCTAGCTGGCTAACCTTAGCTTCCTTTCTTACTAACTTTCTCACCAACAGAATTCTTTCTGGAGCCATGATTAGTGTTTGTTTTGGTCATTTAGTGATTTTTACTGATTGTCGGACACCATTTCTTTAAGTTAACACTAGCTAGTGTTGCACACTGTTGATATCAGCTAGCAAAGTCACTGTGCCTCCCTAGCTGAATTGTAACTGCAAGTTAAACTAATTTTCTGCGATATGGGTGTAATGAAGTGTTTCATTTCCAAATTGCATAAAGTTATTGCACTGCAAGTGCTTCTACGGGTAAGCAGCAACACTGAGGAGGACACTGAACGTATGGGCATGTAAAGGTCAGACTCTGGGAAGTACCCCAGAGTCTCTTTGACACTAAAAAGAGGTCATTCATCCACTGTGCAGCTAGTTTTAAAGCATGACCCTACTGAAAAATTCAAAACAAATGAAAATGTGTTCAGATTTTTTTTAGTCTGCTGTCCTGATGTGTGGCCACTTCTTTCATCCAATTCGGTACCCAGAGATAATTTCCCTCCTAATCTATCCTAATCTGTGTGAGTCCAAGCAATTGGGTGCCATTTCAGTTCATACACCGTGTCACCGACCGTGGATTTTTATGGAAATTTTGACCTGTGTAAAACTTACCCGGCAAGGTGAGCAGAAATTTTTAGGACTTGTTTAAAGATAGTCATAGAAAGATGCAAATGTGAGTTAATTTTTTACTTATAAAACATGAGTATGTAGCCTGTCATAACATTTGAAGTGAATCAGAGTAGTAACTGGCAGAACAAATCCAAACACCTACACAGAGGAAGCATTTAGAGTCAGAGGTCGACTGACTAAAGACATCGTGGAGAGCGACTGTGAGAGCTCAGCATGTGTGCAGAGTGGAGAACTCTGCGAAGGAGACAGGAGCGAAAATGAGCTCTGTGGTGGGACTTCCTCAGAAATGAGAACAAACAAATTACAGCCTTGTTCTCACCGTGTTAAAGAATATCAGAGGAAGCAAGTAATCTAAATGCAATTTGTGCTGGCTGCAGGCAGATTACTGCGAGGAGCCGCTCGGGCCTACGTACAAACATCTCTGTGCGAATCAGAATCAGAATCAGAATAGGGAAATTAGGGGTTACAGCAGGCAGCACGCTAATGGCGCATGCGCACTCACAAAGGAACCTTCTGACCAACTTTACACAAATCATCATGAATGCTAATCGGTTCATTTTCTGCCGCAGTCCGACCTCTGCAGACAGCGAGGACGAATGGGGTCAACTGGATGCGGCAATGTCAACTGCGGTGATGCGAGTATCTGTGAGCTGTCGGTAAACACAAACAGGTGCTGAGCGTCTGCTTGCGGTGACTCAGTCACAGACCCGTGTTTACGCTAATTTGGGGGTGAACACATTGCAGCACAAGTCTTCGTCTGGAGACGACTCTGTTGTATTTGAGGGGTGGCGAGGCATCGGGAGCTCTGCGGCAAGCTGTTTGAGACAAAATAAGAAAGGAAAAGCCACCGTATCTCCCCTCGCTGTTACCATCGATTGAATTAACAGGCGGCGAGCAGCCCATCGATCGAGCGAGGAGCACGCGGGCAGCCACTCCAGCCTCCATTAATATCACCCTCTGCACAGCGCCGCTGTAATCGTAGTGTTCACTTAACAACAGACATTCATCCTAATGCACCCATAATGCACTGATGCACCACAGCGGGGAGGGGGGGCGTCCATTTGTGCAGCCGTGGGAAGGAGAGGAGGAAGAGGAGGGACGGGGATGTGAAAATAAACCGAAAAAGAAAAGATGGTGAAAGAGAAGATGTATGGCGGGAGTGTGGACGGATGGAAGATAAAGAAGAGGACATGGTGGAGTAATGGATGCTAAGAAAATATTTGCATCCACACACACAGTATCCATGTGGAGGAGAGCAGGAAAGTTTATTTTATTTTTTATTAGCATTTTTATTCTTTATTGAGTTTAGGGAGAGGAAGGCGGATGTAAAGATCCGATCTCACTCCAGCAGCGGCACAAATGTGATTCATGAAATCCATCTAGGATCTTTAAAGTTTGAAATTGATTTTGCTTTTTTTTGTGCGGTTTGGAAAAGTTTCAGTGGTGGAACATCTCATGGAGGTGATAAGCAGTCTCTGGCCGGAGTTTTTCCTGCAGGGCTTTGAAAATGAATTTTAAATTTACATATTTGGACCTCTGCTGGCTTCACAGCGGACTGTCAGCGAGTGCGCTGAAGGGAGGTGGGCGGTGATGGAGGAAATATGGTTTGTCACGGGTGTGGGCTGGGTGTTAAAAGGGCTGCTGATGGAGGGTTAAACAGGGTTTGAGGGGGAGGCCCGGGGTCAGCGGAGGGGTCTCCGAGGCGATGGTTTACTTTTCGCACATCCAGGGGATTAAGGGCTTCGCATGCTAATGCACACAGAGGCTAATTATTCAACGTCTCTGTGAGGATTGATGACACGTCGAGATCACACGCATCACCACCACCACCACCACCTCTGGAGAGGGAAAACAAGCTGAAGCGGAGGAGTGAAGCCCACCGAGGTGACTGCGAGGCTGAGAGGAAGATGAAGATGAATAATCAGGAGTGAGTGGATTTGAGACACTGAAAAAACAGAGGAGCAGCTGAGGAGCGAGAGAGAGAGGTGGAGGAGAGGCTGGAGTTTGATTGTGTAAACCACAGCCAGGTGTGGAGAGTGTGGAGAGGTTACCACCTTCACATTGAAGTGTTTTGATGGCAAATAAAAGCAATTCATTCACTGACAGCTTCAACAATAAAACCTCCATGCTGGGCTGGGTTGAAGGGTTGGGCCTCCTGATTAATTAATGCTACCGCGGTTGTGTCCGTTCATGGAGGTATTTACCTACAACCACCGCAATGTGGTCCTGTTCAGCCCTCAAGTCTGAACTGCACGTTGCTTGATGTGGATGACCTCTCTGAATAACAAATGCTGATTGGTTTACAAGTGAGCTGGAACAGGGAAGGGAGTGAAGTTCCCAATTTTCATACGGAATGCCATTTCAATTTAGACTTCCCACTTGCAAAGTCGAAGACGCCCCACCAACCCCGAGTTAACAATCCAGGATGGAATCAGTGAACATGAACAGCAGTAAAAATGTAAAAGTCTTCATCTGTAATCTGACACAGTGGGTTTGTGACTCACTAAATAGGCCAAACACAGAGCACTGATGAGGCTCTGTCCATGAACCTGCTGCAGCGGTGTTTTTAAGCACAAAAAAGAAGTATGATTGTGTATTGTATATTGCTGGTGATGCATGAATGGCTCAACTTTGCTTAGAACTAAAGGAAATCCTGTTTTTCGTGCTTTTCCGACCTCATAAATGGAACACACCCCGGCATCTGAGTTCCAAGGTAATTGGAACGTAGCAGCATAACTTGGCTCTTCTCCACGGCTGATGAACAAACAACGGCATAAATAGGCATGGCCCACAGAACGGTATGGGCGATTGTGGCTCAAGAGTTGGCAGTTCGTCTTGTAATCGGACGGTTGCCGGTTCGAGCCCCGGCTTGGACAGTCTCGGTCGTTGTGTCCTTGGGTAAGACACTTCACCCGTTGCCTACTGGTGGTGGTCAGAGGGCCCGGTGGCGCCAGTGTCTGGCAGCTTCGCCTCTGTCAGTGCGCCCCAGGGCAGCTGTGGCTACAATGTAGCTTGCCATCACCAGTGTGTGTGAATGGGTGAATGACTGAATGTAGTGTAAAGCGCTTTGAGGTCCTTAAGGACTAAGTAAAGTGCTATACAAATACAGGCCAGACCGGTGGAAACACAAGTTTTTATCACTGCCTCCATCTGTTAGCAGACGCTCTGTACAGGTAGATGGGCTGCAATGATCCCTGGATGACAAGACATAATGTGGATTGCACAACACTGGACATTATATTCTTCATTTCCAGTTAATACTTGTACAGCTGCTGTTATTGTGTATATATTTATTTATATTTCTTCATACATTCTTATATAGTTCTATATTGTGTATTTTGTTGTACAGTTATTTTATTTTCAACTTTAATTTATATATTTTATCTTATTCTTTCCCAGTTAAATTTACCCTTCATTCTAATTTGTGTTGTACAGTTATTTCATTTTTAACCTTAATTTATATTTTATTCCTTCCTAGTTAAATTTACCCTTTTTAATTTTTCACATTTATTTCCTATCTTATTCATAGCCTTTTCCTTTTTTGTTTTCTTTAGGTCATGAGCAGTTGTCCAAGCATTTCACTACATATCGTACTGTGTATGACTGTGTACGTGACAAATAAAATTTGAATTTGATTTGATTTTGATCTGATATCCTCGTGTTGGTGTTGTTCCCACATCATCATAATAAATGTTGTTCCAGGTTCAACACTGCAAGTGACCAATCACATTGTTGTGATGTCATACTTTTGCAAGCCAAGCAATTCATTCATTTATGAAATTCCAGTGTTGCAAGGACAATATGTATAATGCTTACCGTTTATTAAAGAACAGTATCCTGAAATGCAACGAATTCAAATTGCTGGATTTCTCGCAAGAGGTGGTTTCTCGCAAGTTAAGTAGATTTTTTTTAAGATGTTTTTTTCCTTCCTGTTTTGTTTTGATAGGTACTTGTCTCTAGCGTGATATTTACATGCGCTAAATCACAACAGCAGTCACCTCAAGTAGCTTTGTATTGCAAGGTAAACCCTATGGTAATAAAGGGGACAATCATGATGACCCCATATTTGTGATAAACTCTTGTTTATCAGAAAGAGACCTCCAGCTGAGCTCAGGGAGGGGCAGCCATCTGCCGTAACTTTGTTTTTACTCTGGACTTCTCATCAGCCTTAATAAAGGTTTGCCTCTGTCTGCGTTTCAGTCTGCCTTTCGGTTTCACATTTTGCATTTCATGACACGCACTACCACCACTGAATCATAAATTCCCCATCACGTGCTCAGATTAAGATCTAGGGACCGTCCTGTTTTAAAGAGCATCAAAGTGTCTATTAGATGGTTGTATCCTGGCTTTGTGTTTTGAATATTGCTTTGTCTGGTTTGATTATGGTTGAGCCTCTGAGGGGGTTAAAGTGGGATCTGGGAGGTGAAAAGAATCACTGAGTTGAATAATAGTTGGTACTGTGAGCTTCCAACTCATAGACAGTGTAATGCTAGTTTAAAGTCATCGGCTTAAGTTCAAATTATGACTCTGAACGAAATCCATCTAGAAGTAAATCCAGCCATATTGAAATTGCTCAGGTATTTGTTTTGGAACCTTGACTTGAATCATTACATTTCTGCCAGATCAAACATTTGAGACGACCTGCTGTGGCGCCTTCTTTTTTAAAAAAAGAGCATAACTTCAGCAACACATCATGTACAGATCATCAGATCAATAAAATGTAACAGGAACTAGCACATTACGTGTAAGACTTAAACTTCCAGTTCATCAAATATTGCTATCTTTGCATATAATCTTTTATCTCAGCTCTCCTGTCCTTCATCTCTTCCATCTCTGAGAGGGACGTCATCTCACATCAGTGTTTGTGTTTTTACCTCCAGTGGAGCAGCTGCACCTGTAGCTCACTGATGTTTGCCGATCTGTTTGAAACTTTGCGGCCACTTCAAGAACAGAGAGTACCTCCAAGTATGCTCACAGCACTGCAGCAGCATTACATAGATGCTCAAGTACCGTAGCTCACCCCTATGGAAATCTGCATGCATGAACGACAGTGATGCAGTGCAAAACAAAGGAAGTACAGGACTGTGCAGCTGGTCTTTACTTTCTTGAATCATGAGTCGGCCCCGTGCTTCTCACATCCGGTACCAATGTGGCATTAACATCAGTGAAGCAGCGTTCAGCTGACACACAAAATGTTTTGATGCGTTTATTAAATCGTCCACAGTGTGTTCAAAAAGCATCTGCAAACAGACAGATGCACTGCCGCCTCCTCCACCACATGCTGATCTGGTCAATATTCACCCACAGTCTTAGTATATAGCAGCTAAGCTGCACACACACACACTCACACTCCTTTCTGCTTTAATCTGTCCACACACACACTCTTATATATCAGCTCACACAAAGATCCAGTAGGAGTGAAGAAGCAGAATGAAAAGAAGAAAAAAGGAAGACACCAATGAAATAATAAGAAAAGACTGTGAGAAAAGCAGGGCTGTAATTGCAATTCATTTCCAGCTCGGGCCCCTGGGGTGCTCTGAGTGCGTTTGATCCCAAAGGCGAGCGAGCGAGTGTGGAAACTGAGAGACGCAGTCATATGTATGCAGCGGGGGGGAGCGGGAAGCAGAAAGCCTTTTAATATTCCAGGCCACGGGTTGGGATGAGAGACTGCTCTCATACCTTCAGGTTCATGAGCATAATGAGATTTTTATTTTGCTGAGTGCAGCCCGGGAGCACGCCCGCACAAAATGCTGTCTGATCCGGGGCGCGTGCACGTGAGCGGACTATAGCTGAGCACGCACGCTCCTTCAGACTTCACAATTAGGAAGTGGGGGGTCATTACTCCGACGTCTCCCTGGGTTCGGATGAGATTCATCGACTTAAATCTCACAATAAATACTCATAACATTAGCACACTTCCTCTCCTCCCTATTATCCACATCAATGGGTGGTTTCCCCAAACATCTCCTACGTTTCCCAGGCTCCTTAGGGCTGAAAAGGAACGCACACCACAGTCCCCACCCTGCTGAGGTCTTTGTCAAGAGGGATAAAACCCACGACGGGAGTTATGTTTCCCTGAGGTGAAACTCCTGACGCACAACTACCCAAACTATGTGTTACAGTAAGGGGAGGATAATTATGCACCGCAGAACAACCAAAATGGACACTACAGGGACAAAAGGTGCATCGTGGGTGTTGTGAGATCCACTTTTTTGGAACTAGACCTTTTCAAGGGCACTGCTGTTGTCATTTCTCAAAGCCAAGCTCTTGTTTGAGGTCCCTAAATGTATGCAAGATTAATCTTATAGATGAGTCGGTAAAAAAGGATCCAGAATGGTGATAAATCCAAACAGAGAGGATGATCTGCTGTTACCGAATGCATCTGAATGCACTGGAAAGGCTGTAAATAGCCAGCACCCATTAGCAGGAATTACAGCCATAAATCAGTGGCAGGGAAGCATCAGATCTGCTAAACAGCAGTTTTATGGCACTTTTCACAGGCGGAGATCCTCTCATTCCTGCACGCTGAAGGTGAAATTGGTTTATTATGGATGTGCGGTGCACAAACTGACCCTCCTGAGTAATTCTCTATGTCAGACCCGCCTGGAGAGCGATCAGATGGACGGACAGATACTTCACCTCTGCCTCGAGCTGAATGGGACGGCGGGGTGGGGTCGCACTCAAGGTTGGGTGCAGACCAAGAAAGAGTGTGTGTGTGTGTGTGTGTGTGTGTGTGTGTGTGTGTGTGTGTGTGTGTGTGTGTGTGTGTGTGTGTGTGTGTGTTTGTGTGTGTGTGTTTGCATGCATATTGATCCCAAATAAGGACAGTCAGGCTTTCTGATCTCAGCCAGACTCAAGCCCCCCCCCCCATGGAGCAATCTGCAGCCTGACTGATTCCCATGGTAACTGTGTGTGTGTGTGTGTGTGTGTGTGTGTGTGTGTGTGTGTGTGTGTGTGTGTGTGTGTGTGACTTGACATTGTCCTCCTCGGCCTTCCTCCCCTGCCTTTTCCCTCCTCTGTCCTTCACAGACCTTGTTTCTCCTCGTCTGTCTTTGTGAGGACGCATTCACAGAGTGAGGACATTAGTGAAGATATTTTTTGCACAGAGACCCAGAAAACATAAGCGAGGGTTAAATATGACCACATGGGCCCCTTTCAGTCAGTCCTCTGTCTCTGAGTTAAAGTCAGACTTCACAGCTTTTTACTTTTGATCTATCTGAGAAATAAAAACATAGAACCAAACAACCTGAAGCACTGAGAGCTGCAGTTCCTCTAATGTCCACTAGGGACTTCAGCAGTGAGTCAGTCCCCATAAACGCCCATGTTAAAATGAAAATTTCAAAGTTACAGCAGAAATTAGCAGGTTTACAGCAGCTTTTCATTCTTCTTGATGTGATACCTGGCCTCCCTGCAGTCTCTTCAACAAGTTGTTTTGACTCCTCCCCCTTTGTGATAATTTTCTCCTGTGATAATTGGCTGCTCCTTATAAATAAATGTTAAAGAGCAAATATCTATTGCAACTACCAATAACAACAAAAAAAAGCTGCAAAATTAAAAAAAAAATAGAAAAGAAAAGAACTTCACTGTAAGCTGCACTAAAATGTTTAAGGTCACCTCTATGGTGTTGTTTTTGTGCCACTATTCTGAATGCACGTAAAAAAAAAAAATTGAGCGCACCTAAAAACAATTTGCAGGTGCAAGTGTTGCATTTTGAGGAGAAATTTATTTTGAGTGAAGAAAAGCTAAATTTGAGTGAACAAAATTCATTGCTGCGTGCAAAAAATGTATTTCAGTGTTTGCTATTATCCACACACACACACAATAGCAGCCCCTCTCGCTCAGTTTTTGCACTTGCTCTTGCTCGCAATGTGTTGCTCGCGCTCTCAACATTTCTGTACACCGTTATATTTGTGCCACAAAACCAGCCAATCACAGACTTGGATGCAAAAAGATCTGGAGACGAAAACAGCCAATCAATCAGCTCGAAATGACGAAATGCAATATCCCAGAAACCATTTCGTCCAAAACTCAAACGAGGCAGTGGCAGAGGAACACAGAGTGGTGGAGTTTGAAATATTACTCTTTCTGGGTCACAAAATAAACTTTTAAGATATTTTCATGTGAGAATGGTGCTGTGTAAACTTCAAATATCTGCTCGATTTATCAAGACATCACATGTTTGCATAAGTGCTCTAACGTTTCCGGAGATGCCTGTTACCCACTAGCTCAGTGGTCCCCAACCTTTTTTGCGCCACGGACCGGTTTGTGCCCGACAATATTTTCGCAGACCGGCCTTTAAGGTGTCGCAGATAAATACAACAAAATAAAACTAGTACCGGTACCGAAAAAAAGATTTATTCATAACACACGTGAAAAGACTCAGGAAAACCGAGTTAACGAAAAAAACGATAACAAAATAACGCTAAAAACCCTGAAAACCATGCATTTCACACCCAAGTCTCAACTCTCGCGGCCCGGTACCAAATGACTCGGCCCGGGGGTTGGGGAGCGCTGCACTAGCTGACCGCATAGCTGGACTGGCCATTGGGCATACCCGGCATTTGCCCGGTGGGCCGATGGTGATTTTTCATTTTTGTTTGTTTGTTTGTTTGTTTGTTTGTTTGTTTGTTTGTTTGTTTGTTTGTTTTTGTAACGGTATAAACAATGAAAGGTGGTGGATTAGCCAACTGGTAATGATCAACTCTGGGCTGGACCAATTACAATACATCCGTATTGAGGGGAAAAGGAACGCGATTCGTCCCAGACTTCAGCGAGAATGAAAAAGACACAAAGCTGAAGTTATTCTGTGTCTTTGCTGTCTTTTCTTCTCTCATTCTCTCTCCCCCTCCCTCTCCTGTTGCTACTTCAATCATGAAACTGATCAATGATCAGCTGATCGTCTCTTTTGTTTGTTTATCGCCCACTTTGCGCCAGAAAGAGGAAACCAGCGGATGTCGCGCTAAACAACAGCAGCACGTTCAAGCTTCAGAAGCTGTTATTAGAATTTATTTAATATTACTTTCTAGTATCAGCTGATGTTTGCTGGAGCCACAGCTGTAAAAGCTGCTGGCCATGATATCGGTTTGGATATGTGGTGACAATATTTTCACGGACCGACCTTTAAGGTGTCGCAGATAAATACAACAAAATAAAACTAGTACCGGTACCGAAAAAAAGAAGATTTATTCATAACACACGTGAAAAGACCCAGGAAAACCGAGTTAACGAAAAAAACGATAACAAAATAACGCTAAAAACCCTGAAAACCATGCATTTCACACCCGAGTCTCAACTCTAGCGGCCCGGTACCAACACGCAGGATCTGATCTGAAATTTCTCCTCAAAGTGCAACACTTGCACCTGCAAATTTTTTTACGTGCGCTCAGAATAGTGCCACAAAAATAACGCCATACACCTCTGAGGTCACCTGAAGGGGAAAAAAAAGGCTGCATCTTCAGTGTTTACCAATCAGCTGGGTGTCTGACGTCCTGAGGAGCAAATATTTGGATGTCACACAAGAACATTTGGATTTAAAAGTCTGGTTTAATAAGCTGGACCTAAGCCTTTTAAAAGAGAGGCCGATAAAAGGACCTGAATATCAATTCTAAAAGCAACAGGGAGCCCACGTAATAAAGCTGTAAGCAGCGTGAGCCAGACGCTCTCCTCTTTTTCAGGAACAGCAGTCTTAAATCACATGCAGGCCCGCTATGTGACGCTGGAGGAAGACCCAATGAAAAGATACTACAGTGGTCGATGAGCCACAGAAGCCTGGAGAAGCTTTTCTGCATCATACTGAGGGGAAAAATTGCTTAACACATCATAAAATGCATTTTTATTATATAAGGGTATAAACAACAGCAGCTTAGATTCCGGAGGAGTTGACCCCTGCTGTACGTTAGCACACGTTTAACGAACTTTGAAGAATTACAATCACATGAAATTAACATTTAAAGACATAAAAAGAATTTGCTGCTTAATCCTCTGAGGTCTGGTTCATCACGGGTGATAATCCCAATCTAACCCTTTTCAGAAAGGCTAAAACGAGTTTTTTTGAGAACATGTAAATAGTTTTTTTTTTGATGTGGATAATGTCTGTTCGTCCAAGACATGGAACAACATCCATCCATTTCCGTACATTTATCCGCATGGGGCTTTAACCTATCCCAGCTATCTTTTGGGCTAGAGCCACGGTACGCAGATAGACAACCATTCACTCCTACACCAAGTCTGGAATCACCAGTTCATTTAACATGCATGTCTTTAGACTGTGGGAGGAAGCCAGAGTACACGGAGGGCCAGAAAAACCCCAGCTGGTCAAAGGCTACAAACCCAGGACCTTACGGTGTGTTCACACCGAACGTGATAGACGCGACCAAAAAGCGCCACACGCCCCTAGCTGGTCACGTGCACATTTGCACCTCGACGCGAATTGGTCGGGCTTCAAAATATGCAATTTTCACGCACGTGAAGCGGAAATGTGGGAGGAAGTAGTGCCAGATGGTATGTTTGCAAGATGGCAGCTGTTGATCTAGCGTTTGAAGAGACAGTCTCCCTTCTCTATTTACTGTGGAGAGCAGAGCAGCGGCGTACTGTGCAGAGCAGCGCTACTTGCTTGCGCGACTGACGCGTTTTCACGACACAAATCTGCTTCTGAATTTTCGCGGGACCCCCAGTCGCGCTTCATTGTGCTCCTCCATTGACTTTATATGTAAACCTAACACTCTAGTCCAGGGGTGGGCAATCTCAGTCCACGAGGGCCGGTGTCCGTGCAGGTTTTAGATCTCACCTTGGGTCAACACACCTGAATCACATGATTAGTTCGTTACCAGGCCTCTGGAGAACTTCAGGACATGTTGAGGAGCTAATTTAGCCATTTAAATCAGCTGTGTTGGTTCGAGGACACATCTAAAACCTGCAGGGACACCGGCCCTCGTGGACTGAGATTGCCCACCCCTGGACTAGTCGCATCTATCGCATTCGGTGTGAACGCACCGTTAGGATCATCTCCGAGCTGGTTGGATGGGTAGGTAGATATACTCTGACTTCTTAGAATTAGTTGGGACACACAGTGGTAATTTTTACCAATATTCACCAAGAATTTTGTGCAAAAGGACGATAACACCTGAACATGTTACCTGGTTCATAGTTTAACAGTAATCAACAAGGAGTTAAATCATCCAGAGGCAGGAATCTTAGACTCCCAGACCTCTGCCTTCTCAGCCATGTCCTCCAGCTCTTCTCAGAGGGCACTGAGGTGTTCCCACCAAAGAGGGCGTCCTTCTAACTCAGAAGCACAGATTTCGCACCCAGACGCCCCTTGGAGCATGCTCATTTCTACTGCTCGTATCCATAATCATCATATTCAAATAATAAGAAGGATATGAGGGGGTAAGGCTTTAACGACGCAGCCGACACTTGTTAGTGGATCCATCCATTGTTGGTTTGCGTCTTTATTTGGGATTTGTTGACAGTCAGACAAATACAGAAAATCATCCGACTCATCCTGAGTGGATTAGAGGATTCGATGCCTGCTAGATCAAAGGTAAGAGGCAGCGCAGGTCCTCAGAAGTGCTGTTTTCATGTTTGCCTGGGAGGAAATAGCTCTTTTCTGTAGTGCAGCTCTGCACGGTCCCATGAGGAGTCCTGGAAGGATGCATGAAACGCTGGGAAAGCATTAAAGGAGTCTGATGCACTTTTATTTTCACAGAGCTCCTAGACAGCGAATGACAAAAACCAGATGTTTGTGGACAGCTGAGGTTCAGGTGAAACAATAGGGTGTGATGGAAGCATAAAGGTTTGTTTCCTGCACTGTTACAGAGGAAAATGGGGGGAAAACAAGGAGGAAGATGGGAGTTCAGGGACTGATCTACCTTATTCAATACGCACTAAGAGACGAACACATGTAAATTAGGTTAGGTTAGATTAAATTGGATTACATTTAACTGATCTGAAAGTTAAAATAACAAATGAGTGGCGCACAGGTTGAAACCCCTAATGCAGCCTTCAAGGACAAACAGACAAATACGAGCAGGAAACCTCTTCACGCTGCGGCGCTTCTCTGCAGGAGGGAAGTGTCTGTGTTTCCTCTGAATACCACCAGCGTGACAGGAGAGGATGCGTCTGTTATGACAACCCCAAACACACAGATAAAACCCAAAAACTTTAAAAACACAACCACACTGAACCCCCCCGCCCACAGAGGTCTGAGTAGCCGTGCTTTACGCGCTTGTCAGCATCTCAAAAATACGTAAAAAAACACTTCTTTGCTGAAAGATACAGCAAACTCCCATTAGCTCGCGGCCCCTGAGGCACACGAGGCTCACCGGCTTCCTTTCAGAGGATAAAAGATGAAGAACACGCAGGATCTGAGCTGAAATTGTGATGCAAACAGGCGAGAAATCTGGGTGCATGTCATGCTTTTCAAAGAGTAGAAAAAGAAAGTTTTGGGATCAGGCGGTCTGACCTCATTATGGAGTTATCGGTCCTCTCTATTACGTTTAGAGAAGTTTCATCATTCACGTAGTAATGATGCGAAGAGGAGCAGTGGATGTAGAGGTGAAGGTGGTGGTGACAGTCATAATCAGCTATTCTTTTTAAGGAAGTACCAGAGTTTTAGCGTAGGTTTTAGTGTAACAATGAGGAAAATGTTCTATCCTCCCATTTTTGAATCCTTCTCCTTGATTTCTTGGGTTTGTTTAATCTAAAAAACTGGAGAAAAACTGACACTGATGAAATGAGGGTCGTCTCAAAGTCACGGACCATTGGTTTGGAGCCAGGATCCGGATCCTGAATCAGATTATGATCTGAAGATTTTACCCTCCACAATTCCAAAATATTAATTTGATGAACTCTGAGCTGTTTGGTTATCCTTGTTGTCTTGTGACCAAATGCACAGATAGTCTCCAAATTGCGCCTGGAGAAGGAAGCAACCTCTTGACTACTGCTCACAGTGTGTTTTTTGCCCTACTGCCCAAATTCAGAAGGTCATTTTTTGCATCTCCATCCTTTTTTCCCCTTCTTGGTTCATGAAAATCTGTCACAATGATATAAAAATATGCATTACTGTGACATTTTTGCATCCAGTCCCATGATACTGTGAAAGCAACTGCAAATATGTCTCCCTCACGACTAGCGTATGCCAGAGGATCCTGTGTGACCATCGTCTTGTTCACTCGACCCTCCACTGTTACCATGACTGTCACATGACTGCAAACCCAGAGCTGTTTGTTGAAGAAGATTCTCAGCCTGTACGCCGTGTTTAGTGCTCAGATAGAAGACGCCGAGTACAATGTCTGAACTCGGACACCTTCCTTTCTGCTGCCATACAGAAACCAGGAAGTATTACAAAGCATTGGGAGGGTGAAGGCGGTGGCGATAGAGGGGCTGTCTCTCAAAGATATCCCACACCGGTTCCAACCCAGCGCTCGTGCCGTCCCGCTCTGCAGACGCCAGCCTTTCATCTCTTTTACTTCACCCCGAGACGTCAGCCCCGCTCTTCCTCCTTTCTCCTCCTCCTCTCCCGCTGTTCCCTTCTTTTTGACCAACACCCAAAGACCCAGACTCACCACCCGCCTGTCTACACTTGTCGGACTCCTTCGGTGTGTTTTCAGGGGTCACTTTCTGAAGCTAGCCATAGTAATTTGAGACGACTGACTGTGTGAAGTTAGAGCTTCAGCCTCCTGAGTGCTTCGTGTTTGCACGTAAATTACCTTCAATCCTGAAGTAAAAATATGTTTTTGGAGATGGAGGCCTGGCTTGTGTCTGCTGTTTGGTGCTGAGTGGGTAGCAGTAGAAACACTCCTTCAGCCTTTAACGCGGTTATATCAGTCCTAAGGGGGTTAGAGCGGGAGGAGCTGATGGATTTGTCATTTTTATTTTAAGTCCTGTAGTTTGAGTAAAAACAGCCTGAACCCATCCCTCACCTCTTTTTAAAGAGCATAAGCACGTCTGAAGTGGCTTTTGTGGGTTTAAAGAGTTTCCAAAAACTGCGAGAGCGGCGTGAGCGAGGCGAGGCGAGGCGAGGCAGGCGGTTAAATAATGAGCCGAGTCGCTGCAGAGCTGCTGATCCAGGTGATAATTCTCTGCAGGTTAATTACAGTGAGCTCCCCTCTCACACTGTTTCCTCACTGCCATTAGATGTATTGTTATAAAAATCACCATTAGCGGCACTTTAAAGCTGCTGCAGCACAAATAAAAGGACAAATTGTGCGTCGAGGGTTAAATACGTCCAATTATGTGCAATTACCGGCATCATCTTTGACTGATTTCAACACTCGCACTTCTCTGTCTACATCTGCTGCCTCAAAGCTCAGAAATGGCTGTTCATCTCAATCTATACACACGTTTTCTTAAATACCTCACATTTGGCTGACAGCCCACACACACAAACACACACACACACGCACACACACAGGATGCCTGAAAGGCCTTTGAAAAGCTGTGAGATAACATCCGTCCGTCCTCCTGCTCCTCACCTTCGACTTTGTCTCACTTTCTCTTTGTGTCTCTTTCACAGCGAAGTGGCTGTGCTGTGTTTAAAGCAAAGTTTAAAGCAGTATCGAGGCGGTGGGCGAACCCAAAGCACTACAACAGCTTCTCCACAGCCAGCACGCTCCATTTACCGTACACACACACACACACACACACACACACACACACACACACACACACACACACACACACACACACACACACACACACACACACACACACACACACTCACTTTGAACTTGCCATCTCACATGGAATTGCATTGCTGTGTTTGCAGGCTTAAATAAAGGCTCAAACAGGTGATTCTGATTGGTTTGGAAGTTGTATAGATCAGATAGTCCAGAGGTCCAGTTCAGGAACTACAGTTAGCTGAGGTGAAAACTAGCAGACAGCTAGCAGCTTTTTTTTTTTTCTTTTTTAATTTATTTTTGGGGCTTTTCAGCCTTTATTTTGATAGGACAATAGAGAGAAGACAGGAAACAGGGATAAAGATGCGCAGTAAATGGCCTCAGGGTGGATTCAGACTCAGCCCGCTGCATTAGCCTTACAGCTCTGACCTTTGACTGAAGAAACCTTATCAATTGGGTCAAAGTCATACAAAATATGAAAATCAGTAAAAACCTTATATTACGCACTATTTTTTATGGATTGTATTCAAATTTCACAACACTGTACTATAACCTTGTAGGACGTGTGTACCTGGTTTTGACCTTTGACCTTGACCTTCATCGTTAGGACCATACGTTAAAGCTGACTTTGATAAAAACCATACTGAGTAATATATCATATGAAAGAGCATGGAGACACATTTTTTTAAAACGAAGCCACTACGACGTCACTATGATGCCATAAAGTTTCACAAAATCACAAATTGCTTCAAATTGACAAATATTCAGAAACTAGTCATATTAACACTCTTTCATAAACCTGGCCCCACCCCATCATGCGATAAGGTGGGGCCAGGCTTCACAATGAACTCACCCGAAACTCCAGCCGACCGGGACCCACACCCAATCTCACACCCTGGCTCAGGCGACCAGAGGACCATCTGTGGGGGGACACTCCCACTAGGTCCATATCTGGGACTCCCCACCACCTGACCCCAGAACCGAAGAAGCCTCTCGGATGAGAGATGAAACGTCTTCAAGTAACCCAAAGAAGTCCAGACGCTCTTCTCTGCAAGCTCCCTTGACTACGATGACCTGGATGACTGAGAACCTTCACAGACACTTTGGCATTAGTAGCTTCACCTTCTGCTTTATTTCAGCCTTTGTCTCCCGTACAGTTTGAGTTTGCTGTAAAACTTCTGTAACCTCACATTACGCTGCTGGTTTCCTTGGTAAAACTTCCAGAAATAGCTCAGCCTGTGGGCGATTTGTTCCACCTCGTTGACTGATGGTAACTGGGGCCTTTTTTTCCTTTTTCATTCCCTCCTCTTAACTTCTAAACTGTGATTAACACAAGCAATCCATCGCACATCTATAATTTGACCTGCAGGGCTCAGGATTACACATTAACCTTCCCTCGGTCGCCCCTGGCTGAGCTCGCTTCTGATTAACAAGTACAACTTTTTACTTCCAAGGCTTTCAAACCTGACCTGTGTTCAGATCAATGGTGCAGAGAAGATGGAAAATTATAGATGACCTGTGCTCCGAAACAGGTGAAAGAAAGTTCTAACAGAGAGAAACTCATCATGGAAGTACGAGTATAACACGCAGGCTATTAAAAATTCAACTTTACTCTTACAGGAGGACTAATTGTAGTCTTACGCCCACATTAAATCTGATTCACACCTCAGACCAGTGAATCTAAATGACCTTTAGCTCTTCAGAAAAGCCCCACTTTGCCTACAACCCCTCACCCTCAACAATTGTATAAATTTAGCCTCATGCGGGCTTAAAAGTCTGACACATTAACTTTTACAAGGAGGAAAATTCCGTAGGGAAAGCTGAGCTGAACTTTAAATATGCAGAGATGCTCACATCACGCAAACATGTTCAGTTTGGCAGGAGAAAATGCTGGCATTTGCTAATTAGCGCTAAAGACACACCTGAAGCTAATTAAAGGAATAATTTCTCATATTTTCTGGACTAATCTGGATCTAATATGGATGGGATCAGCCAAATTATAATGCAGCATCTGGAAACCGTAAACATGCAGCAGAAGGTGAATAATAGCAGGGGCGGAGCTGCATCCAGCCGGGCCCTGGGCAGAAACTTCCTGTCGGGCCCCCCAGTAACCACCCCATTATACATGAAACCATAAATAGCCTTAGAGCAAAAAAAAACAAACAAAAAAACTACAACAAAATAGAACAGTTTATTTGTGTGAGAGGAAATTAAATATTTTGATGACCGAGTAGCCGAGTATTTTTCTTAAAGAAATTTAAAATCCAGATACTTTTACTTTTTCTCAAGTATTTGCTAGTTTTCCAAAATTCTTATGGATTGTTGAATAATATCAGTAACAGACCTGGCTGGATTTATTTCCTAGAGGGCTGTGCGGCAAAAATGTATTACCAAGTCCCAGATGATGCCAACCATAACAGCACTTAAAACCAAAATAATCAATCAGTGAGTTGTTTTGGAGAAAGGTATTTATTCTGATAATGAATAGTAGTTTGACTTGTTGTTTGTTAGGGAAAAATATGAAAAAAAACATCACTGGTATCAGGTTTTTAAAGAGGAAAGTGTGCTAGTTGCCATTGCTTGGATGTTGCGCAGCAAAATGGGGCAATTTGTTGCATCAAAGCTTAACAACAAATTAATATAAAAATAACAAATGAAATTATAAAGGTCCAAAAAAACAGATTTCTGCATGACCACATCCAAAAGATGGAGGTGAAGATAAGGTCATCATAAGAGTACTATGTCACGGCTGCAAACAGAGCATGGTGGTTCACTATGGTAACTTGACTTCATGGTGTGATGATGGGAACTTTTCCAGATTTTTTTGATGTTTTGTGCACAGAACAATTGCTTACTGTGAAGAAAACCAGATGTTAACTGCTGACTGCTGCCCTGAAGGTTATTTGTGATGCCACCATCCAGCGTTTGCTGATGTTTTGGCAGAGGACAACCCTTTGTGGTTGGAAGCAGGGGAAACCTGAGGAGTTTGTCAACATTTCAGGAGAATGTGTGTTAATTCATCCAGCTTAGATCAGCCTTTAGATCAGTGGTTCCTCAACCTCTGTAAATCCAGCTGTGTGATTTCTGTGACAACCAAAAAGTTTTCTAAACCCTTAAAAACCTGCCAAACGGAGGTTGGTGCAGTTGCTGGGTGGTGGGATTTTTTACTAAGTAGGGAACGTGGGTCATGGTAGGAGGACCTCCCAGCCCAGGCGTGCCCCCCCACTCCCCGGTGTACAGATGTGGCTCCTGGCTCTCGTTAGCAGGTCTGGACCCACTTTGTTTCGCTCGGTTTGGGTCTCCTTGTGTTGCTGGTGGATGTATGTGGGGTGGAGATCATCTTGCAGTTGCTTGGAGCGATCCAGGCTAACAAAGGGCACCTTTGTCTTAGCGGATCCTTATCTGTCCACCAGCATCAACTCTCTCCTACTGCTCAGAGGCACTCAAGTAAACCCACACTTTACACTCCAAACACACACATTGAAACATGGGAAGCAGCATGGTGCACGAGCTCAGTGGTGCACATACGTGTATCATATAAATCCCTGCATGTTTGCAGATGTGTGGGCACACACTAGAACATTAGTTATTAGCAAAGATGTTTAAATGAGCTGCTGTGGAAGTACCAAAGCATATGGTCACGCCGAGCAAACAATAAATCCTGTGTGAGGTTCATCTGCCTGCACACATTTACATACACCCACACACTCTTACCTCTTCAGATCCATGCATATCATCCCCGAGCAATTAACATCTATACTGATGCCTCTGCATCTGCATTGTCTGCCGCCTTGTTTTTATTCCTTTGTTTGCTTTGCACCAACAGAAGTTCTTTATTTTCCTAACTTTATTTCTTATTGATAAGGCTGTGCAGTGAATCTGAATCTGCTCCTACCTTTGCAGGATGCAGTCAGTTCCTGTCCTCTCCGGGGAAAACCCGCACTGAAAACGAGGTGTTTTCTCTCTCTCTCACTGCGCCATAAACAAGCTTAAGGCTCATTATTTTCTTTTTCTCCAAGAACCTATAACACAGAAATCTTTGTAAAAGTTGTGTACTTATTGTTTTTTGCTCTCATTTTTGCAGCAAATCTTTTTTCGCTCTTGCTTTCAAAGATTTTCACGGTATTCCAGACCCTGTTTGGCAGCTGTTGGTTTGGTTATTGCCCGATCTTAAATATGCCAGACGTCCTCAGACTTCTCCTGAGTTGATGGAGAAACTCTGAGTGGAAACTATTTGCCGCCCCTGTCTGCCGTGTTTTGGTGCAAACAGATGGGAGGTCGATTCAGATGAGCTGCTGGTGTTCTGGTGGTAAAGGTGTCTTAAATGAGGCACAGAGGATTCAGGTTAAACTGCAGGAACTGATGCAGCTTATACATAATGAATGCAATTAGTTACAGACGCATTAATTAATTGAATTTACTAGCAGTGACGTGTACAGGTGTGAATTCTTGGTGGCAGGTCTTTATTATTGACAGAAGGTGTCTGGGACGTATTCACTGGAGGTTTTAAGAACCTGCAAAACAAAAATATGAGATTTTTAGAAACGCTGGAGATTCTGGGGATTTGCAGAATTGATTTTTAGCTGAAAACAAACTAAAATTATGATTCAGTGGGGTATTGATTTGTCAGCATTCTGCTTGACCTCCACGTAGCTGGGCAGAACTGTTCAGCCACACAATGATAATAAAACAGAAATCTTTATCTGTTTAAGTAAAAACCTTTGTTCTCACGCTGAGCTCGACTGCTGATGTTCCTCCTGCAGACACACCAACCGTTTTTGAAGCCAGCGCTAACGGTCTGTATCCTAATCGCTTCTCCTCGGCGTGAGTCACCGCGCGGATCCGTCCGACTATCTGAGCTCTGTCGTCTTTGACGCCGGCAGACAAAGAAATCTGTTTATCCGCGTCAAAATGTGAGCAGTCTGCAAAACCAATTAAACGCCCATTTGCTCAATTGCTCCCACAATGTGCGCCCTACACATCGCGTGCACGGACCGGACTATTTGCTGGAATTCTCCACGGCAGATGACGGCCATTTCCTCCCCACAGTCACACTGGGAGAGAATTTAATAATCTCTGCTTACAACGGGGAATCCCATCCCGTCTCATTTGCTCCCATTCACTCCCAGAGAGCCTGGACTCATTTATCCGCTGCTACTTTGACCAAAGTTTGAATGTAGCACCAATAAATGACCAACTGGTGGTTAAATGGATGTCAAAAGGAAATGATAATAACTAAAATTTACTAAATGATTATTAAATATTAACATTACTGCTTATTTATCCTCCTAAAAACCAGCCTGTTCATTTATGTCCTCTGTAATAGACATTTGTTTTTGGTTTATGTCTATTTAAGCTACCCTACTGAGTCCTGATGTACTAAATAGAGGACATCCTGGCCGTTCCATTGATATCTCATGTGTTTAGTCTTCAACCTAAACGTCTCTAAACGTCTGATTATTTAAAGAAAAGCTCAAACCTCAGGCACTCAGTCAGCCGTCTGCTTCTTTCTGCCTCAAGATATTACCCAGGATTCCTTTTGGCCCCGGCGCTGAGCCCCTGATATACGGTGTGTATTCGTACCTGGCTGCAGGGGGGCTCAGAGGGACAATAAAGAAGAGAATAATCCTTGTAATTAACTTTAAGCTCAGAGAAACTCCATCAGGTTTTTTTACACTCACATGTGCTAGCAGCGAGGCGTGGAGTCAGGGTCTGGTGCCAGTGTATGCAGTATGTTTGCCTTTAGTTTCTCGAGGTGTTTAATGGTCTAAATGCACTCAGTCTTTTGTAAGGAGCTGCATTTTTCTCTCCTTATTCAGAAAGAGATGAAGCTTATGTTAAAACAAACCGTGTCACAACAGTCTGTACATATCTGAACAAGTTTTAATAATCGTGGCGGGGGATTAGAGGAAAGCTCGTTTCTTCAGCCAGATTCTGTTGGAGGAAGTCATTTTCTTGGCCTTGTTATACACGCAGCAGAGTTTCCACTTGGCTCTTTACATGTACACAAGTCTAAAGACGGGAACCGGCTGGGAAGGCAGAGTGCGGTGACGAAAAAGCAAAAAGAAAGTTAAGTCTTTCTAGATCCAGACGAGCTGTTTGGCTACACGTGAAGGTTTGCTGCCTTTCAGCTATGATCTGTCAGTTATGACGTGATCAAGAAATATTTTGTGTGCCAGCACATTGCACAGTTTGCATCATTTGTTTTCTAAATGAATCACTGAAATGAGGTTTATACCCCCGCATTAGCCAGCAAAGATCACATTGTCGCGATCAGATACCCGGATCAGGGCGTCACTGAAGAGGCGGGGCTTCTGGGATATCTCTGTTCGCTTCAGCTGTCAAATCAGGACGAAGGTGGGAGTGTTCGCAGTGTGTGACTGTATGTAGGTGTTGCTGCTTGTTTGGATGCCGCACCTTTAATTCTTATTCTTCTTCTTTCAGCTGCGCCTTTCAGAGGCCTCCACAGAATATCTTCTACTTCCATCTCACCATCTTTCCTCTGCGTGTCCTCCTTCACTACATCCGTGAACCTCCTCTGAGGTCTTCCTCTTTTCCTCCTCCTTCCACTATCTCCTCTATCCCTCAGGGTTTCAAAATTATCTTTTACTTTCTTTATTACAAGCTAACAAGAGGCAGCTCCAGTGTCCACAGCGCCGATGAAGATCTCGTGGACTCTAGAGCCAAACAGCTGAGCTCACATTCAAATAAAATGATAATTGATGAGGTCTGCATGTCATCACCATCATGTGGAAAGCGCTGAGAATCTGGACTCCCTCTGTCTCATCTCCCTCTGCTCTGAGCTCCTCTCTCTCTTTCTGCTTGGCCGTGCTTCTGAGAGTCGGGGGAGACAGACGGGGTCTTTGACTCGAGCTGCGATGCTATCGCCCCTTCAGCACAGGCCCGTCTTTGTCTGCTCCCCTCTGCTTTGGCTCGACAGGTTTCCCGTTGCTTGTGGAATTTCAGAAACACGGAATAATGAGAGGTGTAAATCAGGACAGAAAAAATGTGAAATTCACCGGAGAAGTCAGAGGATGTGGAGATTTGCAAAGAGCCGAGCTTCCCTCGCCTCGTTACTCATGGAAAGTTATGGAGATGTCAAGGAAACATATCAGAGGCACAGCGGGGACCCTCACGTGGACTTTTGCGCCCTATTGTCACTTCAAACAAACTGTACCTCACAGGAGGTTTTCTATCAGATGTTTGAAGCCACTCAGGTTTAAATATTAGCATCTAACTGGCTAAACAAACTGAGCAGAAGCTCCAGAGAAATACCTCCACCCTGCAGCGATGGGAGATGATTCAGTCTCTCTGGACACACACATGAAAACATGAAGAATCATTACTGTTTAGTCATACAGAGAATACACTGCTGTCTTTCAAAAATGCTCATGTCTTCCTGAGTGGATACAGAAATGGTTCTCTAAGTGCTGCTGACACAGGCTGAGAGTTTAGACCCAGGAGCGAGCACGAGGCTTCAACAGTGCTCCTCTTTTAAACCACATGACATTAACTTGTCCACCATTTGAACAGCTCCATTCACACAGCTCTAGAGACCAATCACTGACTGCCTAATAACCAATGGTCAATGAGGAAAATGGTTAGGGAAAAATTCCCTAACCATTTGGCAAAAGGTCGCAGCAGGTTGCCGACTGTCGTTGAGTGAACTTGGTCACAAAGCAGTATTGAGTGAAACCTCTTCCTGATTGCTTGCAGTTTTCCTAAAAGACAAACATGGCTCCCTTTTACAGAGACTGCTCACCTTCAAAGTACAAGTTGTACCTTTTTGAGGTTTCTTCCTGTTAAAAGGGAGTTTTTCCTTCCTACAGTCGCCAAGCGCTTGCTCTTCGGTGTCAGCTTAGTGTCTGGGTTTTTTCCTGTATTGTTGTAGAGTCTCTGCCTTACAATTTCAAGGTGACTGTTGTGATTTGGTGCTATATAAATAAAACTGGACTGACTTCCCAATTGAAGTGAAACGTGTTGGTAGGCACAACTTAAACGTTGAAAGCAACTATTCTCTGTTAATTACCGCTCATTTGGTGGCAGATAGTTGGCTGTTTGCAGATAAGTCATCGTCTTCCACTGCAACAGTCGGATAGAAACCAAAGCAATCACAAGAAGGTTTGTGGTGCAGCGCCCTCTTTGCAAACTATTTCAGTGCTGCGAATCACACTGCATTTTCAACCTGCTGCAACCATTTGCAAATCTAGCGTCTAGCGACTGGAGGTCAGCATTGGGGTTCCAACCAGTGTGACTGAGGCTTTAGTGTGACCACACCTTTTAGAGCAGGGGTGCTCAATCCCAGTCCTCGAGAGCTACTGTCCTGCAGCTTTTAGATGCATCCTTGTTCCGACACAGCTGAATCAAATGAATGGCTTGTTATCAGGCCTTCTCCAAACTTGATGGCATGCTGAAGAGGTGATCAAACATTTGATTCAGCTGTGTTGGAGTAGGGATGCATCTAAAAGCTGCAGGACAGTAGCTCTCGAGGACTGGGATTGAGCACCCCTGTTTTAGAGATATACAGCATCATATCCTCATGCAGGGACATCTAATAGTTTTTTGATGCCTCGAACAGGATTCGAACCTGCGTCGTCACACTATTGTTGCTTGGAGTCAGCATTTATCCCCACTGCATCATCTTCAGCACTGAGAGTCATTTTGTTTGTGTTGGAGCAGGTGAGGAATCGCTGGTTCTCTTGAAACTTGTGATCCTGAGTCAGCTCCTGTTGACCTGCTGTGAGTCCAAACTCAGAAAGCAAAGCCGCAGTCGCAGGTCAAAGGTTCGACTCCCACTGCTGATTATGCAGTTTGGTTGGTTCAGTTCAGGGATTCTAGTTAACCGAGGTGAAGCCTAGCAGACAACTAGCAGCTATAGCCACCTGGGTCAATTCAATTCAGTTTTATTTATACAGCACCAAATCACAACAACAGTCACATCAAGGCGTTTTATATTGTAAGTTAGACACTACAATAACACAACAGAGAAAACCTTAACAAGCACTTTGGCGACGGCGGCCTCTTTGACTCATCCACCTGTAAGTCAAAGAGGCCACACCTCTAATAGTGTTAATTTTAAGCCTTAATACAATTTAAAGAGATGAATTACAAATAAATGATCCCCCTGTTCAGCCAGTATGAAGTTGGGGTGGGGAACTGCAGCTTTTGCTGTCACAGTCCAGCTCTTTGAGGTTGGTGCATGGTTAAAACAAACACAACCCTTCAGGCCTGTTTTCGCATTCGCTTACTCGTGACTATCTAATTGACTATGGCGTGTAAAATCAGCGGTGTGTCCCTTTAACAGCGGTGCTGCGAGTGAGCGCGACATAAATCAGTCGAGGGATTATTCTGCACGGTTCCCTTCACATCCTGCATGCATTAACATCAAGCAGAAGCTCTGGTCTATAAGTAGCTATTGTAATTTGAATTATGAGCCTCGAAACATTGAGACACCCCATGGCCCACCCGCCTCCTCTCTGATGCATATTATCTGTATGTATGAGTGTACACTCTCGGCTCATGCTGCACCTCCCAGAGAGACTCACTCATGTTTAAACTGAGCCGTACTCGGCTAATATCTGCGAAACCTGTCACCATGAGAAATGATCTTATTCGCATCTATTTAAAAAAAAAAAAAAAAAAAAAAAAAAAAACAGGAACACGTTTGTTTCTGGGATTTCTTCGTGTTCAGCGGCTTGTTATTCTCATGAGTGTGTGTATATGTTGAAATTAGCTCAGGAATGTTCTCATTGTGCAGATGTTAATCCTGGACTGCGTTACAGCCCGTGGGATGATCGATAGTGCCTTCGCTGGAACCAGATCTGAATGGGAATTAAAAAATCTGAGAGCTTTAAAGCCAAGATCAGCAAAAGGATCAGAGCAAGCTTTTAAACCGCCTTTTAAAACACGAGTTTCAGGCATAACCTGATGTAATATAAACTGTTTAACCTGCTTTCATCTCATTTCATGGCCTTGATTTATATATTCTGCTGCTCTGGCTTCAGTTCATCTCTTTAAGTGAAGACTCGTTGACTCAGCTGAGGGTAGGAGAAGAACAACAACAAATGTGAGAATTCAGGTGACGAATGTAAACACGAGATGTCGTGTGTTTAATCAGGAAAAGTTTGATCTTCGGCAGCAGAAACATGGCTGTCGAAGTATGTGTTCAGGTGTGTGTGTGTGTGTAGACTTCCCCACCTGCTGACGCACCGATCCATCCGTCGAGTGTCTGACAGTCGGCAGTCACAGCTGACTGAGCTCCTCCATTGATCCCCTCTCTGCTCCTGACCAGTCCTGGCACATCCTAATCTATCCTCCACACACACACACACGCACACGCACACACACGCACACACACACACACACACTCCTTCCAACTAAGGCCGCACACCGGGACGGGCAAATAATTGATGCGTGTGAGCCAACCTCTCGCCGTCTGTCTGGACTCTCTGACAGCCTCAGCACGATTACACGACCTCCTCACCTCTAATGACTTCGCTTTGAGTTCTCCCTCATGCAATTGGCTCAGACACCTGCCAATCATCCTGCAGAGGAGCCGCTCGTTCTGGCGTCAGCCTCGCCCTGAGAGGCCACCAGCAAGAGCAAAGGTCTGAAAGCACTGACTTTGCCTCTCACGGGCATCACTTGAAGGCAGCTCGGCTTGGTCCATGTCCACCATGACGCACCAAAAGATTTGTGTGTTTCTGTCTATTTCGACCTTCTGTGCCACTTTTTCAACTCAGGGCTCAGCAGTTAATGAAATTATAGGTCAAATATAAGCTTACCACACTATTAAAACAAGCTAATCAAAATGATAATCCTCCCTCTGATTGCTTTGGTTGCGAACATGTTGCTTCTGTCGTAGTTTCAAAGTGAAAGTTGTGTTGCACTTTGTAAAGTTTTACTACCACTCAGCTAGTACTTTGTGAGTGTTTGTAGACAAACATGAAAAACTACAGGCAACTGTGGCAATCTTCCGGCAATCAAAGCAATTTTAGCGGAGGAAATTCTTTGTAGCTGATTTCATCAAGCGAGATCCAGAAACCAACAGGTTTCCATAGCAACTGTTGGTTGTCTCACAACTAATATGATGGAGAAACTCCAAGAAATGTACTCATGACGCCACGTGGAACACTGAAATAAACCAAACTTTAGCCATGACAACATCTGAGATGATCCATCCACAGATTGAGGTTAGTCGATAAATGTTGCTGTGTGGTGTGGATTGCTCGCTGTGGAAAAGTCCTGATCCTGACCTGTGAGGTGGTGGACTGTAGCTACTCTGAGACATTTTAAAAACGTTACAATTTTAAAGATGTGCTGCACATGGACGGGGATAATAAAAAAGACTGAAGTGTTTTAGTGATTTCCAAGTCTCTGTGTTTGGGGAGTACAAAGCTATCATAAATGTTAGAAGTTACAGGATAAAGTCACCGTTTCTGACAGAATAAATCTTCAGACCTGTCTTCTCCGTCAATGAGAGGTTTGGTGGTTTCTGTGATATTTATTTTATGACAATCTGTTCAATCTTTAATCTAAAGGCATCTTAAGTTGAGCTGTACAACTTTATTTTTCTCTTTTCCATCCAAAGTGGAGGTGTGCCCAGATTTAAGAGCTAGAGCTTCCAAAGATTATTCAGATTCAGGCGCACGGGGTGACTTCTGGTAACCCGACCTCCCTCCATCATCACCCACTGGGTCTCAGTTTTCTGGCAGTGTTTCCCGCTCATTGGCCGGGATAAAACTCTGACAGTCTTCCTGGAAGTCAACTGAAACCCCACGTTAGCTGCCGTCTGGGCGCGGCTGTTTTGGAGGAGCTCTGGAGTTTGAACAAAGCCCAACATCTTTGGCGTAAACTCGCCCTAACTCTCCCGTCTGTCTCCTGACGACTCTCCGAGGAGCAGCTCCACTTTTCATCTGGCGGGTGACATCACAGATGAACTCCGGGTCCCATGGACTGCATCTTGAGTGAGCGAGAGAAGAAGAGTTGTTTATGCACTTAATAAACCAGAGTAATGTCTGCAGAGTAATGTCAGCAGAGTAATGTATGCGCGTTTTAGCCTGGATTATTCTCTCTTTAATGCAGCACAGTCAGGGCGAAGTGAATTTCCTTGCACAGGCTTTAAGACACATTAGGCATATTACAATAAAGGATTACGCTCACTGAGATTTATAGCCAACTACACACATATAAGAATATATAATTTCATGCCTGCATCTTTTATAACTCTTATTTAAGACAGTGCAGCCTTCAGCTATGTGGACTGAGCCTTGTGTAAACTAAGCTTAGAGGGGAAGGCATGAATGCCCTTCTTTGTCTTCTATTTTTCTTGTAATGTGTCCATTTGTTGTTACGCTTGTTGGCTCTCTCTATCCAGGCTGCATTAAAAATTCCCCAAAATAAAGTCACAGTTTCACTCAACAGAAACTGCTTATACGTAATTTGATTTATTGGAAATTTGTCACAGCTCAGCATCAACAGGGATGGGACCCAGATTATCCAGTTGTTTTGTTTTATGGAAACTCATGAGTCATTCTTAAGTGTGTTTAAGCGGTTGCTCACTTCAGATGATACAATTCACGGGGTTGGTTGTTAGATTACACCCACTAGATGTGATGTAATGACTCGTCAAGAACGTCACTTCCTCTAATGTCCACTTGAGGCTATCTCCAAAAGTGAGTCACTCCCCACAGACTTCGTGGCACTGTAGCTCACCTGGTTGAGCAGACACTGACCACTTCCTGTGTGTTACACCCTTCAGTCCCAGCCAGAAGAATACTGTTTTGGTCTCTATAAATAATTGACCTTACTTGATCTAACTCACCTGTTTAAATTGTAATAAACCTCAAAGCCTGCATTATTAGGGGTGTGGCTTCTTTCACTGACAGGCAGATGGCTGTAGCTGCTAGCTTGCTGCTAGACTTCACCCCAGCTAATTGTGAGTCCCTGATCTGGACCTGTGGACCATGTTTGTCCTGTTGGATCACAAACACACAAGACAAGAAGTACAAAAAAGAACAAGATGCCGAAATCCACTCCAAATTATGTCCGGGACAGAAACATCTGGATGTTATATATTAGCAACGCAACATAAGCTCGAGTGATGTTAAAGCAGAGTGTATGCAGACCTCAGCTCAGCATCTTACCGTTTCTGCCTGTTTCTGCAGGAGACTCACTGTGGTGTTCATTTTGAAGTCTCTTTGTGTTCATCTATAAACACTAAAAGAAAAAAATACTGACAGCTGCCAGTGCTACTACCCCTCAGCCTCCTAGTAGATGCACCAGAGAGTTCTTTCTGCTCGTCTCCATATAAGGGTTGGTGGTTTGGGGTCATTATTAATTGTCAATCCCAGAGGGTTGTGTAAAGTGGCCTTCCATACATCCATTAATTATTCCATTTATATGTTTTGTGCCTTTATTCTTGCTTTAAATAGTTGCTGGAAATGTAGTGTCCTCTTTTTTTTATTATTGGCCTGCATGCTGGAAAACCATCTCCATAATGCTGAGATTTTCATCTAATATTCAGTTTTTAGGGTGACTTTGTACCATCTGTCCACATGAAAAATGGCCTGTGTGCTATCTTTGGAACATTTACAGCAATGTTTATTAATGTGGACGTTCCCTTTAAATAAACCAATAAATAAAATACAGAAAACCGTCCTCCATCTTCTCAGATCTACCTACTCCCCATTATTGCTTGTCCGCCGCGTGTCCTCTCATTATTCCACCATAATATCCGATCGTCTGTCACCCTGCTTGCGATTAGCGCCGCGTCCCAGCACCTCATCATCAGCCAATCATACGGATCAGTGCCGATGATCCTGCTGGAACGTGAGAAAAGAAAAGCAAGCTATTGTTTCTGGACTCGCTTCCTCCTTCCTCTGTCTCCACTGCAGAGGACAGACCTGTCAGTGAGGCTTTCCCTCTTTCAGCTAATTCATCCATTTATATGTATATATGCAAAACCTCCTCCACCTCACGATTAAAACAATGCAAATCAAACTGAGTTGCTCTGTTAACTTCTCAGTTTTCTGCTTTTCTTCACTAAAGCTATTAAGATAGATGCCGATCTGAATCTCTGTGCTGGTGTCACACGGTTGGAGATAACAACCGGTTTAAGGCAGATGAGGTGAACATCAGAGATCTGAAGATGAGGACTAAATGAGGAACGGGTGGCCTGAAAGACAAGGTCAGGGCGATCGTGGCTCAAGAGTTGGGAGTTCGCCTTGTAATCGGAAGGTTGTCGGTTCGAGTCCTGGCTTGGACAGTCTCGGTCGTTGTGTCCTTGGGCAAGACACTTCACCTGTTACCTACTGGTGGTGGTCAGAGGGCCCGGTGGCGCCAGTGTCCGGCAGCCTCGCCTCTGTCAGTGCGCCCCAGGGTGGCTACAATGTAGCTTGCCATCACCAGTGTTTGAATGGGTGGATGACTGGATATGTAAAGCGCTTTGGGGTCCTTAGGGACTAGTAAAGCGCTATATAAATACAGGCCATTTTTACAAGGTGAGAGTGACCGCTAAAAGGATCCCGAACAACAGATCTCTGTTCTTTAATATGAGACTCAAAGAGGTCTGTTAAATTGTCATTCAGGTGCTTTTCGAATTGATACATAATTAATTAACCACCAAACAGCTATAACAGTAAATGAAAGCAGGTACACGATTCTGCACAAAGACGTAAACACAAAACACACCCAGCGCATCCGAATCAGTGAACTGTCGCTTTTCCCACCCGACGTCATATGCGGACACGGACACGCCGTCGGGGCTGAAAGCCGACAGCTCACTGATTTTGAAGCGTCAGCGGGCGCTTTGTGTTTACTTCCTTTTTGCGCTCGATTCTGAAGCTGCAGGTTGTATCTCTCTCCAAACAATATTGACTGAACCAGCAGACAAAGACGATCCAAACTATGCTTCACATTTCGCTTCACATAAACATCGTCACGAATTTCCTCTTACTTTTGCTGTTTTGCTTCTGTTATGTATTTAGTAAAATCAGTTTATAGTTTGTGGCACTACTTTCTGTTATTGAGTGTAGAACACAAAGTGTGGTGTATGCGCGCATTGATATGCCTGCGCCTTGTTTTCCTTAGACTGGTTATTAAAGTAAATTCCTACGACTAAAGAAGGCGTCGTTACTTACCAGTTAAGTTATAAGAGAACATAACAGACTGGCGACGAGGATTAAAACGGATCCCCGATGTGCATTGGACGACAGAGAGGGGGAAATCCTTGTGAAAGTGGCCAAAAAGACACGAAAAACGGTTAGGGCCAAAACAACTAACCCTCCGTGTGGATGCTAGCTCACCTGCCTGGCTAAAGAGAGGACGTGAGTAACATCAATTATTTTAAGTGAAGGACGCTTATAAAAATACCGAAAAATGTCAGGAGGCGTTGGACAAATGGACGTTTTCGATAATGGCACAGAGGATTGGACAACATACGTAGAGAGAGTTGAACAGTATTGTCGAGCTAATAAAGTAGAGGACGAGAGGAAAGTTGCTGTGTTACTGAGTGTGATGGGAGCGAAAACATACAACTTGTTGCGCAGCCTCATCACACCGATCAAACCAGCTGACAAAAGTTTCAAGGAGATCACAGAAGTGCTCCAAAAACATTTCCAACCGAAGCCGCTGGTTATAGCCGAACGTTTCCGATTTCATAAACGAAATCAACTAAAGAATGAGTCCACATTGGAGTACATCGCGGAACTCCGGCGGCTGTCGGAACACTGTCAGTTCGGGGAGGGGCTGTCAGATGCACTGAGAGACCGTTTCGTCTGCGGCATGAACAATGAAGGCACACAGAAACGACTTCTCACAGAGGATAACCTCACTTTGCACCGTGCATTAGAGATAGCGATATCGATGGAGACAGCAGCAAAAGATGCCAGAGAGCTTCAGGGAAAAGGCACGGAGCCGTGTTCTGTAAACAAAATATATCCGCAGCGCAATAACAAATTACCGATGTGCTTCAGATGCGGCAAGAAGTCACATGACGCTGCTAATTGCTGGTTTAAAGAGAAAGAATGCCTGCAATGTAACAAAAAGGGGCATATACAGAAAATGTGTAAATCAAAGCAGTATGATAAAAAGAAAAACAAAATGTGGAAAAGAGACAGAAAGCTGCATGAAGTAAACGAATCAGAGCCAACTGATTCTGAGGAGGATTTGGCATGCCTGGAACTGTACACAATGCAAGAGAAAGATAACGATGCAATATGGCTCACACCTAAAATACAAGGGATTGAGTTACAGATGGAACTGGACACCGGGTCTGCTCTCTCACTGATTTCATATGAAGATTATAGAAGCAAATTCCCCAATCTGAAACTGAAGCACACCTCGGTGAAACTGAAAACGTACACAGGTGAAAGAATAACTCCTCTGGGAAAACTAAAAGTGAAAGTGGAATATGAGAAAAAGAAATGCAACCTGGAACTTTATGTTCTGAAAAATGGAGGTGTGCCATTATTTGGGCGGGACTGGTTGAAACACATCCGCCTCAACTGGAAAGAAATAAAGTCAATGAGACTGGAACGAGGCCTGAGTGCAAATTCTGTAGATGAAAGACTGAAACAGATCCTTAATAACCATGCCCAGGTGTTCAAAGATGGAATCGGCACCCTGAAAAATATTAAAGCACAGATCATACTAGAGGACAATGCAAAACCAAGATTCCACAAGGCACGCCCTGTACCTTATGCTCTACGCCCTAAAGTTGAAGCAGAGCTTCAACGCTTGGAAGAGCAAGGAATACTCACCAAGGTGGAATGGTCAGATTGGGCTACACCAATAGTATCAGTAAGCAAGAAAGCAAGTGACAGTGTGCGGATCTGTGGTGATTTTAAGGTTTCAGTGAACCCAGTTCTCCGCATAGATCAATACCCACTTCCACGGATAGAAGACATATTCACAGCAGTAGCAGGTGGCAAACACTTTTCAAAAATTGACCTTGCCCAGGCTTATCTCCAGATGGAAGTAGAAGAGATATCCAGAAAATATCTGGTAATAAACACTCACAAAGGCCTATATCAGTACAACAGACTGGTATTTGGTATTGCCAGTGCCCCAGCAGTATGGCAACGTGCCATGGATCAGGTCCTACAAGACATTCCAGGAACACAGTGTTTTCTGGATGACATAATCGTCACTGGTGTTGATGAGGAGACTCATCTGGCTAACCTAACAGCAGTCCTGGCCAGGCTAGAAAAATATGGACTGAGAGCAAACAAAAACAAATGTGAGTTCTTTAAGGATGCCATTGAGTATTGTGGACACAAGATCGACAGACATGGGCTCCACAAAACCAAGGACAAAGTTGAAGCAGTCCTGAAGGCACCAGAACCTAAAAATGTGAGTCAGCTGCGCTCTTTCTTGGGCTTAATTAATTATTACCACAAGTTTCTACCAAACCTTTCAACAGTTCTGCACCCGCTGAACTCTCTGCTGCAACAAAATGTCAAATGGAAATGGACAAAAAACTGTGAAGAGGCATTTAATGGCGCTAAGCAGCTCATTACATCAGAGGAGGTTCTGACACACTTTGACTCCAATCTACCACTTCGCCTCGCCTGTGATGCCTCACCATATGGCATTGGTGCTGTGCTATCTCACAAAATGCCTGATGGATCGGAACGCCCAGTTGCCTTTGCTTCAAGGTCCCTAAATGCAGCCGATATGCGCAGATAGACAGAGAAGCACTCAGTCTAGTGTGGGGCGTGAAGAAGTTTAATCAGTATTTATATGGACGACACTTCACCCTGATCACAGACCACCGACCGCTGGTGTCCATCTTTAACCCTCAGAAAGGTATTCCAACCATGGCTGCGGCACGCTTGCAGCGATGGGCCTTGTTCCTAGGTGCACACACCTACACCATTGAGTTCAAAGGGACAAAGTTACATGGAAATGCAGATGGACTTTCACGTCTTCCACACATGCAACCCACTGAAGAACTGACTGATCCAGCTACTGTGTTTCACGTTACACAAATGGAACCCCTACCTGTCACAAGTGCTCAGGTGAAAAGGGAAACGAGCCGAGACACAATCTTGTCCAAAGTATACGATTTTACTGTGAATGGTTGGCCGTCCTGCACTGACACTCAGTTCTCTGCGTACTCCACCCGCAAAGACCAACTATCCGTTTGCCAAGGATGTGTTATGTGGGGAACTCGTGTCATCCTGCCACCCAAACTACGTACAACGGTACTGGACTCACTGCACATTGGACATTTAGGTGTGGTTAAGATGAAATCTCTTGCTAGAAGCTATGTTTGGTGGCCAGGCCTTGACTGTGAAATAGAGAACATGGCAAAATCCTGCACTGGTTGTCAGCAGACGCTGCGTCAACCTCAAACAGCACCTGTACACGCGTGGGAGTGGCCATCCGCTCCATGGCAACGCATCCATATAGACTATGCTGGCCCATTTATGGACCAAATGTTCCTAGTTGTGGTTGATGCTCACTCAAAATGGCCAGAAATCTTCCCCGTAAAGCAAGCAACAGCTGCCAGCACGATCAATAGCCTTCGGTCACTGTTTGCACGCACAGGTCTGCCACAACAGCTCGTAAGTAACAATGGTCGTCAGTTTACTGGAGAGGAGTTCCAGTGTTTCCTTCGGAGTAACGGCATACGACATATCACTTCAGCTCCCCATCATCCTGCAACAAATGGACAAGCCGAACGGTTCATTCAGTCCTTCAAGCGGTCAATGAAAGCCAGTCGCACAGAGGGGAAGCCGCTACAACAGAAAATAGACAATTTCTTACTGGCTTACAGGAACGCCACCCATGCAACAACTGGACACACACCTGCAATGCTCTTCATGGGACGAAATCTGAGATCACGTCTAGATTTACTGAAACCAGACATTCGCAAGAATGTCCAAGACAAACAGTCTTCCATGGTGGACGCAACAAGAAACAAAACTAGATTCTTCAATGCCGGACAAAAAGTTCTCGCCAGGGACTACAGAGACCCAAGTCAGAAATGGCAGCCTGGCACGATCCTGTCACGGACCGGACCACTGACATATACTGTAGATGTTGGAGCCAACTTAGTCTGGCGTAGACATGTTGATCAGATTGTAGATGCGGAAAGCCACATGGTTCCACAGCCACCTGAGAGCACATCTACACACCAAGATTCAGAAGAGTTTGCCCTCGCTCCACCACCTGAGGTTCAGGATTTACGTGAAGCTACCGATGCTCACACACCTGAACTTACCACACAGAGCACTATGGAGTCTGACCAAATAGGCAGACGGTACCCTGAGAGAAATCGCAGAGCACCTCAGAGACTGAACTTATAGGTTTCACGTTAATTCTGTAGGAAAGCAGTTCAAATGTTTAAGAGGAAACAACCTACCTACATGTTGTAAATCACTGAGTAGGTGTCATATTTCAGTTCAAGTTAAATTA
This sequence comes from Rhamphochromis longiceps, assembly GCF_057381845.1. Classification (NCBI taxonomy): domain Eukaryota; kingdom Metazoa; phylum Chordata; class Actinopteri; order Cichliformes; family Cichlidae; genus Rhamphochromis; species Rhamphochromis longiceps. The sequence goes on from NC_140572.1 coordinate 32,007,586, forward strand.
TTGGTTTACAACATTATCTGAAATATTTTGATTGTTTGGTACCTATTGTGTTCATCAAGGTTGGATGGGAGGAACTGTTATGTATTTAGTAAAATCAGTTTATAGTTTGTGGCACTACTTTCTGTTATTGAGTGTAGAACACAAAGTGTGGTGTATGCGCGCATTGATATGCCTGCGCCTTGTTTTCCTTAGACTGGTTATTAAAGTAAATTCCTACGACTAAAGAAGGCGTCGTTACTTACCAGTTAAGTTATAAGAGAACATAACAGCTTCCACCACGATAAAATCACACTTCATGTAGAGCTCTCTCTCTAAATCTATAATCAAAACCCACCCCTACTTATTACCCACCAGTCTACAGTGCCAGCCGCTATTTTTTGTTTTGTTTTGTTTTTTGTTTTTTTTACTTACTTCCGACAAGAAAGCCTCATTTCTGCTGTTCAATACTGAACAAATTTAAACTTTTTAAAATTATGCAAAATTGCAAAATGCTTAACTGTGTCTCTAATCAAACCTCTGTAACTTTGCTCTGCTTCACTTCGTTTTTGATCTACTGCACAATATTTTTAAGGTCATCTGCTATAAAAACCCAGACCAGGAAAATCTCCGTCATGTTTTTCTGTGTTTTATCCTCAGTTACTTTGACACAAAGGGATCTGCTGTGATGCTTACACCTTTGATAAAGTCTCACAAGTGTCAGCTTTCTTCCAACTTAGGAAGGAGTTTAAACAACAATGAAAGTCAAACAATGTGAAGTGTTTGTTTGCTACATCTTCCACACTTTAAAATTCAGCTTCCTGAAAATGAAGAACATGATCATCCGACAGCATCACAGAGAGTTTCACAGGGAGTAAAAGCAATCTGCCACCCTCCACTGACGCTTTCAGAGGAAGCTGATGAGAAAAGGATTGGTAGTAGAAGAATGGAGGAGTGGGCAGGCGGGGGTCTCTATTGTCACCATCGCATTAGAGACCCAGGAAGAAGAAGATGTAGGAGAAGGGATGTGATTATGTGGGAAAAGGGTAACACGAGGTACTTTACAAAGAGATGGGGGAATGGGAGAAGGGGTGACTGGAGTAAGAAGGTCAATCTCCTTTTGGAAATGAGGCCGAGGGAAGCGGGGCAGCAAAAGCTAGAACGGCATCCGTTCCTTGTCCCCGCTGTGAGATGATCCCCTCCGAGGTGATGTAGATTAATTTAAGAATGGTGATTCAGTTACTTTACATTCAGCAGCCCGAGCGACGGCTCACAGAAAGTCTTAAACAACAACGTCACCCATGCACGGCCACCACGCTTCAGTCTTTTAGTACTGCAGAGGTTTTCCTACCGTTCGAGTTGGTGCTCTCAATTATTAATTTGTTAAAGTGTATTTTATTTTCCTCCATATTAGAGCAGCTTTGCATGATTCAAAGTTCAAAATAGTCTTCCATTTGCTCTTTTTAACTCTGTGTTAGGCTATTACGTAAGTCCTCGGCTATATTTTTAAGACATTATAGTGACTCTCTGCAATCTGTAGTGTTTCTATGTTAAAAAATGTTCTAATGTAAAAGTAATTAGGGTCTTCAGTCGGTTTTATCCAAAATGGAGAAACAAAAGACATTTATGTAGACAATCCTCTGTTGTTTCTCACAAAACAGTCGTTTTAAAAATGAAACAGACATGTATTTCCCCATTTTCCCCGTCCATCAGCCTTACAACACCCACAGATCGATTCATGTTACAAAAAAAAAACTGTAGGAGAAGCTGGCTGAGAAATTCATGGTTGGAAAAGACATTACACTTAAAAATATCTCAGAGAAATGGAGGCAAAGCTCTGCTGAATATTAATAAGAAGGTAGAAAATCAGTCTTTGGAAATTTTATCAGGTTACAAAAGTCGTTATGAAATGTTTATGTTGGTAAGGGATGACATTTAATTATTTGCTGCCTACTTTCTAACATTTTACATTTTCTTCTGTCATATTTGAGTATCTTCTGTTTCTAAAATGTCATTTAGAGGAAAGACTCTCTTTGTGCAGCAGAACAGGACAAAAACACGAGCATGACCTCGCCATTAAACCAGCAACCGCAGTGTGAGTGTGTTTCTGAGTGTTTGGGGACGCCAGCAGATCACGGTGAACTTCAAAACACTCCGCCACCTCCTCGGGGGTCTATTATGGCGAGAGCTCTAATGATGCTGGTGTGTAGGTAGCTGAGCGGTTCAAGGGAAGGGTTGTCCCGTGATGGCGGGATGACTGACAGCTCCCGGGCCGCCGAGGACAGCGGGAGGGACTGACGCCTGCACCGATGCACCCTGTGATCCGATGTCGGCGACTTTTGATTGACAGATGATGGTGACACAGCCTCAGCGCTGCTTGCTTTGAGGTCCAAGAATCAGTTGGGAGATCAAAAAAAGGTGTTTGTTATTGTCTGTTAAAGGCCAGTTTTACCAAAATTAGACACTTTATGTGGCGTAATTTGTTTGCTTTTTGTATTTCAGGCACTAAAATTGTTGCATAGAAAACGTAAACATGGGATTTTAAACATGCAGCACCATGGATGACTTATCTGGAATTTTATTCTAAGCCAGTGGTCTGAATGTCCTTACACTAAAAGAGAAAGAAAAGTTTTTCTCTCATTTTGTGGCAGTTGTGGATAAGAAATGAGGTGAATGAATGAGTTAATTTTTAATGCAATTATCTGACCAATAATATAGCTAATGTGCAGTTAATTGTACTGTCCAATAAGTCTCTGCTTGGAAATATTGATGGTTGCCTTGTAATACATTGAATTCTTTCCGCATTCAGTGACTGATTGCAGGTAGTTCCAGGAACCATTTCTGGCAGGCAACCTATCTCCAAACAGTTGCAGCCCAACTCAGATTCACTGCAATCACTCTCAGACTGAAAAATTAAGGTTTGAAAATAACTGCAAATCTATACGTTCAGAGATATTGTTAACACTGCAATCAATCTGACAAACTCTGCACTGATGAGCACATCTGCAGTGCGCCATTCTGCAACGGGAGCCTCGACTCAGCTGGTTGCCAACTTGTTGTATTCGACTCAGTTGAACCATTTTATAGTTAAATCTCTATCCTGTATCAACTATGTCGCTATCAAAGGAGGAACTTCTGATTTGTTTCACATCTCTCAGGTTCTGACTGTAAGCAGTAAATGTGAATTTCTGCGTAAGTAAGGATTTTCAATTTTTGCAGATTTTTCACAGTTAATTGTTGTTAATCACAAACAGATTGCATGCAATTGCTAACTTGACTCCATTCGATCATCGACTGACTCCATTTGTGGCGGGGGCGTGGTCTTTGGCCGGCTGAAGAGGAGGGGTGACGCAGTGAGCTCACAGGGCGGCACCATTGTATTCCCGTTTTCTCCTCTTCGTGATGCACCAAAGTTGCGTTGAAGATGGCAACTATGAGCAATCCCAGACCTGTTCCCCATCTTTGAAGCAACCATTTAAAAGACATCGACATTGTGAATTCACTACACATGATTGCAATAATTTAGGTAATGCTGTGACTGTAGCATAAGTTAGTGCACCACTGTCTCGTCCAAATACAGTCGTTTCAGGCTTCACAAAAACAACAAGACAACAATGAGTAGTCCAAACCAGTTTATATCCAGTCTTGGTTTAACTGCTGTGGCTCAGCCGGGATTGGATTCAGTTGGGTTTGGTTCGACTGTTCAAATCACCTTTGACAAGCTGCCACAGTCTTCTGTGGATTTTAAAGCTATTTCAGTATTTGACATCTATCTGACGTTAGTATCTGATGCCTCCCTGATGACGCTGCATGATGGATTACTATAATGTGAAGATCTGAGGTCTTGGTTTTGTGTTCGTGCGAGTTTATTTACACCAAGTGTGCGGTTACAGCACGTGTTTACACGAACCGCAACATCTTGATGTTTCCAGGCTTAAATAAGGGTTTTGAATGCATGATGGCACTTTCACTAAAAACAGGTTACTCTGATCCTGCTGTTTCAGGCTTTCAGACCTTATTGTCCAAACCCTAAAGTCCAGATTTGCATCTACTGGTTCTGAATTTACCTTTACCAACAAGCAATTTCTTTGTTTCATTCTGTTGATGACTTATGAAAAAGTGAATCTCAAAGCATTATACATCACAGGTTTGTAGGGGATACTCTAGACACATTCCTTAAGTCAAAGTTGAAAGGATTCTTGAACAGGTGTTCCAGGTTCTTGTGATCACCTGTTGATGATTTGGTGATGTCGATGAATCCATGGTTACCAAACAAAGAGTTTCAGTTTCTGTTTGAGCAGTCAGACAACAACAAACCGTGCAGGTATTACTCATGAACTTTTGGGTGTTCACGTTGTTGGTACAGCGACAGAAACACAGCCAACACCTACGGTTAATCGTCCTGACTGTACACACACACAGCTGATAAAAATGTGTGCCTGCTCCCTGCCAGCCGAGCCTCTCTCACTTGTTGCTCTGCTCAGGCATTGTAAGGACGTCCAGCTCCACCCCTCACCTTTGTGTGCATGAATGGAAGGTGTTAGTGTCTGCAGCTTCCATCGCAGAGAGGGGAACAAAAGCAGGAGCTTTAAAACCACTTAATCCCTTCACCGGGCCTCCTCTGGCTTTGACTCTTCCCAGCCTGCATTTTTTGGATTTTGTCAATTTAATAACACACCTTGGCCCCCAAATCCTCATCCCTGCTACATGCTTCTGCTTTTACTCATGACGACGTCACCGTAATACAGGACTTCATGGAGTGCTTCTTGCTGTAGTTTCACTCAGTGATTCACGTGATTATGATGAGAGCTTTCAGCTGGCTCGTTAAAGACTAAAATGACTTTCTAATGATGTCTCAACAGGTGTGATTAAGCAGTAAAACGTCATAACACCTCTGTAGTAAAGTCCAGGCTTTAATTGTGTTTTGTCACGTTTAATGTGTATTTCACTTTTCAGTTTCACATATTAAAGGTCAAATATTATTTCTACATCAGTTTTACCTCAGACTCTAAGAACACGTCAGTGAAAATACTCCAAATCTAACCTACAAATACAACAACATGTTCTCCTGACTGTTGGGCATTAACTTCTGTATTGTGTTTTAATAATCTCCAATAATTCTGATCTTATATACATAATTATCTGTTCCTGATATCAGACAAGAAAAGTAGCATGAAATTTTGACTTTAACAGCTGACAGTTTATGGAAAAATAACCCATATTATCTGTCAGATATTGAGTCTGGTGAGTTATAAAACATTCACCCCCTTTAGACTACTTTTAAAGGTGGAAAATTAGATACTGCAACCTTTTTCATATCAGGCTGTAAACATGTTTATTTCTGCTGTAAAGTTTAACAAACCACTGTAAAGTAAATAAAATGTTACTCTTTTTTTCTGCTTTTATAAAAGATCAAGCGTAGATCCCTGGCTCGGATTAAATTAACAAAGCCGGTCTTTCTGCAGGAGTAGGGATGGGTATCGTTTAGGTTTTATCCGATACCGGTGCCAAATCGGTACTTTTGAAACGGTGCCGGTGCTCAAACGGTGCTCAAACCGGTGCTTAAAGAATGGAGAACACAAAATTGGTCCAAAAACCTCTCATGTTCAGCTGGTTTTTTGTAAAAAGATAACAATGTTAGCCTTTTCTGCAGCTATGGGGCATATATGGCATCACTCTTGGCTGGAAGCAGTGCTTAATCAATGGAAAAAACACAAACTTTATCCAAAACCTCTCATGTTTAGCTGTTTTCCACTTTTTCTTTGGTCATTTTAGCCTTTTTGGCCAGGGTGAAGGGAGTATCTGCCATCAAACAAGAAGACAGACGCATGTAGCTATGATGAGGTTTGTTAGTTCACTTTACATGCATTAATGTAATAACGTGGTTAGCCTACTCAACGTAAATTACACACGAACATTAAGCTACTCACGCAGAGAAGAACAGCTGCTGCTGCATCATCATCCATCATCATTTCTGCTACACTGGCAGGGCTAGGGGCCAGGACTCTCCTCTTCGGGGTTTTTGGGGGATATTGCTAACTCCGGGTCAGATAACAGGCAACCCACGCACAGTAGATGCGCTCGGTGTGAGGTCTCGCAGCAAGCTATCATACGGCGCATTTCTGGGCTTTTAAAAAAAACGCTATGCGTCGCCAGGTGTTTCATCGGATTTGAGGTGTTACCTCCTTTGACAGTATCACCTTAAAGCACTTGTTGCAGGCTGCTGAGTTTGCATATTTTGCTGTGAAGTACATCCAGACTTTTGACCGCTTCGCCTTGGACATTTTAATCTGTAGCTCTGCTCTAAAAGAACGCACGTACCTGGACCCGCCTACTATCCTCGGAAACGTAAAATTATTGGCTAGAAGTGCACAGCTCAGGAAAAAAAAAGCACCGAAATAAAGCACCGAAATGTGCGCTGCTTTTCGGTCTGGTTACTACCGTTTATGTCAGAACCGGTGCCATCATGGCACCGGACACCGGTACCCATCCCTATGCAGGAGTATTTTAACTTTTCAGAGGCTAGGCTAGGCTACAAATTCTTGCTTTTTCTATTGTAAATGCAACATCGTCTACAGTCTGAATCCCTTATAAATTTTGTCTTTTAGAGGTTAAAATCATGTGAGTTAAGACAGCATCACAGCAGGTTTGATATTCCAAATACAGCATGACAAAAAGCCAGTACATGGGGAAAAAAAGTTGGACATTGTAACATCGGATCTGATTCACTGCTGGAGCCTCAAGTGGACATTAGAGGAACTGCAACTTTTGGACTGAGGCTGCTGATTGGTCTTCACCTTACCAGGAAGGATATAGTTCATTTCAAAGCTGCACTTAAATAAATAAATCTGTTAATCTAGGCTTATCTCGTGTGACCAACAGAGAACCGTTTACCCTGAGCTACACAGCAGAACAGTGGTTTAACTCGGCAGTGACCATTGTGTGTATGTTGAGGCAAAATGTCTACATGTGTTTGAAAAGCTCTTCTGCAAAGCTACAGCAGTGTGCAACAATGGATTGATTTTTGCGTAGGACCACAAACAGTCTGCTTCTTCGCATTCGGCGCTCGTTGACATGATGAATATCTCCCACGTGGGCTCACCCATGATTGGAATCCGTATTCCTGGATGAGTCACACGACAGGAATCAAGAGTTTCTGTGTGGATTATCTTCTTATTGTGCGACGGAGATGCACCCTGATGACTTACTTACTTGTTTACACACGACACAGCCGCATGCATGACTGAGCAATTATCTCACTCAGCTGCAGCCGAGTCCGGTTTGTATCTACCCACGAACGTTGCAAAGGAGAACGCTGAAAATCAAATGCATCTCGGATCATACAGGAGTTTCCCTCCGAGCGCAGCATTTTGAAGTTACTGTGTTTGGTATGCAAAGAGAGCGCTCGAAAAAGCAAGAAATGTACAGCAAGCCAACGCAAGCACAGGTCTGCGTTCTCAATGGCCTCCAGAGAGATTTCATCCCACTCAGGCTCAAACTTTCATTTCCCACCGAGCTCGTAATCAGCGCTGACACTGGAGCCTCCTGGGCTTTAAGACTGTGGCCCTCTGTTCTCAACAATGTTCAATTACAGACATGTGGAGGGAGGTTAGCGCCTAAAAATCTGACTACTCCCTGATGATAAACTCTTCAGACTCCTCAAAACGAAAAACCCATTAAACACCCGCAACGCCTCGTCGCCTCTCTGCAGCGCTCGGCGGTCCAAGCCATGAAGGCGAGGGAGATAAAAAGGAAAAGTTAAATAGGAAAAACATCAGAAAGCACCCCTTTTCCTCATCAAAGCACGAGATGCTAGGAGATGACAGACCGCCATGATTTGAGGCTCACAATTTGTTTTCTCTTTTTGTTTCCTCTTTTTTCTTCTCCTTCTTTTTCTCCCGATAAACAGGAGTTGAGCTCTGCGGCCGTCATGAAGGTATTTTCATTTTCAGCTGCCGCCTCATAAACAGAGGGCTGTGAAGACAATGTGGTTAGAAATGATGAATATGTAGCCTGTGGCTTTAATATCTTTAATGCTCGCCGCCGATGTGGCAGAGCATGGAGGGGTGTATTGGATAATGATGAAAAAGAAGAAAAAAGATGGCGAGTCCATCAGCTCAGAGCTTTGTGCTCCTCAGGGACTTTTCTTGTAGCCTGTAATGCTTCACCCCGAAATAACAAGGTGGCTTTTTACCGTTATCAGGCTTAATACAGGGTGAAGCCAAAATAACAGGAACACCTGGAATAAAGGTATTCAATAATTTTTCAGAAATTAAAAATTTCAAACTTTCAAATTAAGTGTGAATTATTCATTTTGTCTTAATAATCCTTCTTGTTGTTTTTAGTTAACCCCCTGCACCCCATAATGGCCGTGATGGGCCAAGATGCATGTACTACTGTTTGTGTACAAAAGTGTTTTTGTATATTTGTGGCATTTTTTATAACATTAACATTTAGCAGTAAATCATGACAAAAAGGGTGACAATTAAATATTTCTTGATATTTTATGTTAACTCAAACCTTGTGGTCACCATTATTATAGTGAGTGCAGGTCGTCAGATCAATGTTTACCTTTTGTTTTTCTTTTTTACCTATACTCAGTTGTTTAGATTGTTCAGATTTCCACTTTCTTCTGAGAATTCTCAGGAATCTGGACTCAGACAGCAACATGATATGATGAATTAATGATGATTTTTAATCCAAATCATCATTATGGTAAAGATTGAAATCTCAGTGCTAAAGAAATGTTGGATAAGTGTAAGTGTAAGAGTAATTACATTGGAATAACACCGATTTAACATACTTTGAGTTATTGTTTGCTATCTGGGAAACTAGTACGGGTCTAGAATGTTAAGCAGTTCCATTTAGGTTTACACGTGAGAATTCTACAAAATGAGGTGGATGTTAATCAAACTCAAGTCCCATAAGTCATTGCACAGAAATCATGAACTGGTCGTGACTTTTCATGCTTCCTTTCATCTGACTATCTACTTAAATGTGTTCACGTATAAAGAAATTAATATCTTTCACTTTTAAATAGTGAAATCATGATATGTCTATGGCACTAGTCCATTGAACTCACTTTCAGACTTAAACTTTTGAAACTCCTTTATTAGTGACGATCAGAAAAATATTTTAGAAATCTATCACAAACTTGTCTAAAACCAAAACTTACTGAATTCATGTCCATCCATCCCATCCATCCATTTTCATCCGCTTTGTCCGGGGCCGGGTCGCGGGGGCAGCAGCCTAAGCAAAGAGGCCCAGACCTCCCTCTCCCCAGCCACCTCCTCCAGCTTATCCGGGGGAATACCAAGGCGTTCCCAGGCCAGCCGAGAGATATAATCTCTCCAGCGTGTCCTGGGTCTGCCCCGGGGCCTCCTCCCGGTGGGACATGCCTGGAACACCTCACCCAGGAGGCGCCCAGGGGGCATCCTTGTCAGATGCCCGAACCACCTCAGCTGGCTCCTTTCGATGTGGAGCAGCAGCTGCTCTACTCTGAGCCCCTCCCGGATGGCCGAACTTCTCACCCTATCTCTAAGGGAGAGGCCAGCCACCCTTCGGAGGAAGCTCATTTCTGCCGCTTGTATCCGCGATCTCGTTCTTTCGGTCACTACCCACAGCTCGTGGCCATAGGTGAGGGTAGGGACGTAGATCGACCAGTAAATTGAGAGCTTCGCTTTTACACTCAGCTCCCTCTTCACCACGACGGACCGGTGCAGCGTCCGCATTACTGCAGCTGCAGCCCCAATCCGTCTGTCGATCTCCGGCTCCCTTCTCCCATCACTCGCGAACAAGACCCCGAGATACTTGAACTCCTCCACTTGGGGCAGGAACTCATCCCCGACCCGGAGTGGGCACTCCACCCTTTTCCGGCTGAGAACCATGGCCCCTCCTTGAATCGCTACCTTATCGTGGTGGAGGGGTTTGTGTGTCACAGGGATCCCAGGGGCTATGTTGTCTGGGGGCTTTTGCCCCCTGGTAGGGTCTCCCATGGCAAATTGGCCCTGGGTGAGGGACCAGACAAAGAGCGATTCATAAGACCCTTATGAAAAGGACATCGAGGGAACAGTTTACCCTGCCCGGGATAGGGTTACCGGGGCCCCGCCCTGGAGCCAGGCCCGGGGAGGGTGCCCGAGGGCGAGCGTCTGGTGGCCGGGCCTTAGTCCATGGGGCCCGGCCGGGCACAGCCCGAAGAGGAGACATGGGCCCATCCTCCCGCAGGCCCACCACCAGCAGGAGGCGCCATAGGGGTCGGGTGCATTGTGTGCCGGGTGGCGGCCAGGAGCGGAGGCCCTGGCGGACTGACCCCCGGCTGCCAAGACTGCCAAGACTGAATTCATGTTTTGTACCCAAATTTAAGGCGGCACATTGGGCTCCTCTGAGAATTCAGAAATAATTCAAGCGTAACACCAACAACTAAAACATTTTTTTTTTCTGTTTAGGAACAAAAGTAAGTGTAATTTGGCATCTTATTTAAATAATAATATGCTTTACTACATATTTCTGCTTTTTTGTAAAACAGTAAATTTGAAAATTAGCATTAAAAATATTGTTTTGATTAAAAAGCTTGGGAATACTGGTATATTGGTTAATTTTTTTAGGTAATTACTAACACTGTTAATTTAAGGAAGCTGTGACATAAACCTTGGGTGGAGTTGTAATAGTTGTTAAGCATTCTACTTCCAACTGAAACCACATTTTTTTAAAGTCCTCGGAAAATTTGTATCAAACAAATGACTTTTCCTGACTAGTGAACTTTCTACTATGAGACGAGGATGAACTTAAAACAGACCTCAGTGTTAGAAACTTGAACTGTGCTCTGGGTGGTGGTTCTGGTTCTGGTACAGCACTGGGCACGGTTGAACAGGCCGATACAGGAGTGACAGGATGTATTCATGACTTGCTGTGGAGCGTAACGTAGCAGAAACTTCCTGTGTAGTCACCATTTGCACTCTGGGGTTGTTTTGCACAGGTGTTATGTGTTGGAGGTCTATTGTGTGGTTTACATTACACAGTCGGATGTTTGTTATTTTGTTGGTTCCTGAAATCGTGGAAATTGTAATGGTCTTCTTATCCTAATCATCCAGTGGCTGATTACAGCCACATGAGCAGAGACCAGAGCAAAAGGTATGGCTTCAGGGCTGCATTTAGAACTTTATGCTTGATGCTTCCAACCCTGTAACAAGGTTTTAATCTGAAATTCTGTGCTTCATCATTTATCAGAAAGCAAACAGAGACTCTGTGACTTAGTGTTGATACAAGAGTAAAGCCAAGAATCTGACCGCCCTAATCTAGATTTGGCCATAAATGCTGGCCTGCTGGATGCCTGGCTGTCACAGCAGTAATCTTGCCTGTTGCTTGATACCCCTCCTTGCAAGCTTTGGCGGAACAGAGAGTTATGGTGGCGAGTTGACGGCTGATTTGGTGAGCGGTTTCTAGCCAGCTATAGTGGAAGTGATGCCTGGCTTTCTGCGGCTGTGTTCTGGCAGGTCCTTGTCCTGACTCACTGGCAGCGCGGCTGGTTATACGGGCTAGATGCCTGGATATCTTGGACGACAAAACAAGACTGACTCACCGGCTTAGCGACAATTTGGCCCTGTGCTGGTGCTGTTTCACAGAGTAACATCATCCCGCTGATAGAAAACAGGATTCCTTAATCACTGTGTCCACATTACATCAACAGAGTGGGCCAACCTACCCAGCCGACACACCCTCACCTTCATACAGACTGCGTTCGTCTGCTATGTTGTGCAGTATACTGTGAGTCTTAACAGTGCATTAACCTGCAACCAAAACCATTCCACCGTCATATCTCTTATGTTACAGAGCTGAAAGGAAATAAGATGGTGCAGGAAATACAAGAGAAAGATATAGATCCTGTTTCAAGTCCATTGGTTGTCATATGTCTGAATAAATACAAGTTGCAGCTTGGTGAAACTCAGTATGGGGAAGCTGCCAGATTATGGGCGACTGATCTGGGGTTTGGGTTTGTTTAATGTCTTCCGGGGCATCTTTGTGCCTTAAGCTGAAAAGCTGGTTTCACTACAGCCTTGAACTTTTCAGATGGTGGTTTCGTGTGAGAATATAAATGTCATGTTCATTGGAATCAGATGTCTTCATGGTGGTCTTTAACTTCTCACAATTCACCAGGTCTTCATCAACTCATCTTGGATTAAGGGTAGGGTTGGGGTTTGTTTTCGCCACATGCTAAATGGGCAGGTTTTCAGAAAGTAGAAGTACTTTTCAGATTAAGCCTTTCACAGTGACCTTGGCATTTTTGCTAAAAACCTTTTCCATTTGGATTCACATTCGGACAGTGATCTTGAGAATCTACTACCTTCTTAGTACAGACTCCTCTGATGTCCAGTTGTGTCTATGTGAGAGTACAGCAGGTGATTATCTGGGACCTTCCTCCTGGACGTGGCATCACCAAAAGCAATGATAATCCCATTGTTGCAGACATCTCCTTGTTTGTCCATTGTTATATCCACTTGGTAAACAGAGAACCACTTGACCAGGTTTTATACTTTCCGTGTCTGTGTCTGCTTGGGTCCCAACGACATAAATTTCATCATCAAGGCTTTGCACAAATGTCCGTGTAGCTGCCTGTTTTTTGTGACCGCGCAGACTGTTCTACAGAGAATGTATATTACAATTGACTAGCTAGGGATGTGCCCAGGCAACAAATTTCAAACAAGTATAACAGCAATGATTACTCGGCCACCGGGTCCCCAGCTGTCAATGTTTGCAACAAGAGTATAATCCAAGATTTAGGCTTAAGGAGGCATTTCAGCCACATGCTAATGAAGTCTAGTTTCAGAAAATACAATATATTGCTTGACATATCAACTATACCAACATGAAATTTGTCTTTAACCTCCTAGGACCTGGCGTCCACATATGTGAACATCACATTTTGGGTTGTCTAGACCAAAATACAGCATTTTGCTCTACAAGGGCCTGATATCCACTCATGAGGACATTATACTGCCACTGTTCTATCGAAATTTAAAACAAATGTCCTCATATGTGGATCTCATTTTCTCAGAAACATAAATCAGGTAAAAAACAAAACAAAATCTGGTAATTCTCAAATGAAAACCCTGAAGTTTACGCAACATGTCAAATCTTTGTGTTGCTTTGTTTTGTTTGTCAAACCATTAACTACACCTGCCAACTCTTTGAGCCAGTGAGGCAAACCAACAACCCACAGGTCTGACACAGAGACCAGCCACCATTCATGCTAGTAAAATCTTTGAAAAACATGCATCTTTCTGGAGATAAACCAAAGTCATGCAGTTCCAGTGTTGAAAAAAAGCCAGCAGGTCTCAATTTCACCATTTTATTCAGGCCATGTTAACAAATAAGCTCATGTTTTGGTGCAGTGGTCATGTTGAAACTTAGATTTGTTAGCTGTTTTCACACCGTTTCATATTCAGCATTGGAAGCATTCATGATGTTCACAGGTATTTCAGATGAGCCAGTCAGCCTTTTAGCTCCAGGTCTTTGGACTGTGGGAGGACAACTGATCACCTGGAGGAAACCCAGCTGGCAGGTTCCAACCCAGAAAGGCGACTAAGTACTGCACCACCCTTCTCTGTTTCATTTATAACAGATTAACCCTGCTCCATGTGTCGCAACAAAACAACCAAAACCCAACCTGGGCCCATTCACAGAGGAGACGTGTAAGAACTGCTTATACTCATATCACAAATGGCGCCAGGATGTAGTTACATAAATGAAACAGGATGCTGCTAGTCTGTCATGTGCTGATACATGGGTTTCTTTCCATTACTGACGTAGGACCATACAGCTGTACCCCCGTGAACATCACCTTTAGGTCAGGTAGTGGAATATAAATCCTACAACTGCAACATTAATTGTACTCTCGTTATAAAAACAAGATCAAGTCAACTTTGACCTTAATATTTCTTAGTTATAGCTTATAGCTGCTAACTTAAAATTTAAGCCCTTTACCCACTATTTTTAGTGACTGGCTCCAACTTTTCTGAAAAAAATTATTTGCCTTGAGCTACCCCTCGTTTCTTTGGATTTTGCTTCTAAAGAGCCAGACTTTCTTACAACTTTTTAAAGTAGTCTTAAGTAATGGTTCTCCAGGCTTTCTGAAGGTCTTTCTTTCAAAACTGACTACTTTTTCACTCATATTCAAGCCATATCTTGTATCTGATAAGTGTTAGAAGTACTTGCCCTAAAAAAAATAAGTTCCAAATTACACAAGAACTAACTGAAAATCAGTGACAACAGGTCTGATGGAGCGAGTCGTCATGTATGGAGCACGGTGGAGGCTCTGTCACGGTTTGGCACTGAGTTTCAGCCAGTGTTGAGGATCTTATAAAAACCGATGAAAAATTAAAAACTACTGTCATATTTTGATCCACCATGCAATACCAGCTTGCTAGAACAGAATAGCTTTCATATACTGTGTTTCCATGCACGTTTCAGTAAATCACCTCATGTATTTCCTATTTTTCTTGCAAAATATTAAAGGAATGAGGGGTGACTCAAGACTTTTGAACAGCACTGTAGATAATATTTTAATTTGACCTTGAGTAGCCTACACAATACTCCTAACTTCAAACCCATTCAGGACCGCTTTAATAAACTGGAACACACACTCTGAGTAAGACCTTATCTAAACACCCGGACATAAGTAATGCTCCTGTGGCAGAATGGGAGCATATCCCTGCAGGAATCCAACATCTTTTAAGCGTTTATCTGCAGTCACTTCCCACCAATATTTGGCAGGAAGATATACTGTATAAATAAAAACGTAAACGACAGAACGAACAAAGAGCGATGAAGTTTGTCCTCTAGAGCAACTCCGCAGTGATAAACATCTAAAAGAAGCCAGTGAAACTGTAATAAAGTCGCCGCGTGAAACAGTCAAAAACAGACATTATTTATTCATGCAGTAAGAAACACAAAGCAGGCAGCAGCGCATCCATAGGAAAAACATTTTATTGAAAAACATTTTCAGTTTGTAACAGACTGGTGGAATGTGTGTCATTTATCCTCACGTTGAACTTGTTTTAAAGTTTTGAATGTTAAAACCATTTTTCACAGCCTGGCCATCTCATACTGCGAGGAAAAGGGGAGAACCATGACATGACTAAAGAAAACTAGGGGGGACGAACAAACAATGCAAATATAATACTGTGTTACTGACAAACCGGACTGAACTCAAATTATCAACAGAACAGAAGAAAAAGAAGAAAGAAACAAAAAGAAACTAATTCAATAAATATTTATGGTACACACTTATGGCACAAATATGCAGCAGTCAGTTTGGCAACTTTTCTCTCTTTTCTTATTTTTTTTAAACCAAATTACAATGGAAACAGTGCAAAAGGGGAGGGAGTGGGGAGGACACGGGCTTTCCATCGAGCGCTAGCTAAAATACATAGCAAAAAATTCAAATTTTATACAAAACATCTTACTTTAAGAGTTTATAAAAATGATTTTATTGGGTTCTGGTCAATATTTACATAAGCTATTTACCAAAAAAGTAGTATGCTCTGTTTTACTGAAGTGAATTCCATTTTTCTGTACTTTTCGCTTCCATTTACGTTCCTAAAAAGGTGAATAAGGCTATTGTAACAACCCAGGATCCATATACAATACAAACATTAATGTATTTACAGTTTCTTACCTACAGAAGTACGGTGCAAAATTACTGAGTCAAGTGACCAAGGGCTGACCATACGAGCAAGGCATTTTACAGTAGCCTGAGGTGCTTCTCTTAGCTTGCGTGCTGAGACTCTCACGGCGTCGCTACGATATTTCCAAGCAGGTCGGAGCACACCTGTCGACGCTGGGAAAGCGTTAGCAAAGCTAAGAAAAGGACGCCAGATTCAAAGAAACTAATAAGATTGTCATATTCTGCCGCAGACAGACAGCAACTAAACAGCCATTTCTCTTTTCTTAAATACCTGTTTGGGTGTGATACATATGCTTTTTAATTGTTTCATTTTTCACAGTTTACCTTTGTACTACGGCACACGGTCAGAACAGAAGAGGTTCAAATAATACTAGAAACGATGCAGGAACTCAAAGCTAACAGCAGGCTTGTGTTTTGTGGTGTTGGTTTGTTGTTACATCTTTCAGTGGTTAAGAACACTTTCCATAGGTGTTTTTTTTTTTTTTTCCTCAGAATCGATTTAAAAAAATAAATAAGAATTGCATATTTGCAGATTTTGTAGCCTCTCAGAGGCACAAACCTCAGATCATACAAGGCTTGGCTTTTTCGGTGAAATTTGATCATGTACGAATGAGGATGATATATGCTCGGGGGCAGGCCTACGCCAAAGATATTCATGAATGTGAAGTCACTGAAATGCACACGCACACACTCGCACAATCACACGGAGAACATGAGGGGTGTGTATGAGGAGATTCGGGCGCACTGGGTGTTCATGGGAGTTATCCTTTGGGAGATGCTACACTGAGTGAGCGTGGGAGACACAGCTACTCTGCCCTTGTGTACACCAATGTGAGCTATTTAGGGTCAGGTTAACTCTCCTCCCCTGGTCCTCCTTCCCAGGACCGAGCCAGAAAGAATACAGGACTCAGATTAAAACCGTTTACTCTTGGTATTCCTTTAACTATCACCAAAAATATACGCATATAACGGCCGACAACCGTAAACTGAGCCGGAAAAATATGGGACTTAGCGGCTGATTCCTGTATTCTTTCCATTCTTTCCATCTTCGCAGTCAACTTGCTAATAATCTGTTAATTCGTAGCTGACTGAGTTGAAAAACTGTGGTGGTCTGTGGCTGACAACAGATTTTTTTTTTTTATCAAGTGGGTAAAAATCTGAGACTTGGTAGCCAGTTCAAGGGCCAGTGGCCAGCTCCTGGTTTATTTTACTAAGTGGGGGAAAAAAATCCAGGATTTTTTTGGTAAAAATAAAATATGGGATCCGGTAGCCAACTCCTGGGAAAGAGACACCTCTATTCTGGAAAAAATACTATACTTTTAACCGGGTAAGAAAAAGAAAAATAACGGACTCAACAGCTAACTTGTGGAAAGAATACAGGACTTAGCGGCTGACTTGCGGGAAACAACACAGGACTCCCGTATTCTTTTCCGGACCTCAGCAGGATTCCGAGATATTAGATAATCAAAAACCTAGATTGCATATTGTGCACTTATACCATTAATATATTAACATTACTTCTTCTCCTTACCGCCTGACCACACCTGTGCTCTGTATGTGTTTATCATAAATAAATTCTGCTTTTTATTTTTTTGTAATTTTTCATCTTTTAATGTTATTTTTTTAAATGTACATCTATTTAATAAAAAAAGGAAGTAAATCGAAAACTCACAATATGGAAATGCTAATGAAGGAACAGTAACGATGTAAGTAGATGTCCCTGTGCTTTTTTTTTTTTTTTTACATGTTTTTTTTTTTTTTAAAGGAGAGCACCGTTCACACTGATTTGGGGCCATTTATTTTAAGGGGGCCCTTTTATTCATCACTGGACCCCTTGGGGTAAACATTACAGTACCTAGAGCTGTTTCAGCCAGCTAACTTCTGCAAGATCTCGGGCCTCTTGGAGTTTTAATTCCATCACTTCTCCGTGTCAAGGCCCAGATCAGAGGTGACTAAATCTGCCGGGATACAGCTGCTCTCCCATCTCCATCCGTCACTGCAAACCTCTCTGTGGACTGCGAAGAGTGGAGGGGCCAAAGAAATAAAAAATAGGGGGTTAAAAGTGCTGCACTATAATGTGAAAGTCCTCCACTCTTCCCAGAAGCCACCTGGGTTTATTTCTTTTTTGGACACTCTTGCCATTCCGAGTCACCTGAACTATACTAGGATATGAAAAACAGTAAACCGTAAAAGGAGTGTGGGCGGGGTCTATTTTTCTCTTAAAACCTTCAAGTAAGAGAAGTGACAAAATGTGGGAATGAGGCGATCCACACTAACACCCAAACAGTTCACATCGAGAGGTGAGACAGTGTGTCTGTGCCCGAGGGTGGATGTGTGTGCGTGATGGTGGGTGGCAGGATTAATGGGGTGATGTCCGTGAGTCACTCAGGAAAAAGTCCCAGAGAGGATTGATGGGTGCGAGAAGCTCCACAGAGTCTTTTTCCGGCCAGTGAGTGTCAAGGGGCGAGGAGGCCGCCGTTTGGTGAGTCCACGGTCAGACCATATCCTCTTTTAATTCTTCACCTCCTCATTTTATTCCTTCTCTTCTCCTTCTCGCTTTCCAAGCAGAAGTCTCTCTTTACGCGAGGAGAAAATAATTCCTTATCTCATCCTCCTCAGGAAACCTTCACACCTGTCTGTCCATCTCCAAAAAGAAAAAAAACCTTCCCGATCCCACAAACACTCCCACAGGAATGCCGGCTGCCGCAGTGCACAACACAAGACAACACTAGGGAAAGAAGAGAACGTCTTCTCTGCTTCCTGGAGAGCAGCAGCAGTGGCGGCGGCAGCAACAGCAGCAGCAGCGGTGGGCTTCACTACAGGGCCGCCACGCGTTCCCGTCCATGCCAAATCAGAGCGACAAGGTGTCAGCAAAACTCCCAGAAAGAAAAATAAAGTAGTGACAAAACATCAGAGGAGAGGAGGAGTTGACAGAGTGAGAGAGAAAAAGAGTGTTCATTAGCAGGGTGTGCCGGCCGCGCCTGCCGAAGCCAAAAACCCGCTCTGCTTCGTGAATTGTTCCAGTTCCTGCTTCCGCCTCAGACTTTGTAGTAGATGTTAGCCGGACTCTGAGGCGGCATCTCCTGAACTATGTAGACCGGGTGTCCGTAGTCACCGCTGACCTTCTCGTAGTGCGGGCAGAAGACGCTGTCAGCAGTCCTGAGCGGGATGATGATGTCGCTGGGCTCCGAGCCGTTATTGTTCCCGCCGCCTCCGCTCCGCTTCGGAGTTGCCAGGGTGCTTAGAGACAGCGTCGCTGCGTGTTGTGGTGAGTGCTTGCGGTGCCGCCGCCGGTACTTTAGTAGCAGCAGGACCAGCACGACGATGATGATGATTAAGATGACGCTGCCAGAGGCAATGGCCACAAAGATGGCCACCTCGGAAGGCATGACGTTTGAGGACTTGCCGTCGCTCCCGTTGTTTTCGTTGCTTTCTCTGGATGCTGGACCTGAAAGAAGAGAGAGAGGAAGGAATGATTAAGATGATGTCAGATTATTTGTCGTGCACGCTTTTTTTTCTCAAAAACACAGAAGCGGTAAAACAGCATATTAAGATCATTTTCATTAGCCCTCCCAAAACCGTAACTATGACTACAAATTTTTTTAAACATATTATAGTCTGCCAGATCCCAGGAAAAGCAAAGAAATAGTCAAATAAAGCATTATTAGTAATACTTCTTATAACCTAATGACAAAAATCCAAAAGCTATTACAATGCATCCAACTCTAACATGACACATTTCTGATTGGCTGGCCCTTATAAACAGTAGGTTTCAACAGCAGGTGGGTGGGGCTTCCGTGCCTATGACATCATACAGATCCAAGAATAGAAAAAAAACTGCAGTCTCTAAACTGAGAGCTTTTTGGCCGTCAGTAATAAGAATTCCCATCACGCATATGAGGGAAAATAAGGAAAAGCAGAATAGCTCAATGTTAAAATCGAAGCTGATAAGGTGTTTCTCTTCACCATGCTGCTGCCATGAGCAGCTGAGAGTGAAGCCTATACACTGAAGGCGTTTCTGTAAAGGTCACATTCGATTGGTGGCCATTCAGATTCAGCAAGTGAAAGCAGCAACCTTGGAAGTAGGGCAAACGCAGCCCGATGGGACAAACAACGGTTGGGGAGACGCAGGCAAAAACGGCACTTAGACAAATAGCATTTAGAAAGAAAAAAACAACAACTTAATTTTCCAGACTAATTGCCCTCGAAGGAAGAAAATCATAAAGAAATATTTGAGGTTGTCATCATGGCACATCAGTTATGAAAGCCAAGCTGCTCTTACTCCTAGGGAATAGAACTCTAAGGTGAGCGTGCTCCCAAGAGATCCTGTTCTCGAGATGGGAGTTTGTTCGTGGGCAGGCCAGAATAATCGTGTCCCCTCGTCTGTGGCTTCTTCCCATAGGGCCTCAAAGTGCTGTGGTAACAAGAGGGAGGTGGATATGGGATGGCAGGCAGCCCAAAGCAAGGACCCTTCGGTTGTTTTACAAGAGGATTATGCTGCCTCAGCCTGTAGCACCCTGACGCCCATATGCTCCGATAGGATGGAAGGATTTGATATTAAAAAAAGAAAATGAGAAACGAGAGCGAGATGCTGACGTCCACAGAGAGCAGAAGCTGAGCAAGGCCACGCCCTCACTGAACCACGACTGCTTATGTAGGTCAGCTTGTTTTTGTTCTTAACTCCTTCCTGGTTTTTTTGTTACTTCACTGCAGGAATTGCCTGATTGCCCAGTCCTGATTTTTTAATGTATCATTTTTTTATTTTTTACATGGGGAGATTGTGCTGTAATAGAGATAAGAGCTGTAGAAACTTGCAAGAACCGAGTCAGAATGGGTCATTAAGACACGGCAAACAGCAATCAGATCATTTTCTCGAAAAATGTCTCTTAATGTCCCGGGTTGGTGCTGGAGCGGGGCCAGTCTGGAGATACTGTGCAAGTCCTTGAAGGGGCCGGAGATGCCTATCAGTTTTATGGGCAACATTCAATTACTAGCTGACCTTTCATTCCTTCACACAAACACACACTAACTCAGCACTATCTGCTCTGAGATGGGCGAACAATCATGCGCCCCAAATGCCAAATTGTTTCGATAAATCCTCCCCTCGATTACCTCCCTGTCTCTGTATTTAGAGTAATTCTTACTTGATTTCTCCAGCACGTCGTTGGGGTTGTAGGGCTCCTTGTTATCTGGGTGCTTGGGGGAGGAGGGTACTCTGGTAGGGTCTTTGGGTGAGACGGGGTCAGAAGGATCTGAAAAATGAAAAGAAGCACAAGGATTAAACCAGGGCTGTTATAATCCAAATCTCATGAGAAAACATGAATTTTAACTCAAATCCTAATATTTTTCTAAATCTAACAGGATAGTTTTTACTGTCTAAACGTATTAATACTTAAACCTAACCAAAAAATTTTTATTACCAGTATTAAACAGTATGTATATTTTTTACCGTACCGCGTGGTTTTTATTACCTAAATAGTGCCATTTATAATACTTTTCGTAATACTTTTAATGGAGAAATGCAAGATTCATTGCACTGCTCTCTGGTGTGAGAAGCAAGATGTTCCTTAAAAGTAAAAATGTAAAAGTGCATTCATATAAATTAGCAGATTTGAGACTGGAACACAAAAGACATCAAAAAGTTCAACTTTTGAAAGCTGAGATTATTTCACGAACGTTCGTGAGACTGTGTTGGTTTAAACAAGGTGGTAAAACTAACAGAAGGAGTAATGCTAGGCTATAAAGAGTTTTTTATTTCTCATGGTGGTACAGCCAAATCTTTTCCACTGATTCCACATAAAGGCAAGCTGTTTTCCCTTCATGACTCTGATATGACTGTAATCAACCATAAAGAGCTGCTAATGGTTGAGTTTTAGCTTCCACAATGAACCCATATGGTTTTAAATGCTGATAAAGTGTCTGTCAGCGTACGTGTTTTCTGGTTTAAACGCCGAACACACACTAAATGACGGAGTCATTCGCCGAGCATCTGCTGTTATAATCTCCGGGCTGAACTCTGTGCCGGAACCGCTCTCTGTCGAACATCGCTTTCAATAAATGCAGTGATTTATGCGGAGCTCGCATCAACATTTATAAGAAAACCATTTTCACCGTCTGTTCTGTCTTTCCTTCGATTAATTCCTCCTGACCCTCAATAGAGAGGGTCGACCCCGGGAAATTACCTCTCTGGTGACAGACTGGTGAATAATTATTGGTCCAATATGTCTGAGGTGTTGCATGCAGAGGCTCACAGATCAGAAAACTGGAAAGCCTTCGACCAGAGCGTATAGGAGCAGATGCTACCAGTGCATGGAAGCATACGGGATTACGTGTGTCTGTTTGGTTGAATTAACTTCTGCTAGATTACATTTCCTGGCCCATCACAGCCCCAGGTGTCATGGAGACGATGCTTTAACACACGAGCCTGCAATCCAACTATGAAATACTCACTTTGTCCCACTTTCATGACAATCTTCATGGACTTGGTCTTGCACACGCCACCCTCCTGGTTGTCAATGCCCTCCATGGTGCCGTTAGATGTTGCTGCAGAAAGAGAAAAAGAGAAAGGTCTGAATTAGCCACCAGCGCCAGGGAAAAATCTGTAGCCACGAACGCCTTAAAGCTATCTCACAAAAACAGCCAAAGACAACAGCAGCAGCTCGGCGGCAAGACACGACTCACACCCCCGTTAATAAAAATCACAATTTGCCGTTCATCACCTCCTACAAACTGTATTAGCTCAAGTAAATGCGACAGTAATGTCTCTAACTGTGCTGACACGGAGGCAGTTAGAAGAGGACTGGGATGAGAGGGCCCATGCTGAAAATTCGGAGGCAGGAATATTGTAAGCCGTAAGCCCTTTATTAAAGACGAACACAGTTTTTAGATAGTGAAAGACATTAAATGCTTCAATGTATGATAAAATACTGAACTAAATTAAAGACAATTAAATGATTTGTTCACAAGTACAATTAAATATTTATATTTTAAAAAACAAAAACTGAAATTAGAAACCAAAGTCCCAGTCCCAGAAGTAAAGCTCGGCTTTTCCTACATATAAAAATATTTCGGCACCCACCAAATAGGTTCTGACCTTCTTCCAAAGGAACATCACCAGGACTGTGGGGTGGGTTTTAATTTACTCCAGGTTGAAATACAATGCTGTTTATTAAATACCAAGAAATAAGAAGAACAGGCTTCTATCTAGCAAACAGGCGTAACTATACGTGGACCGGTCGTCCGTGAGAGCAACACCTGGTGAGGGTGGGGATTCAGAACTCCCTTTTAACCATAAAAGGGAGTTCGGGTAACCTCCAGAAAAATTATATTAATTAAGGCATGAAGTAGTTTTTTAGTGCAACTCCAAGTGGCTACACCCCTAAGGCAAGCCTACCTACAGATTTGCTAAAAGGTATATTCTGGCCAAAAATGACTTCTGGCTCCCTCACAGTAAGACTGACCTTCAGAGCGAGTACCTCCTGATTTTTATATAGCTAATGGCAGTAAATATTTGGATGGCTCTCAAATGAAATGAATTACGAGATCTTAAAAAAATGTTTAGATACGAGGAAACAGGAACTCTGGAAAGGTGGACATGCACAAATATGGCCCACTGCTTCACCTCTCCGCTGCCTCTGGAGGACGCTGGCAGAGTTGCCGCTGAATCACAACAGAGAACAGGCAAACACAGAGAGGAGGATGAAGAGGAGGGGTTAGTGGAGCTTGTGGTCTATCAGGTCAGTAACACAGAGAGCTAACGAGCTGCCGGGGCTTAGTAGCTTGGCTTTCGGCCAGCGCTCAGTGGCCCGCATTCAGCGCCACTTACTCCCTGAAAAACATCATCACATCCCGATCGAAACAGGTCTGAAATTTTAACTGTGCCTCCTCCTCGTCCTTCCTCTCTTTTCTTTTCCTCCCTTGCCCAGGCACCAATCATTTTGATCCAAATCCACTGGATTCAATAAGACGGTGATGAGAGCGGACACAAAGAGCATGTTAACAAGGACTCCCTCCTCCTCCTCCTCCTCTCTGGCTGACCTATGGCTTTCCAGGAGAGTCCAAAAAGCACATTACAGACAAAGCTCCTTATAGGCTCCTCGTGAGAGTGTGAGCGCTGATTTTATAAACCTGTTAGTTCAACACGCTTGAGTTTTAGTATCTTCAACCACCGTGAGGCATTAACTACTGTCACCTCCTCTTCTTCTTCTCCCCTTTTTGCCCCATATCACCATTTAACCCATCGGTAGCTGAAACACCTCTCTTTTTTAAAATAAACCCCTTTGTAATCTAATCCCTCTCAAACACGGCTGCACCAAATAAAAACACACTTCAATCTGGAGTCATTTTAAACTTTTAAATTCTTCTTCTTCCCCTTTAAATGTGAAAACACACACTCTCCGTGTGCCAAGGCTGCAGTCCAGGCGAGCCTGACTTGGATTTAAACAGAATGTGATTGTTGAATCGGCTCAGGCTGGCTGAATGACCAGGCCCTCCTCGGCCAGCCCGGCAATTGGCCACTTTTTCCCACTATCTGGCTAGCATTAACCAGCTAATCCATCCTGCTGGGGGTTTGCTTGGTGGAAAGAAGGAAGGGGGGGGGGGGGGGGGTGAATGGGACAGACCCCTCAGAAAATTAATTTAGTCACCAACTACCACTAGAAAGAGGAGGTGCGTGACCTTCGGGAAGCACGGGGAGAGAGAAAAAGAGCGGAAAAGGTCAGATTTTCCTTCAGAATTGGCAAAAGAAAGGCCAGACTGTGACAGCTCGTAAAGTCACACACCTTCACAACAAATGGGAGTCGAAAAGAGTCCTCACTCAGTGAAATCAGCCTCAAGCAAATCCCCCATCCTCACCCTCCTAACTTCATTTTCTCCTGTTTATCAAATCAAGAGGGTGGAAAATCACCCCGTGTTTAACGAGACAGTCAATTGTGAGCTGAGCTGCAATCCAGATAAAGACTGTGAGAGCAGCTCTCAGCTGGTTTTAATTTCTTTTCTCCTAAACAGCGAACAGCAGGAACAAAAATAAGGAAACCTTGAGGGCTCCAGATTTCTCAGCTGACTCTATGATAAGCATGTGATGCTTTAGAGAGACCACGAAGAACAAACTACAGCAGAGGAGGGACAGAAGATAACTACCTGGATTCTGCTGGTTCAGAGCCGCTATGGTTTGACTAATATGAACACATTAGCACAGGGAAGGATGGCGAAAGAGGGTAAAATAGTTCATGTTCACCTCTCCCCAGTGGGTTGAGACAAACGTGTGACATGGCAGGAAGAAGATGCTGAAAACAGACCTAACTTCAGAAAAGAGAACGTCTAAGATGATCCATCTACAACATGATCATAATCTCAGTCTGCCTGAGTGAGATTCTTCTCTGAAACGACACCGTGAGTTTCTAAAGATGTGCTGCACAATGAATGGCCTCATTTAAAAAAAAAATTAAAATAAATAAATAAAAAAAGCTGTCTGAGAATGACTCCTGGAAAAACGATGAAGAGACCCTCAGATCCGGAAACACGGTCGATATGTCATCACTCAAAATGCAGACTGGGATAATGTGGCACTATGAGGTCTTGAAGATCATTCAAAACAAAAATGTTCCTCTAATTCCGGATTTACCACTCTTTTGACATTTCCGAGTCCCGATTTGAGCCTTTCCCCTGATCTGGTTTTACGTAACTCTCAGCAAAAAGATTAATTATTTGTATTTCAGCTTTGTAAAACTGTCCCGCTCATGCTGCCAGATTCCCTGAGTATAATTAATACACAATGCACTGCCGAAAGACAAAGCTGGGCCGCCCATAAATAGTAGAACAGAGACATGGCGGCAGACGGAGAGGAAAGTAAGGAAAAAAACGATGGATGGATGGATGGATAGAAGATGTGATTACCAGCCGTCGTGCAGGTCACGGGCTGGTTGGCGCCCGTCACAGCAGCGTGTCCTAATGGATCGTGACAGGAAGGGTCGGCAGTGACCCTCGGAAAGAGGTCGCGGCAGAGCCGGGTCATCGTGAATATCAACGCTCGCTCACAAATACGATTTTAAAAGCAGAGTGACACGAAAAAGAAAAGAATCCACGTTTTGACGCATGCATTCAAATTCTTTCGATCAGACATTTAACGAGGAAAGTCTTTCTCACGAGAAAGAGGAGGAGAAGGGTGACGGTGGAGTTTTGGCTCCTCCTGCCCTCTTTAGCTCATCTTTCCCTTACTCTGTCTGCTGCTATCCTCCCTTTCTCCCTCGTTAGCTCCCTTTCTGCCCCCTTTCCCTCCACATTCATCTCTCTCTCCCTTTCTTCTTCCTCTTCGGCTCATGTAATCATCTCGCTCGCAAGCTTCTCGGCTGCAGGCCACGCTGCCGCAAACAATCACATCAAACTCATCTGCTCCCAACTGCAGCAGCATTGTGTGCGGCTGCTTCAAAGAGGCATGCAGGCCGATACAGGACACACAGCTGCATCTTTAAACGTATCCGACCAGAAAGCCCCGAACGTAAAGAGCGGCGAGCAGGGAGGTCGAACGTGCCTGTCTAATTTCGGCCGAGCTTTGGCACAATACTCAACGCGAGGCAGCGCTAGCTAATCCAATTGGTTGAGACTCCAAATCTGTGGCATTGGTGCGGGGGCCTCGGCAATTGTGAGAAGAAATGGAGGATTAAACAGCGCTTAATTAATTACGTATCAAGCGCTGCTTTCCAAAACACTAATGAAATGCTCGGCGTGAACTTTCCCGAAGCTGTGTCACACTTCGATGGAAGTCTGTATATCAGTTGACAAACACACACACAGGAGCTTTCAGTTTAAACAAGCCAGACTGCAGGGCTACTTTAGGCCCAGCTATGGCACTTGTCAGGCATGACTCCAAGAAAACTGCAAGTATGGGCCACATTTGGCCCTAACATTCAGTCCATTTGGACCAATTCCAAGTCCAAAGTTGGTCCAGAGGTGGACTAAACGACCTATAGCGTTCCTAAAAGTAGAAGAAGGATGTTTGGAAGTATTATCCTAGATTCACCCCAAACGTGGACCTACACAGGCTAAATGTGGACCTGAATCGGTTTTATCAAGATTACCCAGATGCAGACCTACTCAGCCAAATCCGGACAACCTTCAGTTCAAGCGGGGGTTAAGGTTTACAGGAAGTGTTTTGTGGGCCACACCACACCTGACATTTGATCCACGTAAGGTGGATCTGGGCCAAACATTAATTTGTATCTGGAATGGTGTTGATTAGGGTTAAGTGTCAACCCCACATGGTGGCTAATGTGCGCTAAAATGCTCCCAAAAGTCAAGGCTGACATGTGGGCCAAATGTGGAACCACACATATTGTGGACCTACATGGGCTAAATCATGCTACATATCAAATAACGAACACAGATGTCACACCACACCTGACATCTGGCTCATATGAGGCGGATCTGTGGCTCAGGTGCGGCTGCCAAACGTGCCCTGAGTCAGCGCCGTCATTTAAGGCCAAATGCGGGAAAAGCACTTAGCACTGTCTCAGGTGCTGGCTCGCTTTAGCGCTGCAAGGTAATGGCAACTGCACGCATCTTTTTTCTTTTCTTTTTTTGTTGTTGTTGATGTTTACTCGTGCAAAGCACCACCATGCAGCTGTTAAAGCTGCAGAAGTGGGACCAGAGCTAACAGAGGAGAAAAGTGAGGCAATTAAAAGTAAAACTCTCCCTCTCTCCCCTCTTCGGGCTATGTATTAGCATTTTGAGGGGAGCTGTGAAGGGAGGAGCGAGGATGAATCTGCAAGAACTGCAAAATTGGATTTTCCGACCATCTTTTTTAAGAATTGAACTTTCCCACCGCCCCTTTCTCTTCCAACTTGTCGACTCGGCAGGACGCTGAGTTTCTTTAGCGTGAAACTGAAGGATTTAGAGAGCGAGAAGGACGCACAGCGGACGCAACCTCGGGCTCCGCGCTGTGTAAACACCAGCTCATCAATAATTAACATCAGCTTTTGAGGTGGAGGGAGCCGAGGAGGAGACATCGCGTCAGTCAGAAGCCTTTGTAGTCCATGTGCACCTCCTCTAACACCAAAGTGAGCATACAGAAGCTAAAAGAAACATCTAACCTGCTATATTTACCTGAATACAAACCTCACCTGCAACACAGTTCAAGTACCTGTCAGGCATGCCCCACCATGCAAATAACCTGCAGCTATGACCTGTTAGAGCAGCTACTCTTACATGTTTGCTTGAAGTTAAGAGGAGGGTGTTGTACCTGCAAACCTGTTACCTGCACGTTTGTTTTGCAAACATTCGGCGTCCTGGATAAAAAGCAGTATTTCCTGCTCTCCTTTCATCCCCTCTTCTCCCTGCTTTCTTCCCCTTCCTTCACTCAGAAATATGGCCTTCCCCTTCTGTGACAGCTCACAGATGGCAGTGGCAGGGACTCACAGATGGTCCCCCCACCCTCCACCCTCCGTCAGCGCCACACAGATGGTTCAGTCCACCTCCCGTGTTTCAAACCAGGGGGCCCTCGCTAAGCCCCATACCAGCTTCCTCCCAGGATGGTGTTAATGCTGCACATCGCCAGCAGTCAGCAGCCACACCTGCACCCACAGGACTACAACCATCAAGATAATCAAAGATGATTTTACAGTCACGGGAAACAACACCCAACTTTAAATTTAAACGGATCCAATATGTTTATTTAATAGTTGGATTTTTCTTGGAACTTTGGATTTTCCCTAACTTCTCCTGGAAGCATTTCTGTTTCGATGGCCATCTTGGCAACACCTCAGGGCAGTTATTTTAAAACGATGAATGAATGAGGGTAAAGCCACAGGTTTAACTCTATGGTAACCCAGACTTAAAAAGTTTGCTGACTTTGTATAAAAACGAACAACATCATCACTGACTGGATTCAAGCTTAAACATTAACATTTTGGCAACTAGCATGTTGTTGATTTTGAGCCAGAAGTGATTATCTAACAAGTAACATGGAAATAAAAAACTGCCACACCTTTAATGTTGCAAACTTTAAGCCTTGATACAATTTCATGAACCTGTACTGTGCAACAACACGATTGGCTATTTGGGACCAATCAGCCACAGTCTTCTTCACCGTCTTTGCGCTGAATTTGAAGAATCTACAGAGATCAAACTAGACTCTGAAATTTAAGGTATATATCTGTTTAAGGTTAACTCCCCCTTTAATTTATGTAAGCTATAATCTACCCCTCTGTGGATACTTACAGATGATGTAGTAGTCCCTTCCCCTGAAGAACTCCAGTCCCCACAGGTTGGGGCTGAACTCCTGAAACTTCAGGGTAAACTTGACGTCCTGGTCGGGCTTGACGCAGTTGAGCAGCGGCGTGTCGGCCTTGGTGATGGTGCAGCTCTCCAGCTGCTCCCTGGGCACCATGTACACCTTGTAGTACTCCACACCCTCGCCAACCCCGCCGTCCACACGTGGGCACACAATGTCCAACTTATCCCCAATCTGGGGGTATAATACCACGCCTTGGCCTGGCACGAATCTGAAAGGAGAGAGGGATGTTAGTGAGGCACCGAAGAACTGATGAGAAGTCATTCATTGTGCACTGTGGATTGGAGTGTTTGCCATTGAGCCTCTCCATACTCACAAAAAAAAAGAAAAGTCGGTTTAATAATTGATGTGGTAATTACTGATTGTGTCCATTAATTTTGGATGATGAAGGATAATGGAGGAATGGGAGCTGTGTGTGAGTGTGTGTGTGTGTGGTACAAAGTGACCCCAGTATCTGCAGATAAAAATCACTGAGCTTTTCTGGAAAGAGCGAATAATTAACTGGATAAATGAGGAGAAGGCGGCACGGTTGAGAAAATGGTGGAACATCGCTAGAATACAAAACAGGAAATTTTAAAAAAAAAGAAAACTGTAAAAGCTCATCTCGGAGTTTCAGCAAATCCACAACAATACTGTCACAGAGAGGCAGAGAGCCTTGAGGGTTGCAGCTGAATTTCCCTAAATTTCTTCCCAAAGTAAAATAATGTTGTCATTTAGTTTCCGAGTGATGAGAGCCCCTGCAGCATTCCAGTGACTACACACACACACACACAGACACACACTCAGAGGTGAAGCCTCGTATTTATCTGCTAAACAAATTTTCCCCCATGCTCGAACACAATTTGGAGCGCTAACCACGGACACCCTGGAGGCTTTTTACGGTGTGCTGCGAATACCGGTGCACGTAAACACACACGAAGGCAAAGCAAATAATGAAATGTACTCTGGGTTTACGACCAGGAAAATGGGTCTTTACCCCAAAGAAATGGAGCTGAACAGAGAGTCTTACTTGACATGACTCATTACATGTATTCTCTGCTTGTCATGTATATAATGTGTCTCTCTAATGTATTTTGTATAATTTGCCTAAGGGTGTAAGTGCAGCAAGTTTCCTTCTTAAATTATTTTATTTTTGACCATTAATATGCACAGTTCCTATCAAAAAAATAAACAAATGATACAAAAGCTACTTGATCATTTACTGCATCTTTCTTTTGCTTTTGTTGAAGATGGAATAAAATAATTTAAGGCACACATGGTATAAAATAGCAATAAAGAAAATGTGGAATGAATTATTGATATAGAAAAAGTTGCATGAACCAGCAAAACGGTAGAGTTGGGATGGTGATAATGGTATATAGCAATAACGTAAAGGTAGGATAAAAAAAATGATTGGGTTTGGATAAAGTACCAATACTGTAACGGACACGGTAATATTTTAATAATTCTTAACCCTAAACTATCAACAAATTATTAACAAAAAGATTTTAAAAACAATATTATTTGAGAAATTGCTTTGTTAACGTTCATTCTCATCATGTTTTTCCCCTCACAAACCTGCATCCCTTCATACATATTTACAGTAAACATAGCATCTCTGAGTGAACTCTGACCTCTGCCTGAAGGGTCGGCTCATTTCTGAAGCACTGAGATGGAAAACAGTCCTCTGAGCTCCAGGATTTCAGTTTTTTGTTTTTTTTTCTTTAAAGCTGACTACAAAGACAGGCACCGCAGGGCAGCTGCAGAACCTTTACACAGGAGACCTGATTCATAATTAACATATTTTACACAGGAATACGTGTTTTAATGGCTCTGTTTCTTTTCTCATAAGTATACTGGTTCCTTTCTCTATTGCAAATATTATTACATTTTCTAATGCGCATAAATATGACTTTCAAAAAGGAGCATCATCAAAACAAATCGTTATAGTCGAGCTGTTTTTCCCATCCTCCACGACTTCTACGCTTTATTATACGCTTTAATCCTGCAACTTTGGTCTGTTAGCCATCACGTTTAAGTGGGAAAAAAAAAACAATGTTAAAAAACAAAAATGTACTTCCATACAACTTTCCATGATCTTTGCCACAGCAATGATCAGTTCTCGTAAAGTCCTGTAGTCACGAAAACATAATCGATTTTCCCTGTTTTTCATGCTAAAACAACATCCAGGACTAAAAACATGGTCTCAGGTGTGAGCCACGTCCTCTCTATCTCTGAATGTGGACTTCTTTGACCTTTTAAACAGGGAACATATTAATTTAATGTACACAAACACCAATCAGGAACATTTTAGACTAGAAAGAACAATAACTGCAGCAACATGAAAAACCCGTAATATCTGTGTCCAGAAACGTTATTCAGTAGTTTAGAGTTTATGACTATTTCACGAATTTCCATGAGACTGCTGGTAATAAAACATCTTCAGTATGGAGAATGACATCTTTTCTCTTAGGCTTAAAAAAATATAGAAATTTGCAAATCTGTCAAGGCTTGAAAGATATCTGCTGTTACTGTACAGTATGTCATATCATATACAGTGGCTGCTTCTCTTCTTCTGCCTGTCTCTATCGCTCTCTCTTTGTCTTTGAAACGTCCACATGCACACACACATACATTATTCCTCTGCATCATCTTCCCCGCTTCCAGTACAAGCACACACACATGCAGTGGATAACTAGGCCGAGCGAATATTTTCTATGCCCCCCGCCCCCCTCCAGAGACACACTCTGTGAAGATACAGTACGACCAGTGGTGGACAGACAGTGAAGAAGAGGAGAGGGAGAGAGGAAGGGTATGCAGCACCATCTGGCATCATCATCTCGTGTGTGGATGTGAGGGAGGATGTGGAGGGAGGGAAGGTCCTCTGAAGAGCCTCGGGGCTTCACTCGAACACAAATACTGTAGAGCTGTGCGCTTTAAAAACATGGACGTGTATATGTGTGTGTGACTGGAAGTGTTCATTCATGCGTGCAAGTGGGCATGTGTGTTTGTACAGGGGTAAAAGCAGGCAGGCATGCATGTGCTCATTTTAAACGTCTATAGGGCAGATTTACTAACAGGCCTGCACCCGTGGAAAACCGACTTTGGGATTTATTAAAGAGCTGCAGTGACGTTAGCAGCTGAAAGGCACGGACACGGTTGTTTTGTGTATGTATCTGAGAGCACAAAAGCTCCCCGTTAACAGGGCATTATTTAAGGCAGATAATGATGGCCAGAAGATCAAAATCAAGGCTTCAAAAACAACAATTAAACCTCCTTTATGCTAGATCAGACTAAACCCACCCTGATTCTAGCTACAAACCTGAAACACGACTTTAAATTCACATAAAATATTTTAAAAACGTGTGTTTTGCCACACACAGGCACACGCCTCCTGAACACACATACACAGATGAAGCGAGTTAATAATTTCCGATGTTTTTCCGATAGCAAATTTGATCAAAACCTCTGTAACAATATTATCAAGCAGGGTGTAGGAACTCCTGCTCTGCTGCCATCAGTGCTATCTCTACAGGAAGCTAGCTACTAGCAAGAAATCAAGCATGACTCAGATATTTAAGAGCCACATGAATACACTGGAACGCCAACATTAAGCAGTTATTAGACCTCGCCGGCTCCTCCTTTTATGCCTCAAACACCCACTTTAGTATGACTTCAGCCCCATAATTTAAACAAATAGCAACACCCAGGGCTACTGTACAGTTTTAAAAATCACAAGCAATTGTCAAAAGAGCATATTACAGTCCATGTAACAGACATTATCTGATGCTTTTATTTGCCACAGTAAAGTGACAGTAAAGTGAATCTTTTTAGGAGATTTTGGACTGTAGATCTAAAATGACCTTTGACATCAGGAAGGTTTTATATTTTTAGTGTTTTACAAAAGCCTAGTTTGAATTTTGGAGGTGGCATTGCTGTTACATTGCTTTTATTTCCCTTAATCTGTAAAAAAAAAAATAAAAAAACTAGTTACATGCATGTACTCACAGAAAAACAACTATATCTCAAAATAAAATAATAATTAAGGGATAAAAAACTCAAATAATTAATCTTACTTTCTCTTAAACACACCATCAACAAATGCAATGCCTACAGTGAGTTAACGAGAAACTTGAGTCATTTTCAGTCCAGCGGGATCCTTGTCACCACTTTATGCGTTAGCCGGAGGTAAAAACACAATCATCCATCATATTTCAGATAAAGTGCTCATAAAGAGAGAGTTCAGCAAAAAAGAAAACCAGTAGCTGCTTAAAAGGGGCTGAAAAAGAAACACAAAAGGACAACAACACGGTGTTACCGGATACCTGGCCCCCCGGTGGGCAGGTAAGGCCGAATACAGAGAGGCTGATGACAATGCCAAATGGGGACACACAAAAACAAGCCTGCCCCTCCACCTCATGATTGTAAATGCATTTGACCCCCACCGTGCTATAAGGCCCCTCACCCCGTCTATAGTGCCCCCCCCCCCCCCCCGGCCATCATAAATATTCCTGAACCAAAAGAGCCCCAAGTATTCTGGCACGCATTCTTCAGAATAAAAGAAAAGAACTTCCACAACATGTTTACCAGCTTATAGGGTGCTGATTTCCTCATTAAAAAGATGACCTTTGACCTTTAATGGACTGCTGTTGTTTCTGCAGTAAAAAGTCACATGATGCTAAACAAGTCTGTTTCTTTTTGACCACGGTGGTTAAACAGGACCTTTACTTCACATTATTTTAGTTTATGTCATTTGATCAACTGGAAATTTGTTATGTAAAGTGTGTTTTAATCTACTGCCTCCATTTTAGTCACTGACATGGAATAAAAACAGAAATGCCTTTTCTATGACGGGAGGGAGAAGCTAAGTACTGTTAACGCAGAGTGAAAGCCCTGAATTCAACATGTTACGTAAGTAAAAGCAGTTAACTATTATCCAGAATAACACATTAAAGTATTAAAAGATACATGAAGCTATGACTAGATTATTATCTCACATTAACCCATAAAAAACTGGATTTTATGGTTCATTAAAGGGTTGAAAACTCTGACATCAAAAGCACATTAAAATAATCAATTTACTGTAAAATCACTAATCCAAATGTTGTTTTCGCCCTTCAGTCTGTGTGCAAAAATCTTATTTTTCAAATATATCTAACTAGCATTTTGAGTTTGAAACTGTAATAAACTTGCCTCAAAACACCCCGCATTCAACATGTTACGGCAGTAAAAACATGTAGGTATAATCTCAAAAACATCAGTTAAAGTACTAAAAGACAGATGATGACATGACTGCATTTTTCCCACTTGCGTATTCATTTTAAAAACAGGATTTGAAACTGCAACTAATGACGACTTCGATTATGATTTATCGAATCAACGAATTTTAGTTACGATTCATTAAAATGTTTGAAACTGTGAAAAACACTGTGGTAAGAGCCCTTAACGTGCCAATTTTCTGTCAGATCACTAATCCCCTCCTTTGTTATATGCTATACTCAATGATCTTCACATGTTTGTGTGTGAAAATCGCTCAGAAAAACGTACTGTAGTAAAAATTCAGTATTTTCCTGTGTTGGTGATGTACTGGAGCACAACAAACTACAGCACTTCAGTCATGAAGCGGTGGAGAAAACATGTTAAAGTATCAGGCAACAGCCAAAATTAAAAGATGAAGTAAAAGAACCTGAAAATCCTTACACGTACCTGCTGAACCCACGAACAGGAACTGAACAATAACCGTGCCTTCTCAGGAATCACTCTAAACGCACTTTACACGAGTTTGACAAGAAAAACTGAAACTGATCAAAAGAAAAATGTCCCTGTGACTCAAATGACTGATTTTTCATATCGGATTCATAATAAAACAGGAGTTCCCAGTTTTGCACCACTGGAGCACATTTTGAATTTTACATAGATTTTATTGTTAACAAATGAGCTGATTAGATCCTCTATTAACCGACTTGTCTGTAAACAAGTGAATGCTGTTCATAGTGAAATTATTTAAGAGAACAACGTCTTCATGTTTTCTTTGTGGAAATCTGAATTTTCATTGTAAGCTGAAGCTGTCAGAGGAGTTACGTGAATTTAAAAGTGCAAAGAACAAAAGTAAAGGTGTGAAAAGAAAAGTTCTTAAAGGGCATGTAATGGAGTTCATAACACTACTAACTTGGCCCCGTCTCTGTCTGTTAATCTTACTGCGACTTCCTGGTAAAATGAAAATAAAAATCTAAAAATAAACATCCCAACACTGCCTGCGCCACTGAAACACAACGTCTCAGCCTTTAACCCTCCAGAAAACTGTGGAAAATCTTCTATATTTACGTTTATTTGTTTGATTATTCAGCAAAAAGCAGCTAGATTTCTGTCAGTAATTTCAAAGTTTACAGAAAAGCTTTGTGTCACCCTCACACCAACAATTTAAACCTGTTAAAGTCAAATACTTGCTGTGTGTAAAAGGACCGAGGGTGTTAGGAAGCCGTTAAACGACAGTAAAAGTTTCCTACGGGGCAACAAAACCTGACCAGAGAAACCGGTTTAAATAAAATAATCAAAAATTCTAATCCATACAGCAATAATCATTACTATCACACATACAGCTTTACAAATTCATATTCAGAAGGTAAAAAAAGATCAAAGTCAAAGAGCCAACTTTTCTTTTGTTCCTGTTATAACTGGATACACAGTCAGATTGGAGTAAAGCGCAGGTAAAAACAAATAACACAAAACAATAAACCACAAACACGTAGGTGGACAAGGTGGGTTTTTAAAACAGCGGGAAGAAAAATAACACTTGCATATTTTATATTTAGTTCAACAAAATCACAATGAAGACATTGAAAGCTACAGCTGAAAAGGATTTCTTTCATTTATGTGTCAGAGTTTTTGCAGTTTCTATTGTTTGAGGCATTTAAATGTTAAAATTCATTAAATCTATGTAAATAAATATAAAATCAGAATGGAGTTAGTTTAAAAATATGCACATAAGGCATAAATTAATGATTTTCACTCCTCCCCGACACACTTAGTTTACTTTACACTTCTGTTGTGACAAACTGCCAACTTTTTTACTACTTCACATACTTATCTGTTAAAATACTTAACTATTAAAAGTTTTTCCCCAACAACTGTTAGTGAACAGGCAGAAAATCACAGGGAGAGGAGCTGGATGGAGACCCCGGGCCTCACGGGGCCTCTGTGACGGCGCAGAGAGGAGGCGAGGACAGACGGGGTTCATCTCTACAGCAGCAAAAAGGAGTTCAAGATTTTTAAAGGTTTAACTTTGCTGTGATGAAAGTGACATAAATCAGGCTCACAGGTAGGCGACACTTGAGTGAGTCTTCAAAGGCTTACATCTGTTTTCTCGTTTATCTTCTACGTGTTTTTAGTGTTTGTGGAGGGCAGGGTAACAAAAGGAGCTCAATGGTAAAAGAAGAAAAACAAACAGAAAGAGGAGCATCCTGTTTGTCCCTCCACTCCCTCTATTTTCAGACTTTCTGGTGGATTTGTGTGACCAAATGGAGTCGCTGACCTCTTCCTGCGGCCCTTAAGTCATGAGCAAACGGCGAGGGGAGCTGGATGTTTAGCTGCAGCGAGGGTTAATCGCCCTCTGTCGGACGAGACGTAGTGGCCTCGTATCTTTCATCTGACCCTAGGCAGCTAAACATAACCATCGTAATCACCCAGAGAGATTTTCGTCTTCTTCTTCTCTCCCTGTTCTTTCATTATATAGAGGCAATCACGAACTGCTTCTCCAACTTTTCATCTGAATCATCTTTATGCCTGAGACTGAAATGCTAAATAAACATTGGGTTGGCGTTAAAACGCAGAGGAATCCAGCCAGTATGCTGACACTGACGCTGGAATAACATTGATTTATAGCTGCTGTAATTGTGATTGGTTGAGCATCTGTTTCTCTGACAAACAACGTTGAGGCAACACATAAACCTCCTCTGTAAATATGTCAGGCCAGTATTTATTTATTTTCTAATGTCTTAAAAACTGAATATTCATCAAACACATGCATTTTATTTTTACTTACACTGTATATGTAATCATTCGTGGTTTTATTAAACACCTCTAACACTTAACCAACTAACATAACTAATGACAAATAAAACATGAATTATTTTACACCACTGCCCTCAAGGAAGTAACACTAACTTTAGTCATCTCAATTAGCTTACCAGTCAGACAGTATCAGTTAGCCTGGACTGGTTAAGTTACCTAGGATCAGCTAGGTTTGGCTCACTCAGTTAAGTTTGCTACTATTTCAGTTATCTAGGATCTGTTAAGTTAGCCAAGATCACTTAATTAAAACTGGCTATCTTAGCTAACTGATACTAGTATCAGTTAGCTAAGACAGATTAAGTTAGCTAGGATAAGCTAGGTTTAGGATAATGAAAGTTAGCTAAAATTACTTAAGTTAGCTAAAATAGGTTAAGTTAGCTAGAAGAGGTTAAGTTGACTGGTATCAGCTGGCTTGGACCAGCTAAGTTAGCCAGGATCAGTTAACTAGGATCAGCAAGGTTTGCTAATCTTTGAATTATCATGGTTCAGTTTACCAAAAAGCAGTTGTGTTATTTAGGATCAGTTAAGGATAAAATAAGTTAGCAAAAATACTACTACTAACAATTTTTTAAAATTATTTTCTACTGTAGTATAGTTATATTTCAGTTGCTCTAACAAAACAGACACAAAAACACTAGAATCGGACTCCTCGTCACTCATTCAGGAGGTTTCTGCATCTCTGCGCCCCCTCCCTCCGTCCCTCCCTGCATCCCTCCACATTCACAAAAGGACCCTGAGAGGTGCCCCTGTCGCTGCCCGGTCACAAAGGGCCTTTGGGGGCTGCTGTGTAATCTCTTAATGAAGTGCAGAGGAGGAGAGGGAGCGCTTCTTTTACATAAAACCATGTAAAGCAGGCCTCGCTTTTGTTTCTCCCTCCCAACTACAAAATGGATTACCACACGAAGGAGGAGGAGGTGGTGAGGAGGAGGGGGTCATTCTCTTGTTTTTTGGGGGGGGGGGTTTGGTGTTGTTTTTTGAGGGCAGTAAAGTAGTAAAGCTACAACAATGAGGCTTAATCCTTCAGATTTCCAACATCCATCCTCAGTTGAATAGTCAAAGAGGAGGAAGAGGAGGCAGGGGGAGCTCGACCTGTTGATGAAGACACTAAGGACTTTCAGGGTGTTATTTAACCCAAGCAAAAGACGGAGAGTTTAAAAACTACCAAAAAAAAGAAAGAAAAAGAAAAATCAGCCAATGAGATCATTGTGTGACCTCTGACCTCTCCACTCAGACACAGGAATACTTTTGCTTTCTCCCCCCCTCCTGTTTGTCTGCTTATCAGAAGGATTATTCTTAAAGGTCTGGATAAAAATCTGAAGAACTGAGTTTAACTTAGACGTGATGATCTTCCAGAGCTAATCTAGATCCAAATCAGGGAGTTTTTAGAAGGAAACGTTTGACATTTTCAGTCAAATGTCATAAAAACTGACTTTTTAAAAATAATAAGAAAAAATAAATAAATAAAACAAACTAATCCAGTTCCTGCAGGTGAGGGTGCTCCTACGTCTTTTTAAAATAACTACATAAATAAAACTGAACTGAAAGTATTTTTACTAAACACTGTCTCAGGTGTGCAAACTTCAAATACTTAAAGATTTAATTTAAAGATTAATCACAGCAATCTCTGAAATAACCCGAAGATAAATAAAAATAAATTAAATTATTTAAAGTGCGCACACACATAAAATAATATTTTTGATCAAGATTAGCCTCTAAAGGTCCAGACTGAACCAGCATCTAAACTGCGCCCTGCACCAACACTCGCCTTAATGAATTTTTAAAAAGCGCATTTTTTGCGCGTCTTTTCTGAAATTGCGCTGATTTTCTGCGTCACAAAGGAACACAGCGCCAGTCAGGTTAAAGGCGCACATTTCCATGACTTACACCTGTTCTAGTGCGACCACCAACCAGAAAACGTTCCCGCTCTGGAGCCTTTTAGCTGCAGGAGTTCGCCCGTGACCAAACGGCCACAAAGACGGGCGCCCCCCGCCGGGCTGCACGCAGGAGTACCACCTCCTCTCTCTCCTCTTTTATTTTTATTTTTTAATTTCCATTAGAAGAGTTTAACCGCCTCTCTGAATATTCACCAGAGCAGAGTTCAACCCCTCTGAGGCCTTTTCTGTCCGTCTGGCAGCAGCGAGGAGCGGCTGGAAGCGTTTGGGGAGCCGCCGGTTCACTCCAACTTCCAGAAAAACTTTTCACGTCCTAAACACATTTACCCCACAAACTAAAAATCCACCTCATTGCTCAGGGGGTTGAATTCACTGTTTTATATTTACCCCCCACACGCACTCTCCTACACACACACAACCCGCAGCAGAGCATCTGAGGCCCGGCGGAGCGTCCCGGCTGCCCCCGCGGAGACTCCCCGCTTCTCGGTAAAACGAAACATTAACATTTCAGCCACTGAAACAGCTCCTGTCCTCTCCCCTGTCACCACAAACACGCGTGGCAGCAGATTATTATCACAACAAAGCGTGAAAATTTAACTTCATCCGCAGAAATCTGCCCCAAACACGCCGCCGTGACGCACGGCCGAGCGGGCCCGAGCCGAACGCTGCGCGTAAAGACGCCCCGACGAGCCGCAAATCTGACACGGATCAGAGTTTAACCTCTGAGAAACTGCGCCGGAGGAGTGCGAGAGCACACAAGCGGGCTATTTTCTAACCAACCATTAACGTGAAGCTCGAAGGCGAGCTGACACGAAGGGTTAACTCCGAAAAAAACCCCAGCTTTTCTCGCTCGACACGAGACAGAAACCCAGTCAAATAGACCCTGAGAATACCAGCCCAGGATTAAAATCCGAGGCTCTTTGTTCCGCTCCTCTGCGCGCTCATGGGATGGATTTCAGTCTAGTTATTACTATTATAATTTTTATTTAATTATTATCATTATCATTATTATTATTATTATTATTACTACTACTACTGCGTCTGGGGGGGTTTCTGAGCGGCACTTACTTGGTGTTTGTTGTGTTCCAGTAGATGGACTCCAGGATGAGCGCCCGGCACAGGTCCACTTTCAAGGCAATAAACAAAACTCCAAAATAATATCTCCACATCGAGTCCCCCATGGTGAGCCTGTGCGCCTTCAAACCAGCCAAACGTCCACACTGGGAGGAGAATGGGAAAAATAAACAACAACAACAAAAAAAGGCCCCAGAGAGACAGAGAGGGCTGAGGAAAGTGTTTTCAGCTTATATCCCGATCCAGGGGGGATGCGCACGGACCACAAACCCCGATCAGAGCATCTCCAGATGCACCAAAAACCAAACGGCAGCAGTTCATTCGGCGCACAGTGCGTTTGTATTCTCCCCGCTCAGCGCGTAAAGGCTGGAATACATCCCATCAGAGAGCAAATCAATACCAATATAAATCCCTCTGCGTTATAGTCCAGCAAAATCCAGCAGCAGCACAGAAAAGGAGAGATGGCTGGTGGTGGTGGTTGGTGGTGGCTGTTGTTGTTGGTGGTGGTGGTGAGATATTCCCTCTTTCTTTCAGCTGGTGAGCAACAAACTGTGGGTGACAGCAGCAGAGAAATGAGGAGGGCGAAACAATGAGGTCGGGTGGTCAAAATGAAGAAAATGATCACATGTGAGAATGAAAGAAATAAAAGGAGCTGGGATGGAACTTCTCATACTATACACCCCTCCAAAAAACGCACACATTCACGGATATAAACACACACATACACACACACCAAAGTGTTTCTGCTGCTGCGGCGCAATCCTGCAGATCCGTCCTCCCGCAAAATAAACCAAAGAGCGCAGGGAGGATGAAGCCTCAGCGGCTGCTCCGAAACCTGGATGGAAAGTAACTGCAAGGGACGGCTACTGGGAATATTTGCTGAGCATAGGCCCCGCCCCCAGCGGCCGCTGATTGGTCCTCGTTTGGTTGGGGAAGTCAATTGGAGCCGGGCTGTCACTCAAAGAGGGCAACTGGTTCAGTTCAGAGGGGCGACTGTGCGCAGAAATGGGAGCCGAAAACCCACCGACTCACAGTCCAGCCGGAGTCCGTGCAAATTCACCCACATTTTAGCATCAGGTATAAACCGAAAAACGAGGGAGTGCGAGCGTAAAGCTCCTCATCTCACCTTTTTAAAGGTTTACGCAGCGCACCGGAGTCCATGTAAATAAAGTGCGTTTTTGCTCCGCAGCGCGTTCATTGCAAAAGAAACATCATGAAAACATTTGCTCCCATCAGGCTCGTACACGGGACTGTATGTGTGTTTGCTGCAGGAGCTCACACACGTACACACTCACACACACTCGAACTCAGCAGGTCGAGTTTTTCCGCAAGCCAAGAGCGCCCACTAGCGGAAAATCTGCATCAGAGACAGCCGAAGAAAAAGATTTAGGTTTATCTTACTTCTAAATTAAAGTTTAAAAAGGAAAAAAAAGGATAAAATATATAGTTTTAATTAAGAAGGAGTGACTCGGGACAGAGTTTAATGGATTTAAAGGAGGAATTTAAACACTCTTAAAGGTTAAAAGGGAGTTTTTCTATGTGCAGTTTTTTTGCCCTTTAATAAACGTTTTCCACTTTTCTAGAAACTCAGACTGATTAACATGAGTCATGACCTGCATGTTCACTCTTAGCTGTCATTAAACACGTTCACACCTTTAAAACGTTTTTTAAAGGCTCGGAATGACGTTTCAGGACTCGGTCCCTCCAATGGAGACATTTTAGAGACTGTTAACATGCCCACACTTTGTCTAATTCACTTTTTATATTTTATCTCATACCTGTATATTGACATGAAACACATTCGCACTTTTATGAAAAAAAAGGGTTTTACAGGATTAAAGTTTTTCCCCTTTAATAAATAAAAATTCCAGCCTTCTGACATTCTCACAGTTGGTTTAAATAATAAAAACGAGACTTTTTACCCGTTTATTCCCCTTTTATTGAGATTACAAACATTTAACCATTTTGAAACGTCTTTAGAGGCCCCAAACCAGTTTATTTCTCTGTTTCAGGACTTCCCCCTTTAATAAAAATATTTAATATGCTCAGACTTTGCATAATTACTTCTAAAAACATTATTTCCCGCCTGTGTGTTGCCCAGTAAATTAAATTTACACACATTCACACCTTTAAATAAACATTTTCAG
The DNA here is from genome assembly GCF_057381845.1 of Rhamphochromis longiceps. Lineage (NCBI taxonomy): Eukaryota > Metazoa > Chordata > Actinopteri > Cichliformes > Cichlidae > Rhamphochromis > Rhamphochromis longiceps. Next base: position 32,049,691 of record NC_140572.1, read on the forward strand.
GGGATAAAAATTAGTTCTGCTGTGTCCTAGGACTCCTTTCCTGTAATAAATAATATTTTCCAGCCGTCAAACATGCTCAGCCTTCGTTCAATTAACTCTACAAACATTATTATTACTGTTTTATCTGTTTATTGAAATGAAACAGTCACACCTGCTGACTTTTGGTAAACAGCTTCTAATTTAATGAGCACTCCGCTCTGTGAAGTTTTCACACTCTCTCACACTTCACGCTATCTGCGGTTTTAAAGTGGATTGCGGGTGTTTGTTTTGCGGATCTTCACCCGGGAGATAATTGAGGAGTCCCCCCGTCCTCCCCTCTCCTCTGCCGGCCCGGAATCAACACACAGAGCTGCATTCGAAGCTGGATGTTTATTGTCAGAGCTTCACTTTAATTGAATTTAGATGCCGGATGGGCACAGCTCTAAATATGCTTTACTGTATTATTGCTGCTGCACCTCTAGTCTGTGACAAACCTACAGGAAAAAAAATATCCTTTTCTCACCTGAAAGTCCTCATGAGCAGCCTTTAATCCCCACTATTTGTTTTTATTGATGTTTCTAATTGTTTCTGTTTGAATCAGGACAGAGGAAGCTTCTGCCAGTCTTAAAAGCTCTTCCTGAAGCCGTCGGGCCACGAAAGCGTCTGTGCGCAAAGATCAGCCAAAACAAGCGTAAAACACACGCACGCACTTACCAGTGACTGTCTGACACTTAGAAACAGGAGGTCAGTCTGCACAGGATTTAAACTCACCTCTGTTTTTTTCAGCAGTTAAAAGATGTAGGGAGTTGCGTGGAAACTTAATTTCATTCAAGTTTGTGGAAATAAAAGTGGTTTTAAGTTTCGTGTAAGTTCGGTTCAAGAGAAATTCAAGTTTAAAAACACCTTTTTTTCTTGCACACCTTTACTTTCTTGCAGACAGGTGAGGAGGAAGAGGAAATAAGTTCATTCCAGGTAAAAGGAAACAGTGCGGGATGTGTCTCTTATCCAAAAACTATGAAAACACACTGTCGTTTAAAAACTCCCTCGTTTCACTGTGTTTTAAGGAACTCTACTAAGGCTCAGTTGTGGTTTTACACCCTAAACTTGCTCCAGCAGGTCCGGGCTCCGGTCAGCTGCAGCGGGACACGCAGCAGCGCTCAGCCCGCAGAGGAGCGCACCGCCGCGGGCTGTGGGTCCGCCGGGCACCCGGGTCGGGCGGTGGATGTTTTCGCAGCTTCTGTGACAGTCTCACCGACGTGTGGCTCCAGACTCAGAGGGACCACCTGACTCCGGCAGGAAGTCACAGTATGAATAAATGAACCAATATTTTATTTAGCTCCGGTTCTGTGCACCGCTTGGAGAGCATTAACAAAAATAACAAAGTAAGTTGTAACCTGCACCTGCAGGCTTGGTTTCGGTGTGAATCATATGAGCTATTCTCACCGCTCTGTAAATATTATTACATTTAAACTGAAGGCTTAAATTAAGCTTTCATCCATTCATGTTTTAATAATTTTATTTAGTGCCTCTATAAAAGCCGTGGAGCCCTAATGGCGCTGCTTTGTTCTGCCTGCAGACACTTGGGTGAGGTCTGCAGGCATGGTTTACATGTTTAAACACAGTAGTTATTTACCTCTGACATTTACACTCACAGCACCTTTTCTAGTTCCCGATTTACTTTGAGAAATGAACGCTTATTGTCAAAATATATGTAATGTGCATTGACCATGCTAAAATAATTCAAACTGCATAACATGTGTAAATAAACAGCAAGTCAATGTAACTGTCCATAACCTCAACATTTAAAATTTTTTTTTACTAATTTAAAACTAAACCTACATATTTAATTCTCAGACTGACTTGTGATTTGAGCTTTATTAGTTTGAAAGGAGGTAAACTGAAACAAATGAACTCCCAATTTAAAGTTTAAATGATAATTTAGCTAATCTAGGCCATCTTAAGCTACTGGTGCTAATTTCTTTAAAACATTTATTTTTATTCTTTTTGAAAAAAAGAAAAGAAAAGCACAGAAGCAGCACTTTTAAAGTGCGGGAAAAAAATCAACAAGGCTATAGCTACAGCTATTACTAGCTAACCTAGCCAAGTTATTTAGAAAATAGCAACCAATGCGACATTTGTTTCCAAAGAGTATCCTCGGCCATATAAACCAAATTAAAATGAACATAAATATAACAGCCCATGTACTCATTAAAAAAAACAAAAAAAAAACCCCCACAAACACAAGGACAGGCACAAAGGAAATAATAAATAAATTATTTATGTAAAATCAGGTAAAACTCCTAATAGAGGCAATTAAGGTCGGCTAGGTTACTGTTCACTAAGCTAATTTAGCAATATTTCGTTCTTTGTTTAGTACCATTTATGCGATATAGAACTGAATCACAAAATTGTTTCAGCAATAAAATGAATCTTTTTTTTAAAGAGGGAAAATGGTCATTTTAGCTAAGCTACAGTGAACGCTATCAAAAGCTAACTTATTTCACTTGAAAAAAAAAAAAATAAATCAAACCACCATCTTTTTCTTAGTAATTAGCTTTAGTGCCCAAACCCAACCAGACATTCAAAACGAATTAAATAATATAAAAATAATTTACTAACAAACATTTTTTCCAGATTGTGTTAGCTAGCAAGACTAAGCTTAAACACGGAAAAAGTTTATTATATCCTGTGAAATCTCAGTGCTGTTTTTTGTTTTGTTTTTTTTATTTATTTTAAGCAAAGCTTTGCTCTTTGGTTTTATGCTTATATTGCTGGTCCATCTCCATTCAGCAGAAAGCACTTTGGGTTTGCCCGTTTTAAAATGGACCGCAGCATTTTGGGTTGTTCCTCCGAGTTTAGTAACTCGCCACATTAATATCACCATCCGTCACCGCTTCACTTACACCCTCAAACGCAGGTTGACAGTTTCGATTGGATTCATTAGAGTTGGGTTTGAGCTGCATTGAAATGCGGGTTTGCCGAGGTCATTTGTCATCCTCTGTAATCTAGCGAACGGTCGGCTTGCAGCGACCTCACTTGCCGTTACGAGCTGGAAACAAACCAGCAGCTGCAGAAAAATCTCAAATTGCAGCTGCCAACTAATTAGGCAATGTTGTTACAGGGATTTGGTTAACCTGACAGTGATGTATTGACTCGAGAGGAGAAAATGGACCGCTGAGAAAAAAATAAATAAATTTCCAAAGTGGTGCCAACGGCGCCATTAAAATTTGTCACTGATCGGGCTACCTGATTAAAGATGAAACTGTGAAGGGCTGAATTAAATAAGATAGAAGCTCAGGAAAGCATCACACGGGTCAGTGTAGGCATTCAATGGATTTATTGATCTGTTCAGTCCCTTGACAATTGGGGGGAAATTACATGACAAATTCAAAATGCCACAACATAACAAAAAGTCTTTATATACCCACCTGAGGTCAGCCACACGCACACACACTCACATTCACACACACTTAAAACACATCCACGCTCGCGCTGACCTCAATCCTCGTCTTACCTGAACTTGTGCGAATCAGTCCTCTACGAATCAACACTTACCTCGCCCGTTAATTTACTAGCACATGACTGAGGGACAGAACACAGACTGTGGCTTTTTGTCTCCTACACATTTTTATCTTTAACTCGGAGTGAGGAGGGAGATGCAGCACATGATATTACATCAGACAGGAAAATGCCATCTCTCCTCAGTTTCCTGCAGGAGGTTCCGGCAGTTCGATCATGGGCAGTCTGGGAGTCGAGCGGCGGGTTCACCTCATTTCTATTTCTTTTTTTTAAATTGTTCCTCTTAGGACAACATTTAAAAGCCAAAATGCATACGGCAGGCGGAGCTGAAGCAGAGCCACAGAAGAAGAGGAGCAGGATTTTTAAAATGGAGGGCGAGCTGGACGGGAAGTTTGCTGTGCTTTTTAAAGTCTGTGATTTGGTAACCACAGAGTCTGCAAACAGGAAACCCACAGGCCGACTCCCATGCTGCACATGAGCCGAGCCGAGCTAGACAGTCAGATGCCTATCAGGTCTGCCTTTCAGGCCGTAAGAAGAGCACGAGAGTTAAGACTTAACCGGGTGGCAGGGCGAGGGACACGTTAGAGCATCTACATCAAAAAAAGTTCAAGTTTTCTAAAAAAAGAAAAAAAAAAAAAAAAAAACCAAAACAAACAAACAAAAACAACCCAGAAGCACAAGAGTCATCTGTGCAGCAGGGTGAGGATGAGGAGGAGGGGGCGATGGTCCTAGGGTGAAGAGCTGCCTCCTCTTCAAAGCTGGGAGGGAGCGAGTTAACACGCTGGTTGCGCCCCCCCTTCTTTCAGCACTTCCAAAACGAAGCGAGCGTTCCACAGAGGAGGAGGAGTGGGGCTGAATGATGAGGAGGAGGAGGAGAAAGGAGCTGGATGGGGGAGGGGGATGACCTGCGGACGAAGGGGGAGCAGTCTTATTCTGTGGCCTTCAGGGTGAAGGAGAGCTTGGGCCTGGACTTGCCCTTGCCGAGGATGATTTTCTGCTCCTCCTTCTGCTGCTTCTGCCGGTCCTGCTCCAGCTTCATGCGCTCCTCGTGGATCTTTCTCTGCTCTTCCACAATACGCAACTGATCCTCAGCCTGCGGGACAGACACAAAAAAGGAATCAGGGGCGGGGTCACGTAAGGCCATGATTACACTTACCGCCAGGTCAAGTAAATCCAAGTAAATGAAGCTCCTTAAATGTGCCGTGTTTCCCAGAATATTGCTGCTGAAGGAACTACAACAGGTGTTTGTATTTTTTCCCCCCATACTAACAAATAGTAGTAGTAAGTAGCAGTAAAATTACTTCATTAAATTTAGGCAATAAAAGTTATTCTGTTAGATTTAGCTGATTATTTATTTATTCTGCTATAATATAATAATAAATTATTTATTTATTTTTCTATTACACTTAAACAATGAAATTAATTAATTAATTAATTCCATATCAATTTTATTAAACAATAAACACGTACTCGTTAGATTGAGTTGTTAAAATCGATTCCATTCAATTTAAATAGTAAATACGACTGAGATTTAGACAACACGTGATTTTACTTTTAGATTATGTAATTAGATTTATTTCTCGTCACCATCATAGAAGCATTATTGTACTGTGTAACTTCTTCTACGGCTCCCTTGTAAAAGCAAAATAAAAAAAACAAACAAAAAACCACAATACACAATTTTGATTGGTCCTAATTTTTTTTTTTCTTCTTAAACATTCATTTTGGTTTTTGAAGTATTACAGGAATGCTGGTTTTCTATAGTTTGACCCTGATTCAAATAAACAAAACTGCAGAATTTATTTTTTCCCTGTCCCACTTATTTGCAGATCCGTTTCCATGGCTGATAACCATCAACTCAAAGCCACTGCGTAGACACTGTTTCCTGCCAGTGGAGTGTTGCCATACCCAGTAATGTCACAGCAAAAAGCCTTAAGGTCTCAATCCGTCCTGATTTTTGGATTAAAGATGTAGTCACGACATTAAAAGCTGATGAATGTCAGTTTCTCAAATCAATCCAATTTTTCAATCCAACTTCAGTCTTTGAATTAACCACTAGACCTCTTTCTGACCCGGGGTCCCTTCATCAACACCAAATAATGTTTAAACTATGTTCTTGCATGTAAATATGCAACGACTCAACAGTGCAAGGATTTCTAGAACATACACTTCTCTGGGGGGGTTTTGAACATTACTTTGATTTGAAATTTCACAATTTATTTTATCGATACCTGTTTATACAGCCCAGTATCGTGGCCAAAGAAAGCCATTTTCTTGTTAGCATAATTAGAACGTTAAACGTTTTTCCAAATTGCAGAATTTTGCATGTTGATGACAAATTGGAAATTTTTGTATTTTAACTCAAAGAGATCTCTCTCTGAATAAGAGAAGATTCATCACGATAATCAAACAGTTTTCAGTGTCTAGTGCGAGCTGAATATTTTATTCACAAACCCTAAATGAGTAATCTAAATAGTAAGCTAAATAGTTTTGCCTTATTTTTAAGTTGCGTTAACTTTTATGTGTTGATAATGTAAAATTATTGCTGATGGTGAGAACACACTGCTCAGTGGATGCTAACGACAGATAGTTGTGTGTCCGTTTTGGCGTACCAGTTTGGCCTGAGCCTCTGCGATCTTGCGGTTATTCTCCTCCAGGATTTTTTCCAGCTCCTCCCGCTTCGATTTTTCTTCTTCCTAAACAAGCAACACGATGATATGTTAGCGCACGAACAGGCCACAAAAGGCACGCACGCACGCGCTCACTCACACACTCACGACAAGTTTGTTCAGCCTCTCACACATTTTTAAAAATCCCTCTAATGCTGCCTAGAGAAAAATTAAAGACTAACACACACCTAGTGCTGCATGATTACACTCATCAATAGAAGACATATATAAAAAAGACAGACAATCAAAGCTGCTGCTGCTTTTTAACATGTTTATAAGCAAGAGAAAAATAAAGGAGGGAATAGTTTTGGCTCACCAATGCACGTATACCATTTTCCTGTGTACCTACACAACTGGTGAAAGCGTTAAACGGTTGAATATTTACTGTCTCGTCCGGACTGTGTGGCCCCTGCAGAGACAGGAGCGCTCCTGGTGTGGGTAGGTAGATATGGGGGTTTCTGCCATACGGCGCCATTCCTCTTTATTACTGATCAGTTTACGGCTTAGCCTGCAGCCGCGGTGAAGGAGTGCAGTACAAAGATGTTTGTCTGTGTTTGTGTGCAGGTGTGTGTTTGTGCAAGTATGTAAGTGTGTGTGTGTGTGTGTGTGTGTGTGTGAGAGAGAGAGAGTGTGTGTGTGTTCGAAGTGGACCCGCCCACGGTACACTTACAGTACAGGACGCGGGTCACGGCTGAGCTGAAAGGTTGCAGGTCAATGCTAGTTAGGAAGGTGGTGTTTCCAAAAAATTAACAAAAAAAACAGCACAAACACATTTCCAAACTGAGCCTACAGGAGAAGCAAGTTGTCAGCACAAAAATAAATCAACACATTTTGTTCCAAAAGCTCCACAAAAATCATCAACAGGTGACACAGGTGAGAGGGGATTAACCTGTCAGGACAGGAAACAGGAAATGAAGCGTCCCTGTAATGTTCCCCTCCCCCAAAGAGTTAAAGAGCAGGTGAGGTGGATTAAAACAGACGTGATGAACATTTCTACACATCGCTGACCTTTCTTCCTAGTCCTGAGGGTAAACAAAGAGTTGGGGGGTACATTTCTTAGCCTATTAGTCCCGAGTCAATGGCCGCTGCGCTTTAGCTGGACCGCTCATTCACAATACTGTGATGTAAACAAACGCCATTTTTCTTAATAGTGCCCAGGGAGGGGAGCCAGGGTTGTTTGTTCTTAGTTTAAAAAGGAACCTTTAGGGCGACTAAGCATCTGAAAAGAAATCAGTTTGAATAAAGTTAAAGGCAAGACCCCAGAAGACCTTACTTAGCAGATGTCCTAGCATCTTTCCTGTGCAAACTCTCACTTTTTGCTGGAAAACAAATTAAATTACAATGTTTTTGTCCATCTGACCTTCATCAGGTATACAGGCTATTACCAACTGAAGACTAACGACATTAATCTGCTTATTACCTTCCAAAATTCAACAAATTCACAGCACAAATCAGGTTTTAAAGCAAAACATTTTGATAGTTAAAACATGAACAGGAATACCAAATGAACCAAACAATGTCACACAAGTACCAAACTAAAACAACCAAAACAATTGGTATGTGTATATAGTAACAACCATGTAGTGGTTCAGATACCTGAAATGATTAGTTTAGCCTAAATCAAGATAAGCTCCAACTAATAAGCTGAAACTATCTAAACTCATCTTATGCTAAGTTAAGAATTAAAGCCAATTTAACTAATCTGAACTTAAATTCAAGTAGTTTCACACAAATTATTATCAAGTATAATGAGTAAAAGTAAGTTACTGTGCAGTAAGTTGCAATAAGTTCAGCTCAGCTGTGTTCTAGAAGTTAAGCTTTGGATAAGTTAACTTGAGGTAAGTTCAGATAAGTTAAGACAAGTTAAGTTCAGGTAATTTAAAATAAGTCTGTATGTATTAAAATAATACACTTAATCCCAAGAGTTGGAAAAATCCAGCTTTATCAGCTAAATGAAGTTAAACACAGCCTAGCCTAATAGCCTAAAGTGCAATACAATGACAAACATCTCAACAAGGTAAAATTTGGAATAAAAATACTCACACTTAAATTAACAAAAACATCTGTAGAGCTAAAGATTACATAATATAAATAAATAAAAACTGCACTGTGAAATACTGAATTCAAAAGACTAATTACCTGTATTCAAACAAATTAGCTATTCATTATTCAATTAGAAACCTGTGGGCTTTTTTTAAAATGAATAACTAAATCAGTTCAGATCCCTGGCTGATTAAGTGAATAATCCAGAAGTCTCTCTTCCACTTATTAAAAAGTCATGGTCTATACCTTGACTATGCACAGAAACAAGTTAAATAACACGTTTCACACCACTGAAGATTTCCCTGATAATAATTGAACGTAAGATTCGCAGATAGAACGTCTGTAAATCTTACGTTCACTTATTCTGATAAAAGTCGGAAGAAAAAAAACTTTCAGTTTAATAAATATTCCAGCAGTGAGACAGGACTTATGTAACTGCCTCTATAAGTTTTGTTTTCGCCTTGAATATTTTATATCACGGTTTCGATTGTTAGATTCAGAAAAATTTGTTTTGGGGCCCGGGAAAGAAAAAAAAAAAATCCACCCTAATAATGGCAGTTACAATGTCAGACTTGTAATAATTGCATAGTATATTTTTTATGTTTTTAAAAAGCCTTAAAAAACAAAAGAAACCCTAAAATAACCACTGACAGGCAGCAATCTAGTTGGTAAAGTTTAATCTTTAAATTTAAAAGAAAATATATATATATGTATATATACCTTAAATACAAAACTAAGAAATTTGAGTAAACCAGAAAAGAAATGAATATTGTTTTGAAACCCGCCATGGCAAAACTCTCACCAGCAAGTTAGAAATGCACTGCTATCCTCTAATCTCTTTTAAATTATAATTTTTTTTAAACAGAAATAAAATGTCAACTTTTAACCTTTTAACTGTAGCACGTTACATCCTACCAAACTCAGGGTAGACACAAGATAAACACATAAACAATATAATTTTTCAAATACTCGAATATGTAAAAACATATCACCTTACCCATGATTTCAGGAATAAGTGAAATTTTTTGGATAAACAGCTGGAGAGTTGAGGTAACATGGTAGTTTGTTTCGATTTAAAACCCATTGGATGGTTTTTCACTATGAGAGGTCCACTCACTGACTAATGAAAAGAGAAACTAAGCTAACAGCCTGAAAGACTCCCACACTGAGCTGAAATGCAACTACTGCAAAAAAAAAAAAAAAAAAAAAAAAAAAAAAGTGAATGACAGGAATTTCGTTATTATTCTCGTCACTGCTGTTATTATTACTTCAGTAATTTACACCAATGAAGAACATTCATTATACCCTTGGATATATTGATTTGCTTTAGTATCTGAAGCCAAGGTACTCCCTTTTCCTTTTATTCTGAAAGCTGCCACTTTCCTTGAGCACAGCTGCATCCAACTGTGTGAAACTTGTGCCATGGCTGGGTTACACTTTAAACAGTTAAAATAAAAGACCAAAGACCCAGTCAGAGTGGGAAACTGAGAGGTGAAGGGAGCTGAAGGGGTTTGGGTACGGGGTGGTGTAGGGGTGAGGGAGGGGCTGCGTTCCAAACGACCGAGCGTTACCTCTCTGGCCTTCTGTGCCGCCAGCTCGGCTTGCCGCTGCCGCTCCAGCTCTTCCAGCAGCTGCCGCTCCATGATGCGCTTCGCCTCCTCGACGCGTCGCAGCACTTCCCGCTCAATCTCGTCTTTCCGCTTCTCGAGCTCCTCCTCCACACGTTTGGCCACGAGCTCCTCAACTCGCCGCGCCGTCTCCTCCTCGATCAGCTTCTCCTCAATCTCCTGCTGCCGGCTAAAGGAAAGAACAAAAGGTTAGCATGTCGCTAATTCGTGTTTCGGTTTTAAAACGGAGAACTATTTAATTGCTAATCAAATAAACCACACCGAACCGCTTTGAAATATCTCAAAATAAAAGCTTAGTCTGTATTTACCCAAAGCTAACCAACCAGTTTTTAATTCATCATACCTGAGAGTGGTTTTTACGAGCCATACCAAACCCAATATTACAACACAGCTGATCAGGTAAAAAAAAAAATTAACAGAAAGGCTATTGTTCAAATGGATATTTAAGAATTTACTAAACTGCTTTAAACAGCTCTTAAATATACATAATTCAACAATGAGGACATTTTTAATTTCAAATGTGAGATTGGGTGCAATTTAGACTGTTTTTCTGAGTGCTTTGTGGAATTTAGATGGAGGTCACCTGCCCTCCTGTTTATCTTTTCTTTAAACTGTTCTTTTTGTGTGAACAGGAACTTATTAGTAGCGATGTAAACACACACTCTCCACCCTCTCAGGGATCTGGTTTCACTCTGTCAGGCTGTGGAAACCAGAAACTGGACCCAGCCCTGCCCAGCATCCTTTATATTTACATTTGTATGCCCGGTTAATGGGCCCTGTGGCTGTTAGGCAGCAGGAGAAAGGAGACGGGACAGACAGACAGGAAGCCAGGTGTGGGCTGTGTGTTATATTACCTGGAGGCTCTCACACACACAGACACGCACCTGAAAAGCTGCAGTCAACATGGATGTATTTACGGTCACAGCTGTTTCATTAAAATCTGAAATAGGATTATTTCAGTAACGAGGATTAAGTTAACACAGTTACTCAATTTTTTTTTTAAGCTGTGTGTTTAAGTCAGTTTGTGATGTTTAGCTGTTGCAGCAGGTTTTGTGGTTGTTCAATGCGTCCTGATTCTCTCTGCATCCTGTTTAAACCAAATAAGTTTTAAATATCAATAGAATTTGACTTTAAAATAGGCCTTCCTGTTAAAGCCAAGTATCCACTTTTCACTCACATTTGTGTTTCTTAAATTCAACAAGTTGTATTACTTACTTTTGTGGGAGTACTGCATTAATCGAGCAGACTAATGACATGAAGAATAGCTGTTTTTTCACTAATGAAAACTTTGATTTTTCCTCTCAGTGGACCATTGCGTTCACATGTGGACTACAGGGTGAGACATTTACTGAGTTTGGTTTCAGTTGATGTTTTTTAGCTTTTTATTTCGCTTCGACTGCAACTGTGAACTACTGATTATAGCAGTATTTGTACTGAGTGTTTGACCAAAGAAAAGATGGCCAGCTGCTTCAATGGAGATGTAGCAGCTGAGTTTGAAGAACAGCAGGAATCAGCACCTGCATACCTGCTAACACCATGAGCCAAACTGTAAATCGAAGGTTTCTGGTTTGAGTCCCTGTGTAGATGCCTGTATATAATCCCTCACAAAAAAATAAAAATAAAAATCAGCACAACAGAAACCCGCCTTAACTAATAATAAACAATCCAGATGGTTTTAACTGCAGGCATCAACATCTGTGCATTTATTCTCTATAAGAGAAACACATTCTCTCCAAATGCTCAGAGCTACAGCTGTCCAGCTGTTTGTGTCTACAAAAACACTCATTACTAGTACAGCTACAGCTGAAGTGAGATAAAATAATCAATGAGTAAAGTTAATATTCAATAAATCAAGAGGTTTTCACTGAATGTCTCACTCTCCAGTTTATATGTTAATACAATTATCTCTCCAGAGGAGAAATCAAAGTGCTTATTGGAGGAAAAACACTCATTCAACATAGAAATCATGCAAGAGCATCATCAAGAACAATTCAACCCCAAAATACACCTGTGAGGGGAAAGTTAAAAGCCCCACTGCTGGAACTTTATTATTGTATGAACAGTACTTTTAAATTTGCCTTTAAACTTTTTTCTGAGCATCTTTGCTTTAAAATAAAGCGACTCATCTATACAAGTAGGGCTGCTCAATTAATCGAATTTTAATCTCGATTACGCTCTGGGCTTTCAACGATCATTAAAAATGATTGAGCCGATTATTAGCCTCTCCCTCGTGCTTTACTCTCGTGCTGCTCCGTGTGGCAAATCGAGCGCACCTCTCTGCATTTCAAACCCGTCACAACAATTAAGAGGGCCCGAGGGAAGCTCGGAAAGCTAAGCAGAAGTTATTTGGAGAGGAGAGTGACTGCCGTTGGTTGAAAAGAGAGGTAAAAAAAAAAAAAAAAAAAAACTTCAGTGGTGTGGAAACATTATGGGTTCGCGGAGTCAGACTGGATCAAGTAGACATAGTGTGTAAACTTTGCTACGGTGTCGTAGCTCCACCACAGAGCAACACTGCAAAGTTCACTAAACATAGATGTTTACATTTTTCATTTATTTCTTATATTGCAAACATTTGCACTGTTATCAGTATTTGCACACTATTTTATATTATTTTTTAAAGTCATTTTTCAATACATTGTTATTGTTAACCCTTTAAATCCCTGTAGAACCGGAACCGCGTAAGCTAGCGCAATAATTTGTTTTGCATATGAAACCGGAGGAGATGTACTTACATCTTATGCCATCAGCTTGTCCTAGGTCACAGTTTCCTTCCACATGAAGCTTTGCAAAAATTGCATAAAAAGCGCTTGCAGGAACAAAAACATAATATTCCAGAAACATGCTTTGCCGATCCGATCAGCTGTTCGTAACACTTCCCACATTGAAAAAGACGTCAACGCGAACTATCGCATGTCCGCCATTTCCTGTCCGAAACCGGAGGTGACGTCATTTTCGCGGAAAATGTAGTTTTTTTTACTTGTAGGCCTTAAAAGCCTATACTGGTGTTTTTATAAGTCATGATTGACTCTATCCGGTTGTTCAGTCTGACGTCACTAGCCGTGTCTGGGTCTAAACTCCGCTGCAGGTCCATATATCAAACGATCACTATGGCATTACTGAGACTTGAAAAACTGTCTAAAGTCTTTCATCTTTAATAAAATGATCAGCGTTCTGCTCTACCAGGTGTAACAATTGAGTTTAACATCCAGGCATCCATGAAAATGGAATTTATGAAATTTAACGGAGTTAGAAGTTAGCAGGAAGTTAGCTCGCTAGCTTCTATCTAAATACAATATAGCATGTCCTGACTGCGGGGTTTTGGAAACAAATTAAAACGTACAGCTCTGTTATCACTTCCAGCATAAATGAAGACAGAAAACCAAACAGCAGTGACGTTTGTAGGGTTACTGAAGTTGGGCTAGCTGGTATATAACGATGTGCTACGTGACCACTAGCGACACAGCTATGTTAGCATAATATAAACAAGCTAACTTTTTTTCCACTCGATAAAAGTTACCATGAGTGTTCTCGGTGGTCAGGAACAAATGTAATCGCATGCCAGGATGCTGTAAAAGGACCAAACTTCAGCCAGGAGAACAACTGAGATAATCCATCCACAATACGAGGTTAGTCATTCATATACTGCTGCATGGGCTGGGCTGTAGTTACATCCTAAGGTTTTAAAAACTGAGCTTAAATAAATGATTAGCGGTAATAAAAGCTGAGGGAGGTCAACAGTGATCACTGACTGTTTTAGGAGCTTTTTGAGATTCCATCCATCCATCCATTCGCTTCCGCTTATCCTTTTCAGGGTCGCGGGGGGCGCTGGAGCCCATCACAGCTGTCATAGGGCGAGAGGCGGGGTACGCTCTGGACAGGTCGCCAGTCTGTCACAGAGCCAACACACAGGGACAGACAACCATTCGCACTCACATTCATTCACACCTAGTGGCAATTTGGATTATCCAATTAACCTATCCCCACAAGCTGCATGTCTTTGGACGGTGGGAGGAAGCCGGAGTACCCGGAGGGAACCCACGCAAACACGGGGAGAACATCCAAACTCCACACAGAAAGACCCCGGCCTGATGGTGGAATTGAACTCAGGACCTTCTTGCTGTGCGGCAACGGTGCACAGTAGGTAAAGTGGTCGCCCCATGATCGGAAGGTCGGTGGTTCGAATCCACTTAACGGCTACCCTGAGGTACCCCTGAGCAAGGTACCGTCCCTACACACTGCTCCCCGGGCGCCTGCTTAGTGGGCTGCCCACTGCTTCACTGAGTGAATGGGTCAAATGCAGAGAAAAACAAGTAATTTCCCCATGGGGATCAATAAAGTATCCATTATTATTATTATTATTATTATTATTATTATTATTATTAAACATGTTAACAACACAAAAGCCATATTAAACGCAGACTACTTTCGGCCCGGAAGTAGGATTCGTCACGTCATCACTTAACAATCGGATACTTTTCTGAATAGTTTCTGGGATGCTTAGAACTTGAATTGCACTGCTGGAAATAGTTTATTTTGATGCACCTGCTGTTTTTGCATCATAGGATTGTTTTTTGGTTTTCCTGCAGTATATAAAAATTGCTGTATCTCCAAAATAAAACTGTGAAGAAACTCAAAATAAATTCCCTGTTGGTGTAAACTATTTTTTGCAACTTTTTTGTATTTAAAGTTTTGAGGGATAAGCCTCTTAAATTTCTCCAAGTAGAAATATATGTAAAAAAAAACAAAAACGATTTTCAATTTTTTTTTGTAGTTTATTACACTTTTTTGCAATTAATGTAGTTACTATGGACTTAATGCATACATATTATTAAAATATGGGCTATAACAGTTGTATTGATGTATAGCAACTTGAAATGCTCCCAAAAATGGCACTACAGCATGTAAAAATATAATATAAGCTCTGGCGAACTTGGTTCTATGGTAGGTCTTAAAGGGTTAAATAAATATCGTCAAATAATCGAGATCTCAATTTCAGTGAAAATAATGGTGATTATCATTTTTGCCATAATCGAGCAGCCCTATATACAAGTTAGAGCAGATTGTGGGGATTTTGTTTTATTTACACGAGGCTGTGATGCTCCTCGCTCTTCTGGATTTACATCAACTCCACTGCTGTTTGTCCTTTCAGTGTCCTTGTTTTTTATTTATTTATTTGCATTTGTATGTATGCATGCATTCATTAGTGAGCACTCCAGGTGTTGTCAGTACACCCTCAGCTCTGGTTTAATATTGGGCTCAATGTTATTAGATCACTAACTGTGCCAGATTTATCCTCATTCTAAATGCAGGATTTTCAAGAATCTATGCACTGAAATTGATGCCCTGATGTCTGTGGAGAACCTGGAGCTAAACCCACACAGATCGCTTTCTCTTCACTCAGCATGGAAACATTAGGCATGTCGGTAACTGAGCATCAGCATCTCCTGAAGCATCAACATCACTACTGATCTGACCTTCAGTGCAGGTCAGAGAGTCAAATCTCTGCCTGCTGCAGGAAGTTTATGACTGCAGGATTAACTGACAGACCTGCACACCAATAGCCACTCATTTGACATATTTAAACGTTAAAAGAGAATCCAACATGCATTACTTCGTTAGTTCAACTTTACCAGCACGATTCCGGGTTTTTTTTTTTAGTTTTTTTTTCCAAAGTGAAAACTGCAGGTCAGTGAGAACAACCTCACAATTCTATCATGATGCTTAAAATACGAGTTTATAGTTATGTTTATCTGAATTAATGACGGTAGAACTAGAGGTGTGATCCACCTGAACAGGTAAAGCTTTCCTCTGACAGGCGCTGCGGCCTTTGCAGCCTGTTAGCGTTAGCCAACTAGCTCAGAGAGCTAACGATCGCCATGCAAATGACCGCAGCTAGCCTAGCATTTAGCTTAGCTTGTAGCCGAACACGGGCTGGGGTTCAGTATCGTTATGTAACAGTTTACGTGCCGGTTTCTGTATTAAATATACCCACATCTTCCTCTGTCGCTCCATCTCCGCCTTCCTCTCCTCCTCCTCCTTCCTTTGCTTCTCATCAAGCGCGTTCCTCTTGCTCAGTGTCCGGCCGAAGATGTCGATGCGCTCCGGCGGTGAGGCTGCTCTCTCTCTGCGGGACGACGCTGTGTTGGACCGGGATCGGGACCGGGATTCTCTGCGCCGGTTCCTCTTCGACTCTCGGGACTTGGAGCGTTTCTTGGAGCGCTCCCTGTCTCGAGATCGCGACCGGGACCGGCTCCGTTTCTTACTGTGCTTGCTGCTTTTGGAGTGCTTGGACCGGGACGAGCTGCGGCTCCGAGAGCGGCCCATGGTGCCCTGCGGACTGCTGGATTCTACGGCTGATATGTGTACCGAATCAGGCCCTCCACTCCGCCCGCTCCTCTTTAAGCTTCTTATTCACACGAACAGCTGATGTTGCGCTGCTCCAGCGGGTTAATTTTGGAGAAATAACCCTTCAAACTAGCTGTTGTTTTGCCCTACTAACTCGCTTTAAGGAAAGATGGCGGTTTGATGAGTTTTCCCAGCAGGCACCGCGGGCTTCGGGATTTTCCGTCGCTCTTCGGCATTTCCCGCTCAAAGCAAACTAATAGACTGAAAAGACCAGAAACCAGCCAAAACATTTCAACAAATTTAAGTCCTTTATGAATGGGAATATATGATTTGTATATAATTTATACATTTTAAAAAAGTGTAAAATGCATTTTATATAAAATATATAACTGGGATACATAAACTTATCTTTCCACAAGTGAAGTAATCACATATTGAAGGCTTAAGAAAAGTTCTGGCATTCCATTTTGAACTTTGGATTTTAGAAGACTCAATAAAAAGTTTTCTAAACTAACGCATGATTTTATTTTTTTCTCTTAATGAAAACACGTATACTTGTATTTGTTTGTTATTCACTAATGACATTTGACGTGTGGTCAATTCTGGGAGTCTAGAACCAAGTGGGTGACGTTAAGGCAGTTAAATCTATATTTGTATTTAGCCTGTGGTTTTAACATCACACCAACGATAAAGATGACATTTCAACACACAGCTGTATTTGTATTTTTAAAAAACAGCCTGAGTACCATCTGGTATGTCTCCAGTTGTTCTGGTTGTATTGTCAGATGCATACACATTTTTATGTCGCTTATCAGTCGCTTTCTTCCTGCCCCTGTTTCAGCTCCAGTGATCTCTTGATTAGGGCAGGTGTATCGATAGGTTGCTAGACACCAAGTTAGCTTTAGTTTGCTCCTCCTAACAAATAAGTTGTGAAAAGTAAAAAGTGGTGTAATTTCTGACATGTTACTGGACATTGACTGGATTGCATCCATATTACTCTGTGAAGGAATTTGTTATTTCTGTTGATTGAATCCAGTCTGAATCAACATGCTGCTTGGTTTCTTCAGCCTGACAGAGAGGTAATCCAAAATACTGAGACTATAATGAATGGATAAAAATCTATGGCTCTCTTCCACAGCATGTCTCTTGTTTTGCCTACCTCCCCTCAAACCCAACCGTTCACAGCAGATGGCCGCTCCTCCCTGATCCTGGTTCTGCTGCAGGTTTCTTCCTGTTAACAGGGAGTTTTTCCTTCCCACTGTCGCTCATGTGCTTGCTAATAGGGGTCATCTGATTGTTTTGGTCTCTCTGTATTTTAGGGGGTTTACCTTACAATATTGAGTGCCCTGAGCTGACTGTTGTTGTGATTTGGCTCTATGTAAATACAACTGAACTGAAGCAATGGAACCAGACCATCTTCTGCATCATTTACTGGACATGCAGCTGAACTCTTTCTCACTTAGCTCAAAACATATTTTCAAATTTTCATCACCTCATACACAATACTTAGATTCATTTGAAACTCATTGTCATGTCATATTTGCCTCTAATTTTCTGAGTTCTTCACTTTTTTGTAATTTCTGTTTACTTGAGCTCCTTTAGCTTTTTGAACTATTTAGTTCTGTGATATTATGTTTATTTTAATAAGCTAGGTTGTTATTTCCAAGTGTTGATTTTCAGTCATTTTAAATTTTTGAGATAAACTAGTTTTCATTCTTTTTTATAATTAACTGAATTATAAAGGCCTTTAAAGACCCAGTCCAGCTGAACTCCCAACCCAGGCACTTTTCACTCATTTCTCCTCAGTTTATTTTCTTCATGTGGTTATGTGAGGTTTTTTCCATAAATGTTACCACCTCACTGTCATTCAGGGCCTTTAATCTCTATTAGGTTAGTAAATTTAAATTTCATTCAATACCTTTTGTGAAGCTACTGTTATAATATGGGGTTGACACAAAATCCCAAACCACATCATATGTGACCAACTTGGCAGGTGATCTCATTTTTGACAAAAATTAAGTTTAAACAGTAAAAGTTATAAAGAGTTGACTGGACGTGTTGCTCTGCTGCAGGAGCTCGACAGCGATTTGAAGTTTTGTCCCTGTTTGACCTATCTCTAACGTCGCC
Organism: Rhamphochromis longiceps; assembly: GCF_057381845.1. Taxonomy (NCBI): domain Eukaryota; kingdom Metazoa; phylum Chordata; class Actinopteri; order Cichliformes; family Cichlidae; genus Rhamphochromis; species Rhamphochromis longiceps. Next base: position 32,068,001 of record NC_140572.1, read on the forward strand.
GTGTCCATTTTTAAAAGCTGTTTTCATGCACTATCAGAGCTGAAAATGACGCTTTTATCCAAGCTTGTAAATATAGAGACACGAACATCAGATAACAGACAGAACGAGGGAGGAAAAAGGAATACCCAACTTGACAATGACACAATCCTGCACGCAACGTTTGCCATCACGCTCTGGCAAAATGAGGCCATTGTGATAACTCTCCCCGGAGTGCTGCGCTCAAAATAAACTGCCATTACTATATTTAAAAACACATAACTCACCAGCCCAGCTTCAAAAAGGTCACACCGCTCAAGCTCAAAATGAAAGTGTTCTTACTTCAGAGGGTTTTCTCTGTTTTTGTTTTTTCTAATTACCTGCAGCGGCATCTAATTTTAGTAGAAAGAAATAATTTGTTCACAGGGAGTCACACTGCGTGCTGCCTCGATTGCACATCAAAAGCACTTTTACTTGTTGTGAACTGAGTTGTCAGATGACTCACTTATATACCCACACAGATGGAAAAGGGCCTTTGTGTTGAGCTGCTGTGCATTCATCCGTGAGCCTGTGGTGTCACATTGAGTATGAGCACTTCCTCAGAAATACAAATTTCCTCTGAATTAAAGCAAAGTCAGAAATGAGGTGATTTTACTGCCACAAATTGAGGGCAAGTCGCAGTTGATCCGTCCAGGAACAGCATCTCCTCCCTCCCTCTCTGCTCCTCGTGCCTCTGCTTGAAGCCAAATAATCGATTTTCTTTAACTTTTATTTTAATGATCCGCGGCGTTCTGTCCCACAGATGAGAGGAATTGGCATTAAAGCACCAGAGATGTCTTGTTTTTCACTTGGAAAAGGCAGAAGTGCTTAAAGCCCCCTTTTGATGAATAATAGAAAATGCTTCATGGAGGTGGAGAGGAAAGGAGTTCCAGTGTGACTCCGGTCGGGGGGAGAGGAGGAGAAGCAGAGGATGTGTAAATGAAAGACTTTGCCTCAGTTTGTCTGCTTTGCTTCTGGGTGGTTTGAGGTGAAAGTAGAAGAAGAAGCAATAGAGTTGGTTTAATGTTTCTCTAATCCTCTTTTGAAAGAGTTCAGAGGTAATCTCAGGAGAAGCAGTTTGGATAAGTCACAGATAATAACGTCAGTCAAGGCTTAAAGGTGTATGTGATACAGGAATGTCACCAACTCCTTTGAAGAGCAAAATATCCACTGAAGTGGGCAACTAAAATCTCAACAATGGGCTTCAGTGTCCATCACACCACGATGGGAATAAAATGATACGTAAAAAAATGGGTTTCACACCTGAAAGCACCATTGACTCACCTGCTTTCTTGTCCTGTGGCGTCCCTCAGGGCTCTATTCTTAATCCTCTTTTTTTGTGCCTGCTTCCATTATAATATGTATTTAGATAGATCCATCTTCATTTATATAGATGATGTCCAGTTTTAATAACCCAAACTCAAACTACCAGCAACAGACAACAATACAGCAGGAAATAACATGACAGGCCAGTTAATCTTGTTAGATTTTGGACTACTGATCAGACAAAACTAAGGATGTGAAGATGTCACCGGTTACTTCATACTGAGAAAAGTCTTTGATAAATTAAAAGCTGATAATTGAATGTTATTCAAAGATTATGTGAGAATTAAACTGGGTGGTTTGTAATAGGTAAATGGTACCATGTACAAGCTATGTTGTTATCATCACCATCATCATCATTATTATATAAGGTCAACTGTCATCACTTTGAATTTTAACCAGTGATGCTCTTTCCACATTTATAGAGGTTAGAAAGCAGCTGTGATGAATCACATGACATCTGCTTGTACTGTATACTTTCAATGTAGTTGGATGAATCCACAGAGAACAACAGCACAGGTAAGCTGATCACAGCCCGTCCACAAAGAAAACAACTGAAATTATCTGACTTATTTCTAAGTTTATTCATTTCCCCCACGCTGTACTGCAAATCCCACGTTAACCCCTGATTACAACCCTTCCTGTTTACATGCATGAGTGGAAACAGTGCTTTCAAAGATGGCGCATGCTGTTGCTTCAGGGGGGAAACCTCTGCTGATCCCATTGATATTCATGTGTTGAGATGAACCTCAGCAACACTGATGCTCAAAGCTGAGTATAGAAAAAAAATTATATTGTGACTCTTGGAGTGGATATAAAACTGTTTTGGTTTCAGTTTTAGCAGAGTTTAAACGTGTTTTTTAGCCCAGAAAGTTTAATGTGGATGTCTCCTGAATTCATAGGGCTGTGAGTCATGACATCTTCATATATGTTGGCAAAGTTACTTTAAAAAATATGAGCTCATTTAGACCGTGTCTCTGAAATGGTGGGATGATTCCTCTAATTTGGCGGATTTAACATGAAATGTCCTTCAAATAATTTCCAGTGTGAGCCGTTCTGTGTCAGACCTGTTTAATGTACAGATTGAAGAGTTTCTTTAAAATAAATTCAGCATTGATCCGGGAAATCAGAAAACCTCCCCGGCCTGCTCGGCTCAAGTTAATCAAAAAGTCCGTCCTTTCACATCATGTGATCTGCTTTCACAGCTCCCCTCTCCTGCCCCGTGGTGGCTCTTCAGGGGCAGAAACACTTAACAAACACAGGATCTCTTTTAAAAAGCCCCGCCACATTGTCACATTGTCATGTTGATGGCCCAGGGGTCCCAGCATAAAGAGCTATTGAGGATGAGGAGGAGGAGGAGGGGAGCCTGAAAGGCCTGAATGAGAGCAGCTCTTTCTCCTCGGGCTGGGTATGGGAGAGGTGAGGAGCAGAAGGAGACAAAAGGGGAGGATGGTGGAGGTGGAGGTTGTAGGAAAGGGAAGGAACTGAGGAGGGAGGACTGAGCAGTGATACCAGGAAACAATCGTTACTCACTCATTAGAGCCGTTTTCTTTTGGGTTAAATGTTGGCGGTGTTGTATTGTAAGTCCTCTCTGGTCCACCTGATTCCCACTGACTGGATTTTTCTTTTTATACGCCCACCTTTGACTGGCTTTAGGCAACAAACACGCTACAAAAATTTACCTTCAGCTTAATTTCCTGCCATTCTAACACAGTCTCACAGCAGTGAGTAAAACCATCATTTCCCAGACTTACTTTTAGATTTTTCATTCTCAGACTGTGAAAATGTCCACGTTAGGAGGCGTGACTCACACCAGATTAAACTATAACGAGAAGCCTGAAAGAGGAAGACAGCAAATAAACAACAGCACCGACGTGATGATCGCTTAATAAAGAACAGCAGGAAGTTTTTTTCTATCTGAACCGTGCAGTTTGTGATTTGCTTCACAGTTTTAGTCATTACTTTTTCATTTTCTCTTGGAAAAAAAATGTTTTTTTTAGGATTTAAGTTGGATGGAACGATCAGATTATTAATAGTTTTTCATGTTATTTGTGCAAAAATACGATATCCGAGAAAACACCTGCTTTTGTAACAACAAAATACAACAGTGGAAAATGTCATGTGGGCAGGATGTGGCCTAAATATCACAGCACACCGGACATTTAACTCATATAAGGTGAACACTGTCAATCCAGGTCAAATGTGACCAAAATTAATCTGCAAAATCTACACCAAACATTCAAGCAATCCACAATGAAGTACATTAAAGGTGAACCAATGCAAGCCAAAGCAGACTCTTTCTGGCTGAGTATTGATCCCTCTTTGTGTCATCTCACTGTGGCGGATAGGTGCTAAAACGTGGAAGCCGTTGATCTTAATAAGGTGAACCCACATGTGCCAGGCTGATTGTGGGTCTACACAGACCAGATGCACTAAATGGACCAAAAACAAGCTAAATAAAGTGAGTCCACTGAGCTAAAACAGGATTTCCAGAGAGCAGCCACATTAGACCAGATCGGGGCTACTTTGGCACTTATGGCTCAGTTACAATACTAACAGATGTTGTGTGGGCCAGGTGTAAAGGGAACCCTGTAAGCCAAGGCCCAATGGAGACCAAGAAAATATCAGATGTGGGCTATTTTGGGGCCAAAGGTGAAAATTAGAAATCTTCTCTTATGATATTCATGAAACTACCAACTTATAAGAGCTTCAGGTTTCCAGTATTACAGATTTGTTTGGTTAAACTTAACCTTTTAGGCCTATTTTTTCTATAATTTTTGCCTATTTAAACAAGCTTGAAACAGCTTTTACTGATAATCCACCCATCCATACATCCAAAAGTTTCATACAAAGAGAATCAGGCCCAACTCTGACCCTAGATGGGTCTCCGGTGACCTGCTGGACGGTGTAGAGGTGAAGACTCTGCAGATAAATGTTGCAAAAAGTACTTTATAACGTCCAAGTCGCCCTGAAAGCCTCCATATAGCCACTGACCAGATGTCCGTGGTCTGACTGACCATTTCTCACAAACGTTCGGCTCCATTCAGACTCAGAAGCCCTGAAAAGAGCTCTCCATTCCCTTCGACTGCCATATGCCCGATGTCCTCCCTCTGACGGTTTGCTTGTCTCCTTCCTCTGAGGAGATATAATTAAGTGTTAGAGGAGCTTCAGAGATGACCCCTCCTGTCACCGCCGCGTATAGATGGCAGCGGCGGCTGTACTGGCGGTGGACAGCGCCTGGGATCATCTTTCTTAAGGAGGGACAGGTGACTGTGACTCTGAGGTCAGGGGTCGGGTTCTTCATCTGAGACGAGTGTCTGCTTCACTTCCTGAAGGTTGGGGGCAATTATCAGGTGAAATTAAAAACTGCGAGCGAATGCAGAGAGGTAGGGCCGTGTTTGCTCAACTGACGAGGGCGAGAAGATTGACAGGAACATGAGCTGCAGCGTGCGAGGGAAAAAGGACTGGACTTAAAAGACTTCCCAGGCCTCCCGAGTATGTGTTTGGTGTCCGAGGGGATGAGATTTACTCCTGCGCCTCTTTCATCTCCCTCCTCTCTTTCAGAAAGCACGGCTGCAGAGTGTGTGCTCGCAGCATGGGAAGAAAGTGCGCTCCTGAGAAACTACAAACAGGAAGAGACACACATCCATCACAGCCAAACGCACACTCACGCTCGCCGCTGTAACAATGGCCGCTTCCTGCAGGCTCGGGTCACAGTTACGTTGCGAGTCGCCGGTTTTTGAGCGCTCGAGAAGGAGCCAAGGTCTTACTCAACACCCAATCGTCACTCAGAGGACTTTTTCCTGAGAACTGCTTTCATATTTCTGCACCCGTTTCCTCCTCGTCATCTTTCAGGAGCGGCTGTAGCTCGCCGCTTTGCTGCTTCTCAATGCAAAACGTCTCGGTTCAATCAGATCTCAGATCTCTATCTGCTCGCAGAGCCGGAACAGCTTAAAACTCTCAAAAGTGGATTTTCTGGCTGCTGTTCAGGAATCACCTCATCGGGACTGACTCACAGGAGCCCGTTTTGATTAGTCTGATGCCTTTAATGCAGCCTTCTTGGCGTCTTTGTCGAGTTTGCTTTGAGTGAAAAGGCGCTGCTCTGTCACCCTCACAAAGCTCACAATGGCTCACATGAATAGATGAGTTTAACCCCTCGTTCCATACGCTCCATACAGGTCATCCCCTCTGACAACAGCTCCCTCGACCTTCTCAGAACAGTAACTTTATTTATGCAAAATTTTACCTTCACGCTATCATTTTTGAGCCCGCAGAGCTTCTTGAGCACACCAGAGAGAAACGTTAGAGCTAAACTGTAACCTTTTGAGCAATTCTACTGCACTTATCTGACAAATACCCTAGGTTGCTGTGCAGTACAGCTCATGCATGGCTTCTTGTTCTGCAGAGAGCATCAGATTTTATAGGAAGCTTCACAAAAACAGCGACATGCCTGATCATCTACTTTAGTGCTCCCCAAAAGGCGACTGAAGAAATGTTCAGTTCGCTCTTGTTGGCTCTGCAGCTGCTGTGACGGGCTGATGACTCTACATGAAAACATGGACCCCGAGCTGCGGCCCACGATGCTGTGAAACACGCCGCAGAGGCAGCGAGTCATTGTCAGCTGAAAAGCCAGCTGTTGATCTCAGCTAATGAGCAGTTTCCTCCTTTCCGGTGTGGAGATGATGATGGCCACACATCAGATGACCTCCACAGGAAAGCAGAGGAGCTGTCAGGTCGATCATCAAACAGCTGCGTTTGCTGCGTATTTATTTATTTATTCATTCATTCGTTTATTTGAACATCAGCATGTTCTGCTGTTGAATTTTGAGTTTACTTCTTATTAAATATTGAAGTGGCTCAGTGATGGTTTGTGAAGGGAGGATTTAATCCTTCAGTCCTTTGTGTTGTTTCTGCAAAGGTCACACTGACAGCAGCAATAAATAATAAACCTAATTTCAATTAATTATAGTTTTTAAATTATTATTTTAGCTTTTCGTCAAGTACAAACTGTTTGATTTGTTTGTTTTTTCATTTAAAAAAATTATGCATTTATCGATGAACCTGTCCTTTTAACATATTTCAGGGTAATCCACCACAGGTTACACAAACATGTCATTTTAGAATTAATTTTTTTTTTCATATTTCTTATTTGATTGAATTTATTTTATTTTAATATATTTTATGTTTTTATTATGTGTAGCACATTTTGTAGTATTTTACTTGATTGACTGATATACAACATTTTATTTCCTTCAACTTTTAATTTGTTAAAATACATTTTTACTATTTTATGTATATTTTCACTTTTATTGAGTTTTATTTAAATTCTAAATTAATGAGCTCCTTACTCCATACAGCTTTTTAAACGATGTATTTAGATTCTGAATTGCTTTAGTTCACTTGCTTTTTGCGTACTTGTTTACATTATTTAAAGTCATTCGGTATCTTATTTAATGAGGTATATATTATTCTATTTAATCAGCCATTATACTTAAGAAGATAACTGAAATAAATAAAGTTATCTCATCTTATCTAAGATGCTGTTTCAGACGACGACTCTGAATTTGTGTTAATAAAAAAAGAAATCCCCGTGTGGCAGCATTCAGTCCTTCGATCTGTGATTTCCTGATCCAGACTGTTCTTAGAAAGTCAGATTTAAAGTATCCCTGCTGTCATCTCTGCACTCAGATTGATAGTTTTCAAACTCTGACTATGTTTTGTGTTATCAGTTTTGAGCTTGTTGACCTCCTGCTTTCTCTCTTTGTCGCCTCTTCCTGGGATTTAACAGGACTTCTCTCTGCTTGTTTAGATTTACGGCCTCCTCGTTCGGGGGTTAAATGTGGTTATAAAGAGCCTGCAGCTCCCCTCCTCCCCTCCTGCCTTCGAGTTGGGTGACTGATGTCCTGATTAAACAGCGAGGGTGATTGATCCATCATATCCATCATTCGCCTGCCTCTGGCTCAGTATGGAGTCGTCCTTTTGCTCCTTTGTGCAGAATTCAAACCTTTGTACCGCACACGTGTGCGCTCCCCGGCGAGGGGGTGACACACCTAATTCAATCATCATCATCAGCTCAAATCTGATTCCTTCTGCATGTGTGTTTTAAATGTTGGGGGCAGCATATGTTCACTGTGTGTGTGTGTGTGTGTGTGTGTGTGTGTGTGTGTGTGTGTGTGTGTGTGTGTGTGTGTGTGTGTGTGTGTGTGTGTGTGTGTGTGATGTGTTCAGGTGTCAAAAGCAGGCTAAGATGTCACAGCCTCTCCCTCTTCCTGTGTTTCCCCCCTCATCCATCTCACTGACAGTGGCAGAAACAGTAGCCTCCCCGAGCTCTCCTGCCGGGCCCTCTGCGAGCAGCAGGAGGCCCCGCCTGCATGTATGGACGCCTTGTCTGGAGGAGAAAGCCTCTTCACAGCCGGGTTAACTTGTTGAGGACGCCCCACCATCTCCGGGTCGACCTCAGTGTGGATCTGAGTCCCAAACCCATTTGTCTGGTGGATAGTTTAACACCTATCTGCGGCCCCTTCACATTTTCCAGAGGTGTAAGAGATACTCAGACAAATGATCCGACAAATCCAAGCGGAGCGCTGCCAAAGGAGCAATTTCACCTCCACTTGTTTTATTTTTTAAAAAGTTTGGATTTGGCATAAACCAAAACAGTGTCTTTTAAACGAACAGGAGGAAAAACTAGCTGCTGGTAGACATGGCAGGGATCTGTGGACCTGCTGGAGCCAACTGAGGCTAATTAAACCAACCTCGGCCTGTTTTACATGTCCACCTGTAATGCACACTGGCAGAGGCTGTGGCCTCTGATGTCCTCCATTGTTCCAGTTTCAGAGACCTAACAGTCTGCATTAGGAGGCTGGAGGGGTGGCAGCTGCCTGTAATCACATTACTTTTGCAGTAATTTAACGAGTAACAAATTACTTTCTCCTGGGAGTCAAAACCTGATGTAATGCATTCAAAAAGTAGAAAGTGCAAAAATTCTGTGTAAGGTTGTTGAGACGGAGACTCACATCCTGTCGGGACTTACGGTAATTCATTTTATTTTTTGTGATGTAATTTTATTTATTTTTATTTTAGTCACTGGTTTTCAGACTCACAGTTAATAACTCTGTGTGTTAGTTTACTTTATATCTTTGTTTTGTTGTTTTTATTGAATTAATACATTATAGAGCCACAAAGTTTTTATGTTTTCAGCTTTTTTAGTAAGTACACTGAGTTTACATGCAATGACATTTGCTACATGAATAAAATTAGCATTAACATCGACACTGATTCATCCTTCGACCCCTGTGCGTTACAGCAATAATCAGACTCATCCGTTGTGTTTTGTTTTTAATCCATGATCTTTTGGCTCTAAACCAAACCAGTGAGTACAAACTTGAATCTGGACACAAAGCTGCTTCTTCTGGGTTCAAACCCGGCAGCTTGTAGCTACGCAGAACCTTTAGGTGATGTCGTCATCTCTCCGTGTCTGGATTGTTGCAGTCAGTGGATAAAATCACACTTCATCATCAGCTGCTTCAGGTCACTTCACCACTGCGGAAGTTTGTGTTTGGGGAAAAGACACATCACCTTGATAACAAGACAGCCATGTTTAGGGGTATATTTTTACATCTTGCAGATGATGAACCTTAATGAGGCTTATTGACTGAGATTTGAAAGCAGACTTTGGTATTAACTGCTGCCAATAGAAGATGATTAATCTTCTCATGTTAGTCATGCCTGTCTCTCATCGATTGATTGATTGTTCTTCTGGTTTTTAAAGCGATCGCTTTGGGTTTCCATCCATGAATTTTTAATTTTCTCTTTTGTGTGCTGGTGTATTTGTAAGTTATTGGGAGATATTCCATGGAATAAGGTTTTATTTTTATATACGCTCCGATATTTGGAGCGAATTTCTTCAAAAAGGTTGAAACAGTCGACATGACATGACCTCTAATAAAACAGAGACATCAGCCTTAAATGCCAGTTTGTAGGAGGAAAGAACAAATAAAAAGACCTGAGAGCAGATTTCTCTGTTTGTTTTAACCTGTCTAAAGTGCCAGATGGGTGGAGATAGTGGAAAAACAATACAATACAAGTGCCCTGCATTGAGACAATCACAGGAAAACAATTGAAAATCACTGACCACACACACACACACACACACACACACACATTTTTCTACCCCCACTTACATGGGAATCTCAGCAGGTCACAAAAACAGTAAGGACTAATTTGATAAAAGGTTTGGGACCCTGCTGTGTGGAGAGGGAAAGTGGGTAATGAGTTCCAGGCTCAGGAGGACAGGGACAAACGGAGAAAAAGGGATGAGTTAAAAGTTCATCCTGATTTACCTTCAACGTCACCGACGCCATAGAGACAAACCAGGAAGTCTAACCTGAATTAAATCTGACTAAGGCTCGTGGGGGAAGGATATTTTAAACTACAGGGAATTAAGTTGTTTAAACTAAGCAATAAAATCATGGGAAGGACAAAAACATGGCTAAATAGTCCAACAGACACTAGAACACAATAAAAAGCAAATCCGGGAAACAATCAGAGCACGGCACAGTCCGGTCCAAATGGTAGCTTCCGAAAGCTTCCACAGCCAGCGAGCAGTCCCGTCACCGCTCCATGGTGGCTCTAATCAAACCCAGCCGGAGCGTCCGGGTCACTTTTCCCACCGTCAGCGGTGTCCAGCACGCTGCGAACAACAATGGCAGCGTTTTCCTTCATTCTTTTTTTGTCTCTCCTCTAATGTTTTTATGCACACCTGTGAAAGAGCTGATCACACCTGCACCTCTAAATAATTATGCATTCTAAAAACAGCTAAAGGCAAGTAAAATAAAGCAAAAGAAATCGAGTAAAAAGTTTAAAGCCGTAAATAAACGTGCAGATAGGCGTCTTCATGTACCTGTAAGCATAAAGCTGCACATCAGAGATGCAGCAGGAAGCCTTTGCTCGCACAGATCTGTAATTATCATATCAGTGACAGGTAGAAAAAAGCATTTTCATTTTCTGAGATCAGCAGGCTGATAGCAGCAGAACCAGAGGGCTGCAGACTTTAGGACATGAAAGACAATCTATTCACTTATCCACACAATGGGGCTGCACGCCCCCCGCCCTGATTCATATTCAATATGGAGCTCGCTGCTCCTGCATGAGAAGGCCTCTGCTGTCAGACTCTCTGCTGAAACACTCGCTCCCTCTCCAGGGCGCAACTAAACTCGGGCGGCCCCCTCACCTCCGAAGACAAACCTCTGAGCCCTGCAGGCTTACCTGCTCCTGTGGAAAAGGGCAGGAAAGTGAAGCTCTGTAAAAGCCGTGCTCTGGAGAGCTGTTAGCCAAAGACGCTGATGTTCAGGACAGTAAATTAATTCAGGTGTTTGCCAAGCTTCAAAGATGTGCATGTGCACTCTCGTATAAAAGCCTTGAGGGACAGGTGCGTTGGAAAACTCACTCCCAGGGCCAATGAAAACGCTCCCAATGTTTAACTTGATGTTTTTCCCCCAGAGTTTGAAAAGTTCTCCTTCAGCAGATATCAGCTGAACTTAAACATCCTGAATAGCAGATCTATTCTGTTCATTTTCCAGCTCTGTGTTTTATTTTTGGACTCTACTTCAGCAGCTTTGCATGATTCACAGTTCAAAATAATCCTTCTTTAGTTTAGTTCTCAGTCTTCAGTTCAACCTCTATCTGAAACAAGGAAGTTTATCAGCCTTCTTCCACCTTTAAACCAACTTTCTCGTGATTAGCTACTTCTCACAAAGAGAAGGTATAGGCATAATCCTTCTCTATGACATCACACAGATCAAAGAGTAGAAAAAACTTTGTGAAACTAAGTGTTCAGAGCAGTCTGAAGCCCAAGCTTTGAGCTTATACAAATACTGACCACATTATTGGAAACAGCTTTAGTAATGTTTAATGTGAACATCCACCTTTAGAACAAGAGTTATGCCACCCTCAGCAGGATACTTGAGGGTGTGTTTGCCTGTGCTTGAAGACTTGAAGTCATTTAGGTGCACCTCTCAGGATGCCCTGTAGGGGGAGCATGGATATATCTGGCCTGTTGTGGGAAGTTCCAGTTGCACAAAAAGTGGGTATCATGTTTGCTAGTTTACTCTTTGCTTTTCATGGATGTTCCAGTCTTGTTGGCTTCATTCATTCAGCACCTCCAAATCTGAAGCTGTGGGTTTCATCCAGAACAGGGAGGAGTTTCTGCATCAGTGAAGGAGTTTAAGTTTGAGAGTGAAACAGGAGATTATGTTAAAGATGATCTGTGTTCCCACCCTCACCTGTGTCCTCGAGCTTTGGGTGGTGACCAAAACGAAGGAGGTCACAGATTTCCTGAAAAAGATAAAATAAAAGATGTCTGGGCCCAGCCTTAGAGAGGAGAGCTGCTACTCCTCCACAATGAAAGGAACTAGGTGGGATGCTTCAGTATCCAACCAGGTGCTTCAGGAATGTCCAGTCTGGAAAGGTGATGTCTCAGGTGGTTTGGGAATATCTAAGTGTCTCATCAGAGGAGTTGGAGGAGGTGAGGGAGGACACTCTTTCCTACATGGCTGCCTCTTGATCAGATAAGTGGTAGAGGATGGATGGATGCATGGATAACATCTGTTTCTGCTCTGTTACAAAAAGGCTCTGATAAAGTCTGTAACACTGACAGTCTGAGGAGGTTTTTGAGGCGTGTGAGTCAGTGAAAGCTCAATCCTGACACACTTCCTGCAGAAAGGAGTTTGAGTCCCCAGAGATCTGAAGGCAGTGACTAATCAATTCTTGTGCATTTCACAGCCCTTTTCTCTTTCACTCCCACTTGGCACTCATCATTTCTTTCCCTCGCCTCCCTCAGACGTCCCCTGACTCATTTAGTATCCTCTTGGTGTTGGAATTTGATTAGTCAGCATTCCCCGAAGACCTCACAGCCACGTCGGGTCGCTCCTTTGGGCCTTTTCTTTCTGCTGTGACTGACGGCTGTATGGAGCGGGATGAGCGCCGTGACTCCGGCTTTTTAAGCTGCTGATTGGGGCGTGCCCAGTGGCCTCATGACACCTGATGAAATGTGGGCGAGGCAGAGGTTTTTAGCACTGTCATGCCAAATAAATGATGCCAAGTAGTCCATTTAAAAGCACAACAGCAAATACAAGAGGTTATTTTTGGGGGGGAGGTCACAGTGGCTCATCTGAGGACAGCATGGTCTAATGATTTTGACCTGCAGTGTTAAACTGTATATACCTTTATACACATATGTAGAGGATTAAATACCATTGAATGCAGCAGAAGTGACCCATACGCCATGCACAGATAGAGGTGCACAAGCTCACTGACAGCCCTGCAATTATCCTTCCTCTGCACCGGCATAATGTTGAAAAATACCAGCGTTCCCTGCAGCAAATATGGCCATTTATCACTTTAAAACTTAATCAAATATACACTAACTACATGCCCTTGATCAAAAATGCACATTTGGCTCCTTTCGTTGAACACTCTTGGCAAACACAAACTGTAAGTTATCTAATTAGCTGGCTGAGAGTCTCCAGGCGCTCTGGATGCCAGGCAGTGCTACTGTAAATACACTTTCACCATCTGGACTGTGTGACTGTCGTCTCTCTGTTTCCTCCGTGACCCGAGGTAGCCTCCTGATAGGTGGGAACAGCATGCCAGGCATTGGACAGCTGTCTCTGTCTTTCATTTCCCTGCAGTGCCATCCTTTACAATCAGGAAGTCCTCACAAAGTTCTACAACACAGAACAAAACTTCAGCTGCTGGCTTTGTGCGTTCAGACCTGTTATGCCTTTTTAAACTCGGCTTGTCAGTATCCGTGTTGCATGGCAGGGTATGTGACCTATCGCTGACCCTTCGGCCACTTTCCTGTCCCAGGTTAGCTGCTCGGCCTCTGGGGAATGCGTGCCACCCACAGCCTCCAGGAGACAGAACATATCTGCCCCGACCTGGGGTAAATCAAGAGTTAACAAGCTCTCTCTCATTAACACTTTAAAGGTGCTGCCTGGTAATAAAACCTGTTCACGACGCCCCTGCAGGCTTCTTCTCGAACAATATACTCCCTGTATTTTCTGCAGTGCGTTCACATTTACTGCTATTATAACATTAGTCTAAAATGAACCTCGAAAACACCAGATGACAGGAAAATCAGTCAGTGAGGAGGAGGAGTTGTAAGACCTCTGCTTTCATTTGAGCTTAAGAGACAAAAGCAGCCATCACAGCTTGTGTTAAAAAAAAAAACCTGCACGCGGAAAAACCACGCTAAAAGGTATTACCACGCAGCACAAGTTTATCACAAAAACCACTGACCCAGCTGATGAAAGTTTGGTGAGAAAATGGACTTGACTTGTTTAGCACATAAATATAATAAATGAACTCCTCTTTAATAATTTGAAATGATGTCTATGAACAGGTATGAGATATACAGATAAATTAAGACACAGAAACTACAAACAATAGAGGACACAATATATTTGGTTAACTGTTTGTATATTAATCACTTTGATCCAAATGATAGCCTTCATGATGCTATAAAAATGTTATGCTAGACATTTGTTTTACAGGGGGGCTACCTGTTAGCAGATGGAGGAAAATATGGATGTTATAACTTATGTTTCAAGTGTTGGCTAAATTAGCAAAAGGCTAATTGTAACTAAAGTCATATTTACACTGATGTTAGTTAGCAGAAAGCTGGTTTAACCTACACTGACTAAAATTTAAGCTAAAGTTAATCAAGTATAACCTGAATAATGAAAACAAAGGGGCGGTTCAGTTAGCTATGGTCTATTAATCCACTACTAGCATGCTAGTAACACTGCATTAGATATGATAAAACAACATTTTTAGCTAGATAAGAACCTTTTCTCTTTTACGATTTCCTGATAAGCTAACTTAAATGTTGTGTAACAACTTTGAGTGACCTAACTAAACATATAACTCAAGCTATTACATAACCGGTTGTAGTTACCACCACTAAAATTTACCTTAAATATGCTAAAGCTTATTACCATCAGTCATATCTAATTACCAAATTTTAATTTACTGTGAAAAATATTAGACTAGCTTTTATGGCTAACATACAAGTTGATCTGAAAACAGCATTACATTAGTCCCAGTAAACTATAAGATTATGAGCAAAGTTAAAACTTATTTGAGCTGATATGTCATGAATGAATGGTGCTGATTTTTTTTTATTATTATATCTGCAGCTCATTTAGAGCCCTGGCAAAGAAAAGCGTATTTAAAAAGATGACTAAGCACAATAACTGATGTCATGTTCACACAGGCCAGTACTGCGAAATGCTAAAACATCAAAGCCTAATTAGCAATGCAGTGGAGATGTCACACATCTTCCACATCATTTTATTAGCATTATACATCATGAGGAACATGCACTGTCGTCACACCCCACAGCTCTGAAGCCCCTGCAGTTGGATAGAGCCATCTGGCCACGGGATCATACATATTCAGAGAGGACAACCTGACATAACGCCCACAGCCTTACCACCCCTCACTGAACCATAACGTGTCACCTGATATATCTAGATCACCTTTAACTAATCCACTGGCGAATCAGGTGTGTCTGCAGAGCTTCAGTGTTTATGATGTTTCTTTTTCAGGTAGCTAACTGTGTTCAGTAGTGATTTCTGACCACCAAGGGTGGTCACTGGAGGGGTGACCACCATCTCTGTAGGGGTCATACTACCATCTGCTACTGTCATACTTACAGTGGATGGAAGTCTCTCAGCTGAGTTTCACTCTTCCTCATGACGAAGAGAAGCTAAATATACCATGTTCTGCCACAACAGGAGGCGGCAGTGATTTAGGCTGTGAGGTGTTATAGATCCAGCACCCCAGTGAACATGAATAATCCCTCAACCAGCTGGCACTGCCCACCATGCCTGTTTCCTTCATGACCAGCCTTTTAGCTGTACACACAGGAAAATAAAGGCCCCAATAGGAACCTTTTACACATGGATGCTGTGGAAGAACTCTTTTCTTCCACAGCCTGTTCAGGAAAGTCCTGTATGAACCAAACTAGTTCAATAAAGACTCCTGTAAAAACAGTCTGTTCTCACTCTCGACGGTTAACATACCGACGATTTGTCATGTCCCGAGGTGTTCCATGGGAACACGAAAGGTGACCTTCCACGTTCCTATGCTACACACCAGATTGTGGATGAAATCGAATAGACGCTCCTGCAGTAACACACGTTCCAGCCGTATATTCCAGCCCTAACCATAGCCTTATCCCTACTCTTAACCACCACGTTAATCGGGTTAGATAGTGTTTTCCAAAACAATTTCAGTAAAATAAACGTACATGTGTAGATTCATTCCAAACTCGTAATATAGGGACGTGTTGGGTGGCCGAAAGCGTTATTTTATATTTGTCACCTAGCGTAAAATGTTACGCTTTCAGAATGAGAACGTGTTGGTAAAAATGTTTCTTTAGGACTTTTAGAATAAATAGTTCTATATCTATCAAATAAGGTCATCAGGGGTATCTTGAGGTTCTATCCAGAACCAAATGTGGTTCTTTTAACTGTTTCAATAACAAAACCATTTTTCCCACATAAAACCTTGTTTGCACAGCTCTTTTAAAGAACCAATTTAAAGAACTGTTTCCTTAAAGAAGCTCCTAAGGTAGCCTAAACTATTTTTTTTAGAATAAACTATTGTTCAAGTATTTCAAATAACATTAAAATCACTAAAAAGGCATATTTAAAGAACAAATATCTAGACAGGTTCTATGTGAAACTGACTGGTTCTGTAAAAAAATATTTAAATAGGTTCTTTAGGAATTTTTCCTTCAAATGTTTTTACAGAAAACCTTTAGACCAATGCCATAAAAGAAAGAAACACAATGTTTACAGCCCGAGTTTGCAAACCAATGGCAAGTTCTTTGTCCATCATTTATATACAGTGTATGCATCACCTTCCACTCGTACTAATGTGACCATAATAGACTAAGAAAAACACAGAAAGTCCAAAAAATAACGTGACTGTTATTAATTTATTATTATTTATTATTATGCACAACTTCAGAGTTGTACATTTGAACAGACAGCATCTCTGTTTCCCCACAAATCTCCACCTAATAATCAATAACAACACAAACAAACTGTGTTTACTGCTATGATGGATTGTCATCTTTAGGAAAGGCAGTGACAGGCGAACAGCTGTATTTATCCTGCAGAGATTTAATGAAGGAATCCCCACATTTGAAGCAGCGTTGTCCACAGAGCTGCCTCTACATTAAGTCTCTTTATTGATTTCCTCTGTGGAATTTTTTTCCTGCAAGATCATCAACACTGTGACTTTGGGCTGCTCTAAGGGATGGAGGGGAAGTGAGAAAAGAGACGAAGAAAAAGGGGACGAGGAAGCAGAAACTGAAGGTAAAAGATTAAGAGACAAAGGAGAAATGGCGAGGAAGAGTCACGGGATGACAGATGATGCAAGCGGGAGGGATTTGTGGGTAATGAGGGCGAGGAGCAGAGGAGGAGCTGATCGATAGACAGAGGGATCAATCTGTTGCCCAGAGAGGAAGACCGATCAGGATAAAGGGCGCGTTCATCATCAGTACAGGTACAGACACACGCGTGACTTCAGAGGCTTGTTTTAACACAACCCTCAAGCTTCATCAGCAGCTGCAGGTTTCCTCCTGTAAACTCCTGTTTTCACGACCTGGCCGTGACCTCACAAACAATTAACCTGCCAAATATACGAGATAAACCCCTAATCACAACAGGCCTGCTTGTGTGACCTGACTGAACACACACACACACACACACACAGTGATATGGTGTCGCGTCGCTGTGCTCTGTCACAACACTGGATGCTCCTGAGATAACAGGGCAGCTCCTCCTTCTCCTCAGCAGCTGTTCTTCACCCAGCTGGGTGGTCACTCACGCAGGCTCGTGGACTTTTAATCTTTTGAGTCGATGTTTGTTTTTAAAATTAGACGATGAATCTTTTATTTTCTGCAGTTCCTGTAAGGTCCACTAGAGGCTCCAGCAGTGAGTCAGTCCCCATAGACTCCAATGTTAAACTAGCCATCCCTGCCTTAACAGCTGCGTGGGGGAGAACGTTTGAATAACTCACCTTTTTGAATTGTGTTAAAGCTTACAGTTTGCATTATTAGGGGCGTGGCCTCTTTGAGTGACTACAGGAAGAAGCTTGTTTACTGAAAAATTCCCAATCATTATTTATTTGAGTTTCATATCATAAAAGTGTGATTTTAATTTGTCTTCGTGGGTCTTATTTTTATTCTTGAAATTTGCTTTAGCTGTTTTTCACTTTTTTTCTATATTTTTCCTGTAAATATGAGGCTTTTTTGTCTATAAATTGTATTCGGCTTTCTTTCTTGTAAATTTTTAAATTAAAAACACATTTAAAATGGACTCTAAGGATATTTCACTAAGGAGTCCACTCTTTCTGCCAGCTTTCCTCTCTAAAGCATTTTTATTTCACTGTAGGTTAAAATGAGCCTCTGCAAATTCCTGACAGTGATTCCAGAGGACGACGCCTCTGGCTGTGCTTGGCAGCTTCTCCGTATTCATGTTTATTACCGTCTGACATCATTTCCTCCCAGTGGTCCCAGCCGACGGCTAATTATAGCAGCAGTATCCGATCTCACCTTTGATTATGAACACTTAAAAAAGCTCTGCAGCCTCTGCAGCTTTTTTTTTGTTTGTCTAGAGTTCATTATTTGAATTTCAACAACTTTATCCAGATGTTGCTACTGCGCTGTGAAATGAAGCCGTTAAAAAATATTTTCTGCTGATTCTTTCTTTTAAATATCGGATGTGAAACATAAAGCATTGACACTGAGAGTATTTAAAGATGTTGTTTGAAGAGTAAAAGCCTGTTTAAGGACCAGTTTTAAATGCTTGACATTAGTGGTGCAATGGATCAAAAACCCAGTAGCTTTTGTAATAGCTTTAGCCCGGTCGGACTGGGCAGCAAAGGGCTGCTTAAATACCGCAAACTCCTCTGCTCCTCATTTGGACCGCTAGCGCTGGCCATAACTATCACTTGACAGACCCACCACGCGCACCACACACATAATTTTTTTTCTTCTTTTTCGAATCTTCGGATCACGTGCATGCCGAAGCGAGGAGTGGGATCGGTTCGGATTACGGCTCAACCGTGATCCGTTGCACCACTACTTGATATTGTATAAAAATAAATATATTCTGCAGCAGATTTAGCTGATACCTCTAGTTGCATTTTACTAACACTTCTTTAATATTTTTTAATTTTCTCAAGTCATTAACATAAAGAAACTCCGGGTAAATTGAATGTGATGTCTTAATATAGTAGCAGATGTTTTGGGGGTTCTTTTGTGCAATTTTTCCTAAAATATATAATAAAAACTATCAAGTAAAGATCAAACATGTCGAAATTTTATAATACAAATAATTCATGAATCATCTTGTTGCACTGAAGTTAACTTATTTTAAAGGTGGTGGCTCAGGGGGGCCCCAACAACAACTCTTTGCCCCTGGGGCCTCTCAGAAATTGAATCCTGCCCTGTCTGGAAGAGCAGTTAATCAGCACATTACTGTAAACTCAGTAGGGAGGCACAGTGACTCACATTGAGCTGTGCTGAGCACCTGAAACTTTCTCAAGGTGTAAAGGTGGGGAAAAGTCTGAGCCCTGCTGACACTGGAGGTCACGATGCTGCTGAACAGTTGGCACATTTTTTCGCCTTTATCTTCATGTTGTCACTCCAGCTCCGCAGGGTTCCTCACCTTTGGAAGGAGTCCATCATTATACCTCTGCCAAGAAAACCAAACTCCAAAGGCACTTAAAGACTACAGGCCTGTGTGAGTCAGTTGTTAGGGATGGGAACTTTGGGTGTGGACCCACTGTTACAACAGAAGTGTGCAAAGATTTTAGTATGACTAGTTTGTGTTGGGTTCTTCCCATTTACATGAGCCTCTCAACTTTCACAACACTGCTGGTGACTTACTGACTTATCTGCACTGAGGTAACCAGTGTTACCTACACACTCACCTTCACGCTTTAAACCCAGACAAAAACTGCAGTTCCTCTAATGTCCACTTGAGGAGTGTAGGAAAATAAAAGCGCTTACTGGAACTTTCTTCAAAAGGATTTCATGCAAATTTTAGTTCCACAAAGAAATGTTCTCCTTCAAATAACCTTAAGGAAACACCTCAAATAGGTTCTTTGAGACACCGTAAATAGTGTGAAACTCACACCGAGCACTTTCACTTTGGAACACTGGACGCTGATACTTTGAAATGAAATGCCGGCTTTTGTGTGGCCTCTCATTTAAGAATGGCAGCATGTACTGACATCTTCATAAAAGCACGCACGTGCAGCCTCCTGCATGCATCTTTCCCAGCCATTGTTGTGTTTATGGCTGTATTCAGATGCTCCTGCGGTGGGAATCTCACAGTCAAGAAAACAAAAGACACAGAAAGAAAGTCGCCGCTGTCATCCTTCGAGCTCTGTGGTCACCCTCTGGTCAACGTGTTATTTTCATTACTGGACGGTGGCCAGCTGGCCGCCAACAGACAATAACACGCACAGACAGTGGACACACGAGGAGAGACAAGTTGGAGCTCCGTCTCCAAAACAATAGACATAAATATAGCAGCCTCTGGGAAAAAGAATACAAACGCTGTGTCCATCCCTGCATCAAGGAGCGACGCCCAGTCCTGCGTTTCCTGTTCCCCAGCCCCCCATGCAGAGAGGTGAATGCTGGGAGAGCCTTCCTCCTCCAGCACCAGCCCCTCCAAACCTGAGAAAACTACTTCAGATTCACAGGCCACACTCTCTTTACTTAGATCACTTCAACTTATTGTTTTGTTGCAAAGATATTCCCAGGCACAGAGAGCCAGTGGACGACCCTAATTAGTGTTTCCTTAGTTATTTGTTTGGGTCCACAACCAATAAGAAGTCCTTCCAACCTCCAAAGAGGCTCCACATCTTCCTGCAATAGCTGCACTGTGAGTCAGTACAACAGTGATTACTGTGGCTGAACTTCGTTACTTCAAAACTGTTGTTTATGACTTCAAAGACTTTGTTAGGGTGCCAAGTTAAAGGCTGTGATTGGGGATGAAAGTTTTCCTGTGATGTCAAAGTTACCACCTTTGTGGAAAACTGAAATTTTAATGTATCAGGTTCAATTTTACTAAATGACACGTTAAATGGTGTTCTTTACCATATTCAAGATGCCCAAATTAGCATCTTTGTTTTTTTTGGGATATGCTAAAAAACAACCAACTATGTGCGTTTAAAATGCTTCCTGCACCCCCTGAAAAAACTCAAAATACAAAACAAAACCCCAATTTCTTGAGGTCTGTTCGGACCCATTCATGAGGAGGTGATGAGTCGCTCTGTGATGTAGTGGTTAACACATTCACGGATCCTCAGTTGGTGTTCCAAGTTTAGGTAAATGGGAACGTTGCATGAGTAATGGCGTCTGGCGTTAAATCAGTCTGCTGCGGTGACCTCTGAACAGCTGAAAAGGCCATTTAGAACAAATTTGATTAAAAAAGGATGGATAATTTCATTAAAAAAGAAAAAATCTAAATGAGCAGGTAGCAAAAACAATGACAGATGTTTAATCAGTTATCTAAGCGTTGGGTAAAACCAACCAGCTTAAAAAAAATAAACAGCTAACATAACAAATAGCTAAAACTAGGCTAGCTAAGGGATTTAGTCACATCTTCACGATAAAAGTGAACTAGCTAAAATTTTACCATAAAAATTTAATAATTCAGTTTTAATTCGGATACTTGTGTTAAACACTTTTACCAACTTGTGTAGTATGTGATATTTGATAGCTTATTTTTCGCTCAGATAAAATGTGATGTGTTGCTCACACATCATGTGAAAAATAAAGTTTTGAGTCAGGTGACTAAAGACTAAAACACCACATGATTCAGGAGCAGGTAGAACCTCTTTTAGCAGTAATGACTTGCAGTAGTGGTTTTCTGTATGAGTCACTCACATAACAGTGGAGGAATTTTTTCCCACATTTCTTTAAAATGTTCCTTAAGTTTTTTGAAGGTTGCAAGACCTTGTCTATGCAAAGCTCCCTAAAGGTCCCCTGCAGCATTTCAGTCATGGGGAGCACTGGAATCTACCCATGAGAAACTCAGAGGATGATGGGAAAGCTGGTTAACTCATCTTCTGGTGGCGGGGTAACATCAGCTGTGCTTCATGAAGGATAAACTTGCTGTTTTACATCAGAATAGTCACAATGTTACACACCAAGTCCCATTAACCTGAAATGTTCCACCCGGCACTGTGTCATGCACTAAAACCTTCCAAGATCCATCTTTTTGAGCACTCATCAAGTGGGCGAGAGGGTCTGGTTTGCCCGGGACGGGTCGCATCCAATTAAAACATCATCAGTGAACCAGTTAACCACCATTTGGACTGAGAGAGCCGTAATGGCTTGCAGTAGTGGTTTTCTGTATTAGTCTCTCACATAACAGTGGAGAAATTTTGTCCCGCACTTCTTTAAAACGTTCCTTAAGTTCTTTGAAGTTTGAAGGAATTTGTCTGTGCAAAGTTCCCTAAAGGTCCCCCTGCAGCGTTTCAGTAATGTGGATCTCTGGAATTTGAACGGGCCGTTTCAACACGTTGATTATTTTCTGTTTCAGTCATTCTGTTGTAGATTTGCTGCTGTGCTTGGCATCACACAACATCACACTGGAACGTCCACTCCGGGGAAGATTGTAGCACTGTGATAATACATATGAATGCTCCAGACTGGCAAACTGTCAGAACTTCTGCTTTTATAGATAATCAGTGAGTGTATTTGACTGATTGACCTGAAAACTACTTACCATTAATCCTCTGCAAGCAGAAACAGCCGACTTTCTTCCAGTGAAGAACTTTTTTTCACACGACTCAATTTGTTATATGTTCATTGCATTTATTTTTAGCTGCTGCAGTAAAATAATCTCTGAGCTTTGGGACACATAAAGACCATCTTATGTTGGGTAATGGATTTGGTCATGCGGCTAGCTAAATTAAAACTGGTAAAGCAATCGATGTCGTTGCACCTGGCAGTGAGTACAAGCATGGAAAAATGTGATTTGAGACATAAAGCATTTGACTTGAATAAAAAATATTATGACAACACTGAATTTTATGTAACTATTGGTGCTGGTTTGCAGTTTCAAATCCAATCAGATGAGCACATAATAATAAGCATGTGTGAATAAAAAAGGCTGCGAAATACGACCAGGGAAACATTGGGAACGGTCGATTCCAAAGATTTTATTATGTAAACAGAGACTTAAAGTGTCAGCTTTCTGGAAAAGTTCGTTTTGGTTTGAATCCCTGCGAAGTCGAGCTCGGGACTGAACCCTAGCGCTGATGTTTTTCTCATTGTGCAGCACTCAGAGGCTATTTTGCTGTTTTTCCAGAAGCTGTTTGATCGCCAGCGTGGTGAGGTCAGGAGCTGGCGAAGCTGTTTTAATTCCCATGGTTAGATCATTGGATCACAGCAGTGACTCTGTGGGCCGCTGCTTTCCCCAAACACACTCACACACAATGCAATAACACACCCCGAGCTGTGTGCACATCACTGCAAGGGGAAACACAGTCAACACGGCCTCTGGAAATCAGAAGAAACTGAAAGTCCGGCAGCAGGAGGAGGAGGGGGTGGGTGACGGCGGATCTCCAGAGGCCGTTTGCTGTGGCCTTTGCATCTCTGGGTCACAGGTTCAAGGCCCAGGTGAGGCTAAAAGAAGCAAAAAGCCACAAGACGGACACATCCGACATCCAGAGTACCATCAGCAGACGGCTCAGATTTGTTTGGAAGTCGTTCTGTTTATGGTACAAACTGAGGCACATCCCCAAACAACAATCTTGGCTTCCTGTCACATTGTTGTGTCTCATTTTAAACCGCTCGGCCAAACTCATCTGACTGCAGAGGCATGTTCTGAGCTTTGACACATCGACAAATGGCTTTAATACATCGATATGTGCCTTAACAGGATTACCACCAGATCTAGCACTTGTTTACATCCTTTCACACACACTTTTGCATATTGTTATTTATCTTTAAATTAGGATCACATAAAAACAGCACCTTTCAGCAGGTAACAAAAGTATGAAGCTACTTTAATCACTCATCGATCGCTCACGTAGTAGAGGTGGGCAGATCAATACTTTTTTCCTCCATCTCCAAGTTTAGTATGAAGATCACTATTTTTTTTATTTATTTAATGAAACAGTATAACTCAAACTATGAGAAACATCTGAACCTTTTTTTGTTTGACTGTCACGCATTTTATTTCCAGTCTATTAAACATTTAAACAATAGAAGTTGACCCAAAGTGTTTACGAGACAGGCACATCAAAACACACTGATCTCCCCTATACAAGCCGCCTTTATAGGTTAAAAGTAGGGGTGGGTTTCGATAATGGATTTTCCGATTAAAATCGAATTTAGCTTGAATAAAGCGATATCAATTCATTAAATCCTGAATTGATTTTTAAATATAAATGTATTTTGCCAGAAACGCAAGAATCTCACGTTAAACCTCTTAAAACTATTTCAACAACCACCAAACAGCTAAAACAGTAAATGAGAGCAGGTAAACTTCCACACAAAGACATAAACACAAAGCACAGACCCGCCGAGGTATCAGAATCAGTGAGTTGTTGGCTTTCTCACCAGACGGCACGGACACGATCACGCCGTTGGGACTGAAAGCAGAACCTCACAGATTCTGAAGCCGCAGGTTTTGTCTCTCTCCAACCAAAATTGACTGAACCAGCAGCAAAAGAAGATCAAAACTACGGTTTGATGAACTTCATCATGAATTCCCTCTTAGCTGTGCTGTTTTGCTGCAACCACAATAAAATCACACTTCCTGCACAGCTCTCTCTTTCTCTCAGTGTACTTCAATAACAGTTTCCCATCTCAAATCTCTGTTTTCTGCATTATTCGCTTGCTTATTGCTACCATTGTTTACAGCGCTGTCAGACGCTATTTTTTTAAATGACTTAGCCTAATTTCTGCTGCTCAATATCGAAGAAATATCAACCTTTTAAAATTATGCATAATTGCAAAACGCTGTGTCTCTAATCAAACCTCTGCAACTTTGCTCTGCTTCACTGCAGCAGCATCAGGTAATGTTTATATGTTGTTTCATGGTTTTCTTCTGTTTTTGTTCTACTGCAGAATATTTTTAAGGTTACTTTGACACAAAGGCATCTGTTGTGATGCTTACACCTCTGATGAAGTCTCACAAGTGTCATTACTGATAAATGATCAGAATTACAATATTTCTGACTGTCTGTGTCAAAATTGAATTGAATCAATTCGAATCGTGGATCGAATCAAATCGATTCTAGAAATCAATGACGATGCCCCGCCCTAGTTAAAAGTATCGGTAATACCTAAATTTGCAGTATTGCACAGCCTATCGTGGAGTCTCTGCATAGCATCAGGCTCTATGATGACTTCTCCACATTAGTTTCTAACATCTTTGGTAAATGAGGGATTTCAGTTTGCTGCTTTGATCAGCTGAGTGTAAAAATACAGATGTGAACCTTTTAAAATTAAACCTGCAGCAGGGTGAAGTCTGCATGATGTGAATGGCTCTGACTACTTCCTGAATCTGTGTATTTACACAGTATGTGCTCTGCTGATTTGCTGTTTTTAGTGACGGATAAAGCTGCTGCTGATATTGGTGCAGCGCTTCCTGCATGTGTTTCATAATTAATGTGATTTAATGTGAAGGCAGTGTCTCAGTGGTGGCCTTCACCGGGTAAACAGCTCCAGGATATGATGACAACACTTTCTCTCAAAAATCAATTCAGAGGCTTTTTTTTTTTTTAATTTGTCAGGAAAACTGAAAAATCTCTGGGATAAAAATGTTTTTTTATCTCCTCTCAGAGGTCACAAAACAACTTTTTTAGTTTTTGTTATTTTAGTCACCAAAGCAGAAAAAACAACTGAGATTTAAAGCCAACCTCAAAGTGTTTCAGTACCTTTATGATTTTCCGCTATCAACCAATCAACTCATAAAAAAAATCGGTTTCCAGCTCTATTTTGGATCTTGTTTACTTATTGTCCGATCATGTTTACGTGGATGGGAACCTGAGGAGACTCCTCTCTCTGCTCGAATCTCTCGGTCGCTCTCCGTCTCTGTCAGAGGAAGATCATTGTGGTCCAAAATAGTCCTTTTGTTGCCCGTGGAGGAAGTGATGTGGTGGTGGAAGTGGAGGGGGGAGTGCTGAGAAAGGAGTGAGGTCATGAGAAGGAGAAGTGACCTTGGAGGCCATCGCACACTCAGGTTCCCACAAACACACAGAAACACACAATCCAGGTCACATCAGAGAGAGAATAAAACTTTTTTATTCTTCGAATAAAACAGGAAATTCGGCGAAGGAAACTTTAGATTCAAGACTTTTAATGCAGACGGTTCAAACAGCGACATTAGTAAATAAAGAATGATTCTTTGCTTTTGTAAAACATCATCTGACTGGTTGCATTGTGTCTAATGTAGGCACCCACAATCTTAAACACTATTATTTACTATGTATATATCGTTGTGTATTCAGCGTGTTTTGAGCTACAGTGCACTGATTGCAAGATTTCCTTCCTTCATACCGACTCTTGGAGTCATTTGTGTTATATTTAGCGCTAATGATTATGCCTTGAAATGTGGAATACAATCCTTTGCCATCAGACTCTGGTCTTTGGCATCAGTGAGTAAAAGCTCATCTCAGATTGGATATCAAGTTCACGATTTCAGTGAGTTCAGCGTGCCACGTTACTCTGAAAGTCGAATAATCACAAAACTTCCCCCAGAAGTGCTGCCGGATCCCCTCAGGTGTGAGCTGAGGGTGTATCTGTCTCCTGCACGGACGGCCCTGTCACCGCTCCCTCTCATTGACGCCGCCTCCCTCGTCACATCACCGGCTTTGTAGAGCCGCCACCTGCTGTGATGTCACCATCTGCAGCTCATTTACCTGTCAGGACACTCCCTCACAGAAATAAACGGATACCAGCGCATTAATTACAGACGGGGAGCGGCTTGACTTAAAATGACTTTACTGCTTCTTATCGGTGGAACAACAAAAGAACTGGAAAGATGACAACCTCAATCTCACACACACACAGGCACACACACACACACACCTTGTAATTAGTGACATAGAGGTGATGATGAGGGGAGGAAGGATTCACATGGAGATGGTCTGACAGCTTCATCAGTTCCACCACAGTGAGGACAGATGGCTCGACAACCACCACACACACACACACACACACGCTGGGCTTGGCGAGGCTGACAGCACACACACACCCCTTTCGGAGGAAACTGTTTATTCTGCCCATGAGAAGCTCAGAGGATGATGGGAAAGCTGGTTAACTCATCTTCTGGTGGCGGTGTAACGTCAGCTGCGCTTCATGAAGGATAAACTTGCTGTTTTACATCAGATTAGTTACAATGTTACACACCAAGTCCCATTAACCTGACATGTTCCACCCGGCACTGTGTCATGCACTAAAAGCTTCCATGATCCATCTTTTTGACCTCTCATCGAGTGGGCGAGAGACTCTGGTTTGCCTTATTTTTATTGGAAATGAAAAAATACACCTGAAACATGCTGTAACATTTGATTTTTTACTGTGTTAACTCCTTATTGCGTAAAGTAAAAATATCAGCCTGGTACCTAAATGGAGGTAAAAAAGAGCTGTCATTGGCCACCTGCTGATATGAGCCTTGAAAGTTTCCCAGAATGCACTTTTTTAGGTTTTCTCCAGCACATTATCAGTAAACATTGAGTCTACTAAATCTTGCCTCTGCTCAAAATCATAGACATTAAACTGCTGGAGTAAACTAAGATATATTCCTGATACTGATGCTCAGAGCTGGTTGGAGGAAGAAAAAGAAAAGTCATGTGGAACAAAAGCCAGATTGTGTCTACATGGTTATAAATATCTTTGCGATCGTGGTTGAACTGTTTCCAACGGTCCTTATCGCAGTGAGAATTTAATCTCACCAGAAACGTGATCTTGGCCCGCAGAGGAGAGCGCGCCGGTAATCGCTGCTTCTCCTGAGCGTGCAGAGCGACGTGGGCCGGGCGGCCCTTTCCCTGACTCTGCCGTGTGGACATCAGGAAATAAATCACCATCAAAGGCCGCTCGGCACAATCAGCCCCAGATGGTCTGTGAGCCTCTCAGCTGTTTGAGAAATGTTGAAGTAATTAACAATTAGCAGTTCAAAGAGAGGCCGATGGGCCGAAGCAGACCAACCAGAACGAGTGTGCTCGGAGAGGGTGACGGGGTGAGCTGGTGTGTGTTTTCACACCCTCTGAATGATGAGCGTCGGTCCACATGCCGCTCTGCGGATTTTATTAGGACAACGAAGAAAAAGACACATTAGTGTAACAAACATTAGGGCATGTTAAACTTAACTTCATGTGCCTGTTACACTGAGGCACTTTAAAGCCACCTCACATCTGCTGTGTTTGTTTTTTTTACTTTTTAATGAGCCATTTTTAATCCTTTATTGTTTTTCACTGAGTTTATTCAGCTGTTATTATATAGAGACGTTACATTCAGCTGCAATATGTGCATTTTATTGCTTTTTATTGACATTTTTAGTATTCTTTACTTTGTTTTAATAAAGGGGCTGGTGCTTGTGTTCTAGTTATAGAGGGCTCATGCTTCTCAGCACCCCCTTTCCCGGGAAGGTCATTGTAAAGTTGCAGGAGAGTCCCTCTATTCGTCGAACCTCAGGTCCTACAGGACTGATGGAAACAAGAAAAAAACTAAATAAAAATGATGAACTATTGACAACCTCTCATCAACAAAAAAAAAACGAGATGATGTTCCAAAGAGAGGAGCTCCAATCAGAACTAATTAAGTTGTGTAGAAAGGCTGGACAAGTTTGGAAATTATCCAATCAGAAGTAATTAAATGGTACGAGGAAGCGGTACAAGTAGCTCCTCTCCTCCCTCGAGGAAGACAAGAGTAGACATGTGGACACATTTAATGTCAAGAAAAATAAGACGCTTTGTAAACAGATACAGATTTTACCGCTACCTGTCAGTGAAAGAGGCCACACCCCTAATAATCCAGACCCCACCCTTCGTTACTGCACAGTTGTTGTGAAGGAAGGAAGTTAGTCGTAGAGACCAGAAGAGGCTGTAACCATGTTTATTTCTTGGACATTTTAACATCGGGGCCTGACTCACTGCTGGAGCCTCTGGTAGGCTGCAGGTTTTGGTGCTTTGGTTCATTGTTTTAGCTCCATAGGTTGGTGTTTGGTTTAATTTTATTCATGCTTGCAGAGGTTAAGCTTCATCCCTCCCTGTGCATACCTAAAGCTCCTAAATGAGATGATCTGCACGCCACAGCGACCCTTACAATTCCCCTCCTGTTCTTGCAGACGTTCACATCAACAATTGGAGACATTTGACTTTTAATTTGATATCTTAGAAACTCCTATTGTTTCTGCTTTAATCCCATTTCCTCCTTTTAACTTATTACTGGCAATTTCCCTTTCCTCCTCCCCTCCTCCCGATGCTGATGACTTAATTGTTTTCTCGCTGCCCAACACGAACTGCCCCTGGGAACCCGCCACGTCCTCCGTTACATCCTGAGGCCACGGGATCCGGTGACACAGCGTGTGCGAGTGTGTGAAAGTCGGCCAGTAAATGTGTGTTTTCATGTGCGGCGGTACAAATGTGTGTACGCGCCTTTCCCAACATGAGCGGCAGGCGTGTTTAAGCCCACTCTGCAGCGAGACGTGTGGGAAGCCAGATGAGAGGGCTTCCTCGCCGTTTTCCCAACACCAGTGATTACCAGTCGCGGAAATGCTAATGGCTGTTTTGATAGCCACGGGCCGAGGCTTAAGCATTTGTTTTACTACGTAAATCCATGTCTGGCCCACGCTGCCCCCACGCCTGTTGATTTTAAATTATGAGGATATTGCTGCTGATCATGTTCACTCTTCAAATTTCACAGTTGCAGCTCACTTCCAGTTCAATCCAGGCAGTGAGCCAGAATCCCATCCTCAATATTTAAGTATGCCAGAAAGATGTTTCTACAAAAAAACCACAAAAAACTGCTGTATCCAGTCTATGCCATTGAAGTCAAGATATTTCACCACAAAGTTTGGGCTGTGGCCTTTTATCTTTATGGGAATATTTGACCCCTTTACCAAAGAATCTGTTTGTGCTCTAGAAATAACCTCAAACATAAAAAACTATTGTGTGGCTAGAGATTCCAGTGTGACCCTTAACTGTGAGTTTGTCCTTGAATCTGAGAACCTGGCATATACGGAGATAGAGTGGCACATTGTGCCTTCAGATAAACAGCAGGGCGACGAGATAATTATCTGGTATACTGGAGGTGTGATATATAACAATCTCTATGAGCCATTAAAGAACAGGGTCCACTTTGAATCTTGTCTGATGCAAAAGCACTGAGTCTGTTGACTCAGTGCTTTTGTTTTGCTTAGAGTGTCTTATGTTTCAGTTTAATTCTTGTTAGGATTTGCTAGTTCTTAGGTTTTGGTTTCTGTGTCTCTGTGCCTGCCCCGGTCCCATGTCTCCTGTCTAAGTCCTGTCCTATGTTCTCTCTGTACTGTGTCAGAATCGGGTCTCTGAGTCTGTGTCTGTAAGTTCAGTTGGTGTGCTTCCTGTTTTACTTTGAAGGTCCGTGTCTTATGTCAATCTATCCTGTTGCTTCCCTTGTCTCGTCCAGCCCAATTATTCCCAGCTGTGTTTCCCTTCTGCCTCCCATTTCCTGATAACCCTGCTGTGTATTTTAGTCTGTAGTGTATTTTTATCCCGTTTGTTGTCGCGTCGTGCCCTCACCGTGCTGTCGTTTCCGCCGTCTTCCTGGTTTAAAGTATAATTAGTAGTGCTGTCAGCGTTAATCTCGTTAAAATGATGTTAACGCCATAACCACATTAACATGGCAAATCTCTGTTAGCGAGTTAGCGCGGCTGGATGGCGTCAACTCGTTAGCTTGGTTAGCTCATTAATGCGTTAGCGCCGTGCAGCCCCATGCAGGGGGCGATCCGCGCTAACTCGCTAACGGAGATTTGCTGCTTTAATGCAGTTATGCCGTTAACGTCATTTTAATGAGATTAATGCTGACAGCACTAATAATTGGTGAAACTCTTCATCTATTGCCCCTTAGTTCTCTGTATCCAAGTTTATCCAAAGCAAGGTGAAAAATTTACTGGAGTTTTGAAAAACTTTAACTTGTTCGTAACGGAGAGGCTAAGTATGCCAGTGTGCTACGTAGATGGTGAAGCTGTGGAAGGAAACAATCTGAGGATGAGATGTAGTTCCTCACAAGGTACTCCTGCTCTGGATTACACTGTAAACCCGAATGTTCAAAGTAATTAAACAGATTAAGTAGTGTATACTCAAAGTCTTTAAAAAGTTCTGTTAACTTAAATATGTCAAGTTCGTATAACATGTTCTTCTTTTTGACTAAATGAAACTAATAATATTTGATTGAATTTAACTATTTCTATATTAAGTAAGCATCACTTAAAATAATAACTTAAGCACAACGTAACACAGTTAAGTTAGGACATATAAGAATGGTAAAGTCCTGTTATTTTTGTTGTTTCAAGTAGGTAGGATTTAATAATAAACTTAATTTATGTAGCACATGCTAAAATACAATAAAATCTCAAAGTGTTTCACCAAATAAGTAAAATCAAATTGTCTTAAATGCATTAGTGGAAGACGAAATGTATTTATTTTAATATTCATTGTTTTATCACTGTGTCCTACATATATATTTTTAATTTTTTCCGTAAGTGTTGAGCAGCTGCAGGAATAAATTTTTATTCCGAGTTAATCTCTGATTCACCCTCCGAAGCGGAAGGCGGCGCTAATGAGCATTAATACGAAACACAGAAGAAGTAAAGGTATATGGGCGGGAACAGCACCAAAGAGGCAACACGGACGACTGGAGAAAGTTGGACCTAAAGGCAGCAACTAGCATCACTGGACTTACAGTAAGTTTTCAATGTTGATATTAGTTTATTGTTAAAATACGAATATTTAGTTGTATTTTGGGTGCGTGTCGAAAAGAATAGCAGAAATGTCGGTCCGTGTTTTTTATGTGCTTTGCTGCTCTCCCTGAAGGAAACTTTGCGCTTGCAGAGCTAGCATTAAGTTGTTGTAATGAGGGTCGCAGGCTGTTTAAAAAGTTAGATACTACTTGCTCTAGAGGTGGCGCCTGGTCGCCTAGTATGAAACAAAGTATTTTAATCTCTCTAAATTTTTAAACCCCCTCTCATGACTCAGAATAGTTGGGTCCAAACAAGCCCGTTGTCCCTGCAGTTACACAACGGAGATGCCTGTCTGCAGTGAGAGTGCTTTCAAGCAGTTTTCTTGTTAGAAACGCTATATTTTAAACTATATGTGCAGGGTTAGGGTTGTGAAGGAGCTCTTGGACCTCTGGCCTGCTCTAAAAATGGAGTCTGAGGTAATATGGATCAGCTCTGTTTAAAATGAAAATTGTAATTCTTACTCATGTGGCAGCTTTTTGCTGCTTTATAAAGATGTGCGAGATTCTTCAAATTGAACTGTATTGTCCTTCTGCTGTAGTTGTATGCAGAGTTTCAGCGGATTACAAATCAGAACCTGCCCAATACATTCTACGCTGAACTTGACCGCCATCTTCCTCGACTGATGACCTTATTCAGCCAGGGCATCAAAAACTGGGAAGACAGCAGATGCCCTGGTTGAAATTCTAAGAATTCACAATGAACAGGTAATAATAGATTGTTACACATTTCATAGGTTGAACCAGTGGAACATTGGACAGGTTCAATGATTTAAATGAGCTTTTTGAATTTTGCTATTACTCCACTTTGTGTTTGCTATTTGTCTGACTGTATTAAAGATGTGAACAGGTTATTTGTGGACATATGTTCTGATTTGACTGTTGTTTTTGTTGTTGTTCAGTAAACTCACCAGTATATAAAATTCTGTTTTTATCTGGAAATAGGAAATCCATGATATCCACACCAAGTGCACTACCGTTCTCCACGCCCTTCCTGTCTATCTGCATGAGGATGTCTCTGGATTTTTCAGAACCTGCACTGTGAGTGTCCTTAAGTATCTAACAGATACTACTGTGTATATAAACAGTGCATCAAAGTACAAACATGTATTTTGATGCACTGTTTGGACTTACCTTTGTTTAGTCTACTCCTGTGTATTTCCTTTAGCTTAGTTTCAGTCTATCTCACACCACTTGATTCTCTGGTGAATTAGCTGATTTATGTGTGCAGAACATGGATCTTCTGTTTTTCACCTCTTACAGTGAGACTCAGGTCTCCCTTGTAAAAGAGGTATTGGATCTCAGTGGGAGTTGGTAAAATGAGAAATTATATGTCGTCTGTTGTATTTCTTGGGTTAGATTGTGATTAGTATCTCTTTTTCATTAATTCAGGACGAATCTGATGAGTTGGAGCTTGATGGTGTTGAAGTGGCCCTCTTCACTGTCATCAGTGACCATCACACAACAAGTCCAGTTCACTACCAACCTGTGAAAATCTCTGTCGTCATTGAAAGTGATGCCGTGTTCAGTCTCCCCAGATTTGGTGAAGCCTTCCTAGTAATGTTTGGACTGATCTATGCACTTCACCACAGCTACCCCAAAGCCCTGACCAACACTTTAGAATTTACTCAAAAGATTTTATTTGGTCTAGAAAGTGGTAAACTGTCACCCAGGTTACAGACCCTCAAGAATGACTTGGTTATGTAGGAACTCATCTGAAAGAAGGATGCAGGGTGAAGCATTATAAAAGGCTAGTTCAAAGTTCTCTCCTTTCATCTAAATAATGCCTCAAAACATTATTAGATTACTCTACAGGTGTTCAGCCAATAGGTCCAAACTATACAACGTGCCTTTGTTCTCATTAACATAATGCAAAGCAACACTAATGTTTTGTATGTTTTAATGTTTTTCGTAATACTATTTCCAAAACATTGTGGGCTGCGCAAGATGACCTAAATTTCACTGTTTGATACTGGTTAATGTAAAACAAATAGCATTGTAATTCACTCAAATTGCTGCCTTGTTGTCTTATTCAGATATTAGCCAGAGAGCCAAAAGCACATTTTGATATTATTAATTATTATTTTTCATTACTCTGACAGTTTTCCTGACTAAACAATTTTTGGTCTACTTATTTTAATTTATAAATGTTTTTGTTAATTATTTTTAATTTATGTAATTTTTTTTTTTAAATGTATTTAATTTCAACATAGTGCTAAAAGGGAGCAGGCAAGATACTGTTCAATGGCAGATGTTTATGACTTTTGCATATTAAGTTACCGATACTCAGTGTAATTGAGGCAATCAATTGCCTCAAAAATTTTAAGTTTTGGGTCACATGTTTTTAAGTATCAAGTAGTCAACATATTTGACTAACGTGTACTTAAAATAATGACAACACAAACTAATAAACATTTGAGTTTTGTTAACATAAAAATGTTGTAGTTGTGTACTTATTTTTTATAAGTTCTGTGAACTTATTTCTTTGAATTTGTAAACTTGAAACTTTAAGTCATATTAACTGCAAATATTTGAGTTGACCGTTCTCAAAAGATACAAGTACCATGTAATCCAAACTTTTATGTTCTGGAAAAATTTGGCTTTTGAGTTGATCAACTCAAAAAAATTGAGGCAATCGATTGCCTCAATTTTTTTGAGTTCTGGTAACTTATTCGGGTTTACAGTGTACAGCTGGTCAAAGGCAAGCGGAAACCAGATGTTGCCTCTAAGTGCCTTTGTTGACACTACAGCTGGTGACTTGTATTTACGCAAGATCACAGAGAGTGATACTGAATCTACAGGTGCATGCTCGTAAGTCTTGTTGGTATGGAAGAGTGGGAGGTTATACTCTGTTCCCCCTTACAGCTTACATCACCACAGACTATGAACAATGAATCTGGAACTACAGCAGCAATTGAAACCAATATGATTGTGATGATCATCCTTGTCCTCAAGTCATTATCTGCTACTGTAGAAAAAAGAATGACGAAGTATTTGGAAATTAAATACTGACGGAAGAACTCCCTCCTCATAAATGGCAATCAATTAAGAGTCATAACCTTGGGCCTGGATCTTTGGAAAGCATCCAGGATCTTACGGGAGCGTATGAAAACATGAATGGAGAGTTCATGTGTCAGTTCACGTTCACCAAGGCGAATGATTTTCCAAAAAAGATGGATGACTCAGTCACAGTGAATGGCCAAGACATCCAACTTCCACAACCTTGAGGACAAGCAAATTGTTCATGCTGCTTTTGAGGAAGAAATATGTTTCTTTTTCTACTCTTTTTCACTTTTTGGGTGACCAGGACATCCCACATCCTCTGCAGCTGCTGACTGAAACATACCGGAGAGCACCTGATATACGTTGGAGGCGATACTGTTTCAGAGCACTTTATGAGAACTTAAGCGAGCTTGTCTGCTTTTGCCATTGATAATAAACGATCCCCGTTATGGTCAGGACTTTAAATGGAAACACGCCAGGGTCATGCACTGCTTCACATCCTGAGCACGCTCACATACGCTGGGACTCGTTCTCTTCAGTGTAATTTGTATCCTTTTTTAAATTGTTTTTGTGCCTTTGTTGTTGTTATTTTAAATATTTGGTAATATTTTCTGCCTCTCTGTCATTATTTTGAGTTTCTTTAACACTTTAAAAGTCTTTTGATTCATTTTGTGTTTCTTTTGGGCTCTTGGGTGTATTTTTATGTACTTGTTTTATGTCTCTCTGACATCATTTTTAATCTCTTGGGTATTGTTATTTTCTCTTTGGTGAGATTATATTGACTCATTGGTGTATTTTATGTCTCTTTTGATTTCTTTTGACTCTTCAGTGTGATTTTTGTCTCTTTGGTGCCAGTTTGTGCCTCTGAAGTGAGCCACGCTAAGTTCAGAACTTTAAATGGAAAACATGCCAGCTTCACACCCCGAGCATGCTCACTTACGCCGGGGCACTTTTTTTTTGAGTCTTTGTTGTATTTTTATTATCTCTTTGGTTACGCTTTCTCTCTCCATTTTTTGGCACCATTTTTTTATCTCTTGGGTATTGTTTTTGTGTCAGTTCAGTGTTATTTTAAGTTTCTTTGTTACTATTTTCTATCTTTTGCTTATGCTTTGAGTCTCTCTGGCATCGTTCTGCGTTTCTTGGGTATATTTTTTTTATCTCTATGGAGATATCGTTTTGACTCTTTGGTGTATTTTGTGTCTCCTTGGCACCGATTTGTTTCTCTCTGTTTACATTTTGCGTCTTCTTTTGATTCATTTTGCGTGTCTTTGGTGCAGTTTTGTGCCTCCTAAGTGAGCTCATCTGTTTATTCCATCGGTTATAAATGAGCCACGTTATGTTCAGGACTTTAAGTGGAACACATGCTTGCTTCATGGACTGTTTCACACCCTCAGCGTGCTGATATAAATTCCTTTTTTAGGGGCCAGAAGTCAAGTTCAGCGACGAAAAGCTAAATGTGGGGACTTTCTGTGAAGAAAGCATCCTGTCTGTTTTTTAATTAGACTTCCAGACTGGTTACTGTTTGACCAGCAGCCAGTGTTTGGAAGGCTGCACAGCCCACCGTTACAAAGATGCTTGTTTTGGACCATCATATTGTTTGCATTATTTGAACAGCGTGGTAGTGTGAATGCTGCAGTGACATCGCGGTAGTTCTGGTAGTTGCCAGCAGCAACATACAATGTAGGTTTAATTGCAAAAATGAGAGCAGCGTGTGAATGCTAATACACCAGCCTCTTTGAATCCACTGCCAGGCCTACCATCAAATTTGGTCTCATTTTGATCTTCGTTGGCCTGGTTTGTGTGTGTGAGCGCGTGCACTGTCCGTAACTAGGCTCAACCTTTTCTGGACTCCAAGAGTCGATCTGGTCTTTTACCTTTCAAAGGGCTAAAAAATGTTGCCCGTATGTTTGTACTTGCTGGTCCAGCTTTTGCGGTTAACAGCCAATAATGAAGCACCTTGAACCTGCATTCCTTCTAATGACCAATAGGGGGCCTTCAATTGCAAACAAGTCTGATCTTACACATCTGTGACCTTAGATTACATTTTCCTGATGAGATTATGGTTTCAATCTGCAGTTTCAGCTCTAATTGAGCAACATGACAGGGCTCTAGACTAACTTTTTTTAACGGAACTTCTTCCTTTGCAATATTGTAGGCGATGTTAAACTTAATGATCATCTCAGCCTCCTCCGATGACCTGTTTACTCCTGCCTGCCGCTGAAAGGCAGTGGGGAGCAGGGACATTTTGGCAGAGCATTTATCGCGGCATATAATGTGTCTTCTCGATGCTGTATGCTTTTTCAGCGTTTCAATTCGAAACGTATTAGCACCAGTGACAAATGCAGTGTTGCCGGCCATGGTCTTTCCACATTCGCGACAATAAATGCAGTGCATCATATTGTCAGCTTGGCTGTATCTTAGCCAGAGAAACTGGTCAAGCCACTCGATTCGAAATTTATACATTTTCTCACTTTTACTTTCAGTGGACTCCGGCTGGGAGTCGATCGTATGTGGCTCATTTTCTGATGCCGTCTCTGGACCAGTGTTTGACAAAAACAGAGAGGTTGATGGCTCCGTGTCAGAGCGCTGGCTCAGAATTTTGGACTGATCAGGCCTTAACTTAACGAAAAAGTTATCAATTGTTCTTTTCATATTTTCTCAATACCAACTTCATACACTTCTGACCTGGGCTACTCACCCTTCTCTATCTGCCCGCACTTTCAAACGTAAACATAAGTAGGTCTGCAGGAATATCTGGACCACGGCCAATCACAGAGGTCCCCACCTCTGAGTATCTCTGATTGGTTTAGAACACGACATGGGCATAATGTGTGTCTGTTGTTGAACACACGGAGACTTTCAGGGTTGCTGAAACTTTTTTTTCCGCGAAAATACTTGGTTGCACCGGTGCGACCAAGTATTTTTTTTTACTTGGTCGCACCGGTGCAACCAAGTATTTTTT
Organism: Rhamphochromis longiceps; assembly: GCF_057381845.1. Classification (NCBI taxonomy): domain Eukaryota; kingdom Metazoa; phylum Chordata; class Actinopteri; order Cichliformes; family Cichlidae; genus Rhamphochromis; species Rhamphochromis longiceps. Next base: position 32,105,344 of record NC_140572.1, read on the forward strand.
ATTAGTCGCACCATGGAGAAATTTGGTCGCATTTGCGACCAAATTAGTCGCACTCTAGAGCCCTGCATGATACTAACTTTGGATACAAGTGATAAAACACACCTGTATCAACACACACTACGGCTCCTCCACCTCTGGTTTTAGGGAAGGCTATAAGTTGTGGTGGCATCTTTCCAAAATAAAAAACAGCTTTTCCACCTTAAATCCCAAGCCATTCCCAGAATCTATTAGATCCCACAGCATAAGCTCTGTCCCTCCTTTGACTGTTTAAGTGCTGGTTTTAAGAACTAAATCTTCAGATTTTTTTCTGTGTTTCTGTAGGTGGAAACTGTGCAAGCTGCTTCAGCTCTATATGTTAAAACAAAAAAGTTAGATAAGCCAGATCCAGGTTTGACCTTTTCCAGATCACATTTCTTAAATATTTTGTCTGTACGAAGCCTAGACTGTAGAAACCTAATTGAATCCACTCTTAGTGGACAAAATGCTAAATTAACAGTGCAAACAAACCTGTTGATTAAGTCAACAGTTTATAAGCTGCAGCTTGTTCACACTGCATTCTTACAACGCTGCGTCACCTGATTAGAAGTCAGATAAAGCAGAGATTTCCTGGACTTTATGCAAGTAAATCGGCTCTATTTATTACACCGTAAGGGAGTGATTCGGTCGTTACAAGCAGGCCTTCAGATGGCTTTCTAATGGGCTGTAGTTGGGGTATCGGTAATGATACGTCAGTCTGCCTGCTGAAAGGTCACAGCGCTAACACTACTCTGTGATGAGTGACAAAATGGAGTTAATGTGGCGTTCGGGGTACACGGCTCGAGCTAAGTAAACATACGACGGAGCACATGTGAGTGTGGAGGGAGATGACGTGGGGCAGGGAAAGGGAGTGAACCAAAGCTGGGAGATTAAAAGAAAACAACTTTCAGCTGAGCTCCACAGTTAGTCACTGTAGATCAGTGTGGAGGACTTTTTAGGTCATGATGGTTAAGTAAGCATCCACAAACATCTCTGATTTTACAGAGGTGGGACCAAGTCATTGTTTTGCAAGTCTCAAGTAAGTCTCAAGTCTTTATCCTCAAGTCAAGTCTCAAGTAATGTCAGGCAAGTCAGAGTCGAGTCTCAAGTCACTGGTGTAAAAGTCCGAGTCAAGTCACAAGTCTGAAACTTTGAATTTCAAGTCCTTTCGAGTCTTTAAAAAAAAAAAAACAACGAAAAAAGCATGTTGCAGTTATGCTAAATGTAAATATTAGACCATGTAATTTTAAAATCTGTGTTTTTCTCAACACATGACAAAATAGTGAACTTAGAAAATATACACAAATTGTGAAATTGCACCTCTATAAAATGCAGCTCAATTAAACCTAGCTCCAAGAATAATTTTCACCGACAGTTCTGAGATAAGATGCATGTTATTCTTGGATGCGGTTGTAGGACCGGCTTTAAAATCGCATGACAAAAATATCATACATATTAAAAAAAACTGCATCACCAACGTAGCCTGGACAACATTTGCTAGTTAGATGAAGTCAGCTATCTCATTGTAGCATATTTATATGCATATTTATAATCATACGGTTCTTGGAGTGAGTGCATACACTCATGAAGTTTAGTAACTTCAGGTCACTGCAACAAGCCCAGGTACAGTTTACCGACGGATGGGTACAGGGCCTTGAAATGCACCGTGTAGAACGAAAGACCATCGTACGTATCATAAGTTTACCAGTCTCACAAATTGTCTTCATAAATACACATTCCTTAACCGTTTATTAATAGACCTTTGAGCTCAACGGTAATTAATTAGTAGTGGAAATAATTTCTGGTATGCGTTACAGAAATGTAGCAGTGACAATAATACTGTATGCTGTAATCGTACTGGGCAATTAGTGATACAAAAAACCTGTTTTATCCTGTGAATAAAAGTATATGTTTTTGTCAATGTACCATAATAACAGAGGCGAAACGCAATATTGTGTCAGGACAATTCACTATTTATGCACAATAAATAAAGGAGCATAGCGCGACAATTTCTGTTCAGCGCCAGACGTGCTTGTAACCTATATCACCAATTATGTTAAGAAAAATGACGTATTAACTACTAAAAAACACTGACCTTCGTGTAAATGCTTGGAGCAGACTAACCTGTGAGCTGGAGTGTTCTGGGACGTTATATTTGATCTTTGAATGGCTGCAATCCAGGTCATCCGTCGCGTCTTTGTTACTTCGGAAACATGGCTCGAACAATTTCTCTTCAACGACGTAATCCGATAACAACCGATCTCTTTACCCGTCGGCTTCCCGTGGCTGTCATGCGACCGGCTATTGCAGTTAATAATACAACAGCTTCTTGCCATTTTTGTGTTTCTTTTTATCACTGTGTGACTGATTTCAAGCCTGCGTGCGCTAGTACCTCTTGCCACGAGTTCCCAGAATCCTTTGCAGTTCTACCCGTGAATGACGTCACATTTTCAATCTCTATATAATATGTATGTTAAATTTTATATTTGGGGTGAAATATCAAGTCTTTTCAAGTAAACCGGTTCAAGTCCAATTCAAGTCCCAGGTCATTGGTGTAAAAGTCCAAGTCAAGTCACAAGTCTTAGAACATTTTTTCAAGTCAAGTCTAAAGTCATAAAATTAATGACTCGAGTCTGACTCGAGTCCAAGTCATGTGACTCGAGTCCACACCTCTGTGATTTTAACAAAAAAATGAACCACTTTCTCAGACTTTTTGTTGTGTCCTTGATTACATCTGTGAATCTTCTCCAAGGTCTTTCTCTTTTCCTCCTGCCTGGCAGATCCATCTTCAACATCCTTTCTTCAACATATCCACTATCCCTCGTCTGCACACATCCAAACCATCCCAGTCTTAGCAATTAATCTTTGTCTCCATTTTCTGTCCACCCCGGTCACTCCCATCGAAGGACTTAGCTCTGCCACCTTTAGCTAATTATTTTTGGCTAAACCTAACCTCATTGTTTTATTTAAAAGAAATGCAAATGAAGAATAAGATTTCGTCGTCACCCTCATGCAAGATTCTGTTGGTTTTTATCACCGTTTCGATGAGACATCAGTGCATGAGTTCAGAGACACTCAAATTACAGAGAGGGAGAATCTGTAGTAGCTGGAAAAGATGAAACTTTCTGGAGAAAATGACCGAAGCTCTTTACTATTTCCAACATGTCCGGTTAGAGGGTCTAACAAAGGGAGGTTTTTCCTGAATGGCAATTCAGACACATGCCACAAACACCACTATTGCGTCTTTGCAGACATGTGCAGACTAACCGTGCGACTCAATTTATTCGCCATTTTGGACTTTGGAAAAACACGTCTTCAAAGCTCTTTGTGATTGCTGCGGATGGACAACGAGGATGCGATGCCAAACATCTGTTTCCCTAGCAACTCTCGAGATGTGTCCACCATGATGTAAGGTTGGAAACCTACATAAACAGGAACAGTTGATGCCCAACACAACTAAGGCAGTGACCTTACACTAGGCTCTAACGTAGACGTATTCTGCTTGTAAAAGTGAAAAATATTCAATTTGGTAGATCAGAGGTTGTGACAGTTTCAGGTGAGGTCGTGTTGACCTGTCAAGCTGCTGGAGACATCCCATGATGCACTGCTCCTCCATTCCACATGTGTTTAAAAGTCACTACTGCATGTCACCGTCTTTCCTGTCCTTCTTTTTTGCCCTATTATCCTGGTTATGCTGGTGAACTTTTCCGTTGAAAAGAGTTCTTCCTCCTCACTGTCACCAATCGTTGCTCACATGGGAACATCAGATTGCTGGGTTTTCCTCTCATATAAAGAGCCTTGAGGCAACTGCTGTGTGAATTGTTGCTATATAAATAAAATTACAGTCAGCATTTTTTCTAGCTTGTTTTCTTCTCTGTTTTCCATCTACAGTTTCGTGAAGCAGACTTTCCACTGAGCAGCTGACCGTTATCATTACGTCAGTGTAACGGATCTGCTCACACACCCCGTTAGCTCACTGATTGTTTTTCATTAACATTTATTAACATTTAAAAACAGTTTCTGTCACGCTGTCCTGTTGAAAAAGTAAGACGGGGGAGGTCGCAGGCTGTTCTACTAACTGAGCATGTGCTGCTTTTAATGTGTTTTCTGTGTGGTAGACTTTAACAATCACCCTCCTCCTCCTCCTCCACTTGAGCCTGACCACCATTCAGGTGCAAATAGCGGCCGAGGCATGCATCAAATTTACAGCCTGGCTTTACAGCGTATGGTTGTCTGGACACTCTTTCTCCTTTCTCCTGTGGCTGCAGCTCTTTGGGTGGCTCGGGGAAACATCTGGAGGGGACAATGAATCCCGGGGTCGCTCAGCGGCGCTCTTTCAGCGACACATGCCGGCGACGAATGCAAATCAAACGCGCCCATACACATAATACCGCTCGGGCTCTCTATCAAATTGCCGTCAGACATTTTTATGGTCAAGTCACACACAACAACACAGATTCAACTTGTGGAATCATCACACTTCTAATACGATTAAGAATCTGCCAAAATATAGGGTGGGACGGTGACATCAACACTTATTTCTGCATGCATAGACAGTACGTCAGGGAAGGAAGTCAAAGGAGGTCTTTGAGATGTTTTAACCATTTGAAAGTTGAGTGGTTTAAGAGAAAGTGATGCTAGCAACACCGTTCAGAAGTCAAAGCTGTGACGCCACCTCCAGAGGTCCCATATCCATTGGTCAGAGCAATTTTGGTTTCACAACAGGGTCCAAATGTTGAAGGTGATCAACATTTCTGTCTCAACCAGATCACTGAGATAATTCTATTCCAACAATTCACAATTAGAAATGTGAAAATCTTTTGAGGTCCATCCAAAAACTTTCACCACAGCTCTGATCACACATATGGATGTATTTTCTTTTGAGTTTTCATTTTGATCCATCTGACCATTTAATGGCTGAACTAGATTTCCCACCAACATTTTTACTTTCAAAAATTACGTTCCAACTAACAATAAGATATCAAACAAAGTACACAGTATGGTGTCAAAAATGGTGCACATCTTTGACAGCGTTTTTCAGTGGTCTGAAACACCATTTATCTGCAGATGAAAGGCCAAAACATGTAGGGAAAGCTACGCTTATCAAAATACCCGTGTACGTGTGGTCGTAGCCTTCATTTTTAACAAACTTAAAAATGTAAATAGAGCTGATAAAAATCTGCAGAGGGTTGGGGATGATGACTAACCAAAGAATTGCAGCATATTAGAAAGACGAGATCGTCATCCAGAAATATTGACAAGAAACATCTTGACGGGCTGAACGGTTTTCCTGACGTGACTCACGAGCACGTGTTGCATCTATCAAAGTAAAGACAGGACCTATTTAATTCATTTATACTCTTACAAGCGGGCACAACACGGTCATCAGTCATTTTGCTGACACAGTGAGCGTACATGTTGCACCAGGACGATAACCCCACATCAGGCGCTCCATACCATATTGATGGTGGTTCTCCTCCAACACATTAACTCTCATTACTGCTCCACTGAACCGCCTGGCATTTACAATGACAAATTCCTCCTGGCATGGGCCCACCAGGACCTGATTTACAGACCTCTGCAGCCCCCTCAGCACCCTGCACATATTGCAGGAGTTTAACACGGTAGATCCAATTTTAGACAGGAAAAAAAAATAAATTTCTCAAATGTCACTAATCTGCAAACTGGGGAATAAAACTGCTGTTTCTCCAATCTGTGGAAGGCATTTTCCAATCCAGCAATTAGATTATTAGCCTGGGAGTCAGATTTTTCATACGTTTAACGGCTTTTAATGGAACGCTTCTGTAACGTTAACATGTTTTTTATTGCCCCAGCCATGCAGCAAGATATTGCGGCTTGACTCACGTTAACATGTAATGAAAGAAAGTTTTTCCTCGTCATGACTCTCTTTGTGTTTCGAGTCCCTCTTCAGCCGCAGAGCGTGGACAAATCAAATTGTCCTCCCAGAGAAAAAAGCTCCAGAAACTACTTCACGTTGATTGATGCTCCTCGAGTTGGTGAAGGAGGAAGAGCTCAATTAGTATGTGTGAGAGGGGGGTTGAGTGTAATTGAGTTAAAGGCTCCCCAGGCCTGAACTGAATTAAGAGCAGATTAAAGGTAAAGTGCTGAGTGTGTGAGAGTGTGTTTTATCCTGTTTCTTAAGCATTATAAAAATAAAAATATAAATCATATTAAACGTGCTTTGAGTTTTAGCTGTGGTCAACCTTTAGTATCAAATCACACATTTTTCATCTCCCCCCCATAAAAAAAAAAAAAGAATTCTGTGTATATGAGCCTCATAGTGAAGATGATGCAGCCTGCTAGGTAAAATTAGCCTGTTAATGTCATGGCTACTTTCAAAAAAACAAATAAGATAAGATAAGATAACTTTTATTAGTCCCACACGTGGGAAATTTGTTTTGTCACAGCAGGAAGTGGACAGTGCAAAAGTTATGAGGCAAAAATTAGAATACAATAAGAATAAATACAGTACACAACTGTACAGAATAGAATAAAATACTATATACAGTAGAATAAAATAAAATAAATATACAATAAGATAAAAATAGAATACAAATACAAATACTATATACAACTGAGTAAAAATACAACGATGACAGAAAGGATTATTGCACTTAGTATTATTGCATATGTATGGATGTGTGTGCTTGATCAGTTAAAGTCTTTATTATGGAGTCTGACAGCAGTGGGGAGGAAAGACCTGCGAAATCTCTCCGTCCCACACCGTGGGTGCCGCAGTCTCCCACTGAAGGAGCTGCTCAGTGCTGTCACAGTCTGCTGCATGGGGTGGGAGATGTTGTCCAACAGGGATGACAGCTTAGCCGCCGTTCTCCTGTCACTCACCAAATGCAAAGCTATTTATGATTATTTGGTACTTCAATTTGTTTACTTTTTTTAAATTATATAATTCAAATAATGAAAGTTACTATACTTACAAAAGGGACTGTGCGATATGACGAAAACCTCATAACCTGATATAAAACATCTATCGTCCGATAGAGATATAAATCACAAAAATGTAACATTTTCTGTAAATTCTGTGAATCTCGGCTAGCTGAAGTGTTTCCAGCTGGGCGTTGTGTACCTGGAGTTGAGTGTTTTACTGATGCATGAAAGGATACATTTTTAGACATAGGTTGTAACGGCCGCCGTTTTCTTTGCGGCATGCTGCAGGGAAAAGCCTGTTCTAACGTTCGAGTCTAAGGTTTATTTTTTAGTACCTACGGCTCTTTTTTGCTTCTCATCGGTAAATACTCTGCATACTATTTCACGTAATTCAGTTTATTTTGAAAAGTCTCAACAGGATCTTGAGCTTTATTGTGAAAGGTTTATGTGGAAAATAAACAAGCGGACACGTGATGGTTTTACCATTGTTGTTGCTAACAACAATGCATAAAAGCAGGCGCTTGTCCGTCCATAGTGTGGTTATATTAAATATAAGAGAAAGAGAGAACTTTAAGAAATTAATATAGCCACAACAGTGACCATCAAAACGATGACAAAATATTGCCGTAAACAGTTTATTTTGCGACACCACGAAACAAACGATAGCTTAAAATGAAACGATAGACGTTTTTAATATCGTCATCCAATATATATCATTATATCAAACAGCCCTACTTACAAGGCAGAACAATTATGAAATGAAGGAAATAATAATGTATTAACATGTAACAAGCAGTTTCTTGCTTTGTCAAACGCCAACAAAAAAATAACTTAAAATTTTGACTTACCTCTGCCCGATGCATAAACAAGCTTCTATAATGGAGAACTTAAAGATGGCAATAATGGCCGCACCTTTTTACACATTAAAAAATAATTACTTAAGCTCTGAAAGGCATCAATGGCACAAACATTGTCAACTTTGCTAACTAAGCTAGCTAGCTGATAATTTAGCACTCCCGCTCATCCAAAAATGGTCATTTTGCGTCCAAATAACAACATGGCGGCAGGCAAAATGTCTATCAGATTTTACTGTTATTGAATATGATACGGTATTTCTAACTGCCGTGATGCTGAGATCACGAACTGGCACATTTTGCTAAAATTTGGTAGAAATATCGCAGCTACTAGATATTTCCATTCTGTGCAGCTAAAAAGTGTTTACAGTTTGGATTTTTAATAAACTTATTACTAAGTTCTCCTTCTGTTCGCTATATTGTTGTTTCTCTACCACAGATCTTCAGTTACATTCCAGTGCTACTTAGCTCTGCTGTTAGAAAGGCCTGTGTCTGCTTTGAAGTACGACCCAGCTGCCCCATTCATGCCTTAAGTGCACACCAGGTGCCTCGGACCACAAAAAGCTGGAGAAGAAAAGCTCTTTGCTCCTCAAAAAAGCCCAACGTCACAAATCTCCCAGCTACCCCCCACGTCTGCAGCCGCCATGGAGGTCAAGTGGAGCTTTTTGTGAGCAAATGGTGGATTAAAGTCTAAATAAAAGAGGAGATTTATAGAGTAACGCGCTGTTGTTTTAGTACAAGTTTATGATAACGTAACTCAGACAGCCCCTCTCTAGGCAGTGCCTACACTAATAGCTGGGGATAAAACTCACGTCAGCTACATAAACATCTGAGCTGCAGGTTAAAGAAGCAGCAGGTTTCACACACACAGCAATAAACTGGAGATTTTAATAGTTAATGAATGCCACATACCACCTGCCTTATTCCAGCCTGAAGCCCTAAAAGGAAAACAAAACAACCCCAAAAACCATTAGAGGCAGCCCTCAGCGAGTCTGAGCTGATTTAAGTGACGTCCACCCAAATATGTTCAATTCTCGGACATGATCACGGCACATTTAATCTATTCATTTATTTTTCAGATTTTTTTTAATTACTGGACTAATTTTATATTATAGTAAAATACCTTCATGTGAGTATTAGGGACATCACAGCACTGTTTCTATAACATCATGTTCTTATGGAAACAGGTGCCGTCGAGGGAAGACGCTGAACAGTTATGATGCTCCATTTTTGAAAACTAACGTTAATGTTTCAGCCTTTTTTTTCCTAGAGCGCCCTCTAGTGCAGGCAATATTTGTACAATTCCATTAACAGGAAGTGAAACAACTAGAATGTGCATCTTTTATATACAGTGCATGACGGACACGTGACTATTCTCTGATATGTAATTGTAAACCCTTTGTGATGCTGAGGGGAAGTCCTTCCTTAGAACATCTTCCTTCATTCTTCCTGCTGTAAATAAATCTGTGCTCAGATTCTTCTTTGTGTTAATAATCTCGGAGTAAACTCGAGCAAAGCTGCAGGGCATAGCTGAAGATTTATCCTCTAAATAAAACATTTATTTATCTTTATTTATTTACTTACCTGTACTCAGCGAGATTTGCTCCGAGGCTCTCGTGCTTTAGCATCGGTGCTAAGGAAGACAGACGGGAGTAATTAGCCTCACCTGGAACTAGCAGTGAATTATCCTTGCCACGGGCAGACATGAACAACCCACTCCACTATCTCCCACTTTCTCCCTCCAAAACTTTGTTTCCGCAACATTATTCTCCCTTAGGTCTTGAGTTGTAGGATCTCTGGTAAGCTTTCTTTATCACCTCCTGGTTTTTGTCCTTTTTCAGGGGTTTTCCTGCCTCGTAACCGATTTCTTTTATTTCTCTTACTACCTTTATGTTAATTTCTATCTCAGGCTCTTTTAGTGCACATCCTCTCTATCAAACTAAACCTTCCTCCTGTCCATGTTTGCACATGTGTTTAATCTAATCTGTTTTTATTTCCTGAAGCGTTTTCAGTGGTTTGTCTGTTTGATCATTATTCATTTTTTAATATATGTTTTTGTTCTGGATCATTTGTCTTTTATTTTTTGTCTTTTTCTTTCCTTTTAGGATGATTTGCCAAAACAAAATGCTGCAGTTTCTTTTTTTAGTAAGTATATAAAACAGTTATTCTCTCATTAATTCACATTACCGTCGCACAAATGCCTTTGTCTTTTATGATACTCTCCGTTCCCCTAAATTTGGGCTTGCAGGTCATTATGCTTTTCAGTGAATCTGATGATGGCGAACTTCAATTATGTAGATGTTACTGTACCGGCTTCCACAAACCATTTCCCTATATTCGTTTTTGCATTTTAGTATCGTAGTAAAAAAAAAAAGAACAACTGTTATTATCGTAGCATTTTTAACACAATATTTATGTCTCTGTAGTTAAAACAATAGTTTTAATCGGTCTGTGGATAACTTATCAGCTTCATTTTGTTAATGTAAGTTGCATTGTTTCCTTTTCTTGCACACAGCAGTCAGAAGTCTTAGTAGATGATTTTGGATCTCATATTCTTCTTTAACAGCCTACTCATTGCTTGAGATGCCCGTCAAAGAACAGAAGTCTTTAGAACAGGGGTGCTCAATACGTCGATCGCGATCGACCAGTCGATCGCAAAGGTAGTATTGGTAGATCGCATGGCATTAAAAAAATAGATGCCAGCCTATCATCCATCCCGTCACTTGATTGATACAGGGAAGCCAGTCAGATGACAGCAGATTTTTTCTGACGCTTAGGTCGCTGCGCATGCGCAAACAGCGGCGCGAAGTGTAGTAAAACTGACAAGCTAGTCAGCGAGTTAACTCCAATTTTTAGCTCTCGGTTTTTTCTCTTAAACCTGGCCGTCAGCAGCTACTGTCCGGACTATGCATCCCTGGCTGATTCAATTCAGTGCAAGTCATCAGAGTAAACTCAGGTAATGACAAAAAATTTACATAGTTAATTGTGTTGTGAAATATTGGATATTGCGGTTATGCATGTATATACATTGTAGATATAAAGAATCCTCAATATATTTATAAATAAGTATATGTTTTGGATTTTTGTAGTGGGTAGATCATTTTGACTTGGTCATTTTATAAGTAGCTCACATGCGGAAAAAGTGTGAGCACCCCTGCTTTAGAATAACCGTTAAAGGCTGAACCACTGCCCTACAAACATGTCATGAATCGCTGTGCGGCAGGCAGGAGTTGGACCCAAAATGCAGGACTCACAGACTCGGGGAGGTGAACTCAAAACACAGCTTTATTTGCTGGTAGAACAAACATACAAACTAGACTAAACTGGGAAACCATAAACTAAGAACTCACAGGGAGACACAGGGAGATCCACACACAGCATGAGGGACGACGTCACGCCGAACAGAGGGAGACGCAGACAGAAATACACAGAGGGTTAACGAGGAAAGTGGGAACACACGGGGAACACAGGTGACACTGATAATCATAACGAGACAGGGCGGGGTGAACTGAACATGACATGTACAGGCGTGAGAGTCACAAAGTAAACAGGAAGTGCACAGAGGTTCAGACAGGAGGAGAGAGAGCACGGGGAAAACACAGACATAACGGGCTGGGGAAACATGAAACAACCACAAAGGGAGACGAGGGCTCACAGATACACAGAGGGGCACACAGGGGGTAAAAGCCATGAAGGGAAAACACTTAGGGAACAACACAACAGGGCAACTCAGAAAACATGGCCTAAAATAAGGAACAAAATACAAACATACAAGAAAACTAAGAACACTGGGCCAACATGGCCCAGGACCATGACAGTTAATGCCTTGTCACGGACATCGAGGTAACTTTCTTTCATAGACTTTCTGACAAGATAATTTTTGTGTTTATGAACTTTTTTCTACTCTATTTATCATTTAGAATAAAGCTAAATAAAAATTCTTCATATAAAGAATGAGGAGAAACCAGAAACAGTGGTGAACTGATCTAAACAGTCCTGTCCCAGGTTTACGATGCTGACTTTGGGAGAGTGGGGCTCTAAAGTGTTTTTTCATTTCCCGAACAAGCAGGCTGTCCGCTCACAAACAGGTAGGAACCAGGCGGGCGGCTATGGCCGAACTACTCCAGTCTGGGTGCTCTCGTACACTGTTAGAAAACACATCTTAAAAAAACAGTAATATTCCGGCAGCTGGGGCCCCATAAAAATACCGTAAAATTTAAAATACAATTTGTACAATTTTTAAAATACAATTTGTTGCTCCTAATTTTACATGGAATTTTGCCTTTTTCAAGTGTTTTTAAACATTAAATTAGGAACAATTTAATGTGATTAAACAATGAAATTACCTATAAACAAGGTCAATGAATGCTGCAATATGAATAATAATACTTAAATGTACAGAAATATACAGTTAACAGTTGGTTTAAATAATATTGGATTGCATTCATATCATGCTTTTTGAGACCCTCAAAGCGCTTTACAATTCCTTCTGGCCATCACCAGTAAGGTGGTAGGTAAAGTGTCTTGCCCAAGGACACAACGACCAAGAGTGTCCGAGTCGGGGCTCGAACCGGCAACCTTCTGATTACAAGGCGAACTGCCAACTCTTGAGCCACGATTGCCCTAAATAACAATAATAATAATAATAAAAAAGTGAAAAAAATAGTAAAAAAGTTTATAAGAATCATTTTATATATTTTTCCTTAGCATTACATTTGAATTTAACAGTTCAATCTTTCAAATAACGGACAAATATTTGTGAAATCATGATACATTTGTGAATGTATTTTAACAATCTAAATATGCATATGTACAGACAGATACATTTAAAAAACAATTACATTACAGTGATTTTACGTTAATTTACATTTGAAATGTGAAATCACAGTCTATTGATGTAAATTTAATGATATTCTAGAAGAACAGTACAAAACTGTAAAATACACAGTAAAATACTTTTTTATTAGGATTTTTTTTTATAGTGTATCCTTGGGCAAGATACTAAACCCTGAGTCTGTGAGTGTGTGAATGTTTGACAAGGTGCTAAGGTGTAGAAACAAGAACATGGGATAGTGAAGCTGGTACCTCCGAGTGCTCAGAGTAGTCAAGTTTATTCACTTATATAGTAACAGCCCATTTCTTTGTCTTTAAAAGAAAAAAAGATTTTACTGATAATTACTGATCAATATTTCTCACTTATTGTGCTCGTACCCAACCTGTATTCTACATAGAAACAACGTAAACATCTGTTCCTACGTGGTTTGGTTTTTGTAGCCGTACTGTGACCAGTTTCTATCCGCCAAGTTTCCACCATGTTTGCGGAGTATATATTTCAGTGTTGAATAATTCTCTTGATCGTCTTCTCAATTCAATTAATTTTTAATTATAAATCACAACAACCGTGCTTTTTCCTCATTAAAGATTAGACAGCTTAGCCAACAAACACAACTGAAGCACTTTAGAGTGTCTCTCCGGTCACCTTGTGGATTTTGAAATATGTTACTTACAAATTTGTGATGAAGAAATGTGAAATTTGCCTGTAAACACAAACAAATTTAATGTTTTTCCTAATATTTCACATTTTGCTGTGAGCCTGGCCATATTTCTATGGGCATATTGCTTTTAATAATAAAATACTGTTGAATTTCTACAAAAAAAAATATTTTTTCAAAAAGTTTATGACTAATTATTCTATGAAAAAAGGAATATCTCGTTTGAGGTGAAAAGAGGTCAAAGGTCAAGACGGAATACAAGTAAGTATCAATTTACACGAACCTTTAAAAGTAAGTGTCCAAAATATCTTTTAATTTAATCTTTACAACATAACAGAAAAGATAAGACAAAAGTGCTGAATTCATTGTGCCAGTTTTAAGGATGCAACGTTTAAGATGGACGGTTTCCTTGCAGGATCATTGTAATATAACCACAGCAGACTCGACGACATGAATGTGCTTTCCAGCTTACTTTTTTCAACACTTACTTTACGGTTGTTGTACATGCACAGTCAGCTGCAGCTCCGCGGCTCACAGCCTGACACATACCAACAACAACGACCATTCGGGAGCTGGCTAGCGAGGCGTGATTGCAGATCCCGCCCAGGTGCGTCTGCCTCCTCTGCAGCTCTTTAATTGTTCAGTTGATCTTTATTGGTTCCCTTGCATAAAAAACACGTTAATGATGTTTGAATTTCAGCAAAAAAAAAATTTTTAAAAACTTAATAAAACAAAAAAATTATTTCCTCATCTTGACAATAAAGTAGCTGAGCATCCCTCAGGTGTGCTCAAGCACATGAAACCCTTTAATACCTCTCTCCACTAAAAGTCAGTTCAGTATAAAGTTAAGGGCACTGCTTGCATGATCAGTGCTCCGTCGGTCTTTAACCACGGTTTATGTTGCCAGTTAAGAAGCAGGAGACGGCCTCGCCAGTCTAGCAATCACAGGGTGACACAGAGATTATCTGATTTCCAGGAAAGGAGGCAGAGAAAGGAGAGAGAGAAGCAGCACAGACATGTCTTTTCCATCCTCTTGTTTGCTTTCCGTTTGCACTCTCAGCTTCTAATCGTCTCTGTGGCTGCGGCTCAGTCAGAAGACGGGGTGTTAGGAGGACCGAGAAGGTTTGGACTGACAGGAGTGCCAGTTAGAGGCCGACCTCACAGCCTCACGTCCAAAAACCACTGTTTTCACCAGCAGAGAAAGCACTTAACATAAATGCAGGATCGCAGTTAAATCTGTGAGCGTCCAGGCAACAAGAGACGAGCGAGATCCAGCAACCTCAAATCGTTTCCCTACTGCCATTAAAACCTTCAAATTAGATTAAAGGAGAGAGGAAGAAAAGAGGAGGAGGAGGAGGGAGCGTTTTCCCGATTCGGGGCAGAAAATCCTATTTCATGGTGGTGTGGAAGTCCTTTTCCAAAAAACTTTTTATCGACTCCCTCATCTGACTTTCTGAGGGCTTTTTCCCCCCTGATCTGTCTCTCTGCTTCCTCTCTCTGTGCTGGAGACAGCGCTAGATTCCCAGGCATTTGTTTCTGATTTGCAGGCCCTGAAGGCTTGCCATCGTGCCTTTGCGGCCTGATTGTATTACCAGGAGATACAGAGTAATTGGAGAGATTAAAACCTCCCTCTCCTCTCATTTGATATTCTTGCAGAAACCGAGGAATGTCCATTAGGCCTCTGAATGTTGATTAGAGACAAATCTGATGTCCAGATAGCTGATGATAGGCGAAGTGGATTTTCTTGGTTAAGTGTTTCACGATGTCACGCAGGATTCATTTAAAAAAAATGGGGGAAAAGGCAGGGATTTGATTTGGATGTCGTGATTATAACGTCATGTGGAGCCATCAGACTTCTGGAAGAGCATCACAGGAAGGACGGTCACGGCTGTAAGTTGGAGTGGAAGTAACAGTTTTGTTTGATGCGTGGCTCGGTCGGGTGGGGTGGGCGGGCATGTCAAATGCATGTCAGAGATGTTGTGGAGAGCATGAGGGTGGGAATGGATGTTTGTGTCTGTGTGTGCCTGTATGTCTGTGTCTATATGTCAGGTTGGGTATCAGACGCCACCTCTCTGGGGACACCTCAGGCCCTCCAAGGTTTGGAGGCCTATCTCCACCCACCACCACTTCCCCTGCCGGTGGCGGACTCCCTCAGGTGTCGGTGTGTTGGTGGTTCTTTGTGTCTGGGGGTGGGCGTCCGGGTACACACCGGCTCACTCCTTGGCGGCCGCTTGTCGGGGCCTGGGGCCTGGGGCTCGCTCGGGCCCCTTTGGAGGTGGGGTGCCCCCGGCCTCTCGGCCTGGGGCTCGGTCACTCAGGCACAGCTGGGGGCCGGCGGAGCTCACGGGCGCGTCACTGCAACTCCCCCTGACTTCTGCTCCGCGGCTGCTGGGCGAGCCCTCATCTGGGACTCTCCTCAGCTCTTACTGGAACAGTGGCGCGGCTGCCCCTCTGTTGGTCTTCCATGGTCTCTTGTGTTCTGGGGGCCTCTGGATGTCTGGAGTTTTGATCTCCTCCATACCCGCTTCACACCCTGGAGGACGGGGCTGTGGCCCCCCCACACTCCCTAGCAGATCATTACATGGAGAAACCTTTGGAATGCAAGCATGCTGATCCACACAGGTATGCACACATGGGTATTCACAGACGCGGACTAAAGCTTTCTTGGCTGCTGCCTCAAAGCACACTGTGCGCTGTCTATCTTGCGTGCTGCACAATATCGTTTATTATTTAGTAAATATTGATATCTATGACTAGCTAGTTTATTGTGATGGTGCTTTGTTTTCTCTATTATTATGTTACTCTTTGTTGTTTGCTGTCTCCTCTGTTTGTTTTTTTTGTTTGTTTTTTCTTTTTTCTCCATACAGGTGACCCAGGAGTTCTTTTTTTTTTTTCTCTCTCTTCCCCCCCCTTCTCACCGTCTCTTCTCCCCTTTGGTTTTCTTTCTTTCTCTCCCCCTCTTTCTCTCATTCATTCCCCCTGTCCTATTTATTAAAAAAAAAAAAAAAAAAAAAATGACAAAGGATGAACTGAAGCTCTGCCATCACGTAATGTCGCATACTGCTGTTTCTGATGTCATTTAAAAAAAAAAAGAGAGATGTTGTGGAGGACACGTTGTCTTCACATCCCAACAGAGTCTTCAAAATAGTTTGATTAGGTGAATTCAAGGCCTCAAAACTTGTTGGACACACCTGTCATAGAGGGCTTCCAGCTGTTTGTCAACCAGAAGAAGAAACATCTGTGGGTAAATGTGAATGGACCATTTCCCCTTTCATAACAACTTTAAATATATGTGTATATATGTGTGTGTGTGTGTGTGTGTGTGTGTGTGTGTGTGTGTGTGTGTGTGTGTGTATAAGTCACCTGTTCATCAAGACTAAAAGTTTGCATTATTAGGGCGTGGCTTCTTTGACTGACAGGTGGACGGCGACATAGGTGGCTATAGCTGCTAGCTGTCTGTTAGGATTCGTCTCAGCTCGTCGGAGTCTCTGAACTGGACCTCTGGGATTGTAACCAGATGGGGAACTTAGGGAAGGGAGCCAAAGGGGACAGGAGCAGAGGTGAGTGGGCAGGTTAGAGAATTTCCTTCCAGGTGGAGAGTGGGCAGGCAGTTGGGATTCTTTCGGTGAGTTCCTTATCCAGAGGAATTTTCCAGCATACTGCCTCTTTTCCCTGCGAGAAGCTGCAACGCAAGGAGTAGATGATTGAACTTCCTGAAATATGCATGTGGGTGATGACCTGATGGGAAGCAGGTGTATGGAAGGCCACATGATTGAAAAACTTGACGACCAAAGCAAGACGCTTCTCATCCAGCCGGACTTGGCACATGAAGAACTGTGCATACTTTACTGTTCAGTCATATCGTACAATCCAGCGCGAGAGCACACAGCTATCCAAATGAGAAATAGCTGGTCTTTTATTTTGAAGGACACTGCATTTCCCCTTGGCAGCAACTCTACCTGATTTATCTGTTAGTGAAATGAGTGAGACCTGATCAGATATTTTAAGTTCATCTTATTCTTTACATGTTGGTAAATTACAGAAGAGAGACATCAGATAATATAAAATATAGATGACCCAGTCCTGTAGTACTGCCAACACTGCTACACATCGATGTTTAATGGACACCGAAGCAAAATCATGGAAGATAGCACCGTCTTCTGAGGATAGTATCTGATATTTCAACCTCTTATTTGACTTTAACTTTAAACCTGTGTTAGTTGAAAATTTGCAGGGCAATAATCTTAAGCATATACATCATCACTGAGCTAATGAATGCTGTGCAGTAAACATAAATGCAAAATAATAGCCACCCCAGTCCCACTGAAATTTTATATGAATAAAAGAGTGAGTAAGAATTCTCAAACTAAGTCTTTGAGATTTATTCCACATTACCATCTACAGCAGCGGTCCCCAACCTTTTTTGCGTCACGGACCGGTTTATGCCCGACAATATTTTCATGGACCGGTCTTTAAGGTGTCGCGGATAAATACAACAAAACAAAACTAGTACCGGTACCGAAAAAAAGAACATTTATTCATAACACACGTGAAAAGACCAAGGAAAACCGAGTAAATGATAAAAACGATAACAAATAACGCTGAAAACCGATAAAAACCCTGAAAACTTTTCACACCTGAGCCTCAACTCTCGTGGCCCGGTACCAAACGACTCACGGACCGGTACAGGTCCGAGGCCCAGGGGTTGGGGACCGCTGATCTACAGCATGTGTAAAGCTGCATCCACACTGTAAGTGATTCGCTCATCACTTGGAAGCTGACGGCTGGATTCTTGTGGACATTCCAGGCTTTGGTTGCCTAGGTAACCCTCTAAAGTATTTACTACCAGGTCATATGTCAATCAGTGCTATCATTTGCTCTCATTGGTAGTTACTTCAGTTGCTCACCTTGAATTCAAGGAGTTTGTCTCTGGTCCTGCCCACTTCCTATGTCCAGTCGCTCAAAGTCGCAGATTGCCATTCACTTCCTGTGATCTCTGGTTGCCACATTGCTTTTAAACGGCTTCCAGTGTGTATGCAGCTCCACTCATGCAGCAGCCTGAGTCACCATGCTGTTAACACCTGGACACCTAGCGTGTCTTCTGGCCGGGTGGTGTCTTGTTTTGGTCAAGCACTTGAAATGTTGGTACCATCACACATTTCCTTCCCACTGTTGCTAAGTTCTTGCTCATAGGGGATTATTTGATTGTTGGGAATTTCTCTGTATTATTGTAGATTCTTGAATTGATTTGAATTGTTATAAGTTTTCCATTTTGTTATGCCAAACAGGGGACAGTTACATGTTAAAGTATGAATGTGAACCTCATCATTCCCCAACGCTGAGCAACCTCCTGGCAACATGACTGTTACAAGGTTAAGTCACTGCACTGGTTGGCGTCTCCTCAGCTGTCAGATCTCTAATATTTGGAGCACAGGATCACTGAGGTCTGCTGAGCAGATGCTCCTGGTTGTCCCTTGATCCAGATTAAAACATAGAGGAGGTTGGGTCTTTGTAGTTTCTGCTGTTTGTCATTTCAGAACCTCGCCAACATTTTATAAACCTGTTTTTATTTTATTTTATTATTTTTTTAAATCAGGGGAGCTTTGTTGTTTTTAAAAGTGCTTCTGAACAAACTGACTTGGCTTCATAAACCTAACTGAGCGACGTTTGTGTAACCAGTGTTGGGGAGTAACGGAATACATGTACCACCGTTTCGTATTTAACATACAAAATATGAGTAACTGTATTCCGTTACAGTTACCGTTTAAAAAGGTGGTATTTAGAATACAGTTACTTTGTTGAAATAAATGGATTACACAGCGGTACTTTCCTGTTTCATGTTGTTGTGGGTCAGGACTGTTTGGGTTTTGTTTGACAGCTATGTACTGTTGTTCCAGGCGGCAGCGTTACGGTTGCCATGGTTACAGGGTGATGCGATCTCTCTGCGACTGTGTGTTTCATGGGCAGTGTAGTCCGTGCTGCAGGGAGAATGGACTGCCGTACCCGTTATGTGTCTGTGAGTGTGAGGAGGGAGAAAAAAAGAGAGTGGAAAACTACGAGTTGTCATCGAACAGAAACGGGAGCTGGAAGCATGCAAATATAATAATAACCACTGCAGCCAAGAAGAGTGTCTGACGAGCCCAGTTGTAAGTACGTTATTAAGACTCGACTGTACACCGTGTTCGTGTTTTCCGAAACATTAAGTTCTGTTGGAGCAGCCTTTCAACGCCTCTCTCTGTCTCTCGCTAGCAAACTTGACCCACACAACAAAGTAAGGCTATTTTTCGGCTACGAGCACGACACGGAACCCGACATATTAGCCAGAGGTCCCTTTACTATGGTTCGGAGCCGCGGACCTTCAGTAATAGTAATAAATCACATTCATATAGTTGTAAACAGCATGATAATATATTAAGTAATCCAAAGTATTCCGAATACGTTATTCTCATTGAGTCACGTAACGGAATACGTTACAAAATACATTTTGGGACATGTATTCTGTAATCTGTAGTGGAATACATTTTAAAAGTAACCTTCCCAACACTGTGTGTAACTGGTCCTTAAACACAAATTTTCTGTGATGCAAACAAAAAGCTGGTAAATTGGACGACTCTGTCTTTTAGGCAGATACTTAAAGCAGTGTTTGTACATCCTGATACCATCAAGCTGAATAAAGACAGATGAGTATAAAGCACCATCATCCTCCTCCTCCGCCCTTCAGCTGTCCTGCCACTGCTGCATGACCTTTGACCCTGACTTTCGAGGCCCATGTTGACCAGTAATCCTCTCAGTCTCGCTCTGAGCTCGTTCTCTCATGCCTGGTCATGCACAGAAACACAAGCCAACTGACACTCTTGCCAATATGCAGCCCCCAGTGCTCCGTCCTTATTACCTCGATACACAAAGAGCAGGGACACTGTGGGCGCCGTCGTGCTCAGGAACCATCAAAACAATTTTAAAAATGTTTTATTTGTGAAACAAGAAAGAAGATATGATTTCACGCTGCATAACATTTCTGTTCTGATAAAAATTAATCGATGCCTTCAAAATGAAGCTTTAAAACATTCAGGTGTATAACACCTCATATTTTCACGCTTCCTTTGATTTCAGATCCACTCAGACCCCCCGCCTGATCGTCTTTTATTCTCTAAAACTAAAAGTGTTGCATCAGAGCCTCGGTTCCTACATCTCTGTCTCCGTTTACACTTCACTCTCTACCTCGCTCGATTTCTCCTCCCTCGGGGTTAATCATTGCTCTCTTTTCTGGTTGATGTTCATTGAACTGAAACAGAAAAGAGAGGCGCACCAGAGGATAAAGGCAGAAGAGAGAGGAGCTGCAAAATATGAAGATAGTACTGGAGATCAATACATGTATTTTCATGGGAGTTGAGATAGAGGGAGGTCGATCAATGAGGGCAGATTTCTGAAAACACGTGTCCTCCATGACCGCAGCAGTGACCGCTGTGACCTCGCACATCATGGTTTCTATCATAATGAGATCAAAAATCCTGCCACTGACTTTCCAGATTTTAGGAACATCAGCCTGACAAATATGGCCTCATCAGCTCACAACAACACATCCTCAATGTGCTGCTATATGAAAAACTTGAACGCCACTTGGTGACAGTGAGGAGGAAGAACTCTCTCTTAGAACGAAGAGACCCCCAACAGAACCAGGCTCAAGGAGCTCCTGCTTTTTCATTCAATTCAATTCCAATTCAGTTTTATTTACATAGAAAAAAAAATCACAACAACAGTTGCCTTAAGGTTCTTTATACTGATAGGGTAAACACTCTACAACAATACAGAGAAAACCCCACAAATCAGATGACCCCCTATGAGCAAGTACTGGACAACAGTGGCAAGGAAAACAAGGAGAAATCCCTTTTAGGAGGAAGAAACCTACGGCAGAACCAGGCTCAGGGAGGGTCCGCCATCTGCTGTGACTAGCTCAGGGTGAGGGTAGGGAGACAGGACAGGACTGCCCATGCAAAAAACTACCTCAAAGACCACTTTCTTCCAACGATCCAGGAGCAGTTTGGTGACAATCTGTGCATTTTACAATATCATGAAGCTCTTTGACACACGGTAAAAGGGGCAGCTTAGTAGTTCAGATCATCAAGTTAACATTTTGGATCCATGGCCACAGAACTACCCAGATGTCTGGTCAGCAGTCCTTAAAAAGCATTTGGATAAGAAATACCTATCTACATTCTACCAAGAATTGCTGGTGAATATTTCTGAAGATGTATGGTTGGATATATGGAGAACATCTACTGGTTCTGTCCAGGTATTGTTTAGGTGGGCTGCAGAAGTTATGAAGATCTAGTCCCAGTTAACACTAAACACTGACTAATAAAGATGAAAGTCACCATGACACATAAATGATCGCTTTCCGTTTTATTGCACTTTGACTGCACATGTTTGTAATCCTAATGATTTTGATCTTAAAAAGTAGAGACAGTTAATAAAACCACAAAATTATCATTCTCTCCACCAGTGAAAGGTCTTAACAAGCAGATAATTTTGGCTGTATCAAGTAAATGGGAGTTGGGTTTGCAAAACATAATTGGTTATTTTCTCAGATTTATCTGAAATTATCAAAGCTAATAAAGAGCTATCCATTAAGAATAAACATGGTGTATTTTTTAAGGTGCTGACTGTTGGATTTGGTACCAAATTTGTGTCTTGGCTACTTGTAGAGAATGCCATCTTTTAAAGAATTTTTTTAAGAGCTTTTCCATTTGTATGGTCCTAACTGAAATCACTGGAGACCAAGGTTAGATGGAAAAACTGGTTTTGGTTAAGATGCCAGTTTTAGTTGATTCAGCTCTCTCCTTGATCGAGGTGTTGTCAAACATGTCGTTTGATATACCCACCTGTATGTGGGAGCAGTAAGTGTCCTTTTCCCTTTATAGCAACAGAAAGTGTGAGCGCAGAGGAAGAAGCTGAGCTGGATTAGCTCTGCTGTAAACACAAACTCACCGGTATCAGATGGATGAGAGGAGAAAGAGAATACAGGAAGATAAGAGTCGATTCATGGGGCAGAGGTAATCCTCTTATCTCATTCAAGATTCCCATCATGCTCTGCTTTATGCTGTTTGCAACAAGTGAATCTTAATGAGTTAAAGGGGCAGAGTCAGCCGCATGATATTTTAGCACAGGATGCCAGAAACTATGTGAGCAGCGAGCTTTATCTCCAGAACAAATGCACCAACAAACATGTAACTTCCACTGCCAACTAACCTTAAAGGAGAACGGTGAACGTCGTCTTTAAGGCCAAACTAAATAAACTGGTGCAACTCAGGCTGCAAAGAAAAGAGAGAGAAAAGTGATGGAGCACACAAACAACAGCCAGAGAGAGAGAGAACAATGGGGCAAAGGTTCCCGTCACGGAAGGCTTGAAGGGGAGGAAGAGGCCGGCTGGTCAGGTCAGGTCGGCTCTGTTATCATAACAGCAGCTAAAGCAGTGCTAATGTGGGAAACAAAACAGAGATGTGAGTGGAAACACGGAGGATCCCAGCAGCTCCAAACGAAGAAAAAAACCCAGAATTTAACACAAGAAACTGCTTCAAAACGAGCAGCCTCCAGCTCTGGTACTTCTAGAAGCATGTTTTAGTCATAAGCATGGTGCCTATGCAATAATGCAAACAACACAAATGAATGCAGGGTGATGTGAATAGAGGCAAATCTGCACTGGTGCGAATTCACTTATGCTTTGTTGCAAGAGACCGCGAGGGTCTCCCGACACCATCTGAGGGCAGCTGGAGCTTAAAGTGAACTTAGCTTTAATATACAGAGGTAGGAAAAAAGGAGAGGTGGGAGGAAAGTGAGCAAAGGTGTAGGACTTTGATTCAATGAAGATTAATTTTTGTAACACCTGCACACGAGAACAGTTGTCTGAAGGTGTTTCATATCGTAAATGGAAGCTCCTACAGTATGAGCAGTACTTGGAGAAACTGGTAAGGAAGAACTGCCTTAACCCCATGTGCAATTTGCCTCGTAGAAAGCCCGATCACACACATAAAATTTTATAACTTCATTCCAGCCACTGTTGAACTCCTCATTCGAAGTCAAAACTTTGCCTCGTGTTACCCTTGAGCCCTGCCCACCCATCAAAAAATCCATGCAAAGTTAAAGGACCAACCTTCAAATATCCTCCATGTCACTGGTAAACCACTTCGGGTTAGGGTGCACTAAACAAACAGTTTCCGAAACTGTTTTACTACCTCGTAAAACTTCCATCTGGGAATGACAGATGGTTTAAAAATCCTAAATAAAGTGTTAACCCTCACCAAACCTTCCCATGTCATTGAACAGACAGTCTACTCAAAGACGTTCCTTTATGAGATTATTTGGCTGACACTTGACAGGACATCGTCCGAGCTCCTGAAACAGCCCACACATTTTATTAGGGGCACATAATACAGCACCTGCTGCATTGGTTGCTTTGTGCACTTCCAATGACATCATCACACAGCCACAACCATTTATGTTGTTGTGGCACAGGTAGCTGCTGCAGTATTCTGCTAAGTGATGGGTGTCGCCACAAATCAGCGATGGTATAGGAGTTATAAAGAATTCAAATGGTTTTTCTTAATAATCTCTGAATATCTGTGCTTCTGTACTGATATATCATTAAAATAAAAACCAACATGATTGTGCTCTCATGTCTTCAACCTGGCTGTGGCAGCAGTGGCAGATTAAGAGAAATCAAGAGGTGCACGATAGGCAGGAATGGCAGCTTGTGAAAGTGGATGTCAATTTGATGTCAGCTTTGTCATATGGTGCCATTTCCCAGGCACTGGGTGGCAGGTATAATGGGCCCAAACCCGTCTTACTTTGAGGAACAATACGTTTTGACTTTCAGAACCAAGTTCACCAAAAAACACATAAAGAGAATGAAAGTTTACCTGGACATAGATGAAATGCATGTTTTTATATTAAAAAAGAAAAAGACTGATTGACCTTCCATTTAACTGAAACGTTTACAATCAAAGACACATTTGTATCATCAAAACAATACGCAGTGTGATAGACCCTTGGTAAAAGCTATTACTAGCTCAACCAGCAACAGAGTATTTAGAAAGTATAGATTTCAAGGTTATGAGGTCACTTCCTTCCCCTCCTCTCCCTGGGTCTTTACTTTCCGCTTGATGGGAACCTTCATGAGCTGAAAGAAGGGTGTAAAAGAAATTTCATAAGGATTGCACGGGAGAATCGACTTCACTTACAGACTACTGAACTAGCACAACCACAGACTGGCTGGTTTTGATTTAACGCGCTGTATCCTCTTTCTTTTTAACAACAAAATCCTAAAACGAATGACTGAAGAACAAAAATTCAGGTCAGACCAACAACATATTTGGCATTTGTGCAGAGAACTAGATGAGAAGTGGACCAAACCAACATGGACTCTCCGTCCAAGTTTATGCAATGCAGTGAAAAACAACAAAGACCACTTGACAACAGGCGTTATTAGCTGTTATTGATCATCGCAGCAGCGAATGTTAATCCCCATAACCGATGCTGCTACATGCACTCAAGCTATCCTTCACAGCATATCAATAAGTCTACCTGTTGCCTGATCATGAGCTTGTAGGGAATAATTCATGATCTAAAGCTGCTTAAATTGATGCACAGCAAGGGTTTAAAGCAGATCAGAGCCAGCAGTAAAGGAGGTGCATCCACCTTCAGAAGCTGCCTGATAACTTTATTCTGCAATATTTCTACACAGCAGTGAAAATCAGCTGTAGTCACTGAGTTAAACACAACTGTAAGAAATGTGAGGCTCTATAACAACCAAAGACCTGCAGCAGGATCTCTGCAGAGGTTTTTATATATTAGTAGAACAAAAAGACATTTTTGCAGGATCGGGTTAGCAGAACACAAATGCACCATATGAACAGGCAGCAGCAATTACCCAAATCCTAGACACTCGTCTTCTTTCTGTAGGCTAGTGTTTCTTAAATTAATGATAAGTTTCCCCAAAAGGTCAGTTCACCAGCAAATCCACTTGCTGCAGCTGTAGACTGTTTTAGTTGCTTTCGTAGAAATCCGTTTGGTTTATCTGCCCAGTGTAGCTGACAGATTCATGCTTTACTGGAATCAGACGCCCAAAGTTCTTTTTTCTCCAGCCTCAGTGGTCGAGGCCCTGATCTGGTTTGGATTCAGAGTCCACCCCACACATCCCACATCTTCAGCACCCTTCTGATTTCTGTCTTTACAGCGGTTAAAATGGATTCTTTTCTCTTCTATTGCTGTACTTTTCCTTCAATTGGGAGCAATCCGTTCGTCATTTTACATTCCGACCATGAGTATATAGTGCAGATGCAACCTTTTAGTCATGCTTTATAACTACAGAGCTGTAGTCTGCCCATGTCTCACTGATTGAAAGCCTGCATTTGACATGTCTTCTTTATTTCACCAGAGTCTGTCTTTCAAAATCCATGGATATATTTACACCTACAATTATTTTTCCATTTCATTCTGTTCCAGTGTAACTTATACTTACCATACATCAATCCCTCTAATGTCTATTGTAAGAGTAAGTAGCTGTGAGTCTTATAAGCCCACCTAGAAATAACCGGGGAGAAAGACAAACCTGCCAAGAACCATCAGAGTTTAAGTAATCCTTTGATTGAGCTCCTTTTGTTCAAAGGCTCAGCACTAACAGGAGCTGGTAGCGGATAATTCAGGATACTTTTACTGGTGCTAATTTGCCATATGTAAACAAATAAAGGCCTACACTCAATTTGTAGCAAATTCAGTCACAGCACTTTGAAACTCCTACATGAACGTCTGGTCCAAAGTGAGAGCAGAATTATCTCCAAGCAGAACACTGTTGGGTTTAATTAAAGGAGATTAACTAATGCTAATTACCACTAACAAACAGCTGTTGAAGACCGCATTATTGAACATGTGCAATGAACTTCAAAAATAACCACTTACAGTCAGTTACTATCTTTAAAGCAGCTTTGGTGCATCAAAACATCAATATGACAGAATCAGTCTGCTGTCAGTTTGTGACTGATTGGGGTCAGGTTGGCAAGTATAGTGCAGGCGCTCAGCAACTTTGCTTTAATGCAGGAATATAACCAGAATGCAACCAGTTAATATAAATCGACAGGTGCATAGATATGTATTTAGACAAGTTGTGCTGATTGCTGCAGATTGAGTCAAACTGACTGCAACTTGTTGACTTTACAGATTATTAGTTATTTGCAAATGTTTGCTAATCTGTCTGAGAGTGATTGCAGTTAATCTGAGTTGGTCTGCAATTGTTTGGAGACAGGTTGCCTCCCGCCAGGTGACCTGTGTAATCATCTTGCAATCGAATATAGTTGCCCAGGTGTTGAGGGCAACCAGCTGGTTTCTGCAACTACTTGCAATTCAGCAACAAATGTGAAAAAATTCAGTGCAATTGTCAGCCAATCAGCAATTTTTTCTAGGTTATTTTTAAAATTGATTTATATTTTAGCTATTTTATTGTTATTTGTTGTTTACACAGTTTTTTTTAAGTAGGTAAAATAATAAAAAAATGTTCATAATCACATTTTTATCATACACCTTGGACAACAATAAAGTGACCACAGTGATGAAGTAATAACAGCAGCTGTATTCAGATGCATTTCAGAATCATAAACAGGTTAAAGCACAAATGTTACTAGACTGTCACATCCTATCTCAGCGATGGGTGTAAGGACTGATCCACCAAAGTGCCCCCAAAGAACTTGCACTTTGTGGTCCAGAACGAGTTGGTCCCTGTGGAGCTACAGCTCTGGTCCCGGGAAGATGTCCTCTCCTACATCCTTAACCAGCCAAATCAGCATGTATTGGAATAATTTGCTGTTGTGAAACTAAAATAAAATGCCTTCTTTAACTCTACCTACAAAGCGTAACTATAGAAAGTCTGTACTCTTCTGCTTTGCATTATATTTTAAAAGGCTTGGATGTGCTAAACAATGATAAGGTGAATACGTTTATGTGGTTTATGAGGCACGAGGCACTGTCGGCATGGAAAAATACCCCCGGCATTAACAAATGACTGACGATTGTTCTCTTTAAATACAGGGTGACTCTACCAAGCTGACCATAAGCGTCCACAGTCCACATCACTCTAAATGTACGGCTAATTAGTATTTAATGAGCTCATGTTGTTTTGAAGCAACTTCCATTTGTTATTTTCTCCTTTTCACCAAAATGTCGTAACCATGCGCCTCATCAGGGATTCTTTATTAAAACTCAGTGAATCATGGCAGATTGATCCATTTTATCACCATAATCAGCTCAGTGAGCCTGGATCCAATCAATTCAATCCAACCCCACCAATAACTAACAACACACACTCCCCTTTAATAAAGACTAAGTTAAAACAGAGCTATCCCCAAATGTAAATTCACCACGGTGGAATATAAACATGTTCTGCTGGTTTTGGAGGGAGGGGAGGAATTGAAACGCTAGTGGAAGTGTTTGCTTCTGCTCACGTTGCGGGGGCATAAAGGCTCCGTCTGAAAACAAGCTCCTTTATTTAAATCATTAAACTTCTGTATGGAGACCACTGTGAGAATTTTGGATTGCCCTGATAGCATGAAACAGGATGCGTTTTTTTTTTTTAAGGTTCTTAGATGCTTGAAAAGCTATGAACCCTTCGTGTTAGTCCGGGTAATAACTTTCATATTGTATCTTGCATGTGTGGCAAAATAGCTCTGGGGCGCAATTTACACATTTTCAAATATGCAGCCTCTGTGTTAAGACATCCAGGCGTGCAGCGCTCCTCGTTATGCACATTAAACTTAAATAATTACATTTCTGGGTAATCACTAGTAAGTGAAAATATGTGAATATTATGTTCTCTTTAGTGAGGGAAACATAACTGCATGTGTTTCTGTTTGTAATAAAAAAATAAGGATTATTATTTGATAGAGGATCTCAGATTTAGCATTTGCAGAGTCTCTGCAAACCTTTTACATATGTGCACACTGATAAATATCTACTAAACAGCACAGACTGAATAAATCAGCATGTTTGCTTTGTTTGTACACACACAGCCTTAATGTCCCCTCACATATTTGGACCTGCTTTTTTTTTTTACTCAGTGGAGCGTTTCAAGGGGATACATGCTCATAAATCTACGTCTGTAACCTGCAGCTGGCACTAATCTGTCTAAAGGAGGGTATATAGTGTTTAAAGGAGGTGATGGAAGTGTGCTTCAACACTCTTTTTGCATGTTTGTGTGTACAAAGGAACTTGTGTATACTGTGTGTGTGTCCACGCACCGTGTGGTTTACTCCATGATTGTGTTTTATGCTTTCCATAGGGTTGTTTAAAATGAGGTCAGCCAGCAGTGCATTATTTCCATTCATCCATCATCTATGCCCATGTATCGTTAGCAGAGTGTAGCAGACTCAATCAGATTTTATTCATCAGCTTTCTTGAGATCAAGCAGTTTGGTGTGCAACTGACAGAAAGAGAATAATCACATTTTAAGCTTTATAGTGATGGCAGTTGCTGCGCCATTGACACATTGTAAACAGGAAGAACTAATGGTTAATTTTGTGGAGAAAAGAAGTAAAACAGACTGAAATATAACAGTCACATACCAAAGCAGCGCCAGCGCCCTGAAATCGAAAACCAGAGTTTGGTAGCATTTATGCATGAGCAGCTAACAACAACAACTAAAAAATGATATGTTAGGTTCAGGCCAGGAGTGGCAAACATAAGGCCCCGAGGGATCTTTAACTGTATTTTTACAAGTTTTACAACTTTTCCTGCTGATAAAACCTTCCTCCTCACCATCCATAGTACAATAAACTAAATTAGTAATATATAAACAATTCTATAATAAAATGTGCCTGTTTTGATCTAATTTTATCTAAAAAAAAGTTGTGATTTTTACAGAAGATTCACAGTAAAAAAAAAAAAAAGACATTCTATTAATTAATGAACATTTTCCACGAGAGTGCAGGATGAGCTAAAACTTTTTTCTTTACTTTTAAGCATTTATCTCTTACATTTTAGCCCAAAGCAGCACTTCTTCGTCATGTGGAAAAACTGATATGTTTTCTTAAATTGCTCGTCTTTTTCTTATATTAAAATATCTTTTAAATGTGTAGTTAAACCTTTTTACAGTGACAGAAACAGTTGTCTCACTGGTCCTTCCTACTTAAGATCAAAGTGGGTTGTACATGGCCCACAGTTTAAAAATGAGTGTGACATCACCGGTTTATGCACTAACCCAGCGATGCCCAACCCCCGGGCCACGGACAGGTACTGGTCCGCAAGTCGTTTGGTACCGGGCTGCGAGAGTTGAGGTTGGGGTGTGAAATTTATGGTTTTCAGGGTTTTTATCAGTTTTATTTTTTAGCACCTGACGACTCTTTTTTGCTTCTCATTGGTAAACACTCTGCATACTGTTTCACGTGATTCATTTTATTTTCAACAATCTCAACAGGATCTTCAGCTTTATTGTGAAAGGTTTATGTGGAAAATAAGCAGAAGGCAGAGCCACACAATCGTTGCTGCTAACAACAGCGCATAAAAGCAGTTGCTTGTCTGTCTGTAGTGTGGTTATATTAAATATAAGAGAAAGAGAGAACTTTAAGAAATTAAATCTACAGTGACCATCAAAACGATGAAAAAATATTGCCATAAACAGTTTCTTTTGCAACACCACAAAACAAACGATAGACATTTTATATCGTCATCCGATATATATCGTTACATCGACCCTACTTAAGTGTATAATGAAGTACCAGAATCGCGTGCATATTTGTATGTTGGGGTTTCTGTGCATTTCTGCGGACGCACCAGCAGCAAACATTAAGGTAACGTGCACACAGGTACACGCATGCTAGATCTGCACACCTTTATTTGAACGTCTCTCCACACACCTTCCTCTTCATAGTGTTTGTTCAGAGATGAAGCTCACAAAGCGTCTGAAGAGCAGGATTAAGGACCTTCACACCTTCACCACACACAGCCAGCTATGAGCTAAAAGGAAAGCAAACATATGGACTGCAGGCTGAGCACATGAACACACAGAATGAGCGAGGACACAAACACAG
Organism: Rhamphochromis longiceps; assembly: GCF_057381845.1. NCBI lineage: Eukaryota > Metazoa > Chordata > Actinopteri > Cichliformes > Cichlidae > Rhamphochromis > Rhamphochromis longiceps. The sequence goes on from NC_140572.1 coordinate 32,135,677, forward strand.
AGGCTGTCAGATCACCATATCACTAATGAAGTCCACCTTTAATCTGGCCTTTTGGCTTCGGAGGTGACCTGGAGAGAAGTTTGCTCTTTGAATTAGGAAATCACTCAGAGGGGTTCCTTCTTTTCCCAACTTTGTTTTGAACTTTGAAGTAGCACATTGTTACTGGCAGATACATCCTCACAGCCTGACCTGAAGTCCTCTCATGTCTCCTCGCTGTTGGAAACTTGATGCAGGCCTTTCAGAAGAGTATGGTGTTGTTTTTCCCTCTTTCTGCCACTTATTGAGTGGTTTCTCTTTCTTGTGTTCTTGGCTTTTTTGTATTTTGCTGCTGCAGCAGTTTGTGTGTTTGTGCATTCATCTCTTTTCCATTTAAAAATGTACTCTGCTAGGTTTAGGCATTTGAATAAAACTACTCTATTCATTTTAGCCTGAATCTGCAAAGGTTTCTTCCTGTTAAAAGGGAGTTTTTCCTTCCCTCGTGCAGTTTTTGGCACTTGGCTTAATTAAGATCCTGAAGTTGATGCCCATATGATTCTTGGTTGTTCCTATAATTAACAAACTCCTCTTCATACTTTAGACTACTGGTGTTAAAATGAACTCTTCCCATTATTCAACCCTGTGATCCCTACTTTTATTCCACTTTTCACGTTGTGCTGTGTATATCTGCTCCTTCCCTCCAGCAGGTGATGAGCTCACACATCTGTTTTCTGATTTGGGGTCTCCTGGGACACCCTGCAGGGGTTAATGGTCCAGTGACGCTGCTGATGGTCTGATAGCTAAAACGCAACCTGAACTGACCTTAAAGAGGAAAAAAGCCCTTCGCCATTAGCTTCCATTGATTTTTATTGATCCTCCATTGATTGTTATCAGTTGCTCCTAACAGGCTGGACCCTAACCAGGCAGTGTTTTAGCTCAGCCAAGCCTGAATCCTGTGTCTCTCTAAGCTCCCGTTAGCACTAATGCTGCCGGCTGTCACCGCTGCAGGGGAGCCGAGGCTGGAAGCGTGTTTCTGCTCGGCGTAACACGAGACCGAGCGGGCGAATGTCCAGAATCAAAGGCGAAGTTAGATGTGCTGTGATAAAGCTGATTCGGAGTGTTGTTAGTGTAGCTGCTGCTGACCTCAGATTCCTCAGACGGAGAACACGATACTGAGATTACGTGATGGCCGTCAGTTGTGTTTAGCTGGAAATGGATAGAAATACAGAAAGGGGGATAAAAACCGATTCCCTCAGGAGGTCAGATGACTGATAAGAGGTTTGAGGCAAAAAGCAGATATCAGTGTACTCAGATATACAAGAGCAGCTTGGTATGTCCGTCATGTTGTATGCAGGGTTAATCCTCTTCTACATTCTGCTGTCACTTTATCCAGAAAAGGTGAAATGCCAGAAAAACATAAAACTGATTACCTCAGCGCCCCACGAGACAGACCTTTCCAAAGTACTTTAGAGACTGAAATTTTTATAAGGGTATATATTTTTTAATTCCGCTGTTTTTCATACCTGATGTTTCATTTATGACACATATTCTAAGATTTTGTAATGTCACTAATTGCAATTTTAATTGCAAAAAGAACTAAATATTTAAAAACTATAAACAAAATGGGTTTTTTCGTAGTTCTTTAATACCACGACCAACAATGATAATTGTCGGTTTCTGCACTCTTGCTCTGTTAGCCATGTTTTACTGTAAAGGATCACAATATATTGATGAGAAGTGAAAAATTACACTCAAAACGAAGCTTATAATGTTCACAAAATCCAATTTATTAGACCACAAAAGCAGTCCTAACTTGATAATTGCCAAAATAACATTTTATGTTTCTGGAATGTATGCACCAGCTCTTTAATTATTTTTAAATATGTGCCTCACCCAAACCCCCCCCCCCCCCCCCAAAAAAACCAGTTAAACATAATGAAACATTACTAATTTATTTTATTCATATGTTTTTTGCTTTCCTGAACATAAAAATGAGTTTTAATGATTAAATATTATGTTTGATTCATTTCCAACTTCTCTGTTGACTCAATAAAAATGTTATGAACACTTGAATTCAATCATTTTCAGTTAGAATTTTTGTTTTCTTGTTTTTGTTACAGATGATCTAATAAACAATTTTTTTTTACAAAACACAACGTTATTCTTGCCACGCAAATCGACCAGTCACTGTAAAAAGAATCAAAAATATGAAAATATGGAGGAGAAGCAGAAAAAAAACAGGTTACTCAAATATTTTTAGGTCAGTTCTGCCGCTTGCTTCTAGGCGAAGGGAGTTTTCAACAGTTTATCCCACTGTTGTTCTGAACGGGCCCTATATAAATAAAATGAAACTGATTTCTGTGGAAGAGTGGCAGCAGATTAGTTAGATTTATATTAAATTCACCACGTGACCAAGCACCCCGTCTTTGTCCGCAATGACTAAGATAAACCTGATTTTATGCAGGCATGAGACGCCGCTTGTTTGAAAGGCCTTTGTAAACCTCTGTTTAGTTTCAAATGAGTATTTATTTCAATCCAAAACACAACGACACACTTTCCCTCCTGCTCATATAGAAAGGAGAAAGAGGCCAACGCAAACACAAGATGTCGGGGAGTGGGAAAATGAAAAATGAAATCGCTTTTGGAAAGCAGAAAGTAAATATTTGAAAACAACATAAAAGGGTCACGGGGCATTCAAGCATTTTTCCGACTGACTCAACAGGCGGCGTTTTTCGGCATTAGACCTTGTCTCTTTTGCTTTATGCCAGAGATAAAGGTTCAGGTCTCTGAGTCTCCCAGGCTCTGCTCACCTTGTGTATACTAAACTATCACATGGGCAGGATTTGCACCTTGTCATCCGCATATGAGAAAATATGTGCGAACAAATCAGAGGCGTATTAACAGAGACAGTCTCTGAGAATAATTGAAAACAAGTCTGAGTGCCAGAAAAGATGTTTATGGAGGCGAGCGGAGAGGTGAAGGCGCTGGGCAACACAGACAGACAGAGGGAATAAAATAAACAAGGCAGAGAGCCTCCATCTCCCTCTCTGAAAAGTCAGATATCTAATGTTTATGAAACTTTTACACCTTCCTCTCCATCTTAATTCTATTTATTCTCTCCTTCCATTTCCAAATTCGGCAACGTGATGGAATAGGAGCAAGAGAACGGCATCAAGTGTTGGAATGGAAGAGGGAAGAAACGCCATCTTCCCCTTCCGTGCAAGACTAGATGTTCAATTAAAAGACTGGAAAGAGGTGGAGGGTGGCGGTGGTGGTGGAGGAGAGTTAAAGGAGAAAGAAAAACAGTATTGATTGACACTTGGGGAGTTAATCCCCTAGAAACGTCTGAGAAAGAGTGGAAGGAGCCTCACAAAAGGCAGAGATCAGTGACAGGAGAGAGGAGGAGTGAGGGTGGAGAAGATGCAGAGACAGAGGAGGAGGAGGTGGAGGAGCTTTTCTTTGGGAGAACAGCTGTTGTGTTAGAGACACAGCCCAAACCCATACTGTGAGGATTAGCAGAATATATTTCACTTTCTGAGGACGTCTGTCATTGATAGGTCAGACTAAAAATGTTTATGATGGGAATTTTCTTTCCAACTTATTGTTCCAGGAGACACTGTAGTGGGAAGTCAGGAGAATTTTCCAAAGGAGGAAGGTGGATGTTCTTGTCATGTTTAACTCCTCCTTGTGGACCGATTTCCTGTTGTTAACATACTGTAATTCCAGCTGCTTGCTTAGGTTGATGTTTCTGTTACCTCGCTGACAAACCACTTACAGTTAGGTTGCATCTGATCCACAGGCTAAACAGGCCTATTTTCGGAAAACAGAAGAAATCAGCTTCCATTTAAATGGGTGGATGTGAACCGAACCTTAACTCTAAGCAGGTCACCAGTGACCAGATGGGTATAGAAGGTTTAATACTGCCTTTATCTTAGGCTAAAGCGCTGACTTTGAGGAGCTTTTAAGCTAAACAAGCCTTTTTAGCTTCTTTTACTGTAACTTCATTCTGATTGGCTGCCCCTCATAAAAAGAAGGTAGGTAGGTGGGGCTCCAAAAAACCCATCCACCATTAAGGACTGGAAGCTGAGCTTTTGGCTCACTTGTAATACTCAGACTTTACTGTTTGAAACTTTGGCCATAATTAATATGCACAGTGTTAACTTTAAATATGTATAGCAGAAAATAAACAGGAGCACAATAGGCCCACTTTACTCCAAACGTCCCCATCCAGAACATACACATGCACACATTTCGCCATGCTGACGCACAAAGCACTAGAACCCCCCGTCGACTCTATAGACGCCATTTCGTAGAGCATCCCCTGCTATGCTGCAGGTCGATCTTAAGCCAACATGCACCATTAACGATGCCATACTGGCCTTTGTGAAGGCTCGGGGAGGGGGCCGCATCCTGCTGGTGCTTTAGCCCGTCGAGCATCACGGCTGGGAGGCCAGGGGTTGGACTGCGGTTTATACTGCCACCTCACAGAAGGGTTTTACTACTGAGAGAGCCTTAATGAGGTGGAGCAAATTAATATTTTAACACGTGTGGCTATTGTTAAGCCATATGCCAGAGAGGTCCTGTCTGTGACACCTTATTCTGAAGAGGGAGGTAGATTAAAAACAGTAACGTAGAGAGAAACAGGGGTAGCAACATTTTTAATCTTTCAATGGTGAAGTAAAACTGATAGTCGGCTGTCCAGCCTTCATATATAAATACAGGAATTAATGATTGTTTGACTAATAGGTTGATATTTAGTGGGAACAAGTTAATATTTTATGGAAACAAGTTAATGTGTGAACAGGTTAATATATTGAGGGAACACGTTAATATTTAGTAGGAATAAATTATTGTGGGAACAGATTCATATTTTGTGGGAACAAGTCAATGTGTTACAAAACAAGTTATCGTGGGAACAGGTTAATATGTTGTGGGAATACGTTAATATTTAGTAGGAATAAATTATTTTGGGAACAGGTTAATATTTAGTAGGAACAAATTTGTTAGAACAAGTTCTCCAGCTAAAATGGGAATAGGCATTGGGGAAAAATGTTAATTTGTGGGGTAAGTTATTGTGTCTGAAGAATAGTAAACAGTAATATAATCTGACTTTATTGGTGTTCAGAGGTTCTGTAGCGGATTGATGAAACTGATTTTATGGAGCTACCAAAATTACTACCAGATTTTGAAAAACATTAATTATAATGTAATAAAACCTTATAATTACTACTTGAACTATTAATGTAGTATTCATGATCTAGTTTTTTAATGCTTTTGTTTGGCGTGTTTCAAGTTTTTTAATGGAAAAAAATATGAAATGATGAATTAAAAAAAAATGTGTGGAGAAGGCAAAAACAGTGAGTGAAAGTCAGAAAAGCCTTTGCTGGACTCTCAACGTAAGCTTTGATGTTCTGGGACAGACACAAAAACTCAAGGAGAGGGAAAGAGAAGAAAGACAGCGAAAGAATAGGGGGGGAGACCCTTTACATCTGGAAAAGACTCTGACAGGAAGCCACCCATCTGTGGCCAAACAGCTGGGGGCCAGATAGAGTGGACCCTGTCGGCAGTGCGCGTCGGCTCGCTGTGAGGAGGTGGGGGTGGAAGAGAAAGTCAGCGGCGTGGAACACTGGATGTCACAAGATGTCTTCACGGCACCGAGCACTCCTACACGGGACGTTTTGGGGGAGGGGGCAGACAATTAACCTGTAGGAACAACTGTCCTCGCGGCTGTGCACAATGAGTGCAGCTCTGACAGGTCCCACAACCCCCGCTAATGCACCAGTGTTTTCATTTTCCCCGCTGCATCTGTCACAGATTACTCCTCACTGCACCTCAGGTATGTGTGCAAGATGAAAAGTGCATGGATGCACAGCTCGCTGAATCAGGCTTAAAGTGAAATTATGACAGTGAGTTTTAAGACATTTATTCCACCCATTTTCATGCCAGAACCCATTCAGGATCAAACTGCTTTATTCTAGAAACATCAACAACAATAAGAAGTACCTACCAATCTATCTCTCAGCAACAAGCAGTTATCTTGTGCAAATTATCTCCAGACAAGTTATAACTCCTGTGAAACTAGTTATGTGGCAACATGTCTTACAAATAATTTGTAAAAAAAAATGGAAACATGTTAATATCTCATGCACGCTTGCAAAAAATTATAATCTCATGCCAACAAGTTATCTCATGTAAGTAGGTCATCTGCAAAAAAAAGTTATCTCCTTGGAACAAGTTGTTATGACATATATATAATGTCATCTTATTAATTTCCAGAAGTTCGAATAGTGTGTAAAGGGTAACAACAGAATGTAATGATTTAAAAGTCAACATAGAGAAAATGTTATGTTAGCTCATCTTGAAATCAATGTCATATGACTCAGAAAAAGTTGGGCTGGGGAGAGATTCATCAATCTGGAAAAAGATCTACGTCTACACACTGTAAGATAATTTCAGAATAAAGTTCTTCAACTTAAAATTGTGCTGACTTTGAATGCTTTGTCATCTACAGTGCATAATATCATCAAAAGCTTCAGAGAATCTGGAGAAATCTCTGTGTGCAAGGGACAAGGCTGATGTTGGAAAATCAGCAACGGATGTTTCTGATATTCAGGTCCCCAGACACCATTGATTCTGTTATGGAAATCACTGTCTGTGAACCGTGACGTCCACAAATAAGGTTAAAGCTGTGTCACGGGAAAAAGTATATATATAGGTTTTAGATTATCATATGCGCCCATCCAGATGAGGAAGGGAAGGTCTTCCATATTTCAGCAAGACGATGCTAAACTGTGCACTTCATCTAATCCACCAGCATGGCTCCATAGTAGACAAGTAATATTTATGTTTTACAAAACGCCCTCCAAAAACATTTTAATTGTCATTTAAGACACTTTTGGCCTATTTAAAATTGTATAAATATATATAAAATATATGTACATATTGTTCTTATTATGTTAATAATTAATTCATAGAAAAAAGACTTCAGAAAAAAAGAGAATTATGAGCAATGCCATTGTCCATGTTCAGTGATATATTAGGACCAGTGTTGATAAGAAAATTTAAATAATGTGAAACACATGAGGGGGTCATATTCGGAGCAAAAAAATCCTACATTTCTAACTTTATTGGAAATTTGGACAAAATAAAATATACTTGAAAATTCTCACTCTCCTTTTTTCTTGGTGACAAAGAGCTTTACACTCCTGAATCTAAGGTGGCCTAATCTAAAGTGTTTTAGAGAATTCCTGTGAAGACAACAGAAAAATAATCTGTGAAGAAATAAGACGATAATAACGAGTCATTATTTAAGAATTTATATAACAAATGAACTCTGTGGAGAATCTAAATTCATCTAATCCTGTGTGTGTTACAGAAAGGAGACTGCTGAATTAAAATGTCTCCTATATCTGTTTATTCTGCATTTTGCAGACCAGCACAGCAACAATCATCATGAATTAGTGTGTAATATTTAACTGGATAAAACCCCCCGCTTAATGAAGTATAAATGAAGTGTTTACAGGCGGTCACGCTGACGAATTCCTTAGTGAACAAGTTCATTTTCTTAAGAGGTTAATAAGTGTGACGTATTTCATTTGACTTGCTTCACTTGGAATGAATTAAAGCTCAGTTTTTATTATCAATATCTTATAATCACTCAGCCACATAATGAGAAAGGCCATAATTGATCTTTAACAAGCAGTAAATATGTCAGAAAAGCTGCAGAGTGGCATTAAAAACACTCTCTCTGAAGATTTTGAGCATCTTTAAGAAGCTGTGAAATAAGAAACTCCTCACAGCACAAAACACAGCAAACTAAAGAACAAACTCCCCACTCATGCAGAGGTTATGGGAAAGTCTGAAGAGATAATAAAATTATTAAAGAAGCTGGGAATGATTCAGCTTCGGCCGCGTAAAACGTGTGTGAGAGAGAGCAGCTAGAGGGAGGTGAAAACTCAGGGCTTCAGAGATGAAATTAATCTCTGTGGCTGCAGAGGCGCTCTCGCTTTAAAGGGCTTTTTTTCCACTCAGATTCCCCCCCGTGGCAAAAAAACACTCCAGTCACTCAAAGACCAACATCTGCAGCTTCAGACGGTGCTCCGCTGCTGCCATCTGGATTCTACACGCGTTCAAGTGTCCTGTTATTTCTACTAATGTACGCTTAAAATACACGTCTTAATAAATTGAATGTTGCTATTACTGACTGTCTCTGCTTCAGGCAGCCTGAAGGGGTTCATTCCTCACGCTGCCCCACTTTCTGCCAGGATGTTTAAAAAAGAAGACGCCGTAATCACAGTTTGGTTAGTGAAGTCTTAAATACTCGCACTGACTTTTCAGTCATCCCCTGCTTTATCGCCCTTTTTGTCAATTTAATTTATATCCAGGAGGACATGAAAATAGAGAATATAAAGAAGCACGCTCCTTAACCCGAGGTTTTCACCCACGGGATGAGTAAGTGTCACTTAGCAGTAATTTCCTATGGTCAAAAAATTTTGTAGTCTTTTTTTCCTCTCACATAATGCACTTTCAAAGAATCTATCCTAAAGTTGTCAGAGTGATGCAGGAAGACTGCGTCCTCACTGGACAAGCCTCACATTTCCCAGGAATTGTTTGGACTGGACAACCATTTCTTTCTTTGTTCCATTTTTTAAATTAGTTTCATTAACGATTCAAAACTTTTAGAGTCCAATACTTTATCGTTTTTGATGCGATATATTTAATTTGAGTATATTATAGTGGGTAAAATATACCCAGCATAAGTGAAAGTGATACAAAACTAGGGTTACAAGAAGACCATTATCTCCAAACATTCAAAGGTGCACCAACGCACTAAAAAATAAGGAATTCCATTTAAAATGCTGGAATCTGGTACAACATGCCTGATACACACCTGAGGTACAGCCACTCCATGGTGCTGTAATTTATATACATATAGCATTAATGGTGCTTAAACATAGTTGAAAAATGCCCATTATGCGAAATTCATCACAACCCTTAAAGCCCTTACACACCATTGTAAGTTATATAATTCGATTGTATCGTCTGCTTTGCCCTTCCTGGGGCTCTATTGGTTTAATATTCTTATTAAACGCGTTACTATAAGAATTAATATTCTTATAGTAAAGCGCTATACAAATACAGACCATTTACCATTTATTTATAAGTCTGTTCTCAGTATGCTCTGATCTTACTAACTACGTCCCTTGAAATGGTACTTATAGTACAGAGCACCTTTTTACTCAAATTTGAGTACTTAAAGGGTTTCCAACTGTAAGTCTAAAGGCATTCACACATCAGGTGCGTTGCAAAAATAGCATGAAATTCAGAAATTTTCATATACAGATTTGTCGTGTAACGTGTACACACAGTGATGCAATGATGAGAGGGTCCTGATGCTTCTAAACAAGAAAAGGAAGAAACTGGAGATTCTGGGTTCATCCAATTCTCAGGAGAAGACAGCAGCAGGGAGAATTGAATGGTTTGATCTGAGAGTTGAAGCTGAATCACGACGCTTTTGTCCGTATTTCAGGAGGAGGTCAGTTTATATATATATATATATATATATATATATATATATATATGTTTACATGCAAAGTTATAGGAGAGCTGTAAATTTTAGATTTTTAGAAATACTTCAGCCAGAGCGTGGAACATCATTTTAAGATGGCTAACTTCATGCTAACTCCTGGATATTAACTTTATCAGTGCCTCAGTATTTGACTGATTTGTGGAACTAAAGGAGCGTTTGGAAACTGTTAATGATGCCAGAGATTAGTCGGTCAGCAAACAAACTAAATTAAAATTAACCCCAACTGTCTGATGCTTTAAACACATTACTGTCTGAACATTGCAGGAATTCCTACCTTCATTTCAACCGCGTGAGTTTTACTGTCAGTCGAACTGAAATGTCAGTGTGATGCATTCACTGTGGCGAAATATGAAAACAAGATAACCCACAGAAGGAGAAGAAGAACAAGAAGAAGCAGCAATCGCTCTGGTATGTTATTCATGACTGTCACAAGCAATCTGCACCTATTCTGTATCTCGGTGTGTGAGCGTGAAGCAGCGACGAGGCCTTTTGTCCTCACATGTCATAACATTTCTTACAGCCAGCCGGGGTGAAGAAGGGGCACATCTCAGGACTTGGGTTTCCTTCTGGTTAAAAGCTTTTTTTTACGAGTGTGTGTGTGTGTGGTTTCCGGCTGTGTCGGCTTCAAACGGAGAGCAGTTTACCTCCGGCAGGTTTTTAAGTTCTGACACTTTTTGATGCCCTTGAAGTCACTGGAATAAATGTGTTTTGGATGGCTCTGGGTGTGTGTGTGCGTTCGTGAGAGAGAGAGTTTGTTCAAAGTGACTGATGAAGACTTGGAGCTGCAGCTGAAATTTGATCACACTGCTCTTTCTGTCCCTTTTAACGCGTTTTGCAGGTATAAAAACACACAGCCATTTAAACCCTCCCAGAAACAATAAGTGAAACACGCACACTCTCTCACACACACATTGTTGCAGGTCGTTGTATAGCAGGAAAGGACTGTTAAGCTTTCCCAGGGGAAGCAGCCGCACAGCCCTTCAATGCACATTGTTATTAGGCTGTTTTTCTTTTAAGTGATCCTCCCACCGATCCGTTCTCTCTCCCTCCTCTCAGCTGATGGTGATTAATGGATCGCTGCGACTGCTTGCTAATCAGCCCAAAAGCACTTTGCTTAAGTGAGGAAAGTCGTCCAAATGGTGCTGCTGTGTAAAAACTTTCAGTGTGAGGTCAGCATCTCTTCATCCACCCGAGTTCAGCCTGAATAAAAAGCATCTGTTTACCAGCCAAAGATGCTAGCAGCTAGCTAGCTAGCGAAGTAACGACTGTTCCTCTTTGTTGTACGAAGCCAAAGTTTATTTGTTTTTTTGCTTCAGTTCTGCGTTCGTCCATACAGATTTTTGCCAGCAGTGATGATATGCAGTATGTTTTTACGTTTTTAAAAACTGTCAGTGTAACAAATGCCCATGGACTCACGGTGTCATAGACACAACATGTTTTAAAACTCAAACTATCTGATTGTTAAGGAATGATGTATCAACCGTGCTTCTAGGTCCGAGCTCCTACTGCGTTCATTAAGCCTGTCATCTTACTAACATGTTGTAATGCTTTGTATTTTGTTTTATTTCATATAAACAAATACCCTTAAAAATGATCATGGTCATAGTCGTCCTCTCTGGTTTTTTATTAACACTATTCATGTGCAGCACGTCTTTAAGTTAAGTTTTTAAAACCTGACAACGTAACTACAGCCCATGGGTCAGTTTGCCAATCGTCAGTTATTTGAACACTCCTGAAAAGAATCACTCTGAGGCTAACTAGGATTTCAATGGGTTCATAGCGAGTATTTCCAACTGCAGATGGGTGATCTCAGACATTCTCTGGGACACGTTTGTCCATTTTTAGCATCATCTCCCTGCCATATGATTGTATTTGTCTCTGTCCATCCTGCACCCTCACTAACTTTTATTGAGAGTAAAATAGTTAACTCTCATCCTCCATATTTACCTTATTGTGTTTATATTAGCCTCACCATAGCTCTGTGGCTGCCCACCAAGTAGAATGTCATTATATGTCAACTAGACTGATGGTAAACTTTTATTGGATCATTTTTTAAGTCTCAGTGATGCCTCAGAGTTTGATTTGGAACTCAAGGAGCCTGAGCATATTTGAAGCTTGACGTGACCATTTTTGGATGAGAGGGTGGTGTGATAAGTTATCAGCTAACTGTGTATGGATGCATCACATAAAAAATAATTTAAAAGAACTTCTTGGACGGTTGTGAGTACAGTTAACTGCTGAGCAGCCATATTATTGGCCAAATAATTGCATTGCAAAATGTTCCAAAAGGCAAAAACAGTTCAATCAGTCAAAGGAGCAACGTACCTAATAATGCAAATTTTCAGCATCCATAAAAATCAAACATTTGAGTTTTAAAAAGATTGACCTGCTACACAGGTATTATGTAGCAGAAAATTTGGTATAGCGACTAAAACAGTTCTCAGGCTGTAAACTTGTTTATAGGGAATGACCTGCTGCCTCAAGTGGACATTAGAGGAACTACAGCTGTCAGATAATGATTTGCTCTTGCAAAAACACAAAAATTTTGTGGAAATATTTCATAAATATTCATGACGTTTATTTATTCAGCATACTGTACTGCAGCAAATACTGTGATGCACATAATGGAAATGAACAGCAGTAAAGTCAAAGGAGCTTCAAGTTTGAGGCTTTTGTTCAGTTTGTGCCCAACATGTGAAAGTGTACCTCTCTCTGGTCTTACTGACAGACACACAGTGTGCTAATGAGAGTGTTTCTCAGCCTGCGGTTGCTGGATTAGCTCTCAGATGAGCAGAATGGATCTGATTGAGAGAGGAAACCAGCAGAGGGGTGAAAAGGGAGCAAACAGAGGGGAAAGAGGGAGAGTAAATAGGGCTGACCCATGGGGGGTTGACCCCCATTCAGCAGCTCTCTCCCTGGGAATCCACTCTGACTCTTTCAGGCCTGTTCCCCGCTCTACGCACCACTATCTCCCAGCTCCTTTGGGATTCAAATGATATCTCATTAGCTCTTATTGGATTGTAACTTTCACGGGATGCATAGTGTTTCAGTTTTTCTCTTTTAGCGATCGATAAAAGGACACTGGCGTCCGGGATAAAGGACTCTTTTCTGTTTTCCTCTCTTCATCGACCGTCTCGCCTAATTTCCGCTTCTCTTCTTTCCCTAATTTATTCTCTCTCTCTCGATTCAACACGCTGCATCTCTCCACACTGTTTCCAGCTCTCTTCAATACAGTCGGGAATCATCCTGCACTTCTTCGGCCTCTGCATCCACAGGGCGTCTTTGTCTGTTTCTAATGTGCCATTAACTCTGCGCTAGTCAATGGTCCTGAACCCCAAAGGCCAACGAATTAACAGAGAGGAAGAAGAACTGGAGCCGGATGATTTTTTTTTTGAATTAACAGAGTTCGGCAAAACTTACAGTAAACTATTGTTAATAATGACACCCGTGTTGGTTACGTGAACTACAGTCTAATTCCGTTGCTTGTCTTTATGCACTGTTACATTTCAGAGTTTTAGAATCCGTTTAAAGATTTAAAAGTGAAATAACAGCAGAGGATTGGAAATGAGCTTGTGCTGTAACTCATGGTGACTGCATGTGTCAGACTAACACACTGTGGCTGGTTCACGTGAACATCTGGAACTCTGCAACGTTAAATGAATGTAATAAAAATCAACCGTTCAAACCACTGTACTAAATGCACACAGTGGCCGGAAAAGTACTTTTGAGTACAGGTCCAAAAATTATATTGCTGACATTATGTCTGTGTTACATTACGAGCAAATTCGTGACATTACATCTACGTTAAATGTACATTGTTGACATAACATGTACGACACGTGTTCGTGAACGTTGTCTACATTCAATTCAATTTTATTTATATAGCGCCAAATCACAACAAAAGTCACCTCAAGGCGCTTCATAGGTCTACATATATGCACATTATTGGCATGTAAGTTAAGTGTACATTTTCCTTTGTAAATACTTTTTGCCGAGCAATTTTTAGTCCAGTGTAACGTTGGGATGACCAGAGAATGTGTTATACATATTGTAAAATAAGTGTTCATCAAACAGGCTTATAGTGCCTGTAATTGATTACTTTGTCTTATATAATGAATGTCTAGCTTGCAAAGAAGAAGAACAATAAATATGTGTTTTCATGTGATATGATATTTGCATTCATTGTTTTGGTGTTTATGAACAGCCATCCAGCAATACTGTGATATAATGCGGATGAAAAGAATAATATGATAAATTAACAAACATGTCTGTGTTTTCATTCATGAGGGAAGCAAACAACCGAAGCAAGACTAGCAAAACCAGCCTAATGTACATATAACAAATATATAATACATATAAGCAAACGTTTATATCCAAAAAAAATTTGGGGTCCCACAAAATTTGAAATGCTTGATTAAAAGAAAGACATCAAACCTCCCCCTAAAATTAATAATATATTTTCAGAAATGCACAGAAAGCACATATAAATCTATAAAACAACATTTTCCTGTGTTTCTGCCTGCTGTCTGCTTTGTTTTTATAATTATATTATCTCTGTCCTTGTGTGGAATACGTTTAGTGTTGGAGACGACTGTTTGGTGATGTTGGTGATTAGTGAATTCCATTTCTAATTAAGAAGCAAAAAGTAAGCATCAGCGCCACACCGCGAGACCTGCTCCTACTGATGTACTTCTTTGATAGTTTCTGTTATCAGACGGTTGAGTCAGTGTAAAAACGGACAAAGAATACTGACAAAGAGGTCCTGAGCTAATTTTCTGGCACACAGCACTTTAGAACTGCTGGCCTGGCTAATGTAATGGTGTTATAAAAGTTTGAAATGTAAACACTTTGCCAACTGCTGTACTTTGTGGGAATGAAACTACAGTTTCAGTCTGGATGAAGGGCTTAAACTGGGGGCAAGAACATACATTTTTTAATTTAACGGCTTAATGCTGTTAAAGCTGGTCTTCTGTTTGCTGTGAGATATTTAATCCAGTAAAAGTCCAAATGGAGTAGAATTAATAAGAGGAAAGTTTTTGCCACTATGAAGCGTCTGAGAAGCTCATTTCATGTCTTTAAATTAAATTTCTGCTGCTGAATTTAAAAGAGGATTCAGACATCATGAACTGTTCATGACCTGTTCCCAGAAGCTGCTTCACCAGGTGAGCTCAAATCAAGTTTTCAAGTAGCCTGTGACAGATAGAAAGAAAACTTATTGATTGCCATTTATTGATTTTATGTAATGTGGAATGGGCGTAAACTGTGAAAGATAAGCGATAAAATCTGTATATTCATTCATTCATTCTGGGTGAGAGCTTGTAAAAGACATTTGCTTAAAGGTACTTTTTGTAATGACCCTCACCAGGTCAGGTGACATTGTTTTACCAGTGGGTGGTCTTTGTTTAACTTATGATAATTGTTTTACTCCTATTATCTGCTTGTTTTTGCATTATAAGCACATCCGTAATGACTTACCTGGTTAAATAAAGTTCCTATCGAGCCCATTTGCCATTTTGTGTTCCAAACTAGTTTTACATTAAAGTACAACCTGCTTGTAGTTTAACTTCAGTCAGAGATGTTTCCACAGATGTTTTGTGTTAAAATCATAGCAGGTCTTTCTTCATATTCTGTGTAGCGTTAGTTAATTTTGGGATGTTTTAAGATATTGTAAATCATCAAGTGACAATATCATTTAATCAAGTAAAATGTTTGACTGGGGTCATTAATTTTGCACATTTTTAAAAAGGTTTTATTCACGTTTACCATCCCTGAACAGTTTTCCCACAATAGATGCTCTAAAATATTCATTTTGGTTTTCAGTCGTTTTTATGCAAAAACACAAATATTTGAGCTGTATCTGCCTCCAGGCTGAACTGAAAAACATCACAAACTGAACTAAAAACATTAGAAATTGAAAATGACCTATGATAGCCTATAATGCAAACAAACGGGTGGCTGTACCTCAGGAGGTAGAGGAGGTCACCTAAAATCGGAAGGTTCAATCCCTGGCTCCTCCAGTCTGCATCTCAAGTATCCTTGAGCAAGACACTAACCCCAAGTTGCTCTCTGATGCATCAGAGTGTGAATGTTGTTAGAAAAATACTCAGTTTAGAGACAGTACTTGTGAAAATGGGTGTGATTGGGTGAATGTGGCATGTTGTGTACAGTGCTTTGAGTACTCCGGGAGAGTAGAAAAGCGCTATAAGATTCAGTCCAAATATATATATATTTTAACACAATTTTCCACCATCCCTCCTACACAAGTGTTGCTCTTCGTGAAGTTTGTGAAGTCTTTGAATCAACTAACTTGCCTAATCCAATCCAATCATCACGTCTTAGCTATATGTTGGAGACAACTGTGAGTTACGGTTTCATTATAATGCATTTATGTGTGTTCATAATTAGCTTTTTAAAATTACTTTCTCCTTGTTTTAGTCACTTACATTGAGCTTTGCAGCACCAGACATGTAAAATCAGTGTTGGGCAATGTGTGAATGAGAAAAACCAGCAGAGGACAGGCTCCTGGTTTCTCCCCATACTATGAACTTATGTACAGCATAATGTACAGTATTTGGCAATATATCAATTAGCAAAATTATTGTACTAGAGTTGTTAGACAATTTCGAAAGTGTAAGGTGGGAACTTGAATTGAACAAAAATTGGATGACCTTATACAAAACTATTTTGCACACGCACAGGATTTTTGAAACACAGAATCAGAAAAAATTGAGATGAGAACACGCTGGCATGAATCAAGTGAGGAAAAAGAAAGTAAAGCATAAGTCTTTGGCATCGAAAACTTTTCTTGTGGATGTTTAAATTCCTCTCATGTGACATATTTTAGCTCACAAAATACTGTTGTCAGCTCGTTTGCACCCTAGCCTTCACTGCTGTGCAGAAACAAACTCGTTGGTCTGACTTCTTCTTCTCTCTGCAGGGCTTCTGTAGGCTTTAACAGATGGATTAACCCTTTCTTCCTCTCTTCCCTGCGGGGCTGTGCTTTGTCTTTCTGGATGACATGAGATCATCTGGGATCAACGCCGTGCTCACCGCCTCTTCCTCCTCGTGTTAAATCCATTCGTTTTTTTGTGTCCTCTCTTGACCTTTTCCATGGAAAGTGGCTGCTTCTGTTTTTTTTATAAGAGTGAAGATTAGAGCTCCCTAACCAGATACATGCACACATCAGCTAATTGCCTCTGTTGGCTGAATAACTTTAAAGAACTTGTTCATTATGCATTTCAATCCACAGAAAGCCTCCTGAGATGATGTAATCCTGCAGAGAGGAGCATGAGGATGGTAAGGTCACCTGGCAGGAACCATGAAACCCGCAGCTTCTTTTTGCATTAATGTGCACCTTAATGCTAATTTTCTTACCAACAATCAAGTGTTTCCTGTAATCAGCCATATTTATGTGTCTCCTGAAGGCATCAATGCGAAGTTTCCAGGTTGGAAACTAATTTCCTGATTAGTTTTTAAACTTCAGGCAAACCATCATGAATGTAAAGGTAAGCAGAACCATCATTTATATCCCAAATATAGTTGGGAGAAGCCATATCTGTGCAACTATGCTTGCATTGTTTGTCCAGGTGGCAAGAAAACAAACTACAGTGCCTCTGATGTCCAACTCTAGGATTTTATTTTGATGTCACATGTTTGGATATGGACACTTCTGGCTCGAAAAAACCAACATGGCTAGTGCGCTAACACCAAGGCTTCAAAGTGTTGAGTAGAGAATGAGTAGGCGATATTACATTTTCAGGTCCATCTTACATATACAGTCTGTGAGTTTAGCAGGTAGCTGCAGGTCAAAATGTCTATCAACACATCCTGTAACTGTGCTGCAGACTGGAGCGGAAACATGTGAGTGGTGTGTGTGCAAAGTGGACCACACAAGCCAGAAGTGGATAAGTGTTCATCTACCTGAGTATAAACATGTCTGTGTGTGTGTGTTTGTGTTTGTGTGTGTGGTTCTGGCCAGCCTTTCCTCAGGGTCTGCCTGGCATTGTGCTGCTTCCTGACCAGGCCTACGTTATCAGTGTGGGATCAGTGAAGGGACAAAAGGCCTACGAACACACACATAGAGTTACTAACTTCTTTTTTTTTTCTCAGGCCTCTTGGAGCCGCTGATGGCTTCCTGTCTGTATGAGTAAATATCTATCTTTGTATCTCAGGGTGTCAGATTCATTTTCTCTGAGGGCCTCACTGGGAAACGAGAATCCCATTGAGGGCCAGGCGCCTGTCACTTACTGCCATGGTTTAATTAATTGGAAATGTAGCTCTTGTTGAGCCTGTTGATATGCAGATTAGGCCACATAAACCAGTAAGCAAAATAATAATAATAATTATGAAACTCTTTCTGATTACTGGTACAGACTAGTGCTTTTCTTAACAAAGTGGCTGATAACACAGCAGCAGTGAAAATGACGTTGGTGTTCATGGTGGAGCCGCAGTGAGCAGCAAATGTCACACGTGTGACTGTAAACCCTGGTGGACGTGAAGCTGAAAGCTCATATGCACATGTACAGAGTCATAAGAGTATTCGCTTGCCAGCCTTCATGCGTATATGAACTTGAGTTAAATCTCATTCTTGATACTCTTTTCTGACAAAGTTGTATTTTTACTTAGTTGTATTGCTATATAACTTTTGCACTGTCCACTTCCTGCTGTGACAAAACAAATTCCCCACGTGTGGGACTAATAAAGGTTATCTTATCTTATCTTGATCCATTGCATTCAGTATGATGGTAAATGGTCTGTATTTGTATAGCGCTTTACTTAGTTCCTAAGGACCCCAAAGTGCTTTACACTACATTCAGTCATCCACCCATTCACACACACATTCACACACTGGTGATGGCAAGCTACATTGTAGCCACAGCTGCCCTGGGGCGCACTGACAGAGGCGAGGCTACCGGACACTGGCACCACCGGGCCCTCTGGCCACCACCAGTAGGCAACGGGTAAAGTGACCGAGACTGTCCGAGCCGGGGCTCGAACCGGCAACCTTCCAATTACAAGATGAACTCCCAACTCTTGAGCCACGATCACCCCCATGATGTCAGCTTTGACAGTTTCAGCTCTTCCAGGAAGGGTTTCCAAAGTTTTTATGAAAGTTTTCCAGAAATTTTTGATCATTCTCCCAGAAGAACAAGAAAAAGTTCCCCACACCATAACCCCCTCTCAACCAAACTTTACACTGGCACAGTGCAGTCAGACAAGTATGTTTCTCCTGACAACCACCAAACGCAGACTCATTGATCAGATTGCCAGACGAAGAAGCGGGATTTGTCAGAGAACACGTCTCCTTCTCTAGAGCACAGTGGCGACACGCTTTACACCACTGCATTTGACGCTCTGCTTTGCACTTGGTGATATAAGGCTTGGATGGAGCTGCTTGGCCATTGAAACCTATTAAATGAAGCTCTCTGCTAATCTGAAGGCCATGTGAAATTTGGAGGTCTGTAGCAACTGACTCTTCAGGTAGTTGGCGACTCGCTCTTTGATTTTACAACTTCATGTTGAATTGCTGTTGTTCCCAATCATTTCCACTTTGCTATAATACCACTAACATCTGACTGAATATTTTGTAGCGAGGAAATTTCACAACTGGACTTGTTGCATGGGCCACAGTACCTCATTGGAATTCACTGAGCTCCTGAGACCCATTGTTTCACAAATGTTTGCAGAAGCAGTCTGTATGCATAGGCGCTTAACTTTAAACATTTGTGACCTTGGAAGTGATTGGATGCCTGAATTCAATGATTTGGATGGGTGAGTGAATACTTTTGGTAATACAGTGTATGAATATAGTAGGTAGGTAGGTTATATAGAGCATGTACAGTTTTTCAACAGTGCAGTGATCAACTGGTCCAAAAACATACAGTTTTACAGCTTTTTCACAAATATTCTACCATTGCATCATATTTCTGAGAAGCTTATTACTCTCTGTGGTTTATCTGACTATTAAACAGTAAACCAGTTGTGACCCCTCTCAGAAAAACAAGCCATGTTTAGCCTGGGCTCCTGATCGTGTTTCTGATGTCTATGAGATGTTGACATTTCCTCCAAACAGACATTTCCCCTCTAAACTCTGGGTTCAATTTAAATGTAAACTGTCAAGAAAAGAAATGACTTAAACAAGAAAACAAAGAGGTTTAATTCTTCAATATTTCACCAGCAAAGCACGAGATGGAAAAAGATTAGAGGAAAGAACAAGAAGCTGGAGTCTTGCCCACTTATCTGATCTAATGGCACATAAATGAGGGGAGAGTCCGAGCTGATCGCCAATCCTCGGCCTTCATGAGTCGGTTTCCTTCATGGTGTTTTACTGTGGATTTATTTCACTGTGGGTGTCACTGGTCTCTAACTGGGATTCCTCACTAAATATGACTTTTTCCATCATCTATAGTGTAAAGTGGTGGCTGATCTGAGCCTTCCTTCCAATTTAAATATAGATTACAGACAGTAATTTATAAAGAAACCCCCACAATATCAGGATGGTGTGCACTGCTGCTGTTTACAGAACCTCGCTATGGCAGCAGGCTGTAAATGTGTTTACTTGTGCTGGACATTTTATTATGAGAGCCTATGGGGACTTACTCGCTGTTGGCTTCAGCCTCTAGTGGACATTAGAAGTGCAATAGTGATTATATAATCAGAAAGAAAAACACAATTACTTACTTTCGGAAAAATCCTCCAGAGTCTCCAAATACAGCTCAGGAATCGCAGTGTATTCTGGGTAGTCCCACTACCACACTAATAGACACTGAAAAAACACCAAAATAACCTGTGAGTGATACAGCAGCCTGATATAAAACACAGACAAGCTAAACTGGTGTACATTTTTCCTGTTGTTAGATAGCATCATTTTTAGAGGTTATACTGCTGTAATGATCTTAGTTACCTGACAATAGCACTAACAAAGGCTATGTTAACGTATCTGATTATGACAAAGTAATGGTTTAATGAGGGACAGATCCATATGAACACAAAGAATGGTCTTGGATACAACTTTAACTCCTGGATCAAACAACCAAATTTTTCCAGCTTCCAGAATCTTCACTTTGATCCTTTTCTTGTTTAGAAATATCAGGTCCAGCTCATCATTTCTTGATGTTGAATTTTCCACAAAAATGCAGCACATTGTGTATAACTAACTAACTAAATGCAGTTCATTTGACTTAATATTTAATACTGTACTTAAATATTTTTAGTATTTTTTAATTTTGTATTGCAGGTTAGATTTTTACATCTCACAACTCTGCATACACACTTATAAAGCATTACTTGGTGTTCAACATTTTACTGTAATACTATCTCACCTGTTCTGACTTGTAGTTGCAGCTCTACTGGGAGTCTTAAAAGTCATTCAGGTGTGAAGTAGTTTTATATTTTTTATTATGGTACAATGCCTCTTTACAAGACTTTGTGTTGTGTTGTGGTGCTGCATCAGCAGCTGTAGGAGTTTCTAGACTGTTCTCTATTAATACTGGTCTGAGGAGCTATGACTTCTGTATGTTCAAGGTGTAATGATAGGACAGTGTCACATTTCAGAAGCTGTTTTTTTTTTTTTTTTTAACAAAAAGCATAAAAAATTTCTTTCATTCTGGCTATGCCATCATGTACAGCCAAGAGAAATTCCATAACTAATGTGTGTAACCGCACGTAACTACAACAGTTAGACGTGTTATAACATACTTATATTTTCCAAAAACTCCATCCGTCATACATACAGATGAATAACTTCATCATTTCTCGGGTGGTTGGCCTTTTCTAAATCGTGACAAGCAAAAAAAGGAAAAAGATTCTTTGTACAAAATACAGAAAGAGACAGAAAGAGCATTTGTTTAAAAACAACAATCTTTGTGTTGTATCTAGCTATGTGGATAGATGTAATGTGAGACAACAGTGCAACTCATCTTTGCCTGAAACTCTTTTTTGTGACTTTAGTCCAACCTGAAATATCATTAAAACAACCCAAAACATAATCATGTGTCCATAGATTTAATGAAACATGTTTGAGGACCTTTGATGCCTCAATTTCTCTCCTTGTACATCTGTTTTATGCCTTTGTTTTCTTCATATAACTGATTGCTATCTTCATCTGTGATTGCCCTCCCCCCTCTTCCTCCCCTCATTCCTTCTGTTAGCTTCACAGCTCTGCATCACACATGACTGCATCCCTCCCCTCCTGTATAAACCTTGTTTTCAGCCTGTTTGGCTGTTGCTGTGATAATGAAGGCACAGGAGGGGAGGTGCCAAGAAAAATAAAGACTGCTGGTTATTGCACTTACATTTTGTTGATGCACATCAGTTTCGCTGTGTGGGAGCGCTTTCTTAAAAAATTCTCATGGGTCTGAGAGTGCACTGAGGAGCATTGTTCATGTTTTAAATATTTTTTTAAAGTGCCATTGCCTGAACAGATTGGGACTTTAAGAATTATACCAACTTCACAGCTGGTGCCTCTTTTCTGCTCCCCTAGTGTGCCAGCAGTTAGCAGTAATAGCTAAAGTTAGTTTGGAAATGGACTCCACGAATCAGTAATGTAGCTGTGACATCGGCTGTTTGTTTGAAATTTCAGGCGAGTGTTTTCACTGTCGACATGTTGGTGTTTTGAAACCAGATGTGATGAGCAAGGGATGGACAAAATTATGGAACTACAAGCTAACAATTTATAACTGACAAGCAATTAGCCAGTTAGCTTACTGTGCATAATCCTCCCTTTTGACTTTCAGAATAACCAGAATTTAAAAAAGCTGAGTTAACATTTTAATCAATCAATAATTTTTCAGATACAGAAGCTACGTTTATACACATTTGATTTTACCTAAAGAAGCTCAAACTCTTTATTCTGGCTAATGTGAGCTAACACTAGCTTGTCTGCTAATGTAGCTGTTTTTCTTTTTGAGCTTTTTATGAATTTTTAATTTCTTGTGGTCCTGAGCAAACATTATACTAAATTCTTCATCATGCATGCATATAAACATCACCATAATCACCCTAATGTGTGATTTTTTTCTTAAACCACAAAACCACAAAAATAGGAGTTGCGTTGCAGAATAAGTCAGAAATTCTGAATTCCTAGTTTGAAATTTTCGAGGTATCTTCCGAGGTATCTGGAACATTGTGTTAGTCACGACAGCCACAGGTGTCATTAATAGAATAATTTTTGTGGGTCTAATACTTTTAAATCATAGCAGGAGGACATGGGACAAGGTGAAAATGTAAATGAAGCAGCATGTCCAACAATGGCAGACCCGGTCTGCTACGTAATTCAACGTGCTAAGTCCCTGTTTGGGCCTTGTCTGAGAAAGAAACAGCCTCTCTCAGTGCCAGTTTGAGAGTTATTTTAATTTCCAAACATGGCAGAGTGAAAAGGTCCTTCTCTCCCGTGGCACCATGCCTCTGATTGTGATGCACGCTCGTGTTTGTTGATAAGGTCACAAAAGACCTCGACAGTGTTTGCGCCTGGTTTTAGTGGGCGAATGTAAACGTTTTGGGGAACAGAAACAATCCTCAGCTGACGGCGAGCTGTGAGCGAACACAGAGATAAGATGGAAATTCAATGGTAAAATTAAACACAATTAAACAGCAGCAATAACGAAATAGCACAGATGGTTTGAGTCACATGCAGACAGCACAGCGGGATAAGACAAAGACTGAAGTTCCCACCAAAAAAGAGACTTATAGTAAATGTAAAATGTCATCAGAATAAACTGAATATTACTGATAATATAATAAACTGACATACATAAAGGCTTAGATATAAAAAAAAAACTGGTGGATGATCAATCATGTGTTGTGTTGTAAATGCTCACAGTGATGGATAAAAGTCTGTCACAGTTGGATCTTGGACATCATCTGAATATCTGACTGAAGATCAGGCTGAAATCTCTTTAAGACATGAAAAGGGAACCAAATGTATTTAAAGTGAGCTTCTAAATGCAGCCTGATTGTAATCTGATTACACAATTAATGTTGGAATTTGTTGAAAGATTGAGATTCAGTCATTATAAATGATTTCAAACGATATTTTAAAGGCACAGAGTCTGAAATTTAAGAAAAAAATAAGGGTGAGAGAGGAATGTCAATGGTGAGGAAAAGAACACAAAAACTAAAACTTGCTAAGGAAAAACTTCTAAATTTGCTATTTGTGAATTCTGTATTTCTTCATTCAAAATTAGATGATTAGGGCCACTGCATGGGGGAAAAAAAGTGGGCACGTCTATTTTTTCTTCTTTTCCAGAATTCTGTAAATGTTGTAATTTCTTTCTCACTGGTTTGTCATTGTTTTTGTTTTGTTTTGTTTGAAAAATAGATGTTTTGTTTTTTTGTTTTTTTTTTAAGAAATTTGCAGGATTTTCCAGAGTTTTCCTCATAAATTTGCAATTTTATATCTTTAATTTTTTCTTCTAAATTTCAAACTTCTCCCCAACCAAACCATCAGCAATCCTGATACTAGATTCACAAAGTAAAACTTTATGTTTCACCTTCTGTGATGTTGTTTGAGGTGTTTTCTTTGTCCTCACACCTCACAGAGCATCACTGTGGGAAACAAGAAGCCTCCTCCTCACCATCATCTGTCTCTCAGCCAAGCGTACACAAATAGGAAAGGACAGCAGCTAAATAGTAACACACACACAGACACACACACATCCGCTGTATTTGTGCTGTTTGTGCAGTCTTATCGGGCAGAGATAGGGCAGCTGAGCGGATTGTCTCAGGACCTCGGCTGAACCCCTGAACCTGGAGGCTGTTATCACGACCTCTGACCTCTCACACATGCACACACAGAGATAAGTTGACTCCTGCAGTTCAGGTGATTTTCGAGAGCATGAACGTGTGTGTGTTGATGGTTAATGTGTTCCGGAAGGCGAGCAGAAGAGGAAAGGGAGTGGAGATCAGATGAATCAGATGTGTTCTCTTTGGCCTCACAAACCAACACACACATATATGTAAAGAGGCTGTTAGCCGCCTCTTAGCTTTTCTTATGCAAAGTGGTCCCTGGAGGCGCAGACAGTAAAGTCACCTTCTCCACTCTCAGGGGAAGTTTCCACCATTAGAAGGTGAAATACAGCCAGAGATGAAGCTCAGATCTCCTGTAACACAGTCCACATGTAGAGCAGATCAAACCCATCTCCCCGCTTCACGTCTAACTCCCCTGACGGATCCGAATGTTTGTTAGGCCTCCAAGTAGAAAAGACACCCGCCTTTGTTCCCTGGAGTTGGCCTGTAAAAAAGAGGCAGGTTTAATGTTTTAAACGACGAGCACCTTCTTCATCTTCCCGACTTTCCAGCGAACGGGGAAGGCCAAGTGGCGAAGATAATCATTCGCTGATCCAAATATTTCTCATCTTCATCCCTGAGAGCAGCCAGACAGGAGGAAAAAAGCAACAGCTTCTTTTTATCTAAAGCACGCACGGCCGAAATGGAGCCACCTCCATCTGACCCACAACATCTTAAAAAGGGAAAAGGCAGCTTTACACACAGGAACCTCAGCATTAATGACTGCATTGTGTCTGCACAGATTTAACTTTTTAAAGTGCTGATGTTTGTAATGTGGTTAGTGACCCAGCAAACGCTTCCAATACCCTTCAGCTGACAATCTTTATTCTGAGTGATTAATCGTTTTAAATTAACCTTTGGGAAGGAAATCCAATGAACAAAACACGAGATGAATCGGGAAGAAACAGATGAGGCTGATGTGTTACGACACAAACAGGCGTTCTTTCTCTTGAACTGGAATAACATGATCAGTCCTTCCTTTCCAAAGTGACGAGTTTGCTTGGGAGTCAGTGATGGTGGTTTCTCGAAAACCAGGTTTGATACAAACGTCAGCTTTTCTTTAGATGGGATGTTTTTTTAAAACTGCCATAAAATCTTTTTACCACAGTCTGGATCACATGACCTTGAACAAAATTATTATTGTGATGGATTTCCAGTTCACTTAGCCTATAATGAGGCATTAGCAGCTCTGCATCATGGTGCCTGGACGGGAGCAAGAAACGAATGTTAAGGATGGCTGTTTTATGCAGAGTTATTATACTGTTGTATTTGTTATTAATATTTTTTAAATTAAATTTCTTGTTTTCGATACATTGTCTACTTGGTTTGGTTTGGTTGTGGTTATTTTCAGTGCTACTTTTTAGTGTTTTTTTTAATACTTAATTTGGGTTCGGGCAGGTATTAAAACAGAAATAAACTGTGAAGGCATCCATGAAGATAAATCAATAAACAAGCTTTTCAAACCATCTTTATGCTTGGCATATCAGACAAATGGAAATAAACTCTTATGTACTTTTTTAGATGATCTGAGTTACTTGTGTAAGTACAAATATCCTTTGTGACACAGTCCTTGAGTTTTGCAGCATTTTGGGTTTTAGTCCCTGGTTTGAACCACTTTTCCCATTCAGAGCTGCTTTAATTCTTCATTCCATAGATTCAACAAGGTGCTGGAAACATTTCTCAGAGATGTTGGTCCATGTTCCCATCCCAAAGGTGCTCTGCTGGGTTTAGATCTGGTTCAAGTAACCAGTTTGAGATTATTTGAGCTTTGTGACATGATGTGATATCCTGCTAGAAGCAGCCACCAGAAGACAGGTACACTGTCATAAAACCATGGACACGGTCGGCAACAATACAGCTGGCACTGAGGGCACCCAAAGTGTGCCAAGAACACAATCCTCTACACCATTTACACCACCAGCAGCCTGACCTGTTGATACAAGCCAGATCCAAGCTCTTATGTTTTTTTACCTCACCCCCAACTCGCAGCAGATTCTGTTTCTGCCGGACATTTTTTTCCTCTGAAAAGGGAGTTTTTCCTTCCCACTGTCGCCAAAGTGCGAGGGGTCTTCTGATTTGGGGGGTTTTCTCTGTAATATTGTAGGGTCTTTACCTACCAATATGAAGTGCCTTGAAGCAACTGTTGTAATTTGGTGTGATATAAATAAAACTGAATTGAACTAAAAGTGTGTTTTGGCTCAGGTTTTGTCTTCCTTCAGTGTTTCCTTGTCTCATCTTTCTCTCTGTGCCTGCCTCTGTTGTTATGTCTGAGGTGAGTCTTCTCTCTGCGTTTAGCGTTTGTTTTCAGTGATTTCCTGTTTACTTTGAAGGTTGCTGATCTTGCCTTGCATTAGTTTTTCTTCCACCTTTATGATTGTCTGCATTACTTTCTGCTCTCACTGCATTAAAAGTCCCAGGTTGCTGATTGTTTTTGTTGGATTGTCTGTTTCACCTGTTACCCTCTCCAGAGTTTCCCTGCCTTGTTTATGTACCTCTAGATTTATTCACCTTTTGTTCTGAACTTAAATTATGAGTCTGCTTTTTATTTTTATTTTACTCCGTGTTTTGTTCTGTATTTGGTCCGTCCCTGAGCTGAACTGCAGGTTTTAGTAATAGCCTCCATTTAAGTCAGTAAAATTTTCATTGTGGCAGGTCATGTTTAAATTCAGGCTTTTCGCTAGCCTTTTAGTTTGACCCTGTGGAGAAATCCTCTGAAGGATGTTGAAGGAATATTTACAGTTGAGACAGGGAGAGACAGGTTTTAAGGGTAGAAATCAGTCGATTTGTAAGGGAAGATGGAGAGGGAGACGAAAAGGAGAGATTAGAGGAATGGAAGGATTTGGAAAAAGTGACACACGAGAGGGTGATGGTGAAAGGCAGGGTCGAGCTGACCATATTCTGTGTCATTTTATTGGAGAAAATGTGCTTTTTTTGTGGAAAAACTTCAGTATTTCTAGTTTTTGTTGTCCAGCTTGGTGATAAAATGTAATTTATACAGAGTATTTTTAAAGAATGTCAAGTATCCTCCCTTTTCTTTCCCAGTCAGGGATCAGGCTTCATGTTGGGTGTAGGGCATGGTTCCAGGAGGCACACGTGTGCACCAAATTTCATACATGTGCACAAAACACGATGGTGTTTTTTTTTTCAGATATTTGTGAGGCTCAAACCTGTAGCTGAAAAAGAGATGTACCAGCTGATGAAAGCATTCCTACTGAAACCCAAAGACAGACAGCAACTGCTGCAACAGCTAACACCTGTTTATTATTTAAAGGTTACTGGGATAAAATAGAGAAAACTTGAGTATTTACTTAAGTATTTACACACTTAGGACACATCAACAAGCACTGTGATTTCAGCTGCTCTTCTGCCTGGTAACAGTGTTTGGTGTTTCACTTTGGATGGATCCACAGATTAGCATATGCTTTTTCAGACTGACACTTTTAGCCTTTCTTTATATAACCTTATACATTTATGACACACGCGTGCTGTGTCACGTCACACCATGTTTTCCCCTTGTGTAAAAGTGAAAAATAGGACAAAAAGATAAAACTCTCAGAATGTTCGACTGCTTCGTTATATTTGGAGTGGTTTCCATCACATTCAACAAAATCTGCAAATCTTGTAACCTTTTGGTGAATTGTAACATTGTAACATTCCCTGATGAGACTGACTTCCTTCTACCATGAAAAGCCTTCCCTTCATATAAACTGGATAAAAGCCAGACTTTCGAAAAGTGCATGTCTGGCAGAACCATTTAAAAGATATGACACTGTCTCAGTAATAAAAATGCTGTGCAATCACAGATAAAGAGCGACGTAAGGTCACCCTACCCTTCATGTTATAATCTTCCCAGCTTCGTTAACATGTCCCACATTTAGTTCATTTTGATCTGGTCACTCTAATCGCAGATGTTTATTAATCTCTAGGTGATTATTAGGTCTTCATAACTTTCTTCTTAAAACAAATGTTTCAGATTTCAAGTCGGCTTTGAGGACCCAGATCTCACAGCAGTCAAGTCCAAGTCTTGGGTTTGCCTAAGACTTGGACTTCCTTTTGCTGATCAGTTCTTGAGTTTATAAAATAGTTCCCATTACTGTCTGCACCTCTGACTGTTTTTTGTCTTCAAGTATGCAGCTCTTCTCTGTTTGCAGGACTAAATAAAGTCCCACAGCCCACCAACACTCCATCGTCCCATTCCTGTCATTCCTGGAATTAGTGACGCGAAGCGTGGGGCCTTAAAGAACCAAGGTGCTCTCCTCCTCCACCGCTTTGTTCTTTCTCACGCTGAGACCAGCCGAGATCATCACTTCTCCACTTCTTCCCATTGAATCCTCCTCCTCCTCTGCATTCCTGAGGGCAGCGCATTGCCTGGGAGTGACGAGGAGACATTCCTGGGACTTTTGTTGGGCTCAGGATGCTCTTCCGGGGAGAAATGGAAGGAGGAGCAGTAACGGTAGAAGGTGTTTCTTTACGACTGCTTTAAATTTATTTACAAAGATGGAGATGCTGGAGGTAATAATGGCCTTTTTATTTTCACTTACAGTGAATGTGATGACGCAGTGACACAGTGAGCTTGAGCAAGCTGTGTTCATGTAAGGACTTAAATAGCAAAGTGTATATAAATACTTTTAAAGGACACATTCTCTCCTCCAAATCATTGCAATAAAGCTAAGCCAAAATAAATCTTCTGGCCACCACCAAGCAACAGGCCAGAGCTGGCTATAGCAGTGCATTCAGCAGCTTAAGAAGCAGAATGGAGTGGCCACAAATCCCAAAGCGGAAATAAAGACCCCAAATCATGACATCACAGCCAATCTCTAATGTAGTATTGCATTTCTCTAATCTCTAATATAATGACCAAATACCCCTTTTGGGCACACTTTAGCCCATATGGGACCAACTCTGAACAGAGGGTCAACATTCAGTCACAAAGAGCCCCAAAAGTAGCCCCTATTAGGCCTAACCTGTTTGCTAACTAGAGTGGTTTTACCCCATTCAGGTGGGCTAACTTATTTTAGCCTTGTGGCAAATATGATCCAGATTTGGTCCACTTTAGCCCAGATTTAACCCCAATGGATTCCATCTAGATAGCAATGATTGTTTTGCTGACACCTGGAATTTTCTTTGTGCTACATTTTGGCCTTGACTAGCCAAGTTGACTAGGGGAGCGCAAGATGTCAGGTGTGTTGTGGCACTTGGGTCACATCTGTCCCATTTTTTCCAGTGCTGTAGCTGAGCCATAAGTGCCGAAAGTAGCCCAGCTTTGGCACAAATGTGGGGAACTGGAGCAAGGGGATGGTTGTAACAAAGCTCAGGTCTCTGTGTGAGTACTGACCCACCTCACAGGTCAAATAAATCATTATTTTAAACATGACGAGCATTCTTTCTGCAGCTGTGCAAGTTTAGAAGTTATTTATCTGTTGGTTGTGTATATGCAGCTGAGAACCAGACTGCTCTTATCACAGCCAGTGTGTATAGAAGCCTGCACTTTTGTCTTACGTCTGCTGAGTAGGCTGGCACTCCTCAGACGGGTGTGTGTTTTGTGCCTATATGTCTGAAGAATGTTAATTCACGGTGGACAGAAATCAAGGAAGAGAGCCAGACAATAGAAAATGGATAACGTGAGAGGACAAAGAAGCTGGCAGGTCAGATTAATGAAGTTGAACAAGTCTGTGAAGTCTTTGAGAGTCATACACTCAGAGATGCTTTAATTGCTCCTAATCACGTGATTTCATTGTTCATTGAATGTCTGCATCCAGTTTTTAGGGGCCTTTTAGGGGGCTGTGGTCCATTCTCTTAGTGGAAATGTTAGCCAAATGGAAAGTTAGTCTAAGACCATGACTAAACAATGACAGGGCTGGGTGATTATTAGATTTTTTTTTTTTTCAGCTAACAAAGATTACGGAAACAAGATAAAGGGGATAAAACAATTATTTTGCTTTATCTCGTGCTTTAAATCAAGCACACCCCTTTCGTTTTGCAATATGTGCTTTCAATGCTCAGACCCACTCTGAGTTTGGTTCAGCTCAAGTATGAGGAGATATCGGTGTAATTAACAGTTTAAGAGGGCAACAGACTTTTCTGTAACTTCCATGTTTGCTTCATAGAAGACTTCCAGAAAAGCACACCAGGGTGAATCAGGTGTAAACTCTTTATATACCCTTAAAAGGACCTTTAATATCTCCTTGTATATGATCCTTTATACGACTGTAACAACAGCACATTTCAGGCCTCGGTCAGCAACACTCCTTTCACCAGTTTCACTGAAGAATAACCCGGCCGTTCAAACTGAAGACTGATGTGAGATCATCATTACTTTTGTGCAATGAAGTGTGTCTTATAGTTTGACTAAGATTAATGCCTTCATGATATATTTCACAACCCAAGCAAGGAGCAAAAATATTACTGGAAACCAGTTGTTGATTGAAAGTGGCAGGAAGTACCTGTACGCATTGTGTCAGATACATAAACACAGTGAATTAACCCTTAAAACAGCCACATAAATAAGCCCTCTTATCACTGCACCCTCTGGCATGGCGGTAAATAGGTGAGAAACCGCCATCTTTTCCTTTTCGCTCCCTCAAACTCGAGCACACAGACGGTTTCTCACAATATCCTGTTTCCGATCACTGCCTCTTTAACACTGGATCCCCCTGCACTCGGCCAGAGGCGAGGAGGGAGTAACAGGCGGGCATGAGAGAGACTGCCTCTGAGGGTTCACAGGCATCAGCGAGGGCAGCCTGGGCATTGTTTGTCTGAGTGGTTTATGTCTGGCATGTGAGCAGAAATCACTGATGGTTCATAGTCAAAATAAACACTCCTGTAAATCACCTTTGATTAAACCCTGTTCAGGTACTGATAGTGTAATGTTACAGACTGTAAATATAATATTTCCTATAGTTTTACTTAGAAATGTCAGGACTCTTACAGAAAGAGGTGCATTAATGTTATATTACACTTTAGATTGGATCATGAAGACTTTAAAATCAGTTGTAGACCTAGGAAAAGGTAAATATTCTCTTAATTGCTATGAATGACATTCACGGCTGTTAACTGAGCTGTCTTTAGCATTTTATGGCTCAACAGCATCTGTTTTTTTTTTTGTTTTTTTTTAAGTCTTGTTTATTATATATGTTATGATGACTTGGACACAAACGTAAGTGCCAGACACCTGTTGCATAGTCAATTTTTCCATGCTTCCCATAGATATGAACCCAATAAAGACTTTCCTGATGAGTTTATGCACTCAGATACTCATGAATAAAACATTAGGTCCATCTGACAGTCAATTAAATGTCAGAAAGCCGGACTAGCCTCTATAGCTAGCTGTTAACCTATCCAATGATAGGATTTTGCTGATTATGGTGTGCTTCTGTGTCCACAGACACACTAACATTAGCTAACATTAGACAGAAAAAAAGATAACTCAGGGCTGGATTTGATTATGAAGCACTAAACAATCCCTCTCTAGCCTTTATTAGAAAAAAAAACATGCTTTTTTACTGGCTAATGCTATGAATTTTCTAACGTCATCAAATGAACATATTTTTCATGTCTGTGTACGTCTGTTTTTACACCCACTAGTTTGAGTGCATAACTGTCTTCTTACTATCAAGTGCTGCTACATGAACAGTTTTGCCATTTGTTTAGGAGGGCTTCATTTCATCTGGTAAATGCTAATTTACCTTTCAAGCTAAATATTAGCTTACAATCTAATTTTACCTATCATTAGCTTCCAAGCTAATACAAACAAATAGCTTGATACCATATGTAAAAGCTAACTGGCTAACCCTAGCATTAGCAAAATACTATCTGAAACCACATCAGTTGTCAGTGTTTGTTAATGCTATTAATTATATGAAGATTTCAAAGGTAATGTTAGCTAATGTTCCTCACTGTTGTTATTGGGAGTGGGAAAAAATGAGGGATAATCCTTCCTGAGTCCTTTATATAGCAACCACTAAATGACTGGGATTAAAGCGTGTTCAATGCTTATGTAATACATGCTTAATTTGGATTTTTCCTTAAAAATTTATTTTCCTTAAAAAACAAAAGGTGAACTCTACCTGCTGAACCACACCTGTCTGAGAGTGTGTCTTCTAATCTGTTTTCAAAGCAAACTGCATGTATCAAACCTTCCTCGATTTACTGAGGAGCTAAATAAATATTTGAGGGGGATCAATGAACAGTGATGCTCTTCACAATGCTATCACTGTCTTGTATGTGCTTCATGCTAACAGAGCATTGTGGGTATTGTTAAACCGGCATTGTGGTCCTGTTTCTTTAATGTTTCTGTGATCAATCACAGGGGTTACAGTGCAAACAGCAACAGACCTGGAGTCAGAGCAGGCACAGCTTTCTACTTTACTTTCTATAAAAAACCCCAGCACAAATACAGATCTTAAAGAATCTGAGCACACATCACCTCCTACAATCCTGCAGCTATTACTGGAGGTTTTCACGTTGCCAAGCTTGTTTCACCTCAGTGATCCGAAGCAGAGAGTAAAACCAGCACCTGTTTCTCAGACCAATCCTCCTCAGTGCTGGAATCTTTCCTTCCCATGGAGATTACTGCTTCTGCAACTCCCTGATTTATGTTTCCTACAAGAGCTCAATAATAAAGAGATATGAGGGAGAGTGGGAGGAAGAGGAGAGGAGGAGATAGAGATGGGAGAAAGCAGAGGATTTCATGGTCAACAGGGCAAACACACACACTCACATACACAATGTTACACATGTTCACCCCACACAAAGTTCATGTCTGGTATTTACTGCTTCCTGGGTCTAGCAGAGCTAAAAGACTGTTTTATTGATCTCTTTGTGTGCACATTTGAGGCTTTCTCCATCATTAAGATGTCCTCTAAGGCAGTGAGAGGTGAAGCATCTGCATTAAAATGTCAGAAAATGTGAAAATGATTAATTCCTACTGAGATAATTCATCAGTTTTATCAGGTGCCAGCTTTCAGATGGAGTCATATTGGGCCACTGTGTATTTAACCCTCCTGCCTTCTTGGGACCTTTTTGTGCCACTGCTATGTGTTAAATGGCTGCCATTTCCACTGTGTTCAGTGGAATATAACCAAACTTGCCACAGGATAGTTTTTACCTGTCAATGTTAATATTCCAGTGTGAATTCCTTAAATCAGCCTAAAATGGCTGAGCAGCAGAAATCCCCACACCCATCACCCTGGGGACCATTTTCTGCCCATTGACTTCCATTATAAACGCTATTTTTCAACCCCAAATTATCATCATATGATTTTATTTTTTCTTCTTTTCTTGGATGTCAATGAAGACTCAGGGCCTTGAAGTTTTAATTTTTAAATTGCAAAAAAAATGCAAAAAAAATAATGGCAGGTCAAAATGTATGTTGGTGCCAATCTTTGGTCCATCTAAAGGCCTACTTATAATGACAATCACATATTACCGTATTTCCCGGACTACAGAGCGCACCTGAATATTAGCCGCACAAGCTAAAATCAGGGGAAAATCCTGTTTTGTACATACATTAGCCGCACCTGACTAAAAGCCGCAGGTGTTTCAATGTTGACTTATCATATGTAAAAGAAGATGCACAAAGGGAATTGTCAGGAAAGAGACGGCTGTTTGGAGACACACCCCTTTTATTAATATTTTGAAAAACAAGTTATGGGTACATATTTGCATAACTTTTTAGGGTATATGTACAAGTAGCGGTAATTACAAGTACAAAACATGTACTGTGCTTCATAAATAAGTAACAAATGTAGTACATAATAACCTACAGCACACCAGAAAAATAGATTCGGCCTACCTTTTAGGCTCAGGTGCAGTGACACGGCTTTAACAAGAAGAAAAGTCAGTCATTCACCATCTTTCTCTTCTTCCTGCGCACTAAAACCACCAAAGTCCTCTTCTCCAGTGTCGGAAACGAACAGGCTCAGGGTGGCTTCGTCATCCACTCTCCGCTTCTCTCCTTCGTTGTCACTTTCAAAACCAAACAAAGAAATCCTCGTTGTCAGTGTCAGAGTTGAACACCCTCTGAAGGGCCGTGGCGGTGTCCTCCTCTCCATCATGCAGCAGTCCAGCCCTTCGAAATCCGTTGGTGATCGTGGATGTTTTCACACTTTTCCACGCTGTCAGAATCCACCGGTGGAGTTGAGTATAACTTGCTTTTCGCAAGTTTATCGCCGCTCATCATCCACGCCTCCAGCTGAACGCGTAGCGCTACTTTGAAGTTTGTTTTTCGCGCTACTTCGTACGGCACTACGTTGCCTGGCGGATGGACATGTGACCAAAATACCACTCTTGAACCCCGATCCTTCCGCCAGGCAACGTAGTGCCGTACAACAGCGGAACAAACAAAACAAATCCGCTCATGGACAATCCATAGAAAAGCCGCACCTGACTAAAAGCCGCAGGGTTCAAAGCTTGTGCAAAAAGTAGCGGCTTATAGCCCGAAAATTACGGTACTTCAACTGGTTTTTTGTGGAAATATTTAGTTTCGTTTTTTGGTTTTTGGGGCTTATAACACAGGGCGCTCATGTAATAACACTGGGATTTGAAGGGTTAAAACAACGAAAATATAATTAAAACTTTACATGAATATTTCAGGGAGAAGTAGTTTTACAAGGTTGGCTAATTTAAAGTGGAATAAAATATGGATATATGGTCTTTTTATGGCGTGGCTGAGAATGGTCCCTAGGGTGATGGGTGTGAGTTTTTTAAAGGATGGCAGGAGGGTTAAGAAAGCCACAAAGCCCCACAATAATACAAAAATAATGTCTTAAATCATTAATCATTCCTTATCCTCTTTGCTTCCTGAACAGGGATAATTCTGTTCATATGTGATGGTAATTCACCAAACTTCAGCAGACTGCATATAACAGATGAATGCAGCCAGTGTAATGCCACCTATAGGTTTGTGAAGTTATTGTGAAGTTGTGGTCAACCCAGAACGTCAGCCCATATTAAAGAGGCGGGGTTTGTAGCACCTGACCAATCAGAAAACTGTACAGGTCTATTGGCAGCAGAGCAGCTGGTAAGAGAAAAATAAGGGATTAAACACATAATACAGACTGAATACCTCACAGCAGCAGTGTGTGTGTGTGGTTTAACAGCTTTAAGACTGGAAAGGAGCTGCATTAATAAAGTTTATTTGAAGCCAGGAGGAAAATTAACACGTCTCAGTGTCACAGCTCTATAATTAAGACACAGGAGAATCTGGCAGATTACAATTTTTATACCATTAACATAATATGTAGATGTGTGCAAGA
This sequence comes from Rhamphochromis longiceps, assembly GCF_057381845.1. Taxonomy (NCBI): domain Eukaryota; kingdom Metazoa; phylum Chordata; class Actinopteri; order Cichliformes; family Cichlidae; genus Rhamphochromis; species Rhamphochromis longiceps. Next base: position 32,171,281 of record NC_140572.1, read on the forward strand.
CCGTTTTATTCTTCCAGCTGCTGCCCTGAAGGCTTCGCCTGCGATCAGATTTGATATAAAGTCCGCAGGTACAAACAGTTTTCCTGTTTTAGGAGCATATATTAATTCTTAAAGAACAATAAAAATGTTTTAAAGTTGCCGTTAATAGAAGAAAAAAAAAGCAAGAATAAAGTTTGACTAGGAATCTGTATTTCTTACTGATGCTCAACAGATAAAGACCAAGACTTTGGACCCTCTTACTATCTGCACGCTGATATCAGAGGGGGTGTCACAAATGCAGACTCTGTTCTCCATGTAAGGATCAGAATATAGGTTTTAAGCTGTCAGTCATGCAGAGCTACTCTAGTGGAGTCCAAGAATAAAAATATTAAGCTGGAATTGAGCTGAATGGATCCACCTTAAAGCTGAAATGATGGCACTAGTACACTTGGACATGAAGGAGCAGGTTTAATAGGATGCATCCAGCTTGTTTGTGGCAGCAACACTTATCTGTGAAAGGAGTGTTTAAGCTCAGCTTTATTGACTGAAAGAGCCTGAAGCTGCCATAAAAGTCCACGACTACCACTCCTGCTAGTACTGCTACTACTGTGACTACCACTATTACTGCTACTGCTGTTTTATGACCGAGCCTGCAGGTTGTAAAGTTACTGCTGTTCACATACACAAAAAAGATGTGTGCTCAAACACACGCGCGCGCACACACACACACACACACACACACAGAAGTCCAAGGGGAGATGTGTGGGTGGGTGTCACACCTGGTCAGGTAAAATCCACCTGGCTGCTCCCCTCTTCTTCACTTGTCGTTCACCCGGCGGCTGTGAAGCGAGCAAGGTTCCCCCCCCCCCGCTTTCTTCAACCTTTTGACCTCTACACTGATTATGAAACCACATTTACACACAAACATTTAAAGCATTCCTTAGACACAGTAAATTTCTCACACACACACACACACACACACACGCCCAGCCGGCCCTGCCAGAGGCCGGTAAACTGCAGTGTTTTTGTTATTCATGGACTCGGACAGAGCAGCAAACACTAACCAAGGCTGAACTGTTTGGACAGATGTGCTTCAGTCCCTCCAGCAGACACACACACACAAACCCTGGGCTACCAGCTGACCCCCACAACCTTGACCTGTGACCCTCAGAGACGGTCTGGCTCTATTTTCAGACCAACATTTGAGCAGTGTGACACATAGAAGTGACATGAGCCTGTTTTCCAGCTCAGGGAAGGTGGACCTTATCCTCTCGTTTTAGCTGATGTAGATTTGTTCATGAAAGTCCGATTTCAAGTCATCAACCTTTGGGAGAGTAAGAGCCAAAGTCCCGGGTGGGCTGTAGGTGGAAGCCTATCCATTCATTTTCTTAACCGTTTAACCCTTGTGTCTACAAGGTTGGCTAAGCTGGTTGAACGTTGGTGTAGTTTGCTGTGTTGTGGCTAAACGTTGGCTGATTGCTGGCTCGGTGTTAGCACAGTGGCCATACTTTGGTTCAGTGTTGCGATTCTGGCACAGTTAATTAATTTGCATGCTAAATACTGTTGGAGTACTATTTCTACTTGCTTATTTCATGGGCTGTTTGGGATGTCTGTGGCCTTAAAATGCTGATTACCATATAAACAGCCAAAGCACTGAAGCTATGAGGCATTCAGGACTGCCCTAAAATTAGAGCTATGAAAGGCCCAGATTTTACTCTGTTTCACAGATCAATAGGCTTTTACTACATTAAAGCTATTACAGCCTTTTCACTTGGTTCACTGTTGTCAGTTGCCGGTTTCACAAACACCCCCCCTGCTGTGAAATTGCCTCAGTTCCCACCTGTTAACATGAGTTTTCAGCCCAGTTTCCTCTTGTTCTCTGTGTCCTCTTCCCTCCCTGCAGGGATCAGATGGGAATGATGCCTCTCCCTGCTCCCAGCTCCTTAACGCTGCCGCTGAGTGATGGGAACAGGCGACGTATGGCTACTTTCTCATGGCTGTGAGGTTTCGGTGCTGCAAGCTCTCACACAGGCCTGCAGAGGTAGAAGCAGACACACATAAATAGAAGCAAAGCAGAGACTATGAGGAGCTGAGAAGGGAGGAAGAAAAGTATAATCTTGATACACTTTTCCTGTATTTTTTGAGTCAAGGTCACAGAGGCAGGAAGGTGCAGGCGAGGGTGAAACACTAAGATAAAATGCTTTGACATCACTAAAATATGTTATTTCACAACCTAATACAATGAAGACTCTTAATTTACTTCAGAATCTGGGTCTGATATTTTTTTTGAGGATCAGAGAATAAATTTCATTTTCAGCAGGAAGGGAACAAATCTTTGTAAGAGCAGATGATAATAATAGCTACAGTAATGGTCAGCAGTAGTGACAGAGTGGGGTGGTGGAGAGGCAAAACATGAAGCTAGAGTTTGTTTGCCATCAACACTGCTCCGTAAATATCCATATGAATTAAAAACGTGACTCCTGGGTCTGAAAATGTGCTTGGTGAGTTTATTAAATACCTGCAGCTTCATGCGATCCACATGTGCATCTCTGAAGTGGGAGGCACAGCCGTGCTTTGTGACTTCACAGAGAGAGGATCGTCAGGACCTAACCGCCTACACCTGAGAAAGGTGTCCCGTCTCACACACAGTCACACCTTTAACGATCTGTCATTTGTTAGAGAGCCGTTGTCCTCGTGTTTTGAAGATCCGTCACAGCTGTTAGTAAAGTTTTGAGCTGGCTACCAAACTGGTTATTATTATTCTTTCACTTTTTCCTGTTTAACTTCATACAGGGACACTTGATAAGCAAATAAATATTGTGGTTACCGTGTTTTTACCCAGCTCAAGACACACTCTCACCCTCGAGTGGATGTTGGAGGACAGCTTTGTTTGTGCAAAACAGATTAAAATCCTTTTTTTCCATCAGATCTCGAGAAAGTCGTGCTTGCCTTTGCAGCTTTGTTACTGGACGAGTGTAACACACTGAACGCCGGGCTTAGCAAATCATCTTTTGCTCTTTTGGTCCATAGACAAAAGATCACATTACTCCAAGGTTTGCACTCGTGTAGGATCCCTGTGTATTAGAGTCGAGTGTAAAATGGTCGTGCACCTGCATATGCGATAGAAGTGCTGTGCTCGTACACTCCTGCAAGATCCTAAAAGTCTGCATCCCAGTAAAGAGTCTGAGTTCCCAGTGTTTTAGGGAGCAGATAATAACTTTTTTGTAGATGTACAGTTGCACCTCTAGACTAAAGGTCCAGGTGAAGGTATAGATAGGATTTAAATGAAGAGCTCAAGCAGGCGAAATATTAAAAATCAAGCCTTTTAATTCAGCTGACAGCAAAGTTCAAACAGATAAACTGAAAAACAAGCCGAGGGAGCTCATCAAAACACTTTAATAAAGACACAGGTAGGGAACAAGGTACAATTAAAAGCAAAGAAGAGGTGAAGACATTCAGAGAGTAGGGAAAAACAGGAAGTAAAACTGGCCCTCCCTGAGCCTGGTTATGCTCAAGGTTTCTTCTTGTAAAAAGGGAGTTTTTCCTTCCCGCTGTTACCAAGTATTTGCTCAAAGGGGCCCGCCTGATTGTTGGGATTTTCTCTCTATTGTAGGTATAAAACTGAACTAAATTAGTGCGTCGCCTGCTAGAATAAGTTTGAGGCCCACAGAGCTGGAGTAACACACCTTCAGCGTACACACACACACACTCACACACAGACCTCACTTTTAGGCCCACTTAGTGCTCCAATGGGCACATCCATCTCACTCTCTCGGCACACACCGCTAACACGGACCCTCGAGTGGACAGCTCTGTTTGTGCACACCAAAAACAAAGTCCTATCTCGCTCTCTCTCTTTGTTAGACTCAGGGTGAGAGTTCATTTGCTGAAGAAAAGCGGGGTCAGATGCATCGATTTGGCCTTGTGACCGAGCGGGGAGGAGGAGGAGGAGGGTCTGCAGGCCTGACCTCTTCGTCACTGTTGCAGTTTTTGCTCTGAGGCTGAGGTGTTTACTCAAGCAGTGGGGGAACACGAGGATATCAACTTACCCCTCTGCTCAACTGGGAGCTAACCAGGCTTCCTATTCAGGCCGCACTGTCAGTCAATATCTTCCTCTATTCATACAAAGGTCAGCGGGCAGATCCCGGGGCAGCGGGGCCGGCCGGCGCTGAGGCCCGCGCTCTGTTTGTGTGGTAACCCCACTGCTCTCAGATAGAGTCCACCGAGAGGGGCTTTAAGTCCTTTTTAATCATTTCTTTCTGATTTATTATAACCTGGGCCGTAACTCGATGGAGCCGGGCCCTCCTCCTCCTCCGGAGATCTGAGAAGGTGTTGACACGTCGAAAAAGAAAGAAGAAAATGAATCATTGCTGAGTCTGAGTTTCTCTGAATGTTGTGCGATTGTTGACGAACACATGGCAAAGGACACGCACAGTCGGCTGCGCTTTGATGTGGAGCACATGCGTTTTACATTTAATCTGATTGCAGTGTCACTCTGTGTGTGTGTGTGTGTGTGTGTGTGTGTGTGTGTGTGTGTGTGTGTGTGTGTGTGTGTGTGTGTGTGTGTGAGTGAATCAAAGGGAGACGAGGCTTAGCCCGGGACACGGTGGGTGACCCTGACAGTGTGAAACGCAACCTGACAGGACAACAGGGAGGGTATATTACCACAAAGTCTCCACAGCATGTGTGTTTCACTGTGTATTTTTGTTTCACTCTGTGTGTGTGTGTGTGTGTGTGTGTGTGTGTGTGTGTGTGTGTGTGTGTGTGTGTGTGTGTGTGTGCGTACGTGTCTGGTCACTGCAGGACATAGCTCACCCACATCTGAGTGACAACACAAACAATGATAGCAGGTAGCAACACATCTGCAAATCAAAGATCTCATAACGGGACTTCAGAGTGGGAAAGTTAGAGCAGAGGACTTCTCATCAACACACACACACACACACACACACACACACACACACACACACACACACACACACACACACACACACACACACACACACACACAACCACACACAACTGGGAATTCGCTGGTAAAGGCTGCCCTCCAGTGGAGAAACAGGTGCACTATCTTGTCAACTATTCGGTTTTTAAAGTCCTGCAAACTAAATCTTTATTTCTAAATATTTTTATGGAAGATTCTCTTTCAAAAATTATTCATTTAACTTTTATAAACACTCATAAGAGTCATGCACATCCTTGGTTAACATAGGATGGACGGCGGATCAAACAAATTGAGCCGTTCTACATAAAATGAGACAAATCTGAGAAGAGCTTTAAAAAAAAGTAAAGGAAAAAAAGCATTAATGAAACTAGGCAAAACGGTACCTTCATACTGAGTGCGTGAATATATTTGAAGTACATATCAGTGGGATGAAATGCAATTTTTCTGGCATTTCTGATCCCTCGTAACCTCGTAATAGGAGCTAGCCAGATTTTCAGGGTTGAAAAACACATTTAAGCCGTGTGGGATGGATGGTTACTCCGAACAAGTCAGTTCATATGAGACGGCTCCTTCACAGGAGCAAACTTTTAATACCGGCTTCATCTTCTGGCTGTGGCTTCCTCTGGGTTAAAATAATTTTCTGATTAGTCCTGAAGTAGTTTTTTTTAAAATCCTCGAAGGACGTTGATCTCTGAGGGTTTCGGGATCAGTCTGTTCAACTTGGGATGATTTTCTTTTGCCTCTTTTACTTATTTTACTAAACTTTAGATCAGCTTCTGTGATGCTTTTGTTTAGATATTGACTTTTTGGGTCCATTTATGAAACAAAACAAATCAGATTATGAATAAAACTGTAACTATATCTATCCACAGCAACGAAACACAGACAGATAAGAAATCAATGGATAACTTCCACCCGCAGCCTTGTTGATTATTTGATAATTTACGTAAGATTCAGCTGGTCACTCTTTGCCATAACATTCGAGCGGTATGGAGATGATCTTCATCTTCTTCATTTTTTCTTTCTGATTTGTACATTTACTCTGGAATGAAATTTGAATGTTTTCTACCCTTTATCTATAATTTTTATTATCTTTCTTGGGCTTTTTTGTCGCTCCGTGATCTTGTCCTCCTCTCCCTGAGGGGTTTCCATCTGCCATCAAGACCTGGACTTGGTTCAATGCTGTGTAGGAGCTCCAAAGTGCAATCAGTGTCTTTGCTGTAAATCAGAAACACTCCTGGTCCTCGTCTGATTGGATCCCAATCATCTTGAAGCACAAACGAAAGAGAATAAACACATTTTATGAATAAAAATGTTCAGAGCCACGATATGTGGAAGAGAACAGGATGGCTTTTATGTGGATGTTTTCTGATCTTACTGACTAATGCACATGTTTCACCAGCACTGCAACATGTGGAGGTAACGCTGGGGATATTTTGGTAAAACCACCCAAAATCGTACCCCTAATGACATCATGATTTCTCTAAATTGCTGCAAGACGTTTTCCTGACTTTCTTTGGAGAAGTATTTTATGTTGGAGCAGCTCTGAGAACTGAGTGCATAAAATATAAGATTTCTTTATGCCTCGGGATAATTTGAGCACTTGTTATCGACTGCTGTAGTTCGCTAAGGTGAAGCTAATCGATACAGCCGGAGTTCACAACTACAGGCATCTCATTGTGGTTTCTAAGGAAAGGTAAAGGTAAAAAAAAACTCAAGAAGAATGGAGAGAAAACCCTGATTAACAGACAGTCTGTGGAAACTGGGAACTATGAGGATGTGGACACATTTCAACAGAAGCAAAACAGTAAAAAAAAATCTGGACATATGTGAAATGTTAGTTTGTGCTATCGAGTAGAAAAAATGCAAAAAGGAAAATTTTCTGTTAAAAAAAACCTCTGTGATAAATTACTGACAGACAGTCTGATTACAGCTAACACAACATAGAGTACAAAATCAGTTTCTTAGCAGCAGGTTAGAGCTGAGCATAAAAAAACATGTTAATTTCACTGAATTTAGCTTTATGGCTGCTGCCATGTTATCAGTGTTGTTTTTGGTCAATAATAATTATCTGTTTATTAATTATCTGTATTTAGCAATCAATAGCAACAAAATGCTACCATTGAGGCTTCTGAATGTGGAGTCCAGAAACCCGTGCATGACATCACAGCTGCTGTGGCTGCTGACGTTTTGGGTGATTGAGGATTCGAGCTGCTGGGCCCACTGAGTCATTTTATGAAGCTTCAAAATGTTTTCAGACTCTTATTGTGAAGCCATGCTGCTGGAATAGATGCAGTATGTGGTTTAGCACTGTCTTGCTGAAATATGCCATACCTTCCCTGAAAACATGTCTTCTCAATGGGACGTGTCTTTCAGCACTGATGGTCTTTTTCCAGATGTGCAACCTACCAACTCCACAGGCACTGATGCAACCCATTACTATCAGAGAGGCAGGGTCCAGAGGACGTGTTGTCCACGTTCAGAGCATTTCAGACTTTGTAGACACAGTTTTCTTTTTGTAGCTTGATGAACCTCTTCCCATTTAAGCCCACACCGAGTAGCAGACCTTCAGACTGGTCTCCTCAGCACCGTGACAGATAAAAACTATCAAAGACTCTTCTCTCTGATTTAAACTCATCATCAGTGTCCTGGTCGCTGTGCAAAGCTTCTTCTACTGTGTTTCCTGCTGCTAAATCTGTTCAGGGTGATGTTTGTCCTGAGTTTGTCCAACACCTCCATCCCTCAGTGTCTGTCACAGAGGATCCCTGTTGGGTCGTTTAGCCCTCTTGTATCTTTGGCGTTCCCGGCTCCGTTTGTGGACCGACGGGAACAGCTGCTGCTGGGTCTGATCAAAGCAGACTGGGGCCTGAGCACCGTCAGTCCCTGTGTTCAGCAGGGCCATTCTGTTTGGGATTATCACACCTGTGGTTCAGGGATTAATCCCAGCAGAGACATGGGAACCAGGAACAAGAGGCTCCCGAGAATGGCTGCACTACCTGAGTGCATGCTGGGAGTTTGGCCCCATAAATTGACTTTTTCATTTAATGATCAGTTGATTGTTCTAAATTAGTTTGGATCTAACTGATAAAGAACATTTTCAGGGAAACTGCAGAAACATGCAAGTCTGAAACTGAATAAAGTGTTTGTCATAGCCTGTATTTAAAAGATGTAACCTGTGTGACATCACCGAATGGTTTGTGAGGTTGTGCATTTGAAGGCTGAGCGTTTTGGCTCTCAGCTTTTTGAAACCAGAGGTCTGCAGCGTCTTTGGGTCTGAAAAGTGAAACCAATGCTTTAGACTTGCAGTGTTTCCAATGACCAGCAGGGGGCGTTTCTGTCTGATTCTATGGGAGTCTGAAAAAAATGTACCTCCTTCTCACCCAGCTTATAACCTCAGTTATTTCCTGCTCAGTCATTAATTTTAAGTCTTAATGAATGCCATACAATTTTTATTTTATAAATTCTGATCATATTAGAGGGGAAAGGAGGAGAAACCAGAGCAAACTAGTGCATGCTAGTTGGCTAACAGCAACTGAAGTTTCAAAATAAATGCCAGGGGATTGTTTGCTACTGAAGTATTCATGTTGTTGTTCCAGACAGATGAAAAAAACTAAATAAAACTGAAAGAATGCCAAAGAAACTCTACATATATGTAACAAATGTCCATAAAAAGTAAACACAAGCCAGCTTGAATTAATTCAGTGATGCACGGATGCGTTTCAATTTTAAAGAATGACACAGAAAACACTCAGACCTACTTTGAAACAATCATTCGTGTCTAAAAGGAACTGCATTGAACATATTTCAGGTCTTTCGGTGTCGTGATTCTTCAGCATGTCGCCCTCCACTCACTGTGGAGACGAAATAATGATCTAAATGAATGGAAATGTCATTGACTGAACACATGAGGTCTTTACTAGTTTGGTATTTGCTAAAGTCTGACCTCCGACCTTTGAGCGTGATTCCAGCGGCGTCATGTGTCCACACACGATCAGGCCGAGCGGAAAATCCTCTCCTTGTTTGCTTAGCTTGTTCGACTGTTTCCCGCTCTGTTCCCTGTGAGCCCGTCTGTCCAACAGCTTTAAGTCCTGGCTGGCTTCACCCTCCACCCCCCACCCAGAAGGTCAGGCGTCTGAACCCATCACACACACACACACACGTATGTAAAAACACACCAAATACCACTAATGCCACTTGTGCAGCAGCACCTTTTCTCTCACATTGTTTGACAAACATGGGCTTAACCCTGTAGGACCCTTAGAGACACACACTTCATTAAAGCAGCCACAAAGGCGGCATCTTAAAAACACTCTTCATTTTTCCCAATTTACCTCGCAGCTGCAGACGAGGGACAAATTAAAGGAAAAACTTGAACTTTTAACCCTACAGTGAGGAGATTCGGTGTCTCTTGCAGGGTTTGGGTCCCACATTTGTGTCCTAAGTGGTGTCATCTTCAGTAGATCAACCAAAATGAGCTGAAAATATAATTGATTAATTTGATTTTCCTGTCGTGTCATGACTAAATCAGTACGCCCAGCTCAAACAGGCTCATAAATACCAATAAAAAAAAAGTTGATCCGAGGAGAACTATAACCTACAATTACTGAAGAAATAATCCAATAAACCAGTTTTTTTAACTCACAAGTGACCGAGCTACTTTATTTTAATGGCTGTTTGGGTTTCTCACACCTGTACCTTGTCCTTTATTTGTGATGGCTACTCTAAAATATTCTAATGCAAAATTAATCACAGTTTTCAATCATGTAAAATAAGCTAAAACCCCCACAAATTGTGCTTTCTGTAATCCAGTACGCTTGTATTATTTTAACATCAAAACACTGATGAACCAGTAACTCCATAATACTTTGATCAACAACAAATTACTTCCATGCTTCAGTTTCAAGCTAAATGTGAACAAACATCTGGTTTACAGATGTGGAAGTCTTCAAGATTTTTGTGCAAAAAGATGAAAAAAATATTTAGATTCATGAAATATCTGAAAATTGTGCTAAAAGAGACGTTTATTTATGTAATAATAACTACAGAGAAATTACAATAAGATCAGAAGACTGCAATATTAAAGAGAGAGAGACGCATATTTCACACAGATCTGCTCTTCTCCCTGTACACCAACTGCTGCACCTCCACCCACCAGTCTGTCAAGCTAATCAAGTTTGCAGATGACACCACCGTCATTGGGCTCATCTCGGACGGGGACGAGTCTGCCTACAGGAGAGAGGTTGAACGTCTGGTGTCTTGGTGCAGCCACAACAACCTGGTGCTGAATGCCCAGAAGACAGTGGAGATTATTGTGGACTTCAGGAAGCACACAGCCCCACTCCCCCCCATCATCCTGACTGACACCCCCATCACCTCTGTGGACTCATTCCGCTTCCTGGGTACCACCATCACCCAGGACCTGAAGTGGGAGCCCACCATCACCTCCGTCATCAAGAAAGCCCAGCAGAGGATGTACTTCCTGAGGCAGCTGAAGAAATTCAACCTGCCAACACGGACGATGATGCAATTCTACACTGCAATCATCGAGTCCATCCTCACCTCCTCCATCACCGTGTGGTACGCTGGAGCCACTATCAGGGACAAACAGAGACTGCAGCGTGTTGTGCGCTCTGCTGAGAAGGTGATTGGCTGCAGACTCCCATCTCTGCAGGACCTGTACACCTCCAGGACACTGCGGCGTGCAGCCCGGATCTCAGCTGACCCTTCTCACCCTGGACACAGTCTGTTTGACCTGCTCCCCTCAGGCAGGAGGCTCCGGTCCATTCGCACCAGAACCTCTCGCCACAAGAACAGTTTCTTCCCCTCTGCTGTTGGACACATGAACAATAACCACATGATTGTCCCCGCCACTAACATATGACCCTACGCTGTGTAACTGCATCATTTCATGTTTGGCACTGATCACCACCTGCACTCATGTATATATCTTTCTACGTAGCACTCATAATTCTTATTCTCATGTATATATCTCATGTATATCTCATGCACATATCTTTCTTTCTACATAGCACTTTAATTCTTATTGTCTGCACTGAAGCACCGCAGCAATTTCCTAATGTTGTAAACCTCAACATCTGGCAATAAACCCATTCTGATTTCTGATTTCTGATTTCTGATTATCCACACCATTAGCCTCAATCAGTTTAATCAGGTCCTGTAAAATCTATGAAAAGATGCAGAAGGTTGGTTGATAAATTCATGGTGGGTTATTAATCATGTTCATGAATAATAACATCCACAAACAGCAAAAAACATGGACATATCTTCAAGATCAGTAAACTGAAGCCAGTGTGGACGTGACTTAAATCTGCTTTCTCTCCACCAGATGGCGATAAGCTTTGGTCATCTTGACCTCTGTAATCTCTTTCCTTCTGATTTCATGGACTCAGTCGCTTATTTTGGTTCACACTGAAAAAAAAAATAGAGTGTTTTGTATTTTGGTCACACAACTGATGACTGAGGGCTGCTTTCTGTACAGCCTGCAGGGTGGAGTCAAAAGGGGGGGGGGGGGGTCCTTCACCATATTTCTCTTGAAGTCTGAATAAAACATTTTTCAGCTTATAATATAAAACATAAATATACTAAAAAACATGTATTATTGTAAATGAAGCCACCCAGCAGCATAAAAAGTAAGGTTGTAAAGGTGCTTTGTTGTTTGCAGTCCAGCGCTCTCCTCTGCCATTATTATGGGTTGCAGGGGGAGACCATTATGTTTACATCTTGCCACAAAGTTATGAGCCAATCACAATAAGGCTGGTGAGTGTAGTTCACTATGCCATCAGCATAATCTGAATGGATTTCCAAAACTTTACAGGAACCACCAGGAAATATCAGGAAGAACTAAAAAACCTTTAAACTTTAATGGCAAAACTGTAAAATAAGAAACAGAAGCATAAGTAAAATAACATTTTATTCATATAGATAAATATAACAAAGTGCTTCACAATCATAGTGCTAAAAAAACCAAACAAGTTTAAAAGGAGATTTCTGCTGCTTTTCAAAACAGATCACTCCCAGCACCCTCCCCCATCACCAGTCCTTCACTACATCCATGAATCTCCGAGGTCTTCCTCTGTTTCTTTTCTTCACGTCTCGTCTGCTCTGTCTATTTGGAAGGTCGAGCCCAAACATTTAAACTCATCCACCTTCACAATCTCTACTCCTTTCATCTTCTGCCCGCACTCCCTTCACTGAACACAAAACTAGCAGGACTATTATTATCCACCTCGAGGTTTTTGACCCACATGTGTGCGCAATTGTTCCTTTTATGAAATCCTGAAGTAACTACTGACACGAAATGGATGAAACCACACAGGGAACCTGATCCTAGGTGTGATCTTTTGGTTTCATTTTTCTGATTCATGAAACTCAGTCTGTGTTTTCCCGTCCAGGCCAGACTGAAACTGGATAAGCAGCATTTTCAAAAGTCTCTGATTTGGGCTTGCAATAAGACTGGAGTAGTGTGGCATAAATACACTTATAAATACATGAAAAGTCACACAAACTTTGGTGTACTTTGAATATCCTAGACCAGCTGAAGTCGTCCACCACCAAAACCAGGCCCTGAGAAAGGAACAGAAAATAAATTAACAGATTTTTCTATCTTCAGGTGGACAAAATACACAGATTAATCTATTTCTAATACCTGTATTCAAAATGTAAAGGCACTAAGATGTTGCTGTGTCACATACACAAGAGACAGAAACACATACACGTCCTTTAAACATATATAAACCTGAAAAAAGCTTCTTCTGTCGATCAACTCACATCATGTGTGAACTACAGCTGCTGCAGAGCTGTTAGAAGAACTGCAGCAGCCACTATGAGACCTGCAGTCCGGCCAGGTAAACTCCACACTGCTGCACCTGGAGAAGCAGAAAGACACAGTCTGTATCCACAAAGCTCTTCCTGTTTCCTGTTTTCTGACTCAACATGTTGAAAACAGGGCATTATGAACTTTTAACCTACCTTTGCTTAAAGTATAAGTGGCGTTCAGAGTCGTATTTGAAGTGGGGTTGTGGCACAGACAGGTAATGGCTCGGTAATGATCTGCAGGGATGTGGAGAGTGCTGCTAGAGGTGTACAAATAGTTTTCAGGATCCTGCTCTGTCTTAGTGTGGACATGCTTCGACTCAACCAAGGATTCAGAGTGGTTGTAGTGGATGGTCCAGCGTATCTCAGGAGCTGGAAATACACCATGCAGCGTGCACACTGAAGTCATTGTTTTAGTGTTTACAGCCAGCTTGAGGTGCTTGTAAGGCACTGAGGAGAGAGGGGAAGAATGTTAAAGTCAATTTAAAAAAAAGTCCCTTTCATCTTTAAGAATGCTTGTTCGGTTTCGAGTGAGAGTTAGATTAATCAAACTGATACCATCATTCTACCTACTGAGGTTTTGCAGACACGTGATGACATTAACTTGTCTGACATCGAGACTGGTCATGAGGGGAAATGAATAATTCCTGACTGGTTGGTGGTAGTTGCTGGGAAAATGACTGCTAAAGTCACACAGGCCTACCGACCAATCAGTGACCTGAATCTTTCCCTAGCAACCGATCTGTTGCTAGAGAAAAGCGTTTATTCCCCAACCGGCTCCCAAAACCCTCTGTGATCAACTATAGTTTGCATGGTCATGGCTAATAATATCCATCCACTAATACCTTTAAATCAGTAGAAGTAATTTCTTCTGATCGTTAAAGCTAACCATAAACCCAGTTTTATCCAAAGCTAACAGCTAGCCTGTTGTATTCCACAGCTAATAACATATTTCAAAATCAGCTAAATCTCTAATTTTTTTCTTTATTTTATATCTTATATCTTTAGCTAGCAGGTAGTTAGCCAAATGTAAAAAAAAAAAAAAAAACGCAAAATTAGTTCGAAGGTTTATGTTAAAATAAATTAACTTTAGAGAATCCCAACTGTAAGGTCACTTTTACTTCATGACCAGGGCTGGGTCAGATAACTCTTACATGTAGTGAGTTAAAAATAAATTACATGGGAAGTTGCGTCTTTAGTTATGCAATCCATTATGATTTAAAATCATGTGCTCTAACTAAAGTGAAATTCACAAAAAGAAAAGAGTTCACATATCTTCTCTTTAATCCCAAACAACTTATGCATATTTAGTGTGAACTTTGAGTGTTAACTCAAAAAAGCCTTTTTCAGAAATTTCGCTGGTATACTCACTTCTTCATAAAACATAAACATCAGCAAAGCCAACTTCCTCTCTTACCTGTTACATACAAATTTGCATGGCAAACTTTTGAGGTCTGCATCACTGTCTCCGAACCATTAAAAACTGCAGCGTAAGCTTCAAATATCCTCCCATTATCTCCAAGAGTCAAATTCTTGACTAGGACTGAAATATTTCCTTTCGTCATTTCCTGGGTGAAGGCCGCGGTCCTGTTCAGATAAGGGTCTTTTACATGCGTGAACATTGTCTTTCCTTTATTGAAAGAGTACAAAACAGCCTTCCTTTCATCCTGCCAGTAAAAGCGAAGATTTTTCAAGTCTGTTTTAACTGGCACGCTACATCCCAGGAGTGCTGAGTCCATGATGGTTGAGTTGACATTGTACACAAATATGGCTTCAGACACTAAAATGTAAAAAAAAAAAAAAGGAAAGCAGTTAATGAGTCTCAAACACCGGTATTGGACTTTTCGATGATGCAACAAACAGCCATGTTTAATATGAGTTTCAAACCCAATCCCACAGAAACCAGCTGACTTTGTTTCTTTAATGTAAACACACAGGCTTTGCATAAAAATATATAAAGCTTACCAAACAGGAGAGCAGAAAAAAGTCCAAGCAGAATAGCCATTTTTGTGAGGATGTTTCCTATAAATCGAGATGACAAAACTGATTTTAGACGCATGGTGCCCAGGCATGGTGCATCTTCCGCTTCCTCTTATGAGATGCGGTAGACGTCATCGGGACTTCCCCTAAATTCGCTTTGATGACCATTTTAAAGTAATGACGCATGTCTCTAACAGTTCTTTGCTATTTCTGATTCACAAGAATATGGCTGACTTGTTAATAGTTATGCAGGTTTTGCAATGCGTATTATGTGTAATGGAGTATGTGACATTTGTAGGGTCAAAGGTCAAATGGTCACAAAGACAATTAAACGGAGGTGTGAGGTTAGACAAAAACGTTTGGCACGTCTTCATAAACTGCACAACTTTGCACGGTTTCCCGTCATTTTTTTCATCCTTTGCACATTTTCGAATTATCGAATTTCCCAGAGGAACCCACCCGAGGGATTAATAAAGTTCTATCTTATCTTATTTTGGTGTTATCACGAGGTGCTTCATCGCGTCTTCCACCCACCCTGTGATCACTGATCTTCGTTCTGTATAGTTTTTGTTGGGATAGATGACTGACAAGCAGTTTCGTGGCCAGACGAAGCCTATTACCTTATTACCTCAGCCCAGGCATAACAGCATCATTTCATAAATATTTCCAATACAAACAAAGGCAGTAGAATTGTAAAAGACATAATTTTAAAGATAATAGACATTTTATGAAAGTTTGACCCTGGTTGACCTCCAGAGGAAGATACTTAGAATCCCCGTATGTCATCCCCTACGTGCCTATATGTTGTTAATACAGACAAAGTGTCAATGGAAAATTGTATTTAGTAGTCAGTATAATCTTTTAGTGATATAAGTTTGCATATGGTAGAATACTGCATGTAGTTATTTGTATTAGGAAATATTCAACCATGTATACTTAGAGGCATATAATTAATTGTGTGTGATCTCTAGCAGGCTGCAGGCTTGGCGTGCACCCCAGGAATGCACCCCCACGTCCTGGGAGAACGAGAGAGCTTGTACCTGGTTTTATTGTTTTATGGCAGGATTAACGTAGTTACGTTTGTTTTAGTCTAAGTGCTTTAACTGCTGGACTTCCTCACCCTTCTCCTGACCAAGGATGTACCTTTTATGACCCTTTGATCAGCAGGACACACACACACACACACACACGTACACACGTTCAATGGAGTATAAAATAAAGACCAGGGGCAGTGCTCAGCGCGAGTCTCAGTCTGGAGGCTGCCCTTGCTAGCAAGAAGTTCTGTGTGTTTCTCTGAGTCTTTACTGAAGAAGTGTTTTAGAATATTTTCCCTAACACAAAGGCAGGAAGAATCATAGGTTTAAGTCTACAGAGCACTTTGACACTAAGATCAATCTGCTGACCTTCAAGACCTCAGTAGATGTAGGCCAAATTTTATTAGACTGTTAACATCACTGCACTCTACCCCAGCGGTCCCCAACCCCCGGGTCACGAACTGGTACCGGGCCACGAGAGTTGAGGCTCAGGTGTGAAATTCATGGTTTTCAGGGTTTTTATCGTTAACTCGGTTTCCCTGGATCTTTTCCCATGTTGTAGTTGTGCGTCTTATTTTGAAAGAAATATTTACGCATTACCATAGTGACCAGAGGGCATTAAGGGGCAGAGCGGAGGATGTTGCTCTTAATGTTGTTGCAGCATTTTCGGAGGACTCTGCTAATAAAGTTACACAATTACACAGTGAATTCACGTTTATTATTGTATTTACAAAACACCACAGTTTTTGTCTTGATCGTATCATTTTATTTTGTTGTTTATCCGTGACAGCTTAAAGGCCGGTCTGTGAAAATATTGTCTGACATTAAACCGATCTGGTTGGGGACCGCTGGTCTACACCCCTGCAAAGTTTTGTTGGAATTGATTCAAAACTTTTTGAGCTATTGTGTTTACAGGCAGGATAACCTCTATACAAGACCTTCTTCTAAACTCTTCGGAAAGAGGAATGTTTTAATAGTCTACATTCCCCGTCTGAAAGGTCAAAAACACCCGGTAAATACAGGGGAGGTATTGCTGATATCAATACCGATACTGATACTTTTAACCTATAAAGGCAGCTTATGTAAGGGAGAGCAGTGTTTCATAGCTTAAGAGATCAATCTCAGTTCACCAAATTCTGAACACATTTCAATTACCACCAAATCACTTTCATTTTCCACAATAATAAGTTAACACACCTTTCGGTTTTGTTTTGAGAAGAGGAAGGTATACGTGCCTGTCTTTGGGTCAACTTCTGTTGTTTAAATGTGTTGTAGGCTATTATTAAAAGATGTGACTTTCAACGCAAAAAGATTCAGAGATTTTTTTATTGTGCATGTTTGAAGTACAGTTTTTAATTTGTAAAAAAAAAAAACAATTCAGTGGGCTACATGCTGAACTTGGAGGATAGAGCCAGATTATCGATCTGATACCAATCCCAGCATTGGTATGGATCGTCTCTACGGGTGAGCATCAGTATCAAGTGGCGTCGTTTAGTTTTACCCAACAGGACTTAACGATTGCTGCAATTTTTTTCAGGAACCAAATCATACTTACAACTGTGTAACAGCTGTTACTCATAGAAAGTTTAGAGAAATGTTTTACAGAAAAAACAAAGACTGAGTCAGTTGCATTTCTCAGATTTCCTGTAAATTAATAATAAACAGAGGCCAGTTCAGGAGCGTCACATTACTTATGCTGAAGTACGGAATTTTTTTTTCAGCCCTTTTACTGGTAATAAAACGAATTGTGTGGAGTTTCTGATCTCTCCTGCAAGGATTTTCCCCGCTCACCAGCTTTTTCTCGCTGTAAAAACTAACCACACACTCAAAACTTTCATATTGTTACAGAGAAGTGCTCCACACCGAAGGTCCAACCTGTCAAACAGGAAGTGGGAAGTTCTATTTATAATGCGGGGGTTTTGCAGGGTTTTATCGGGACACCCTTTTTTCAGTTTAAAAATAAAAAAAGAAAGCAAATTTTCGACTTAAAGTTTAAATTGAAAGACTAAACACATTTAACACCTTTAAAAAACAAATCAGTTCAACAGCTTCATTTCAAAAAGAGACATATGCATTATTAAGTCACACTTTATTAAGCTGAATTAAATAAAGTTCAAAGATAAACACACGTATGCTTGTCATTAGTTGTTAGTCAACGAGGGAGTAGTCACATCGTCCCCTCGATTCAGAGAAAAACTTTCAGCTTTCAGTCTTCAAAACTTCACCAGCTCAGCACTCCTGTTTCCCCTGCTGAGGTTCTCTGCACTGCCTCCAGCTTTGGTTTCTCCCGGGAAACTACCGCAAAGTGTGCGAGCTTCAGATTTTACTCAACAGAGAAATTAGTTTTTTGTGTGTTTTTCCAAAGCTCTTTTAAAAGTTCACTACAGTACAGCTTATTCTCTGCCCCCTCTGTTTATTCAGACGCTTACATCATTCATTTTTAAAAGCAGAAATCTGTCAATGCTGAAGCACTCTGCACACTAACAAGCATGCTCTTCCTCATTAGTCGACTTAGTTTTTAAATAATCTGATGATTCTGCTGCATCAGATGCTTGCTCAATTCCTAAAGAGCCAGACTATCAGTCAGAAGTTTGAATTTTAAACTGACTAAAATGAGATGAGGCTACACAGGAGGGACTGCAGATTCACCCCGATTCTCCATTTTTATGTTTCTACACTGGCCTGTACATGTTGTCACATCTTTTTGTCCATAAAACAGTCCACACACAAGTTGACCCCACGTGCGTTGACTTCAGGAAACACAGACGCACCTTTTTCCAACAACTTTCACTCAAAAAGTGTTCATCAGAGACCTGATTTAGACTTCTGCAATGAGTCTTTGCAGAATCAATAATGTAGCCTATGTTAGCAGCGGCATTTATGGTGAGATTATGCCCCCGTTTTATTTGACAGCTGATACAATCAAAAAGCCAGGTATTTTTTTCCTCTAGGTTCTCACTCTTAAATTTGTCCCTCTAGTTTTTTCACTTCTTTGCTCATTCTGAAGGACTCAGCCATCTCCCACCATGAATTTGCAGACATTTGGGTCCTTATATTGACCGTATGATTATTTTTCCTTATACTGACACAATAATTTTATTCTGACGGCTAAATTCAAGAACTGCCCCAAAAACATAACTGGAAACAGGAGAGGTGATGGTACTCAACAGGCCAATCACAAGAGGCGTGAGCTTTGTCGACATGCCATTTAGTCAGGGTCGGGTTTCAGAGGCGTTCGTGGTTATGATGTAGAATTCCACCGAGTCAAATCTCCAGTAAGGGTGAACGGGCGTTTAGACGACGTCTAAAAGTGCAACACTGGAAAATCTGAGGCTATAAAACAAATCGGAAATCTCTGGTTGGTTTTAATATAAACTTTTAATTTTATTTGGGAAAATATTTAATAAATTCACAGATGCGCTGCGATCAAAATTACCTCAGTTATCAGAGGTCTGATGAATACACGGCAGTTAAAGTGTATTCAACACACACACACACACACACACACACACACACACACACACACACACTTCAGAATTTGAAAAGTAAATGGTGGCAGGTATCCTCAACAAAGGTGACGCCCCTTTGGTTGCGACCATCTTTTAAATACAGTCTGTGGCTGAAATGTGAAGCGATCTACCTTCCCGCCTGCTTTCCTTCCATATTTACATTTATTGTTGAAGAATTATAGTTTACACATTTTTAGACGAAGCAAAAAAATCTAAACGCAGCCTCGTGTGTCGTACACGCGCGGCCGCAGCTCGCCTTCAGCGGTGTCCGTCACACAAACATGTCCCATCGATTTCTGAACACAGAACGATTCAGTTCAGGACCCTGACGTTCGTTTCTCTGCTCTCAGAGTCCACAACAAAACTCAGGACTTTCACTCTGCTTCCTCCTCAGAGTCCTCCTCGCTTCCCTCTTCCTCCTCATCGTCACTCCCTTCTTCCTCTTCCTCCTCAGAGTCTTCCTCCTCAGAGTCTTCCTCTTTGTCTACAGCTGGCATCTTGATGATGATCTCATCATCAGCATCATTTTCCGCCGCCGTGGACTTCCTTCTCTCGAGGAAAGAGGGTGTGCAGACAGGTGTGCTGTCCTAAAGAAGAGCAAAGATTACACTGACTCACTGCTCCACCTTGTGGTAAAAACCAGTACTGCATGGAAGTACAGCATGAAGCTCAGGCATCAAATTCAACACCTTTCTTCTGTCTCTCTGGATGATATCAATCCTTTTTTTGCAGATTTTGTTGTTAAATGCATCTATTTTAAGTAAGAGGCTTAAATGTTGGTACATGGGTTTTATCACGCTGGCACTATCAGACACGCGCGATAAGCTTAACGCACCGCAGTTCTTTAGGCGCAGTTATCTGACCCCAGACCACTGAGAGACCCGGGGCCATTTTCACTCTGCGCCCGACATAAAACCAAACATGACAACAAGACTTACATCAGTGCACGAAGATACGTTCCCGGCATCGGAGGATGACTTCTTCTTAGGAACCTGAGCCGCCTGGAAGAGCACAGAGAGCAGTGAAGGTGAAGTTTATAAGACCTCGGAAAGAACAATCTCAAAAAATAAAAATAAAAAAATTTCACTTTTTTTTGACCAAGCCGAGCTGACAGTGTAACAGTCCTGACTGCACACAGTAACTGAGGCCTGACGTTAAAGACAATCTGCTTTGACTTTCTGGACTGTTGCTCAGACAGAATAAAGAGTATGAAGACACTGATTGTAGTTTTCACTGTTTACTGTGCAGGGAGTCTACTGCAAGTCCCAGCAGCCCGCAGGCTTAAATCGCAGCACATCACAGGATTTCATACTTTGAAAACCTTTTTATTAAGCTACAAACAGCCCTGAGTTTAGTTTGTGGAATTTGCATTTGAAGTGGGGAGATTCCTGCAGGGAATGACTGGAAAGAAAGCATGAGGGTAAAAGTGTGCATGGCTTCATTAAATAATCTAAAGTTTCTGTAAATAACCAGATGATTCTGAGGGGGACAGGTGGGAAAGTCTTTCCAGATTCAGTTGAATTTATATGGAATCAGCAGTATTCCAAATCACTGTAATTCTCTGAAGATCCTTTTTCTTTTTTGTAAAAACTGAAGCTTCTGAACAGATCACAGCTGCACGCTGTTTGGAATTTAGTTGGAAGAAATCCATTACTTAAATCAGACGCCTTTAAATATGCCGCCATGTCACGGCACATTTCCAGTTTTTAAAACCTAAATCCGTTTAATGTTTCCGCTCCAGCGTGTAAACACTTACGAATCCGGGGAATTCGTACTCGATGCCGTATGCTGCAATCCTCTTTCGGAGCCTCGACTCTTTGCGCAGCAGCTTGCCGGTCATTTTTGCAATTTCCTCCTCTGTGTGCTTCTTGTTGTAACGCGTTACCGCGGGATACGTCGGCTTTTTGAACCCTCGCTCCGAGCCGACAAACAGCTTCTCGTGCACCTTCTCGGGAGGAAACACCTGACCTGGGAGGAAAAAAAAGTATACATTTATATAAACATCAGGTAGGAAATAAGACCCTTAGAGGAAAACTTCCTGTGAATCAGGATCTAAAAGATGAGGTTTGACTCACATTTGATGAGTCTCTCTCCCATCAGGTAATTATTCATCGTCTCTGCAACGATCTTCGCCACTTCATCGCAGTCAAACTCGATGAAAGCGTAACCTTTGCTGTTACCAGTCTGCAAACAAACAGAGAGAGGAATAAAGTGACAGTCACAGACTCTCAGATGTTTTCATTCCCTCCAGATGTTTGTTGGCACATGGGTTTTATCACTCTGATAACAGGCAGAGCAGGTGATAAGCTTAATGTACCAGAGTACTCTAGGCTCAGTTATCTGACCTCAGACCACTTTTACATCTGAGATCATTTTCAGTCTCAGCCAAAACTCCAGATTTTAAGAAGTGGAGCTTCAAACAGGCTCCTGCCTGGACTACTTAAACCAAAATAAAGAAATCGGAATGTTTGCAGAGCGTGCTGGATTCAAGAATAGCAATCAAGAAGTTCCTCGACTGCTCCTGCTAAACACGGAGGTGTTGGGAGTCAGTTTTATTACTTTGTTACTGGAGACAAATCCCTGCAACTTTTTACCAAGTTATAGTTCAAAGGTCATTTTTTGCTTAGATGCAACATGTGGGCTCCTTTTCTGGTGAGTTATACCTGAGATTTTTTATCTGGAAGTTTCTGTTCTGGCTATGAGGCCTCAAACCACACAATCTATAATCAGCCTCACAGTGACCATTTCCCTCTAAAGTTTTATCAAAAATAAAAATAAAAAGACTCCAAGTGAAGTTTTTAAGGAAGTGATACATCGCTGCAATAGCTGTGAAAGTTTTAGAGATGCAGTTGAAGATTCTGATCGCCCCTCACACATTCACACGTCTGTTTCCACATGTTCAGGGTTACCTTCTTACTGCGGGACAGCCGCAGCCGCAGGATCTTCCCAAACTGACCGAAGTAAGATTTGAGCTGAGGCTCCACCAGGTTTCGGGGCAGGTGGCTGACGTAAATCACTCCTGGGGTCAGACGGTTTGCCTGTGATGGGGGAAAGACAGATCACCACATTACACAGAGAGCTGGGCCTTCACCTGTGATTTATAATACAATATAATGCACAGACTAAATTATGAGAAAAAACAACTTTAAAGATTTATTTTTCCCAGGCCGGCTTTTAAAACGTCTACAAAATAAAAGTACAAAATAAATACACTTTATATATATTAAACATACAGATGTTCGCCTCATTTACAGATTTTCTTGTTTAAATCAGTTTACATTCAGTTTGGTCACGTTTCTTTGGGGCCAGTTCTCTTTATTTCTTTACTGTAATAACATTAATCTTCTTCTCAGTCCGTAAACTTAATAACTTGAGACAGGATGTCATTTCTTCTTCTTTTTTTAAATGGGCCTGCCTTACATCTGTAAACCTGAGTAAATACGCTGCACGTGGGCCGACTGACAGAGTAAAGACCACGAGCCTATAAAGATGTCGCGGCACCTGAACCAGAGTTAAACACAGACTACAGAGAGAGACATAGGCAGTCTTAGAGTAAACTAAGCGACAGTAAACAAAAGAAAAATAACTGCAGACTATCGGGTCTCCTTCAAGGCCACATGTCTCACCCACCTTGCCTGATTTCTTCTTCTTCACCTCCTGAACCTTCTTTCTGAAGTCGGACTCCTGTGCAGGATTCAGCGCCAGCAGCTCTTTGGCCGCAGCAGGAGCCGCTTCGGCGCCACTTTCACTCATTTTTCGCTGTTGGAAGCTACAAACGCCACATAAACTGAGACAAACACTCACTTAGCCGTCCATAAACCACGATGCTGCTGCTGATAATGACCCACATCCGGCTGCACATGCGCTGAACACCAACGAGTGCCGGAGAATCGCGTCACGTCTGCAGCTCCGCGCTCTGTGCAGCGACACCTACAGGTGCGGAGGTATGTTTGTTAGTACGCTCAAAAAAGAAAGAAAATAAAACCTCAGTAAAAAAAATTAAACAATGTTTTAATTAAAGGAAAGTGAAAGTAAAACAAAACAAAGGTACTTATTAAAATTATTCCTCTTTAAGAATGTTTTAGAAAATGTTCCTGGTACATTTAATTTGAACATATTCCTTTAAATTTAACATTTTATATCGTGTTTATTTAACAAAAAATGGAAAATTAAAAAAAAAAGTAATTGAATTGAAATTAAATTAAGTTAAAGTCAGAATCTTGGGCTAAATCTTGTTTTTAGTTAATTCTTCTTCTTCTTTTTTATTATTGTTGTTGTTATTATTATTATTATTATTATTATTATCATTATTATTATTATTATCATTAGTAGTAGTAGTAGAAGCTATATTTAGGGGAAATCAACATCTCATTTTCTTATGTGATTATCACTTCTTATGTCTCACCTGGCTGTGCGCATCTTTACTTAAGTTTGAGAACCTCTACATTTCTATTCATAAGAAACATCTCATAACATTTTAATTATGATAAAAAATTCCTGCTCCAATCACCAATCCTAAGAATTGAAATATAAAAATGTGTAAAACTGAAAAAAGTCATTGTGCAGGCATCATATTTTATTTTATAAGATTTCATACATTTTGGTACAAAGTCTTAAAGTTTAAATTACAAAAAAGATAAATATTTCAAGGAAAGAAAAACACATCTGTGCAAAAACTGGAAAGAAAATTGAATAAATTTGAAAACAAATGCAATAAATAAATACATAAAAATGAAATATATCAAAATTAAAATGAAAGAAAACTTAAAACTGTGGAGAATAAAAGCAAAAATACAAAAATATGAACTAAAAATATATAAAAGTCAAATTTTAAACAACAAACAAAAAAAGCACATATAAAAGTTTTCACATTTAGAAAAAAAATGGCCATATTAGGATTAAAGTTGAAATTTCGACATTAAATTTAATTAGTATTTTGAGAATAAAAGTCTAAATGGGGAGATTGTGGTTGTTGTTTCAACCAAACAACTGCAATGGCTCCTGTACCTTCTATAAAATTCTTAACATGGTCCTAATACTCTTTCATAGCAATGTGCCTATGAACACAGCATCACAGCATAGGGGCACAACGTGCACTAAACAGCAGGTTCGCTACAGCACTTAAAAATCAGCCAAAAACACTCTGATTGGTTATCTCATTCTCAGTTTGACTCTATAAAGACCATTCTCTCTTTCTTGTAGAACTGTAATTATATTTGTATTAAAAATCAACACCATGTTCACCTCTGTGCCCTTAATTTGTCACCCGCAATTTGAGAACCACTACTGTAATCATTTTTTGAAAAAAAAAAAAAACCTCATAACCTTTGTAATTGTCATAAAAATCTAAATTTCGGGTGAAGACAGTTGGCTATTGCTCTGAGAAATGTTGGAGTCCAAAGGCAGGGGAGGAGGAGGAGCTTAGGAGGAGGTGGAGAGGGGGTGGAGTGTTTATCATTAAGATAATAAGAGGAGATAGACATCAGAGCCAGATCAGCAGTGCGCACAGCAGCGTCAGTGGGTTTAGATTCATGACATGGAAACAAAAGTAATCTACTTCACGGTGAACGGGAGACCGGAGCAGGCGGAGTTCCCGGTTGATTGTCCGGCTCAGGACGTCAAAGGTAGGAGCCGAAGCTGAAGTTTATGTTTCATATGATCAAATGCATTCTAACGTGTTGTTTTGGACAAATGAATTAAAGTGGAATATTCTTATGCTTAGAGTTCAGGAAATACTCTTTTGTGACTAAAATCAATAAAGCAAATTTGATAAATGGATCAACATAAGACAAAGCAGTCTTTGCTGCAAATACAGCTGCCACTGACAGCTCCTCACCTCTCACAGCAGCTTCAGCCTTTGGCATCATGGTCTCCACGCACATTACATACTGCAGATTTTACTCATTAGAACAGGGCTGTAACTGCAAGCAGTGTTCTTACTTAATTTAGATGACTGCATTTAACTTCTACTGTACTAGTTTTTGAAGTTTACTTTCCTGTATTGAATTATCTGAACGTTGTACCTGCATAGTTGTAGACACTCGTTCCACTTAATTTGTGCTAGATTTTTCTAAACAGTTCTGCAGTGGGAAGCTCAGAATCGAGTCACTGTCAAAAATGTTTACCTTTACATCTTTTTTTGGTTAATATTTCAGTGCAGTCATTTATAGAAAACTTTACATGTGTGATGCGTGTTTTTCAGCGTTTGTGACTGATAATTATAATAGAGACTCCTGCAGTGCCTAATGCCTCCCAATCATGTTCGGGGCTGCTCGTGTTTCTGAGACACTACGGTGTATGGGGCACATTAAGGCAAAAACCCCCTCAGCCCTCTAAGTACTGTAATTCTCTGAGAACTGGGTATATTAAAACATTTATAAACTAATATTAGATGAAGTGCTATGAATATAAATAATAGAGCTCTTTTAGTTTAATATACATTGTATGATTATGGAAGTTCATATTGAATACCCAAGTATGAGTATAGCACAACCACACTAACCAAATTTGTGTAAATCACCCCTCTTAAGTAGATTTTACTTTTTTCTGATAAACTGTTTGTTGATGTTGGTTTTTGTTATAGTTGGTTGTTGTTGCTGATTGTTGTTATTGGTGGTTGTTGGTTGTGGTTGTTGCTGATTGTTGCTGATTGTTGCTGGTTGTGGATTGTTGTTGGTGACTGTTGGTGTTGCTGGTTGTTACAGTTGTTTGACGATAATGGGTTGTTTAGATACTGAGCACTTTACAAATATTATATAAGTGTTAGCACAAAAATTATACCAATAACCTAAAGAAAACAAAATGCAAGAAAACTTTCAAAATAGCTCAGAACAGACAAAAAATCTAAGTCTAAATGAAATGATTCATATCAAAGTTGGTTAGTAATTTGGACGTGGTTATATATATCTGTTCATTTGAATAACAGTTCCTGGATTTCCTCAAGTGATTCTATAAAATAAACCTCAAGCTGGTCTTTCTAGATCTGTTCCGCTCTGCCGCCGAGGCCGGACCCCATGACATCCTGAAACTGTACAACCCTAAAGGCAACATCATCAACATTTCTCCGAGCCTTGAACCCAACAGCCCCAACCTGTGCTACAAGCTGGAGGTGGTGGCTGCCGACTGTAACAGTGAGCTCTTAGGTATCTTTAATTAGGCATCGTGGGAATGGCAGTGATCTAGTTCACATGGAAACTGTTGACAGTCTCCATCTTTTTATGTCATTTCAGGTGCCGAGCTTGCTGGTGCACTAGGATTTGACCTGTCATCCATGGAAAAAAGGTAGGTGGGGCAGGCTGGGTATTAAAGGAGAGAACATGCGTAAAGATCTCTTAGGTATGCTACCATCAGTGTGCTTTTTAAAGTCTCATATCAGGCATTAAAGACCAGAATCTGAGCCATGACACGTACAGCTGAAAAGTTCATGAATGGTTGCTTCACTGATCCCAGACTGCAGGGCCTGGAGAAGAAAATCCTCATTGAGGCTGGCGAGACGCCTGCAGTTGTGTATGAGATGAAGAAGCAGGTGGATTCATTCAGAGAGAAACTGGAGGTATCCCAGCAAAGTTTCCCACATCCAGTGTTGTGTTGTTTAAGCTTGTTCCGCCTCAAATAACTGAACAAAAATACCAGAAGTTTTTTTAAATTCAAAACTTAGAGACAAACATGGGGATAAAGTGGGTTTGGCAGGTGGGGGAACCCTATGATTAGATGTCACAGTGCAGCAGGGCTGGGGAAATAATCACTTAGGAAGAAGTCAGTAATAATTTGTAGTGTGAGCTCCAGTAGGTTTGTGTTCAGTGCTCATTTGTCTTCAGAGTGTGGAGCATCTTAGCTGGCTGGGGCTGTTCAAAGATCTCTCGGAGGGAACCCACAAGCCCTCACCGTTCTACCACAAAAGGACGCTGCGTAAAACCAGGGAAGAGTGTGAACATGTGCGGGAAAAGTTCCTGCAAATGAGGTTTGTAAAAATTCACATTAAAATGTTTGGAATAATTTGCTATTCTTACTCCTCATGCCACAATCTTTGCAGCACTTTGGAGGTATCTGAGGAAGTGAGGCAGTACCTGAAGACGCCAACCTTTGATAACTGGTAAGTTTTGCTTTAAAATGCATGAATCCAATTGCTTTTAATGTCACCTGCTGAATCTGTGTTCATCACCCTGATGCGTCTTTGTGATCCTAAATAAACGAGCGCACCTGTTTCCTCCGTGGACAGTGAGGCAGGCGGTCAGCCAATGACAGTCGTGCCCAACAAACACATCTGATGTGTTTCTGAAGAGGATGGAAGCCCTCAGCCTTTTCTTCTGATCCGCACACTCATCTCAATATGAATAGGCCTGGATGAGGACTCGCTAATTAAAAGAAGGTCTTTATAAAAGCCTTAATATGCACACCGCGTTTGAAGTGAGCGCCATGCATTCACTAAGGTTCGGTTATCTTTTCATTTGTCCAAAAGCTTTTAAAGCAAACCTGCAGCAATAGAGGAGCATCGATGAGGTTAAGTTCAACCTACACACCTAAAGCTTGGAGCTAAATTACAGGATTCCTCTAAAGACCTGATAAAATGTGCTTTTTGCAAGTTGGCCAGTGCAGTATTATCAGGAATAATTCTGACGTGATCCTGCACTCTTGCTGCTGTAAACAAATTTACTGAAAAGACTAAAACCCTCAGTGTGTTCGTATGTTTCTCAACACAGGAGTGCAACCACTCCTCGTGAGCACAGTCCAACATGTGTTTGAAAAGAAAAAAACACATGAGTTTTAAGCAAAAATGCAAAAGTAGATGTTCAGTAGATAGATAAACAAATGTGGGAACAGGGTCCCAGCAAACAGAAAGGTGATAACGCTATACCTGCACTAAATTTTGGAGAAATATAGTGAAAACTGATGTTTTTATGAATATTTTAGTGCTGTCAGCATTAATCGCGGCAAATCTCTGTTAGCGAGTTATCGCAGATCACCCTGATGCGTGTGGCTGGACGGCGCTAACGCGTTAACGAGCATTAATGAGGTGTGCAGCCACAGGCACTGGGCGAACTCGCTAACAGAGATCTGACGCGTTAATGTGGTTATGGCGTTAATTTCGTTTTAGCGAGATTAACGCTGACAGCACTAGAATATTTTTTTGTTTGTGTCAGTCAAAATAACATTTTTTGTTCTTTCTGGATTTGCAAGACTTTCACCTTTTTTTTTTTTAAAGAAAAGAATTTCATGACAGATGGTTATGGTCCTCACTATTCCAACTTTGGCATCAGAGGGTTGAATATGTCTAAATGGTTCAATAATTGTCCTCTTTCCTTCCTCAACACTTCAGCTGACTCCACAGCTTCTGCATTTCTGTGTTGAATAATTATCGTCTGCTTGTCTTTCCTCAAAATCTTGTCTTGAAAGATGTGCTGAAAGATCCATTCTTGGACTTTGTAGCAATGGGAAATTTATGTCTTTTACATTATCTGTGTGTCCATTAGAAAACATTTCACCATTCAAGGTTTTTTTGTTAAGCTGAAAATTGGCAGGTCACATTTAGCCTGGAAATCCGAGTGGAAGGACAAATGTTGACTGGTTGGCTATTGATTTTTTTTTCTGGTGATGTGCAGGCAGTGGGAGGATGCAGAGATTATGGTGCTCCTGCAAGTCATGTACACAGATTTAGACTTTATACCAACCTTCAACATCGAGCCCGAAGTCTTGCAGCAGTTTCTGTTCGAAATCTATCGCAGATACAACAACATCCCTTTCCACAACTTTAAACACTGCTTCTGTGTGACCCAGATGGTGAGTATGTTTAACGCCTGCAACTAAGGGCGTAATTCCCAATTACGCTGTGGTTAAATTTACCTACAAATACTTAAAGGCAGTTACACTAGAATAAGAGGGTAAAAAGTTAGTTAGGAAACAAAGAAAGTAATTTTAAGTACTGTGTAGTTTCATGGTAATAATGGTACACAGCACTTTTCAGGTTGTGAGGCATATTTTGGCTCCATCACTAAAAGCTCACACAGGTCTACAAATTATTAAATATAGCACAAACCCCGAAAAGTACAGCATATTTACGCATATGTAAGAAATATTGTGTTTTTCTGCAAAATCCATCCATCCATCCATCTTCTTCCACTTATCCACGGCGGCCAGGTTGCAGGGCAGCAGCCTAAGCAGAGAAGCCCAGACCTCCCTCTCCCCAGCCACCTCCTCCAGCTTATCTGGGAGAACACCAATGCGTTCATAGGCCAGCCGAGAGATATAATCTCTCCAGTGTGTCCCGGTGGGACATGCCTGGAACACCTCACCAAGGAGGCACCCAGGAGGCATCCTTATCAGATGCCCGAACCACCTCAACTGGCTCGTTTCAATGTGGAGGAGCAGCGGCTCTACTCTGAGCCCCTCCCGGATGGCTGAACTTCCCACCCTATCTCTAAGGGAGAGGCCAGCGAACCTTCGGAGGAAATCCATTTCCAACACTTGTATCTGCTATCTCAATCTGTCAGTCACTACGGACAGCTTGGGACCATAGATGAGGATAGGGACTTAGATTGACCGATAAATCAAGAGCTTCGCTTTTACACTCAGCTCTCTCTTTACCACAACGGACCGGTACAGCGTCCGCATCACTTCAGCTGTAGCACCAATCCGAAAGTCGATCTCCCGCTACCTTCTGCCATCACTCGTGAACAAGACCCTGAGATACTTAAACTCCTCCACTTGGGGAAGGAACTCGGAGTTGGCACTCCACTATTTTCCAGGTGAGATTTGGAGGTGCTGATTCTCATTCCCCCTGCTTCACACTCAGCTGTGAATTTTTCCAGTGCGAACCATCACCCGTTGAAGCCAACAGAACCACATCATCCGCGAAAAGCAGAGATGGGATTCTGAGACCACCCAAGTGAAAGACTTCCGCCACTTGGCTACACCTAGAAATTCTGTCCATAAAAATTATGAACAGAATCGGTGACAAAGGGCAGCTGTGCCGGAGTCCATCACCCACTGGGAATGAGTCCGACTTATTGCCAGCTATGTGGACCAAGCTCTTGCAATGGTTGTATAAGGATCGAATGGCCCGAAGCAATACGCCAGACACCCCATGCTCACAAAGCACCTCCTACAGGACACATGTAGACTGGTTGGGCAAACTCCCATGCACCCTCAAGTATCTTTGAGAGAATAAAGAGCTGGTCCAGTCTTCCACGACCAGAACGAAAATCACATTGTTCCTCCTTTCTCTGAAGTTCGACTAACGGATGAACTCTCCTATCTAGCACCCTGGCATTTCTGCAAAATTATCATGAAATTACACAGTTTTCAAATTTACTTACGGTATAATTGTTTGCTTGTTTCCTCTAAGAACGGGACTTGTTCCCCCTTATTCTAGTGTGCCCATCTTTAAGTATTTGTAGGTAAATATAATTAGATTTTAATTTGAAATAAAAATTGGACATTATAAAGTGATACCAATAAATGCAGGTAAATCCTTCTTCTTCATTCTCTCCATTTGTGTTGTTGCCTTTGTTTGTCTTCCCTCTGAGCAGATGTATGGTTTGATCTGGCTGACTGACCTGAGGAGTAAGATGGACAGCATTGACCTGCTGATTATGCTGACCTCTGCAGTCTGCCACGACCTCGACCACACGGGATACAACAATGCCTATCAGGTACACAAAGCACACTTTTTAGGCTTCCCTAGTACTGAAACTCAGACCTGCATTGTGGTTTGTTGTACCAGTTGGAGTTAGAGCACTCCCGGCCTACATATCAGAATATGAGAACAGAATTTTGATTCAACCTGAAAATTTGGCTCGGTGCGATTTTTGTACACATTTTCTCACTAGATGATGTAAAACTGTGATATGGCAACAATTTTCTGCATGTAATGGATGGCACTTACTGCTTTCATATAATAATGAAACTCCTTTAAGATTAGGGAAAAGTCTCTTTGAGACTCTTTGAGAACCAGTCCATGTAATTCTGTGTAGTTTCATCGCTTAAAATCTTTTATACCAGTTATTTCGAAACTACCACCTTTTGCACTGTAGAAGAACAGCCAACACAGGTTTTGCTGGGACTTCAGTGCAGATGATGTTACAACACTCTGTGATGTTTTATTCATCTGAATTTTCCAGTTTTCCAAAATAAGGTTGAGGCTTGAACTTTGGTAAGAATCTCATGTCTGACTGTCCTTCAGATAAACGCTCAGACTGAACTCGCTCTGCGCTACAATGACATCTCTCCTCTGGAGAACCACCACTGTGCTGTAGCTTTCGAGATACTGGAGAGGGTAAGAATGAAAACCCTCCATTAACCTGCGTACATGCATGGATGACTCCACAGTGACCCGAGAGTCTTTGTTTCATAGACAGAGAGCAACATCTTCAGGAATCTGTCCACGGATCAGTACAAACGGATACGAGAGGGGATCATCAAGTGAGATCATCTTCCAATAGTCATGTTTTTAATTTTTCTCCCCCCAAAAGGAGGGAATATGTCTGCCTGTCTGTCTGTTTGTTAGCAGTCTAGCATCCACAATTTTCAAGATATCATGTTCAAATTCTGTGTGCCGGTAGAAACCAAGCTAAAGGTGATTTAATTTTGTGTAAAAATGCTAGACCTTGAGGGACATGTGTACCTAGTTTGGCTAAGCATTTAACCTTAACCTTCATTGTTACGTCCAAGGTCAAAGTTGACCTTGAAAAAACTTTGTAGAAACCATATTGAGTAATATATCATAAGAAAGGGCACGCAGAGAGCAGTGCAAAACACTTTTTATTTTGTCAATACAACACCCTACAGTGTCACAAAGATGACATCAGTATTTTATAATAAAAACACAAAAAAAAACCATCAATGTGTTAGTGTAGTCTTTGCCTTCTGTGGGGAAGTTGTGATCTCTGAGTGCTCTTGTTCATCATGACATCTTAGCACAGAATTTATAATGAGCACTGATTGTTTCAGATGCATTCTGGCCACCGACATGTCGAGGCACAATGAGGTTCTCAACAAGTTCAAGTCCATCCTTCCAGTGTTTGACTTCACCAACAAGGACCACAGAGACGTGGTAAGACTACAGAGCACCGTGAAAATTTGGAAGCATGTATACATCTATTTACTGTTGTTGTTTGTGCAGCTAATGACGATCCTGATCAAAGTGAGCGACATATCCAACGAGGCCCGGCCCATGGAGGTGGCTGAGCCCTGGCTGGATTGTCTTTTACAGGAATTCTTCAACCAGGTACCGACTCCTGCTGAACTTTGTCAAGACATTTCAAAGTGACAATATGATATGATGCTGTTTTTGATGAGATATCTGTAACTTAAAGAGGGATGTTTTGGAGCACAGTGACCTGAACTCTAAATGTTTTGGCTCTACCATGAGATTCAGGGACGGTCCAGCTGATTTTTGAAGGGCAGAGACAAACTGTGAGGTTCTTTATAGACACAGTCTGTTATCAAGTTGTGTGAGAATTTATTTTTCAGATGATCTGACCTTGTTGGTGCAGTTCATTATAACAAATGCAGAGTAACTTCACTTTTTAAAGCTACAGAAACTAAAATATATTACCTTTTAAATTCAAATGTTAAATCCACCGTGGCCTTACAGTAATGAGGGTGTGCCACACAGCTGAACACCCCTTATAAAGCAATAGAAGTAAACTAAGTTAAGTGGGTCAAATCTGTCTCCTGTCGTTCTGTCAGAGTGATGTGGAGAAGTTGGAGGGCCTTCCCGTTACCCCCTTTATGGACCGGGACAAAGTTACCAAACCTTCATCTCAAACAGGCTTCATCAGATTTGTTCTTCTGCCTCTCTTCAT
The DNA here is from genome assembly GCF_057381845.1 of Rhamphochromis longiceps. Lineage (NCBI taxonomy): Eukaryota > Metazoa > Chordata > Actinopteri > Cichliformes > Cichlidae > Rhamphochromis > Rhamphochromis longiceps. The sequence continues at coordinate 32,204,366 of NC_140572.1, forward strand.
CGAGCTGGCCAACCTCTTCCCCTGCCTGGAGGTATTAAAATCAAAAGTATGGAGAAAATGTACTGTATGTACTTCTTTGAAAGCATCTTTGCAAAATTTAATGAAGACTTTCACAGGAAGGTGTCCAAAACATCTTAAATAAGTGGCTCAGATGAAAAGAAAAGACTAAAATAAACAAAAAAAAAAACCTAATTGGTGTGAAAGGCAGCACAGGTAAACAGTGAATGGTGAACAGTGTAAACAGGGTAAGATTTACAAAATAAAACAGGAAATTACTTTACAGAAACCCGTCCTCAGCAAGTGTTAAAGTACAGCCGGCCTTTTTCTACAGTAAGGAACTCATAAATGGTTAAATTCAACCCATGTTTTTTGGTAAATTGTAATCAGTTTAAACTTTTTTTGCAATAATTCTGCAGCAACACATTATTGATCCCGTCCGGAAAGCTCTCGACTACTACACAGAGATGGAGAAAGCTCTGGAGACGGAGCAGCAGAACCGGGCTCAGAGCGAGAACGCAGCCAAGAGCAAGGAGGCAGCGGGAGGCCGACAAGACAGCCAGACGGACGCCGGGCCAGACACCTCGGAACCAGAGTCACAGTTAACATGAATGATTTCATATCAGTTCACTGTCATATTGATTATTTGGTGGACTAAACGTCCTGTGATGTAGTTTCTCTGCATGCAGCGTTGATGTAACTAGAATAGAATAACATCACATTCAACAGAAGTCTATTTTAAAATAAATCTGTTTCTCACAGAATATATTTTATGAAAGAAACATTATTTGTAAAGGATCATAACACTGCGTTGTTACTCTGGTGCTGAAGTACCCATGAAAACACTATGTTGTAATGACTGCCGCTGTTGTTTGTTTGTGTGTGTGTGTGTAGGTGTGTGTGCTCTGAGTTGTTCTTGGTCTAGTTTGCAGTTAATAAAACACACACAGGGAGTTTGCTGTACTGTGTATTGTTGTCATTGTTCTATCTGTAAAAAAAATGGGTTAAAAAGTGCTAAAGACTTGAAAACTGAAAGACGATAATTTAATGCCAAACCAACCAATCAAGCAAGTGACATGACCCTAACCACAAAACTGTGTTAGCCAATCAGAAATGTTAATATCCAGGTTAGCTAAACATTTGACCTTGACCATCATTGCTAGCGCTCAAGATCAAAGTTGACCTTGAAAAAAAAAAAGTCAACAAATGATCCAACCATACATTATCTTATCTGCTTATCCTTATCAGGGACACTGATGGGCTGGTAAAGAAACCATATCAAATAATATTTCGAGTCGTAGGTGGTTGCAGTGTTACTATAACAGGCTGATGTCATCATGTTGGAATAAGAACACCATAAAACATCAAAGTTTTAGTTTGGTTCTCTTGTTTTGCTGTTGTTTAACAGAGACTTTGAATGAAACAAATGCCTGATTATCAGCAGGTGCAGGATGCATTACTGGACACTAGGTGGCACCATACTGCAGAGCTCAGAAAGATCAGCTGGGACCAGAAGTTCAGTCAGAGGGAATCACAGCTTTGTCTCCAACAGGAAGTTCAACTCTTAGCCACCGGTATCTTTGTTAGAGGCTTCCTTCTCATCTGCTTTTAATGTATATTCAGTTTGGTGCACTTTCAGAATGAATTACCCAGCAGTGTGATATATTTTTACCTTTACACAATAAACCTTCTCTAAAATGTTGATTGTTTACTTGTTTTAGAGGTATTGACATCACTTTAAGACTGTTCTTTCCCCCTCGGGAAGACAAAAGACGCCGTGGTGTGTGGGGCCTCTGGCTTCTCTCGCCTGAATGAACGCTGGTATGTGCTCTGTACTTGCAGGGGGTCACCATTCATTCTTCTAACGCCAGCAAGCAATGTGACCCGGAGCAAGTTTGGCAGCGGGGAAGAAGTCCCAGAATAGTGTTCCTCTTTATCGTTTTTTCAATGACAGAATCAGCTATTAAAGTTTGCTGGTAGCAATCCCATCACAGCTCAGAGCCAAATACAGATCTGTTCTTTTTATAGGCTTCTCATAATCAGAGGAAAACTCTGAGTGAAAGAAGAGAAGGGCAGGCAAACGTCGTCACCCAGAGCTGCTGCAACAGCTGCTGACAGCGAAGGACTCAGATTGAGAGATGATCCATTTACAAAACCCACTTGAATAAGATTAAAACTCCTAAGAACCTTAAAAAATCAAATATTTAGTATTTAGAGGACTTGTATTTGTGCACACAAATAAAATCCGGAAAGATTAACGCTTTAAAAACTTGGAATCAGCTTTGAATCTTTGATCTGCATAAAGATTCAAAGCATGGCTGTGGAGCTACTTCAGACAGTTATCCAGTGACTTCTAAACGTCTGAGAATTAGCGCTTGTGTGTGCACTTCAGTCCACACTGTCTGGTTTAAAATCCACTGTGGGGTTGTACAGAGGTAGTGGGCCCCACAGTGGCAAATACACATGATCCTGACTGCATGATTGTAAAGTTCATGAAACCCAATCTCAGAATGAATGAGCAATAAATGCTAATCAGAAATATAAAGACAGTTATCCGTTGACTCTATGGACTTCCCCGTATAATCTCGGGTCATCCAGTTCCATGTTTTTGGTGTTTCAAACTGCAGCTGCTCGACTTCCAAGTGATCTGTCGGAAGGACAACAAGTGTTCCAGCCCAGCTGCATGAGCTGAGGTCATTTTTACACAGTCTTTGAAGGTCTCTGTGAATATGCTCCACAGCAGATTACACATCAAATCAAACCCCATCCTCTGCCTCCAGGTGATCCCCTAAAAACTAAAGGTGACCAGGCTCTGGAAAAGTGTGATGGCCCACATGAAGGTTCAAGGTTCAAGGTTCTTTATTTGTCACATGCATAGTTATACAAGTATAACACACAGTGAAATGTAGCCTGACACGCTCCTCGACATGTGCAAAAAAATTGGGGGGGGTGTAGAGGAAAAACATTATATATATATATATATATATATATATATATATATATATATATATATATATATACACATATAGTATATACATTGGGTGAATGTGCAGTAGTAGCAGCAAGCAGGTGAATTCTGTACATTAATATGAATAGACATCTGACTATTTTACAGGATAGACAATATAAACATATTTAAAATTAAAGGAATTGAAATGTACATTGTGCCTTGGTTTAGAGTGTCTGGAAGAGTCCTGTCTCAGTCAGTTATAGATGATGTGAGAGGGCGGGTGTGTGTGTTTAGGGCACGAATGGCTTGGGGATAGAAGCTCCTCTTGAGTCTCTCTGTCCTTGCCCGGAAGATGCGGAACCTTCTACCAGATTGCAGAAGTTGGAACAGTTTGTTGCCAGGATGGGACGGGTCCTTCAGTATCTGCGCTGCTCTAGTCCGGCATCTCCTGGTGTAGGTGTCCTGAAGCGGGGGGAGAGCAATCCTGCAGCAGCGTTCTGCTGTACGGATCACTCTCTGGAGAGCTTTTTGGTCCTTCACACAGCTGTTCCCAAACCACGATGTCATGTTCTGTGTGAGGATGCTCTCCACAGCGCCTGTACAGACATGAAGGCCATGTCTGAGGGTTCAACTGTGAAGGTTATCTGCCCCAAATTTATTATTTTTTAAATATTTACTTTATTGTTTTTATTATTATTATTTGGAGATGTTTAAAGATGTTTCTGTTATGTAGAACTTTTTTTTAATGATATTTGATATTAATTTTTTTTTTTTAATGTGGGGTTTTTTTTTGCATTTTTGAATAAGATCCAGATGTTTTAAAATTCCGTTATCTATTATTTTTAGTTACTTTTGGTTTTATGTGTCTTCGTTTTTTTTTTTGTTTTTTTTTTTTGTTGTTGTTTGTTTTGGGTGAACTTGACCCTCACAGCTGATTGGTCGGAGTGTGACCAACGCCTTCTGAGCGAGCAGCCAATCGGAGACTGCGCTCGCTGCGGGCCGGTTCCGGTGATGGCAGAGGAGGTCTGTGTCAGTGTGCACAGCTGTCCTTCTCCACCTCACCGAGGAGTCGTGTTAGATTAAAGCAGAGATTCACCGGCTGTGTTTAACACTCGTTTTAAAGAAGAAGAGAATAAAAATGGACCCGCTGGTTGCTGCTATTGATCAGGGCACGAGCTCCACGAGGTTTCTGGTGAGTTTTAGTGAAGTTTCGCTGTTTTCATGTTGTGTTCAGGGCCCGGGAGCAGCTGGGACAGCAGACTACGGAGACTCTGTCCTGTGCTCAGAGGCTTTGGCCAAACAGCTGTAATCGTGGATGAAGTGCAAATCACCACGTGACTTATGTCTGTGTTGTGCTCGGCTCAGAAACGAGCTTGAACATCACGATGATTCTATTTAAACAGAGATTTAAATAGAAAAAGCAACCAGTGGACTGGAGCAGCACACTGACCTGTAGCTTCCACCTGCTTTGGATGGGGTTCAGGTGCATCTACAAAGAGCTAAAATCAGTTCAGCTGAATGATCACTTTGAACAAATTTGGACTTCCTCAACCAGGTCAGCTAGAAAATCGAGCTTTGGCACAGAGCATGAGCAGTGAGGGGCTCAGAGGAGGTAAAAGTGCTGTTGGAGTGCACAGAGAGAAATTCAGATTTGTGGGTTTTTCTGACACGTAAGAGCTTCTACTCATAAATGAATCATAAATGAATTTCTTTTTGGTGCTTGAGATTTAAACGTCCACAGGTGCTGAACTCTCTGAAAATAAAGGCCTTTCCTGTGTCATCATCAGCTGACATAACGGTCGTTCTGAGCAGCAGTAAAACTTTAACCTAACGCCTGATTTTGACTCTTGATCATTTGGCTGCGGATCAACTGCAAAATTGTCACAGAGCCTTCGTTTGTGTATACATGTGTAATGATCTCATAAAAACAAACTTTACTGCGTCTTTACGGTGTTGCATTTGCTACTTTGTGGTCCTCCGTCATGGTGTTACTCCAGAATATAGATTCATAACATCCTAGAGGGTCTCAGTTGGATTCAGGTCTGGAGAATGTGAGAGAAAGGCATCAGCGCCTCCATCATCCAGGAACTGCCTGCACACTCCGGGTACATGAAGCCAGGGATTGCCCTGCACAAACAGGAGGTCTGAGAACCTGGCATGTAACAGAAGTCAGGGTGCTGTTGGCTAGCACGTGGAGGCCTGCGTGACCCTCCAAGGATACGCCTCCCCAGACCATCACTGACTCACTGCCAGGCTGGTCATGCTGGATGATGTTACAGGCAGCATAACGCTCGCCACGGTGTCTCCAGACTCTGTGAACCTGCTCTCGTCTGTGAAGAGAAGAGAGCATCAGTGGTGGACCTGCCAGTTCTGGTGTTCTCTGGAAAATGCCAGCCAGGCTGTGAGCACAAGTCCCACTAAAATGCCCTCATGTGACCCTCACAGAGTATCTGATATCTCAATCAGAGACATGCCTCTGACTCTGGCAGTACTCCTCCTGATCCGCCTCGCATTAATAAGCAGATACCATCCCTGCTGCTGGGTCTACTCCACGCTCCTGACACTGTGCCTGGAGACACGGCAAACAATCGGCTTCCCAACTGGACGCGAGTTTAGAAATGAGTACATGAGATGGAGCGCTCAGGGTGAGCAGTTTGGAGGCAAAATTAGAGAGGGAAGGCTGAGATGTTTGGATGTGTGCGGAAGAGGGAAAGGAGGAAGAGGAGGTTCACAGATGCTGAGGGTTGGGTAAGGGATGGGGTGAGATGGAGGGAGGTTATCTGCTTTGGCGACCCCAGAGGAGCGCAGCCAAAAAGAGAAGAAGAAGACCTGGAGACTTTGATATCCCTGACGTTTACCTGACTTTTAGTTATGCTCTGATGATCCAGTGTTCCCTTCCTTTTTTTGAGGTGTCATTAACAGTCAGAAGGGCAGAATACATGTCTAAGCTGTGGGTGGATGATTGAGAATCAGCCCTAGAGTCAGCAGCTGACAGTGGAGTTGAAATCAAGATGAGGAACTCAGAAGAGAAGCAGCTTTATTGTTTTATTTGTGTATTTGTCACAGATTGGGTCTGTGGGTGCAGAGGATGTTGTTTTATATGCTTATTAGTTTTTGAATCAGTGAGCGTGGCCCCGTCCTCTGTGGGACCGCAGCACTGATTGAAATTTGCAACGATCAGTATTTGTGAGGTCACATTTTTTTTTGGGAGCAGGTAAAAAAAAACAAGTTCAGACTGAGTTCAGTTCTCATCAGTTTTCAGTAAGCGTGATGATTCAGACTTTTAACACTGATGGTGCAACTGAACTAAGATGACATCAGACATCCTCCTTGCATCAATGCTCTCTCTTTTTACAGGCTTAGTTTGTTCCTGTTAGATTTCCAGTGTAAAGTAAGTCAGGAAGTCTAAAGTTTAGACTTTAGGGTTGAAACTACTCTTGGATCACATGTCCTAAAAGCGTAACAAGGATTTCCTGTAGCTGAGTGAACGCACGGTGAGAGGAGGGTGGTGCTGCACGGAGCTTTATCCTATTACTTAATCAGAAGAAACGCTGACTTCTGTCTGACTGCAGGTGACAGGGAAAGTCCTGCCTCGTGTTAATTCCCTTCTTCTCTACAATACTCTGGCAGCACCCAGAGGCGATCGAGCCAGTGATCAATATCGTCTTTCCACTCCTCAGTGGGTGGAAGGAAAAACATAACTGGAAAAATTAAACTGTGGCAGCTTTAATTTGCTCCCTAATTAAATGAAGCTTTTAATATTTCTGTTCCTGCTTCTAATGAGCTGTGTTTCTCTGCAGGTGTTCAACGCAAAAACAGCTGAACTGATCAGTCACCACCAAGTAGAGATCAACCAGAGTTTCCCCAAAGAGGGGTGAGTGACTCGAACTTCAAATTATCACAATTAGACACTGTGTGTATCCACCATATTGTCCTGGTGCAACAGATTGCACACCTATGTGCAGTATTTATTATCTCTGCACACCCAGCCTGAGATCCGTGTTGCTTGAATAGTTGGTGGAATAACAGGATGCTTTGCACTTCAAGTCTTTGTGCACTCACAGGAGTCCAGTTTTCAGGTGACGGCTCAGTTGTCTACTGAGGCCGAAGCTGGTAAAACAAAAAAAACAATGCCATCAGGAAGCTGATGATAAAAACGCTGTCCTTTGATCAAATGTTACTCATTCAGCTGTGAAGCAGAGAGCAGAGGAGAGAAACTAATCACAGAGATTCATCACACTGGGCCTTCAATCAAATATGTGCACACGCTGAAGATAAAGAGCAGAAATACAGGAGTTTAGTTTTTATGTTTCATTTTTTTAAATGTTGGTTTCTTTGGGGATGTGCAGTTTGAATGTTCTTGAGAAAGCTGCAAGCCGTTGTTGAAAGGCACCGTGGCACAAAGTAAACACACTTCCATTCATTTTTGGCAACGCTGCGGTCAGGGGACTGCGAGGGCCACTGTAAAAGCTTCAGCTTGTCTTTCTCTGGGAGTAGTTCACAGATTATCCTTTGAGCTGTTGTCCATTTTATTTCACCTGCATGTCTGATAGCAGGGCATGTTTGTTAACAGCAGATATTTCCACCTGCATGCCTAACAGTTGAAAAATAAAAAAGTCTGTCCACATCACTTCCTGCCCACTTCTCTGAAACACCTCTGTCTCATCCACATACTGGTTTTCAGTAATGCACTGGCTGACTTTTTTGATGTGATAGCAGTTAAGTTTACCTGCTCATCCATATAGAGGCTAAAGCTTCTTCCTGCAGTCACATTGAGTTTCCTTTGTAGTCAGCAGACCGGCAGGTTTCTTATCCTTCAAAATCTCATTCGGACCGCCACCGTTTATCACTTTGATTCACATATTTTCACTTACCAATATAATATAACCCAATGAAAATAGCTCAAACCTGTTAATATTCTTTCTTCTGAATTTTAACTCTTGCTTTATATAGGAGTCTTTCGCAGTTACACAGATATGTGTTGATAGAACTGTAAAGCTTGTAACAGCAGCACCTCCCCCCTCCTCTGGTGTCTTTTTAACAGGCTACTAAGTTACAGTTTAACCACCTTTTAATCACATAACTTTATTTGATATGTAACAAACTGAGTCTAAGGTCCAGGTTTTATTTCATTTTTGTTCCTAACAAGCTGGCATGTGTGACCCGGTACAAGAGACAGACTGACCGGCTGTACTGCAGATCCAGAACACCCAGACAGAAATTACAGCAGGCTGTAAACTTAAGGTGTTTTCTTCCTGAATGCAAATCTCACAAAGCTGCAGGTGATCATTCGGGCCGTGGAACCATGGAAACATCTACAAGCGAGACTTTTTCTCTGTTAATGAAGTCGGCTTTTTACAACCTTAAAATGTAGAAAAAATTAAGGATTTCTGTCAGAAGAAGTTCTAACATGCACGTCTACAGGTTAGACAGTTATAACAATGTCTTTACAGGTCTGAGTAAAAAAATCAGAAAACTACAACTCATCCAGAGTGAAGTGGATAACTCCCTTTGTTAAACCACTGCATTGGCTTGGGTCTGGCTGGTGTGCCAGATCATAGTTTTTAAAATGCTTCTATTGGTCTATAAAAGCAGTAAATAGGCTTCCCAGATTTTAATTTGATCTTGATTATCATGTTTTTCATAAAAATTTGAAGCACTCTGGATTTTCACATCCTGAAAAGTCTCAAAACTTCATCTGTCGCAGATTTCAAACGGGTTTTAAACATGCACGCGTGTGTTTTCTGTGTGTTTGCGTGTTGGCCAGATGGGTGGAGGAGGACCCGCGGGAGATCATGCAGTCTGTTCACGAGTGCATTGAGAGGACCTGTGAGAAGCTCTGCAAGCTCAACATTGACGTCTCCAACATCAAAGGTAGGACGCTGACGGTGGAAGACGGGGTAGAAAATGAGGGCATCGGGGCAAATTCATTGAAATTTATCCTTTTTTTTGTTTTCAGCGGTGGGAGTGACCAATCAGAGAGAGACGACCCTGGTTTGGGACAAAGACACCGGCGAGCCGCTCTACAACGCCATCGGTGAGAGCGTCAGCATCAGTATTTTTGGATTTCTACATCGGTGTCAGACTCACCGAGCTGTAAAAAAAGTGGATTGTGTAATGTGGGAAACGACTCGGGGCATGACTTGATTACATCAGGTTGAAGCATCCTGTGTCGTGTCTGTTCCTGCCCCGCCAAAAACCATCAGAGCTGTGATCCAGCAGCAGCCACTCCCACTCACACAGGCTTTCAGTTTAAAAAGCCAGTTTATCAGCGAGCTCTTCAGTCCCCTGATTCGACTGGGGGGTGTTGTGTCAGCTGTTCACTGATCAGAGCACTGCTTGAGCTATGAACAGCCAACAAAAGCTAGCAAAGTTTTTTTTTTTTAACAAAATGTTAGTGCTTAACTTCTCACAGCAGGAGAAAAGGCACCGCAAAGCAATTTTCTTCAAAAGGTGTGTCACCTTCATATTATTTAATCAGGTTTTGGGCCAAAAAGTGAACGCAGATGTTTTTATGTGGCTTTTTTATGTCTAATATCCCCGTTCATGCTGGAAAATAACCTGCAGTTAACAGGATTTACAATGGAGTCATATATAAAATAAATTCAGTTCACTTTTCTTCATATAACACCAAATCACCACAGCAGTTGCCTCAATCTCTCTATATTGTGAGGTAAAGACCTCACAGAGAAACCCCCTACAATCATACCACCCGCTGTGAGCACGCACATGGTAACAGTGGGGAGGGAAAACTCCCTTTTAACAGGAACAAATCTCTTCAATCTAAATACCAGCAATCACTTTTTGCCATGACAACAATGACAATGTGTAGAATGGTAGTAAAAATAAGTCCAAATTCATTGTGTCAGTTTGTCGCTGTGACCAGAAGCTGACAGACAGATGTTGTTAAATCCAGTTTTCCTGGTTTTTGGTGTTATTAGTGGGTCTGATGATATAACCTGATTTCAAACTGTTTTTAGCAGCTATCTTATTGATATGCTCTGTTTGGGATAATTTACTATCTATTTGCAGTTTGCAATAATTTGAAGTTTAAGTCGGGCTCTCAGATTAATGTTAGCCATTTTCAAAAAATGCACCACAGCATCATCAGACAGAGGTGCAGAACTCCCATATCCAAGTTAGGTTGAAAATTAAACAGAAGTTAACGTGGTGGTTTGCTCATACAAAGTCCACACGGTCTCCTGTTTTGCCTCCTGCGGGATTCACTCTAGCAAAAGTTGTATTTTCAAAGTGGCATTTTACTTTCCTGCTGTGCTTTGTGTGATGAAGCTCAACTGGGGAAAATCCCGACCTGGTTCCACAGCGTGCTCCAGAGTTCATGTGTGAAAACGACCACACAGCTGCACCAGCAGCCTGGCTAGTAGAAGTATATATAATAAAATATCACACATTGAAACCTTAGACAGGAAGGACTCAAGTTTAGCTGGTTAATAGTGACCAATCTTTCAAAATAAAAGCAAGGACATTGTTCACTAATACATTGTGGATGGCCTTGTTCTTCCAGAAAGATGAAAAATAAAGAAGCTAAAATTAGAGTTGGGATTATGCCCATGCCCATTCAAACAAACCCTGGGAACGCTGAGCTGTGAGTCTCATTTCTCATCCATCCTGAAAAAGACCTGGAGCTCTGTTGCCTTGGATCCTCTTTGAGGTTTAACCACAGAATTTAAATGAAGATCAGGTCAGAGGGCTGTAAGGAGCGTGATTAGTTAAACAAAGTTCTTGTGTTGTCTCAAACTTCAGCTGGTCCTCGGCATTCCTGCCATTTCTTTAGAAACTGAGGAAAATGTGTCCTGATTACTCAGTTTTTATTCATTACGCTGAGACCGCCTGGCCTCTGATTAAAGAGTTAGTCTTTATGAAGCTTAGATCTACAACTACATATTGAGGTTGCTGTTTTCTCACAAAACTAATGCCAATGTTTTGGGTTCCCGTGTTTGAATCTTTCTCCTCTCCTGCTTTGTGTTTAGTTTGGCTGGACCTTCGTACTCAGTCGACGGTAGAGAGGCTCATTAACAAAGCTCCGGGAAGAAACAAGAACCACCTCAGGGTGAGAGATGATTGATAAGAAATTGGTAACAACTTAATCAGGGCAAGTTGTGTGGGTCAGAGGAACACTTGGGGGTGTAGTAGTGACTTTGTTATCTACTTTGAATCAGAAATCTGAAAGAAGGCAGGACTCTTGCTTTCTTTGTTGAAATATCTTTCTGATCTCTGTTTCTATTCTTAATCTCCACAGCATAAAACAGGCCTTCCCATCAGCACTTACTTCAGTGCAGTGAAGCTGCGATGGCTGCTGGACAACGTGGACGAGGTGCATGAGGCTTTCCTGAGCCAGCGTGCCATGTTTGGCACGGTGGACTCCTGGATCATCTGGGTAAGACCTGAACCTGTACCTCTACTTCTGTCATGAGTGTGTGATTTGTTCTTTTAACACCCCCACCCCTCCACCCCCCAGTGTCTAACAGGGGGAAAGAACGGCGGGGTCCACTGTACAGACGTTTCAAACGCCAGTCGCACCATGCTCTTCAACATTCACACCATGGACTGGGATCCTGAACTCTGCAGGTGATTCACACTATACCCTGTACACTATAGACTGTATATAAAGGATGGGTGCCACAGCCTATCCAAATGTTTTGGCCACTGCCATGTTGGATTGTGGAGCCAGAGTGACCATATTTGCACGAAGGGCCTGAAAAGCTGTGTTATTGGCTAATGCTAGCTAGCTAGGTTAGCAAACAAACTATATAAGAGCATCAGAGAGCCAACCAATTAGTGTTAATAACATTAAATAACAACTGAATTCATCTGAATTAAATATTAGGTAATAAAAGGCTCCAACAGCACAAACACAGAACAGAGGTCTAGTTCAGGCCGGGTGAAGCCTAGCAAAGAGCTAGCAGCTACAGCTACCTGTGTCGCCATAAATCTGTCAGTCAGAGACGCCACACCCCTAATAATGCAAACTTTATTGCAACTTAAACAGATGAGTGATGCATATGTTATGTCTTTATTTCTGCTGTAAAATTGGATGTTTTGGGGATGGACTAAGTTTTTAATGCAGTCTCAAGTGGCGGCTAAAGGAACTGCAGTTTTTGGTTTCATGTTTTAGCCATGGAGGTTGCTGCTTAATTGTCACACACAGAATAAAGCATTTAAGGTTATCGTCTGCGTATCTGTTTGCACACTCCAGTAAAAGCTCATTCACTTCCCATTCAGGGAGTTAATGAGCCATCTTTTGTTTTATGCAGTTGGCTGAGCTTTGAAGCAGTGGAAAAAATGCTGCACCAATACATTTTATTTCTTTTGAGTCATAAAAGCACAGAAAGAATGGACTGGTCTTCACCTGATTATTCAGAGTCAGCTCCCCAGCTTTAGTGAGAGAGAAACAAACACTCTGTTTTAGCTCCGTTTTGTCGAACTCCTCCAGATTTAATTTCAGTCATGATTCTTCTTCTTCTTCATCTTGCTGCTCTGCTTAGAGGTTGCTAAAGTGGCTCACGTGCCTTCATGCAGACTTAACCATCCCAGTATCGAAATAATCGGAGTCATATATTCGATTGTAAAAGATTTTACACCGGACATCCTTCCTGTACTGGTGAGGAGCTCTCATGTAGTTTGCTTTTGATTGCTTGTGGTTTGCCCAGGCCAATCCTCGTTGCCCCCTACATTGAGGCTGCAGGTTGCCCTTGGAGACGGGCTGGACGGGCTTAACTTGGCATCCGATCAATGTCTGCCTTGTTTTTAATTGATTTGATTTATATTTAAAGTTTAAAGAAACCTCGTGTGAAAAGCTACATTTTTAAAGTCACATTGTTGCCACTTTCTCCTTTGTTGTCTGTTCTTCCTCATCTGCAGCAATCTGGGGATTAAAACACAGAACAACAGGACAGAAAATAGAACAAAGACCTCATCAAAAAAAAAGAAAAACTATAAGTGCCTTTGTGTTTGTTTTTATTATGAACCTACAACCTCATGACAGACTCCTGCTATGCTCCTTTCAGGTACTTTGACATCCCGATGGAAATCCTGCCCAGCGTCAGAAGCTCGTCTGAGATATACGGCTGGATGGTGAGCTCAGATACGCCTCACAGCACGCTGTGTGTTTGTTTCTGTGACACCATTTGTGTTTTGAGGTCACAAACCTGAAACAACCTTTTTTTTCCCTCTACAACTCAAAGAAGAGATATGTGAAATCTGTGCAACCTGATACCGACACGAACCATAAATATTTCTGGTGAATGGTCTCGTTAAAATGTTGTTATTACTGTAATGGCTATAAAACTTGATAAGAAGCATCAGGAGAGGTGATAATGTACAGACAGTGTAGATAGTGAAGGTCTGCTGAAGATTTCCAGCTGAACGTTTATTATTCTGATGGATTTATGCTGCACAGTTTTTTCCATACATCCAGATGCATGCATGACTTCATCCAATCCTACATTTTTTAAATTAATTACATTTAAATTAATTCAGTAGATATTTTTCCTACATAAATCATATTAATTAGTGTTTTTAACCTCTTTCCATATAAAGGATAAATGTCACCATGCTGGACTTCTGAAGGTGCATTCCTACATTTCCAACTAAACCTATATGGCTTGGTTAGCAACCTACAGCCACAAACTGTGTGGGTACAGTGTATGCCTAGAATTTCACCAAAACTGGAGCTTAACCTCCTTGGACAGTCTGGAAGTACAAATCAATGCACTGCAGTCGTATTATTGTTGTTCAGATAATTGTATTTAAAATACTCCAAAAAAGAGGGAATTAATGAAGTATTTGTAAGTTTCTATTCCAATCTGTACACTTCAAGCTCTCCCCCTCTATCAGAAGAAACTCTCCAAAATATACATTTTCCAAGAATAGATAGTGATCTGACGAAGGGATTAGGGGGACCTATTACTGTAGTAGAGGTACAAGAAGCCATTAAATCCTTAAACACAGGTAAATCGCCGGGCCCTGACGGTTACTCTGCAGAATACTATAAAGCCAATTCTGATCTTATGGCACCGTTGTTGAAAGATATGTATAATGAAGCCTTTTCAAAATGTCAATTACCCAAGACTTTGTCCGAAGCTACTATTTGTTTAATCTTGAAAAAGGACAAGGATCCTCTGTTGTGCAGCAGTTACAGACCAATTTCTCTTTTAAATATTGATTTTAAAATACTATCTAAAATCCTCGCACTTAGGCTACAACGTGTTCTGCCACAAATTATCGCCTCTGACCAGACGGGATTTATGGCCGGCAGGCACTCATATGACAATTCAAGACGCCTCTTGAATATTATCCATACATCGTGCAACTCAATTCCAGAGGTTGTGGTATCTCTTGACGCGGAGAAAGCTTTCGACCGCGTTGAGTGAAGCTTCCTCTATGAGGTGATGGATAGGTTTGGCTTAGGGGCTGACTTTATTCTCTGGGTTAAGCTACTATATTCCTCGCCATCCACCTGTATTCGTACTAACAACAACTTGTCTTTGCCTTTTCCACTTGAGAGGGGCACTAGGCAAGGGTGCCCTCTCTCACCCCTCCTATTCGCCATTGCTATCGAGCCTCTTGCAATATGGCTGCGTTCAGAGGATAGATTTAAAGGCATTACAAGGTTCGGTGTGACCCACAATCTCTCCCTTTATGCAGATGATTTGCTCCTGTACATTTCTGACCCTCTAAACTCATTCCCGGTACTTTTTGACATACTGGACCAATATGGTACACTGTCAGGATATAAGCTCAATTATCAAAAAAGCGAGTTGCAACCCCTCAATTCCCTGGCCAGAGCTCTTCCCCACTCAATAGTGCCTTTTAAGTGGACAGAAACCGGATTTAGATATTTGGGGGTTTTTATTTCCTCTTCTATATGTAAAATGATGAGGGAGAATTTTCTATCCCTACTAGAAAATGTTGGGAAAGATTGTGACTGTTGGACTTCTCTACCATTGTCAGTGGCAGGGAGAGTTAACCTGATAAAGATGAGTGTCCTCCCAAAATTCTTGTATCTTTTTCAACATGTCCCGATTCTTCTTACCAAGGCATTTTTTGACAAGTTAGAAAAGATTCTGTCACATTTCATATGGGGAGGGAAACAAGCTAGAATTCGCAAGTCTATTCTTCAGTCCTCTAAAACTGACGGCGGTCTTGGTCTGCCCAATTTTAGACACTACTATTGGGCAGCTAACATACAAAAACTTTTACATTGGGTTCATAACGACCCCCCTGCACCAGCCTGGGTACAAATGGAAACTGCATCTAGCTGTTACTCATTATCATCAATACTCAGCTCACCACTCCCTTTTTCTCCAACCCTTGTTGGGGATAATCCAATAGCTAAGGAAACGGTAACTATTTGGCGACAGTTCAGAAAATACTTCGGGCTACTTGGACCGTCTTTGCTAACGCCTTTATCAAAAAATTGTAATTTTGCACCTTCAAACACTGATGCGGCCTTTAGGAGTTGGAAAGATAACGGACTTAGGACTGTTAAGGACTTGTACAGTCAGGACACCTTTCTATCTTTTGCTGACCTATCGTCTAAATACAACCTGCCTAATTCCAACTTTTTTCGTTATCTTCAGGCTAGAAATTTTGTAAAAACGCAGTTCCCTCACTTTCCCAATCGGCCTCCAGAAACAAATCTGGATATCATCCTGCAGACGAACCCTCATCAAAACAGACTGATATCAGCCTTGTATAAAATACTAGATGCTTTGGTCCCCAAATCCATTTCTCATATTAAGCTGAGATAGGAGGAAAAGCTACAGACAACCCTGCCAGAACAGCAGTGGGATTCTGCTTTGAAATTGATTCACTCGTCCTCAATTTGTGCTTGTCATGCTCTGATTCAGTGCAAGGTGGTCTATAAAGTACACTATACAAACGCAGAATTATCTAAAATCTATCCAACCATTAGTGATGCCTGTAGCAGATGCGGACTATCGCCTGCCAACCATGTCCACATGTTTTGGTCTTGTTCGAAACTGAGTGCATTTTGGAGGAATATATTCGACACACACTTAGCCAAGCATATGGCCAGACTGTCCCTCCTAACCCACTCTCCGCAATTTTTGGCATTCCTCCCGACTTGAACTTATCTGGTCCCCTCAAACAGGCCCTAGCCTTTACCGCTTTACTGGCTCGGAGGCTTATTCTGTTGAAGTGGAAGCTTCCCCACCCCCCAACTCATGATCATTGGGTGAGAGATGTACTCTTTAACTTAAAGCTGGAAAAACTTAGATTCTCTCTAAAAGGTTCTATTAGGGAATTTAACAAAATCTGGAAATCATTTCTCTTGCTGGTGGACACCATTACTTTACTTCCTGAGTCTGAAGTGAACTGAGCGAAGCTACATTATAATGTGTTTTTTTTTTATTTTTATCTTATTTATACCTTATCTATTTGTTTTTCCTTTTGTTTGGTCCTTTCTCTGCTTTTGTTTTCTCTGTTTTTGCTTTGTTTGTTTTTGTTTGTTTGTTTGGTTGCGGGGCGGGGGGGTTGTGGTTGTTGTTGTTTTTTGGGGGTTATGCGTGTTATGTGTATGGGTCCTGAGATGTTGTTGTTTTGGTTTTTTTGTTGTTTTTTTTGTGTGTGTGGGCAGAGACTGGTTCTCTGCGGTGTCTTGTCTAGTGTGGACCTGGTAGGGGGAGAATTCGGGTTGGGGGGTTGGAGGGTATAATGGACATACCACTGTTCTGAAATCAAGATTGACTTTGCTGTTGCTAACTTTGTATGTCATTGCTGAAATCAATAAAACAAAGTTGGAATAAAATACTCCAAAAAGCTCCCAGAGCACAAACTGTTTAGATAAGGTAACGCAGTATTTCTTCTATATATTTGGACCGCTTGTGTAATTACACACTTGCAGAGGTCCATTTTAAACCCTGTCCATGGCCCTTCAGGGGTGCAGGCACCTCGTCCATGGCCCATGGACTCCTCATCAGTAATAGGTTTTTTTTCTGTGCAAATGCACGTGTTACATGTGTGTTGTGAATCACAACACAGAAATATTTTCTGCATGTGTGTGTGTATATAGTATATTTGTGGAGTGTAGGTAGGAGTTCATTGAGTTGTTTAAAATCCCATTCTGTGGCCTCTCCCTGATAAACATCCTGATAAGAAGCCGTGCGGCTCTTATCTCATCTCCCGACAACATCATTGACTTTAATGTCGAAGCTTTTTTATGCAACGTGCTCTATGGACTGAGGTCCAGAGATCAGCTGAAGCAGCTGTTTGTTTCTCTCTCTCTGCCTCATTGATCGGATCATTTTTCTTTTTCTTTTTTTGCCTCTACATGTATCTTTCCATGCAGGACCGACCTCTTTAATGACTGGAATTAATGAATAAATAATCAGTTCTGATAAAACTAGAAAGGGTTCAGTTAGGTTAAAATAATAAAAGTATCCTATGCTCACTTTGACGCTTGTGGAGCTTTTATTAAACTGTAATTACCACTGATAACTCAGTGTGATGCATACTTGGCTACAGGGCCACGAGTCTGATTCCCTGCACAGCAAACGGCCTCCTGCTTCATCCTAAAGGTTTTCATATCATTCTTTGTGTCGCACTGAGCTCAGCGGTCATTTATCCAGAATCTAAACATGTCCACATTTCTGTCTCCTAACCAGAAATCCGGCTCACTTGCAGGAGTTCCAATTTCAGGGGTAAGAGCTTTTCCCTCTTATGCAACTTTGTTTAATGAGTCACATCTGTCTGTGTTCCGCTGCGAGGCTGTCGCTGTGCTGGAGCAACGCATGGCTCCCTCCCACTTTTTTTTTTCTGAGTAGAGACCATTTCGCTCGACCAATGAAAAATCTGCCCTGTGACACCTCAGAATCAGCTGATTTGTTTTGTATGTAATGAAGCCAAGCAAAAGCGGTATCTTCACACTCTCTTTCACAGTTCAGGCCCGCCAAGTACACGTGGGCGGGTCTGAACTAGCTGCTTAAGTACAGGAGACGTCAGCAAGACCAGTTCAGGGCTGCAAAACACATTTAAGCTGCAACCAAATCAATTTAAAAGGAAAATAACCGTCTCTGAGCATCAGCATCATCTGAGGTCTGTCGTAGTTTGAATGAGCTGCAGCAGTTTCATCTCTGTAGAGTAGAGGAACAGAAACAAGCATTGGTATCCTGGTTGTTTGATCTGTTTTCTCATAATTCCCTTGAAACTTAAAAAGTGCATCCTGGGTACATTTTAATGGTCATATCACTATGTAGTTTAGTGGGGTAGATCAGAAACACACTGTAGCATATGGAAGGTCCCCTTTTCAAAAGGTCATTTTCTGGCTGTGGGTTTAAAATTATGTTAACTGCTGGGTTGGAGCTTCCAGGGTGAAGCAGATATGTTTGCGTTTGTATCCACTCATCTATGACTGTTTACACGTCCTACTTGATCTGTCAGTGTCTCGGTGACCAGTCGGCTGCTCTGGTTGGTCAGATGTGCTTCAACGAAGGCCAGGCCAAAAACACGTAAGCACTCTGCTCCCTTCTTTATCACGGTGACGTCAATTCATTGTTTTTCTATGTTCAATACAGAGATTGTGTTTTTTCAACTTGACAAAATACATTACATGACATTTGAGGCTGTTAATAAATATCATCATAGGGATATGTGGACTGGGTTAAATTGCACTACACTGATACGATTGAGTTCTCTTCAAATGTGTCTCTACTGTGTTTCAGCAAATTGTAAAGTCGCTATTTTCACTCTAAAGAAAGGTAGTACTTAGTAAACTGTAGCAGTTAACATACAAATCTATCAGTTTATAACAAAACGCTAAGTCAGTGGATTTAATCATCGCTCAGTGCCTGCTCAATCAACTGAGTAATCTCCCCACCTCCTGATTCACCAACTCTGTGAGATAGAAGTCACAGTAACTAACCCAAGAAAGGTGCTTGATTGGAGTCAGAAAGAGTACTCATTTCTTTATTTTTGTCCCCCGATTTCTGTTCCTGTTGCTAAGGTGTGTTTTAACCCAAACCACCTGCTTTCTCTAAATCTAACCAGCGAGTGGAAGTGGACATGAAACGTAAAACAAATATACCCAGGTTGGCTGTAAACCTGCTAAAATGTGACACTACAGGCTCTCTGTCCTCCTCATGAGGACTATGCAAATCTGTTAAGTGTGGCGAATATCAAAAATCAAAACACCAGCGCACCCACACTGTAGATGAGTTAACGTCACCAATAAACCAATCGCGTGTCTAACGCTTCTGTTTTATTCTCATGTAAAGGTATGGGACTGGCTGCTTCCTGCTCAGAAACACAGGCACCAAGGTAAGATGTTGTTTTTAAAATATATACAGTGGGGCAAAAAAGTATTTAGTCAGCCACCGATTGTGCAAGTTCCCCCAATTAAAATGATGACAGAGGTCAGTAATTTGCACCAGAGGTACACTTCAACTGTGAGAGACAGAATGTGAAAAAAAAATCCATGAATTCACATGGTAGGATTTGTAAAGAATTTATTCGTAAATCAGGGTGGAAAATAAGTATTTGGTCACCTCAAACAAGGAAAACCTCTGGCTCTCACAGACCTGTAACGTCTTCTGTAAGAAGCTTTTCTGTCCCCCACTCGTTACCTGTTTGAATGGCACCTGTTTGAACTCATCATCTGTATAAAAGACACCTGTCCACAGCCTCAAACAGTCAGACTCCAAACTCCGCCATGGCCAAGACCAAAGAGCTTTCGAAGGACACCAGGAAAAGTATTGTAGACCTGCACCAGACTGGGAAGAGTGAATCTACAATAGGCAAGCAGCTTGGTGTGAAAAAATCAACTGTGGGAGCAATCATCAGAAAATGGAAGACATACAAGACCACTGATAATCTCCCTCGATCTGGGGCTCCACGCAAGATCTCATCCCGTGGGGTCAAAATGATCATGAGAACGGTGAGCAAAGATCCCAGAACCACACGGGGGGACCTGGTGAATGACCTGCAGAGAGCTGGGACCAAAGTAACAAAGGTCACCATCAGTAACACACTACAACGGCAGGGAATCAAATCCCGCAGTGCCAGACGTGTTCCGCTGCTGAAGCCAGTGCATGTCCAGGCCCGTCTGAAGTTTGCCAGAGAGCACATGGATGATACAGCAGAGGATTGGGAGAATGTCATGTGGTCAGATGAAACCAAAGTAGAACTTTTTGGTATAAACTCAACTCGTCGTGTTTGGAGGAAGAAGAATACTGAGTTGCATCCCAAGAACACCATACCTACTGTGAAGCATGGGGGTGGAAACATCATGCTATGGGGCTGTTTTTCTGCCAAGGGGACAGGACGACTGATCCGTGTTAAGGACAGAATGAATGGGGCCATGTATCGTGAGATTTTGAGCCAAAACCTCCTTCCATCAGTGAGAACTTTGAAGATGAAACGAGGCTGGGTCTTCCAACATGACAATGATCCAAAACACACCGCCTGGGCAACAAAGGAGTGGCTCCGTAAGAAGCATTTGAAAGTCCTGGAGTGGCCTAGCCAGTCTCCAGACCTCAACCCCATAGAAAATCTGTGGCGGGAGTTGAAAGTCCGTGTTGCTCGGCGACAGCCCCAAAACATCACTGCTCTCGAGAAGATCTGCATGGAGGAATGGGCCAAAATACCAGCTACTGTGTGTGCAAACCTGGTAAAGACCTATAGTAAACGTTTGACCTCTGTTATTGCCAACAAAGGTTATGTTACAAAGTATTGAGTTGTATTTATGTTATTGACCAAATACTTATTTTCCACCCTGATTTACGAATAAATTCTTTACAAATCCTACCATGTGGATTCATGGATTTTTTTTCACATTCTGTCTCTCACAGTTGAAGTGTACCTCTGGTGCAAATTACTGACCTCTGTCATCATTTTAGGTGGGGGAACTTGCACAATCGGTGGCTGATTAAATACTTTTTTGCCCCACTGTAGTTATTGCTATAACAATTTTAGTGAGAAATATTTCACCCTCTCAGTAATAATTTTCATGTGATCTGTCAGCCTGTGATCTCAGACCACGGCCTGCTCACCACAGTTGCCTACAAACTGGGAAAAGACGAGCCGGCCTGCTATGCCCTCGAGGTGTGTGGTGGCCTCTATTAAATAACTATGATCGGTGACGGCTGTCTGTGCTCTGGTCTGATTTTTGGGATCTGCTTATTTTTTTCTTGTTTCCTGCAGGGGTCGGTGGCCATAGCAGGAGCAGTGGTACGGTGGTTGAAGGACAACATGGGGATGGTGCAGTCGTCCTCAGAGATCGGTACGTGCACTTCACCATTGATTACATTCAGGACTCGGCGCTGGGGTTTGTGCTTGAATATCACGTCTGCTTCCGTCTCCTGTTGTCCTCTCTTTCAGAGAAACTGGCAGCGGCAGTAGGAACGTCGTACGGCTGTTACTTCGTGCCAGCTTTTTCGGGGCTCTACGCCCCCTACTGGGAGCCCAGCGCAAGAGGGTGAGCGAGTCGGCCCAGGCTCATTCTAAACTGAGGAAATCCTTTATGCTTGAACGCTTGTTGAAATGGCTATATTTCTATGTATAACAGTGCATGTGTTAAAAGATCAGCTATGAGCCTGGTGCTGAGCCCTGAGGAACCCCAAAGCTAATGTAGGAAAATCCAAACCCACATTTTGTGCACTCAGCATTAATAATAAACAGGATGGAAGCTGATTATAAACTCTGAGATGACACCCTCACTGGTAATCGAACAGGTGGGCTTTTTTGTCAGGATCTGTTAAGTGACTTATGGAGATGAGCTTCTACAAAACATCTCAGCTGCTCGATATTTAAAGACATTTAGTATATTCACATTCAATTTCAGTTCCTCAAAAGACACATTAACAGAGTTTGGAGGATGCACATTTGGACTCTTTTTAAAACCTTAAATGAAGCTTTTGCTCCTTCTGATGTAAATCCGGTGTTTAGCAATCAGATTAGCAGTCTGCTTCTTACTTTTTTAAAATCTGTGTCGAAGTATGAACATGTGGGGAGAGGTTGTTTTAAGATCATGTGATTCTATATCTATTCAATGACAAAAAAACACAAAACACAAGGCCACAAAAACATGACAGAGCTCTGCTGTGCTGCCCAATAACACAGTAGTAAATGTGGAACAGTTTAATGTTTGGTCTCTGTATTAAAGTATTAAAGTTTTGCTTTCTCTGTTTTGCAGCATCATCTGTGGGCTCACACAGTTCACCAACAGGAACCACTTGGCATTCGCTGCTCTGGAGGCCGTCTGCTTCCAGACCAGAGAGGTGAGCCTCCTCTTCTCATCTCTAGAACGAGAAGATACACAAGAGTGTAACCGGGCTATCACTAAGCATTGATCACATAGGTGTAACGTGAGTTTATGATACATACAGGTTTGCTTACTGAACACTATATCAGAGCATGGTAGTATTTCAGCTAGGCTGAATTTCAGATGCAACAAGAGTTAATAAAGAGGGGTTAGAGACGGGTTTCATCGTAGTTGAATTGAAGTGTGTGTGCGTGTGTGTGTGTTAGATTCTTGATGCAATGAATCAGGACAGCGGGGTCCCTCTGACGCAGCTTAAGGTGGACGGAGGGATGACGTCAAACAGATTACTGATGCAGCTGCAGGCCGACATCCTCTGCATCCCTGTAGGTACGACTACTAAACGCACACACACTCAGAGTAACTCTGTGTTTTAAAATCGAGGAACTGGTGACACGAGGCTGAACCTTAACCTTAAACTGTCCATTCTGATATTTGACCCATTTAAAACAAACACTTTGATATACAGGTCGAAGGTAAAGGCAGAAATGTACCTGTGCTAACCAGTTAAACATGAATTGACTTTACACGCACATATCTTCCTGTTCATTAGAATACTTTGCCAGCATTGTGTAAGTGGATGATTTTATCACCTGTAAGATGTTTCCCATCAAAGCTGAACAGCTGCTCCTTTTGATTGTTAGAGACTTTACTAGAGACTCTAATGACCGTTTGGTTCACTGTGACAAGTTTAGTCACATGTAGAAATGACAAAATGTCCTCACTGTCTGATGGTAAAGATTATTCTTTACTCACAGTCTGCACTTTTGAAAAAACAATCAGGCACTATCTGGATGATAGATCTGACTAGTAACACACAAAAAAAACAAAAACAGCAGCACTACTCCCCTGAGTAGTTTGGACATTTTACAAAACCACAACATGACCTCATGAACTGAAGATATATTAAAAACCAGTGTAGCACTAAAGGTTTTTTGGTTTTGTTTGAACATTTGCCTATGTTCTGCTTTAATTTCTGTAACTTAGGTGTCAAAGTACCTAGTTAATTTCCAATAGCTGACTAGAAGATTTTATTTTAAAGAAAATGACTCTTTAAAAAGTCTGGCTGAAGTCCTCAAACTACATGGAAGCTTTTATTTTGAAAATACAACATGGCTGATGTCAACCTGATGACTTCCTGCAACTAACTTTTAAAGAAATTTAAAAAACAAATCACTGACTTGAAGATTTCACCAAAAATATTATGAAAATGAAGAATTTTTGCATTTAAATAGCAACCAGAATACAGGAAGTGATGAGCCTGATCGCTCTCAGGGGGAACATGTCTCTCTGTCACTCTCTAACCGTCCGTCTTACGTTGCTCCAGTTCGACCCACCATGTCCGAGACCACAGCTCTTGGTGTAGCCATGGCGGCGGGGGCAGCAGAGGGCGTAGGCGTATGGAGCCTGAGTCCCGGTCAGCTCCCACATGTCACATCTGAGAGATACGAGCCTCAGATAAACCCTGAGGGTAAGACTGTGAGAGTGAAAAGCTTGCAATGGGATCATATGACATACATGACACAGGACATACAGCAGATAATAGAACACAGAGCAGGATGGCCTCGAGTTTTGGTTAATGTTATGCAGCACTATGTAATTTAGAATTTACAGTGTCAGCCGTTGTTTCTGTTTGTCCAGATGCTGTTAAACATTTACAGTGAAATAAAACACTGTGTAAAACATTAATTTCCCATTTAATAGATTAAAGTGAACTTAAAGTTGTTTTTTATCCTGTGACAGCAACATGCTGCAAGAGTCAACATAACTGATGGTTGATTGGCTGGCTCCTCCCCCCTTCAGGCGCATGATGGTGTTTTTCTTTGTGCAGAGAAAATGTTCCTTATTTTACCATCAGCTTTAAAATTAGCAGATATATTCAGATGTGTTTATTTTTCAAGTAATGTAAATGTTCTTTTGTTATTTGCTGGGCAGTAAAATTCAAAACAGTGTCACTCTGTGCTGTTTTGTGGTCTTTGCTTTGCAATGGCATCAAATGTGAATATCTTAGAAATATTTGTGTAGCTTATTATTTTTACACAGCTTCAGCTTTAAATCAGTTTTGACTGAATCTGTAATCTCAGTGTTTTCCACTCAGTGACTTTTAGGTGTAATTTGCTGCATTTGGTGGATGTTACTATGACGACATGACTTACACTTGTTTCCTCGTCACAAACAGAGAGCGAGTACCGCTTCGCTCGCTGGAAGAAGGCCGTCCAGAAAGCCATGAACTGGGAGACCACAGAGCCCTGCTACAACGGCAGCGGTAAGCCACTGCATGCAGGAAGTGACTTCAGCTGTTAACTGTTTCATTGTTGGAGAATTTCCCCCTCACTCACTCACAATCTCCTCACTTACTGACAACAGGTTTAGGAAAGAATATGAACGGCGCACCCTGGGGGGTCCATCCCAGCCCTCCCCCCAGCAGAGTGGACCACTAAGGTCCGACATTTGCCGCTGCATGCCGTGTGTGACACTTGAGTTTCGACTTGGGGCATGTTTACATATTAAAGGCTTTACTAACACGGTGTGTTCACGGCTTTAACCGACGCAGATGTCCTCACTCGTTAGAAACTAATTTAAGGCGGAACTGTTCTGTTCATATTTATTCTGCTAGAGCAGCTTTGCATGATTCTTGGTTCAAAGTAATCCTTCTCTAGCTCATGCTTGGACAACAAGCTGTTTTAGCCCCTCCCCCTTTAAGCCAACTGCCTTCCTACTGGCTGTCCTTATAAGCAGAATGGTTGAACAACAAGTGAGCAGAGCTTCTGATTTTCCATCTCTCTGACATCATAGAGATCAAAGAATAGAAAAAACTGTGTGAGACTGACTGTTTAAAACAGCCTGCATAACATGAAATAAGTTGAAGCAAAATAGGTCAAATTAATGATACTTTTAATCCTTCCTAAAGTTGTAAACAGAATGTGAGGAAACAACGCTACAACTGAATTTCCATAAATCTTTTTCTGTCATGTTAACAGGAATTACGTGCTACACTGGCTCACTGCACCACCCTGTGGTTCTTAGTGGTATTACATGACAGTACATTTCAATTTCACCTGATATTCTTGCAATACAACACCACAGTCGTCTCGTACGTAATGTCTTAGCGGTTAATTCTTCACATTCTGTTGTTTTTTTTATTTGTGTTAGAAGGTTTTAGAGTCTTTGACAAAGTTGGGGTTTTTTTTTGCAAAACCTACATTTCAGATAAATTAAATCTGAGTCAGACCAGCCTGGTTGTGTGTGGGCATGCGACTGCAGTTATTCTTGTATGCCTCTACCAAGGAAGTCTTTTAGGATTCTTTTCTAAAACAAGATAGGTCAAAGTTAAAACGCTGGCTTCATTTGTTTACAGATAGATCTACATATACTTTCAGGTGGTATTCAGGAACTCACTTCCTGTCCCAGCTTTAGCCTTGATGGAGGTATACATTCTCACAATGCTCTGTTTTTCCTGCTGGTAAACCGCAATTGTTTCTATGACTTTTTAAAACGTGTGGAAATCAGGAGATTGCAGATCGCTAAGAGGTTTGTGCTTTAACTTCTAAATCTGCAGCTAAGATGCTAAGTGTCCCACAGAGCTCCTTTGAGTCCACGTTTAGTTTTAATCCTTTTCTTTAAACTAACTGCTTTGCTTCCAGAAAACAAAAGTCTGTCAGTGTTTGTTTGCTCTCTGAGACTCGTTTCTGTTCGCCTCACAGGTCACTCGCAGTAACTTTAAACTGTGTGGAGCCACATTTTGGGGGGAACATGATTGTGGAGTACGGTGAAGATGGGACTGGCGACTGCTCGATCCAGCCTGCGGTCATCTTCAGTGACGTGCAGCCTCTCAAATGCTCTGAACATCCAGCGAGCTTTTCACGAAGAACGACACCACATGCAGCCAGGAACAGTTTCTACACCGTCCAGTTAAAACAAACATGCCTTCAACACAGAGACTGCTGTAACTCCTCACTGCACCCAAAGGGAACACTGGACTTTATTTTGAATGTGTTCTGTACATGATGTTGATGTTTAACCCCCAAACACGGAACAGAAGTCACTCATGGAGGGGACGAGTACTTTTAAGTCAGAAAACCGTCCTTTTAAAAAAGAAAATTCATTGTAATTTACTGCACTTCATTAACTACAATCTGAAAGCCAGCCAATTCTTAACAGCACTTTATAATTTATCCTGTTTGTGGAAAACATTTTTTTTTAATCATTTGATGTTTTGAAGAAACAGGACTTTGACTCCTTTATAATTAATTATAACACTTGATGACCTTTGAAGATCTGAGCTGTGGCACGAGCCATAAATACCTGGAGGATCATTTTCCATGAGACTTAAGCTTGTCTGTGAAAGGGGGAAAACGTGGCGACTGTTAAATCCTGCTGATTTATTACTGCTGTTTGAACCCTTCATATTACCAGGATGCCTCAAAAAGTTGTCCAAGTCAGAATAAACACAAAATGTACTTTTCATGTCTTTTCTGAACACACAGCAGGAAGAACTCTTAAAGACTAAACTCTTGTAGATCTTTAGGAACAGCAGGAGTGACAGGTTTTTATCCTGCAGAAGTTTCAGTTCATCTGTCTTTCTGGGACGTTTGGGTTGATCAACCTGCAGCCGGGTGCTTTTTTGCACTAACAAAAAGAATGATATGAGCAAAACACACTAATCTGTTAGAGGTTTAATTTGCTGCAAATACAAGAAAGAAAGGACAATTGATAGCTGATACAGGGATTAAATGTGAACATTTACAAAAATATCTTTAAACAATGTTTCAGCATGAAAACTGATAAAAGACGTCTGAGGGAGAAGGGTTAGTCCGACTGCTCTGAAGCAGGAAGTTCATGGGATTAAAGTAGGAGGGGGAGGCTCAGCGGGAGAACTGCCTTCGGTCGCTCTTTCCTTTGTTCACGTGTTTGAAAATTTTCGATTTCTGCACGTTTTTGGACTTCTGGTATCCAAAACCACCGCCGCCACCTCGCTTCTGCAGCTTGGCTCCTTTACTGCTGTGCACGTCTGAAGAGAAACATTTAATTAAGGAGAACATCTTTCTTTTTAAAAATGATCCTCTCTATTGGAGAGCTACAACCTTTTACATGAACGTGCAATTCTGTAACATTCAGATGTTTTCAAGCATAATGAATAAAAACAAGCAGCAAAGGATACTGAGATCAACATATGGAGGAACTTTGAATCCAAATGAGAGCGCCACCATGGGGAGGTTCAGGGTGTTGATGTTGTAGATCTGTTTGAGCGAGTGGGAATCGTAAGCCCTCACGTAGGACTTGTAGGCCTCCTGGGCAGACTTGTGGAGGTAGTAGTTCTTTTCGATAAGTTTCTCCAGCTGAGGGAGGACAGAGTTCAAGTCACAAAACTGCCTTTGCTATCTGAGGCATTGCTGAGTGTAAACCGCACGTTAATTCTCACCTGAGACTGGATGTCGGAGATTTTACTCCAGGAAAATTCAAACTCACTCAGTGGGACCTAGATGAGATAAAGCAGATAATGCAGACTTTAAAGAAAACTAATCAACACAAAAAAGGGACAATCAGTGTCTATGAATATCTTTTCATTGGCATGTCCTATTTTTTCCATTAAAAACATTAAAACAGGAGGTCCCCAAATCAGAGCCCTGTGGGACACCACAGCACAGTGGGAGGACTTAGATACAAAACCTTCAACAGTGACTATAAAACTATATGTGATGTAAAATTTAAAGGCAAATCCTGCTTAAAAGTCTGTATGTGTTCGTACAACTGAAATGACCAGGCAGGTGGTCAGCTCACCTTGGCCTGTTTGAGGAACCGCAGGAAGCCGAGTTCTTCTGGCCGCAGGATGAGGAGGGCGTGGCCTCGACCATCGATGCCTCTGGCAGTCCGACCCACCCTGTGGATGTACTCCTGTGGGAGAAAAATCAACCTTAAGATTAGTCCTGTTCTGGGAATTTTTGATCAAACTCAATAATTTAACATGACAAACTAATGCTGCATATGCAATAAAAAAAAACCCAAAAACTTATTGACCTTGGGGTCATCTGGAGGGTCGTACTGCACGATCCAGTCCACCTCGGGGATGTCCAGCCCTCGAGCTGCCACGTCTGTGCACAGCAGGATGCCGGAGTCAGCGTTGCAGAACTGGAAGAAGGTGGTGGTACGTTTGGTCTGCTTTTGTTTGCCCTGCGAAATGATACAAAGCAAAGGAACGCTCAGAACAGCTGCAGCTGCAGGTCAACATCTGCTCACCGTCACCCTTCAAATATCAAAGGATAAAATAAAACAAAAGAAAAACCATTTGCTTCTAACATCAGCCAACTTATTTTTCACAGGTACAACCAAAGAACTTTAACTTTTAGAGGCTCAGTTTTTTTGACCACTTGTATATTTAGATAAGATTCATGTAAGCTGCGTCTGGAGAACTTACGTGGATGGCCATGACGGGCAGGTCGATGTAGTTGAGCAGTTCATAGTGGAATTTCACAGACATGCAGGAAGAGAAGAAGACCATCAGCTTCTTCTTGCGGTTCTTCTTCAGGAAGGTGAAAAGCAGCAGGAAGCGCTTCTCTGATGGACACACCACATAGCCCTGAAACAGGAGAGAGAGAGAGAGAGATCACTGCATCAGCAACGAGAAAGAAGACTGAGTTCTAGCTGTTTCTGTGATTTCAGACCATCTAGTAAAACTGATGTGATTTCATGAAATACTGAAAGGATTTCAGTAAAAAGGATGAAAGGGAAACTGGCTTCTTTGGATTTGGCCTGTATGCAACAGTTTATGACTGAGTACCTGCTCGAGGCCGTCAACTGTGGCCTTGTCTTTGTTGTCGTCCACCCCGACATACAAGGGCTCCTTTTTCAGGGAGATGCGAGCCAAGTCCTCCACCTTCCTTGTCTGAGTGGCTGAAAACAGCATCGTCTGCCTCCGCTCTGAGAAACATCAAAGAGAGAAAGTAAACAGAACAGGTGAGAGGGTTTAACAACATCTGGAGTTTTAAGGACTCTCTCAGGATATTTTACACTCAGGGTTAGGATTTGATCCAAGATCAGCTAATCCTGGTAACACTGGTCAGGTTTTTTCAGCTCTTCAAAGCCAATGACAGATGTTTGAGGGTTGTGACGATGTTTGGAATTTTTTTGCTGAATTAAAAATGAATTAAACTAAAAGCACGCGCTTAGGGCAGTGGAGAGCTCATTTACTGTTTCAGAGAAAGCCAAGGCACATCAAAGAAATGAGAATAAAACATTTACAATACAAGTCTTTATAAAACAGGAAGCTGCTTCATGTCACAGGTTAGTGGTCAGTTTTTTAAATACAAAAACAGGAAACCCCACATTTCTCTTTATTTACATGTGATTCACTTCCTCTTTTAGAGTCAGAGTAAAAAGAAGCAGCACCTCTCTCTCAAAACTACGATTGGTGTTACGCCAAAAGGTCACGATGACACATTATTGGCTCTACCTGAAACATTTTTTTTTAACTGGACTGATTCCACAGTGTTTGATGTCACTAAGGTCCATGATTTAAATACGTTTAGACTGAACAAAAATGCTCATGAGTTGGTTTTACTTTGCTGCTTTGGAAATCAAAACGCTTCTTCAAAGAACTAAAAGTTTTTTGTGCCAAATCATCAACTAAATCAATGTTCATAAATTTCTCACTATTGGGTTTATTGATACTTTCACTGATACATACTCGGCAGCAGTTTGATGATCTGCTTTAGCTCCTCCTCGAAGCCCACCTCCAGGATCCGGTCGGCCTCGTCGATAATCAGACACTGCAGGTTCTTGTACATGAAGCCGGACGTGTTCTGTAGATGTGGAACAAGCCACTCAGACGGTGTTCTTCTTAAAGTATTAAAAATGAGAATGAAGAACAGAGAACTTTGTTTCTGCTCACCTGCAGGTGGTCCAGCAGGCGTCCGGGTGTGGCTACCACGATGTTGACGCCGTTGGCGAGCTTCTGGGCCTCAGCTGAGCGGTTGCTCCCTCCCATGATCAGACCGTAAGTGTGCACGTGGTGCGTCATCAGCTCCTTCAGCACGCCGTAGGTCTGCATGGCCAGCTCACGTGTAGGAGACAGGATGATGACGCCGGTGCCTGAGATGAAAGAGAGCAGTTACAGAGTTAGCGAGTGAGAAAGAGGAGGATGAAGCTAAGCAGGAGACGAGGAGACTCAGACGGCAGCTCACCATTCCTGGGCATGAACTTGAGTTTGTAGATGAGCTCGATGCACGGAATGAGGAAGGCCAGAGTTTTACCGCTGCCTGTCTTTGCCGCAGCCAGGACATCCCTGCAGAGTGGAGCAAACGATTTCATGTTATTCCGCCGCCTCGGCTGAGCAGCTCAGAGTCTAAGTGGACAACCAACCCACCTTCCCTCCAGCAGAGGGCGGATGCTTTTGTGCTGGATCTCGGTCATGTGCTCGAAGCCCATGCCCTTCACTCCCTTCAGCGTGTTCTCGCTAACTATACTGGCGAGAGAGGCAAAGGATGTGTCCTCGAACGCCCCTGAAACAGACGGAGAATTGTGGATTTTTCATATTACATCATGGTTTGATTATGCACAGGTTTATAGTGCTTCTGCCATGAATGTATTTAGTACAATACTTGAATGTCATCATAAAAAGACATAAGATAAAAGCAGTTGTGAGGTTTTGCTGACTGACCAGACTAGAAACAGTCTCAAAGATCAACTTCTTCCAGTGATCCAGGAGCAATTTGGTGACATTCTGTGCAATTTCCAGCATTACGGTGCCCCATGTCACAAGGCAAAGTGACTCAGAGGTCATTAGATTAACATAGTCTGATCCAGAATCTACGCTCAGTCCTTAAAAAACAGATGGACATGCAGAACAAGGCAGGAGTGGATCTCCACCAGGAGCTGATCTGTTTATTTACAAATACACAATGTTTGCCGCCTAATGATTTAAATTGTTTCCCAACAAGTTAAAGCTGTTTTACCCTGTACGAATGAAAGACCTTGCAGATTTTTTTTTTATTATCATTTAATAATTAATATCTCTATTATTATCCTTGGGCAAGATACTAACCCCATGTTTGCCTACTGGTGGTGGTCAGAGGGCCCGGTGGCGCCAGTGTCCGGCAGCCTCGCCTCTGTCAGTGCGCCCCAGGGCAGCTGTGGCTACAATGTAGCTTGCCATTGCCAGTGTGTGAATGTGTGTGTGAATGGGTGAATGACTGAATGTAGTGTAAAGCGCTTTGGGGTCCTTAGGGACTGAGTAAAGCGCTATACAAATGCAGGCCATTTACTATTCACTTGAAACTGACCAAAGAAAAAATTTACAGTACATTTATCATTTTCCAGTAGAAAATAAATAATATTCAAGTCAAGAGTAACCTCAACTTCACTTGGGAGCAAAAAGGAATCTTTAAGCTTGACAGTGGTTTTAGTGATTTGAATTATTATATTATTATATTATAATATTGTGATATAGTTATTGACTAAGATGTAAAAATTGTGATACAATTTTTCTTCCATATCAGCAAGCCCAAGCTGAACAGGTGTAAGGAAGTGTCCAGTGTGTATTATAAACAGAGCAGAGATACGGTTTGATTCAGCGTGTCCTTACAGTCGTTCCTGTCAGAGGCGTCACTAAAGACGCCGCCCACAAAGACCACCGTAAGAGTTTCTGTATGCCTCAGCTGACACCCGGCTCATGATGGAAGCAGCGACCGGGCAACACATGAAGGCAGCACGGCAGAGCCGGCCTCTCCTGTTAACCGCCTCATATGCAATTAACCTGATTCACTCAGTACCTGTGAGTCCACACGGCAGCTCAGGCTCATCTTCCTCCTCTTCTTGTGGTTTGTCAGCAGCTGCATCTCCATTGTCATCTGCTACTTCTTCCTCCTCCGTGTCCTCCTCCCCATTTTCTTCTTCTTTTGCAGTTTTGCTCTTTTTCACGGCTTCAATCAGAACACGGACATTAACCGAAGCACCAACAAAGCAAACTTGAGTGTGTTACCCGTATAAAGGGCTCTGTTTTTACCTGGAGGTTCAGCACCCTCAGCCAGCTGCTTCCTTTTCGCTTTCTTCTTCATCTGAGTTTCCTCTGTGCTGGTCCCTTCCACTGGTCCCTCTTCCTCCTCCTGATTCTTCTTCTTCTTCTGTTTCTTCTTTAGCTCTCTGGGTACCTCCTCCTGGAGGCCGTTTGAGCTCACCGTCAGACTCACTGGAAGTATGATCAAAGTTTGTTGCTAATAAACCCCAAAGGAAAACTCTGGAAGCCTGGTTAGCACAGTGCTAGCTAAATTGTTTTGTATACTAATCTTTTGAGCTAGTATGCGGCGAAATGCGCATGCAGTTGTGTAGCAGAGAAAATATACCTGCATGCGCAGCTACAGTGAACCCAAACTCAGATTTAAACCTTAGAAGAGTAAAAAAAAGTTAGAAACGGACCAGGGAAGAGCGCTACCTGTTAGCTTAGCCTGCGACATCAGCGTTTACCTAGCCATCAAACACTCACCATCTTCTCCTTCTTCTCCATCTTCTCCTGTTACTTCGTCTTCCCGCTTCTTCTTCTGCAATTTGCGCTCTCTGTCCTTCTCGTTTCGCTTCTGGATCTTCTTTCGGAGAAGCTTCATCTGGAGGTCCGCCATGGTTACCGAGAACACGGCGCACACGTGTGTATGTGAATGACGCTCAGGACCCCTCAGTGGAACAGAGACAGATAGCGGCCCGCAGCGCCTGACTGAAAATCAAAAAGGACCCCGCGTGCTGTGAAAACAACCGAGATAATGCCTAAAAGAAAAGACACCTGAACACGGGAAAAATAATGAAATAAAGATAATCAACACTGAAGTGTGGAGTAATAATCATTAAATAATATGAAACATTTAAGGCACTACAGTTAGGGTACTAAAACACATTATCAGCAAGCTTTACTTATAAATCACCAAAAACTTTTTTCCCCGTTTTCTCAGTTTTTTTTTTTTTTTTTTTTACAATTTTTAATTGATTTTATTATTTATTTTTAAATAAACAAATAAGATATATTCTTTTGTGGCAGGAAGTTTGCATACATTGATGGAAATGAATGTATGCACAAATGACTGAAGACGCTATTAAGAAAAAATAAATAAATACATTTTAAAAATTAAATTTCTTTAATGTTAATTTTGCAGGGTGGAAATGCTGGAATAATAAATTAGTCTTGAAATACTGTTTTAGGATTAAGGTAGAAATTTGCCTTTTTAAAAAGTATAAGCATAAATTTGGGGTTTAATTTGCAGTCCTGTTAGTTCAGGAGGAGCTGTGACTTACAGATCCTTTCCAAATAATTAGGATATCATGGAAGAGTTTGGTTATTTCCATAATTCTATTCAAAACAATAAACTTTCATAGATTATAGATTCAGGGCCCACAACTTAAACGATTTCAAGTGCTTATTTGTACATAATTTGGGCTTCCAGCTCATAAAACCCACAAAAACAGGATTTCAAAAAATTAGAATACTGTGAAGACATCAGCCCAAATTTTACAGGGCATGAATGTTTTAAACGGAGTTTCACACATAACTCATCTACTAACCTGAAAGCACCTGCACAGGTTTCCCCAGGTGTCATTAAATCGCTTCACTCAGTCACTTTTTTTTTTCCTGCAAAAAATGAGACGTTAATGGTGAGGTCTTCACAGCATTCAAATTTTTTGAAATCCTGTTTTCGTGGGTTTTATGAGCTGGAAGCCCAAATTATGTACAAATAAACACTACTTGAAGTACTTGAAATCATTTAAGTTGTGGGCTCTGAATCTATAATCTATGAAAGTTTAATGTTTTGAATAGAATTATGGAAATAAACTTTTCCATGATATTTGAATTTTTGGGAAAGGGTCTGTGGTGGGTTTCCATGCTTCCATCTGCAGGACAGGGGGGGAAACTGCAAATATTTCCTCATAAATCCATCACAGCTGTGTTTAGAGCTGGACAGGTTACTAATCCATAAAGAAAAGGGCCAACAAGGCTGAAAACAAGAGATTCTTTATTCACAACAGAAAATCCAAACAAGATTCAGACAAGTTTTTTTTTCTTCTTTTAGCTGGGTAACAAAGAGAGCTGCCTTGTGTTTAAAGCTAATTTCTTCATCTTATTCAGTTTTCTGAATGAAGACCATCCAAAAGTTCAACTACAGGCTTATAAACATTTACTTTGCAAAGGCAGAGATGTGTCTTTAGTTTAAATTCTAGCTATGGTGGCCCTGAGGTGAAAGATCCAAAAATAAAAGAAAAACTAGAAAAAAAATGACAGCCTTCTCTTCCATCCCTCCAAACCCTGCTCATCTTGCCCCGACAGACTCTCAAGTCAGTCCATGGCTAAAGGCTCATCTTCAATCTTTACTAAATCTGGCTCCCCATCTTTTTTAATCTCAAACACCTGAAGAATAACCTGAGGCCCGTTTGCGCTCAACCCCTCTGCTGACTGCCCTGGATCGACAGGTGGTGCTAACTGACTCCTGGACACCCTCCTATTCTCCTCCCGCCTCTGCGACCTGCTTCCAGTCCTATGCCCTTTGTTCCTCCTCTTCCTCAGAAGCCTCTGGCTCCAGGAGATGTTTGAATACAGCTGCAGAGGATTGCAGCAGCTTTGCGTGCCATTCCCAGTCACTGAGGATGGCGCTTGAACACACCGCCTCCGCATGTCCTCCTCCACCGCTTTGAACACCAGGTCTGTGATGTCTCTGCGGAGCCTCATAAGCAGCACAGGGTCTTCAACCTGCCGCATGTCAGCCAGCATGACCTCAGCAAACTGGTTGAGGACGTCGTGTTTGGGTGCCGTTTTAACAGGTTGATTGTCTTCATCGCGATGATGCGGACAACTCAGAGACACGACCTCTGTGACCCGAGGCTGTGGACACTGAAGTGGGGCGAAGCTCGGGGCAGAGTCCATAGACTGGGGCTCATCCAAGTCTTGGCCACCTCCATCTGCATCCAGCTGGCTGCTTACTGAGCTGCCCATCTCCTGATCAATGTTCCCCTCAGTCTTCAACTCCTCTTCATCCTTCTCATTATGATCCACAAAGTTGTCCGCCTGCAAACAAAACAAACAAACAAAAAAAAAACATGCAGTTTAGAGGATTTATAGATATATAGATAAAGCTACCCTGTGATGATGACAGCGTCAGTCGCTATGGAGCAGGCTATCAGTCCGAGCTGTCCAGCTGTATCCTCCTTTTATGCTGTTCAATAGGCTACTGAAGTTTAAACTTTTTAAAATTATGCAAAATTGCAAAACTCTTAGCTATGTCTCTAATAAAACCTCTGTAACTTTGCTCTGTTTTACTTCAGCAGCATCAGGCAATGTTCATATGTTGATTAATGGTTTTCTTTCGTTTTTGATCTACTGCACACAGAATATTTTTATAAAATCCCAGGCCAGGAAAGTCGCCTTCACGTTTTTCTGTGTTTTATCCTCAGTTACTTTGACACAAAGGCATCTTCTATGATGCTTACACCTTTGATAAAGTCTCGCAAGTGTCATCTTTCTTTTTACAGAAATAAAAATATGGAAATGTACAGATGCATGATCTGAATTGTAATATTTCTGACTGGGGCAAAATTTCCCCCGATTCCTCGATTCGAGACCTTGTGAATCGGATTGATTCTAGAAATCAGTGACGATACCCAGCACCATTGATTACCTCTAACTGAGACTTGTGTGAAAACCTCTGCACAAAGTTTCATGATTCAAAGCCGTGTATACTTGCTAGCATCTGCCTACTGGGAACGAACCCTCCTGGGTAGCGTTCTTCTGCCAGATTTGTTGAAAAGAATTTCCTCTTCCTACCTGCAAGCAGCCTTTCAGAAAATGAGTCGTTTGAGAGAAGAAGAACAAGCTGCAAAATTGTTTTTATATCTGACCCTGAAAAACTAGTTCAATTATTTAATTCTTACAGGCATTACTATTTTGACTCATTATTATCAGGATGTCCTCAAAACTCCTTGAATTTAATCATTAATTATTATTAATATCTGGCGCTCTTTCACAGTGCGTCTTTTGTCCTGTCTCCTTCTCCTCAGCCAGCTCCCTCTCCCCTCCCTTAGCCTAGTTCTTCCAGTTAAAAAGGACAATTTCCTCCCCACTGTCACCAAGTGCTTGCTCATAGAGGGTAGTCTGAATCTTGTTGTTTCTTTCTAATATTAAAAGAAATAAAATGGCTTTGCAAACACATCAGACCCAGAACAACTTAAGTACTTATTTTGAATTGAATATTTGCGCTCCACCATCTGAGAAACTATCCGGTTTCGATGTTCATTTGCTGTTCAATGCAGCGGGAGGTCGTCTGCTGCATTTATCAGTTTTGCTGTTGACTATGTTTCAGTTAAAGTCCTTAAAACTATATTAAAACATTTAAAGGCAAAAATGTAAAATGCTAAAAAAATGCTTGATCATTCTCATGAAGTCTTCCAAAAATTTCACATTAGACACAGCCCTCTGAGTTATTCTAAATATAAAGGACTTGCTGCTGCAACTTTAACGTCTCCCCCCCCCAATTTTCTCACCGATTGATGTTGTTATTTCTTTAAACTGTGATAAGGACCTTTAATATTTAGGAAATGTATTTTTCTCTTTGCAGACTTACCAGAGATGAATATCCTTTCCTGCGAACTATGTAAGGCCTCAAGAAACAGAGTTTCTCCCTCAGCTTCTCCTGCTGTCCAGCGCACAGCTTCTCCTGCTCTCCAGCGCACAGCTTCTCCTGCTCTCCAGCGCTCAGCTTCTCCTGCTCTCCAGCGCTCAGCTTCTCCTGCTCTCCAGCGCTCAGCTTCTCCTGCTCTCCAGCGCTCAGCTTCTCCTGCTCTCCAGCGCTCAGCTTCTCCTGCTCTCCAGCGCTCAGCTTCTCCTGCTCTCCAGCGCTCAGCTTCTCCTGCTCTCCAGCGCTCAGCTTCTCCTGCTCTCCAGCGCACAGCTTCTCCTGCTCTCCAGCGCTCAGCTTCTCCTGCTCTCCAGCGCTCAGCTTCTCCTGCTCTCCAGCGCTCAGCTTCTCCGGGTGATACAGCACCCTCCCGTACTGTGTCCGCAGAGACCTGGTCCTCCTCTCCACATCAGACACTGGAGAAAACACGAGACACATGCAGTCGTGAGAGTGCCTAACGGTGCATACTTGTTATGGTAAATAAGAATAACTTTATTTATCCCGAGGGAAATTCTTTTGTCATGTACATGCTCAAAGTAGCAGGAGAGCCAGAGGAACAGATAAATAAGATATACACAATAAGAATAGTAGTGCAAATGCGATAAATGCGATTCTTCTTACTGAATCGAGTTTGAATGAGTCACTCACCAAGATGAATCGGATTTTTTGAGTCAGTTGCCTAGAGAGTGCAAAAGTTTTTACATTTTCACTCAAACTTAATTTGTTTCTCTTTTCATATATATCCATAAGCAACTATTTTTATAAAGCATTAAAAAAAATTAAGATTTCTAAAGGGAACATGTATTTTTATATTATTAGTATTTTCCTCAGATGTGTCAAATATATATTTTCTCATCTAAATGTCCACAGAGCTGTGAGCCAGGGGGCGGTAATGCGCCTTAACATTGGTGGCCAACCAAGAAGAAGAAGCTGTGAGCCACAAGGGAGAGGGTGAGTGAATGGCTGTGTCCCAATTAAGGGACCGCACGCTTGAAGTACGCATTTTGAGTGCGATTATGTCACCGCCACGCGACGACGGCTGTCCCAATTTGAAGTGTACTTCAAATGCATACTCCAAATGCACCATCGATTTCCCCAAATATCAAGCGTGGTCCGGTGCACGCTTCGTGGTCCCATATATCCCACAATTCATAGCACGGCGGTGGGTAGGGCTGCTCAATTAATCGAATTTTAATCACGATTACGATCTGGGCTTTCAACGATCATTAAAAATGACTGAGCCGATTATTAGCCCCTCCCTCATTTATCCGCGACACCTTAAAGGCCAGTCCGTGAAAATATTGTCGGGCATAAACCGGTCCGTGGCGCAAAAAAGGTTGGAGACCGCTGATTAAGAGGACCCGAGGGAAGCTCGGAAAGCTAAGCAGAAGTTATTTGGAGAGGAGAGTGACTGCCGTTGGTTGAAAAGAGAGTTTAAAAAAAAAAAACTTCAGTAGTGTTGCACACTATTTTATATTATTTTTTAAAGTCATTGTTAACCCTTTAAATCCGGTCAGAGCAGCACGCTCCGTTTTGTGTAACTACTTTTAAATCCCTGTAGAATCTGAACCACGTAAGCTAGCGCAATAATTTGTTTTGCATATGAAACCGGAGGAGTTGTACTTACAACTTATGCCATCAGCTTGTCCTCGGTCACGGTTTCCTTCCACATATAGCTTTGCAAAAATTGCATAAAAAGCGCTTGCAGGAACAAAAACATAATATTCCAGAAACACGCTTTGCCGATCCGATCAGCTGTTCATAACACTTCCCACAGTGAAACAGATGTCAGCGCGAACTGTCTCATGTCCGCCATTTCCTGGCCGAAACCGGAAGTGACGTCATTTTCGCGGAAATGTAGTTTTTTACTTGTAGACCTTAAAAACCTCTACTGGTCATGTTTGACTTTTCTGAATAGTTTCTGGGATGCTTAGAACTCGAATTGCACTGCTGGAAATAGTTTATTTTGATGCACCTGCTGTTTTCTTTGCAAATTTGCATCATAGGATTGTTTTTTTTGTTTTACCTGCAGTGTATATAAAAATTGGTGTATCTCCAAAATAAAACTATGAAGACACTCAAAATAAATTTCCTGTTGTTGTAAACTATTTTTTGCAACTTTTTTGTATTTAAAGTTTTGAAGGATAAGCCTCTTAAATTTCTCCAAGTAGAAATATATGTAAAAAAACAAAACAAAAATGATTTAATTTTTTTGTAGTTTATTGCACTTTTTTGCAATTAATGTAGTTACTATGGACTTAATGCATACATATTATTAAAATATGGGCTATAACAGTTATTTAGCAACTTGAAATGCTCCCACAAATGGCACTACAACATGTAAAAAAATAATATAAGCTCTGGCGGACTTGGTTCTATAGTAGGTCTTAAAGGGTTAAATAAATATCGTCAAATAATTGCGATCTCAATTTCAGTGAAAATAATCGTGATTATCATTATAATCGAGCAGCCCTAGCGGTGGGTGTGGATAATTTTGCCGCAAAATACGGCAGAAGGGAGCGGCCGAAGAGTGAACTGTCAAAAGTAAGTACAGAATATCATGTCACTTATATATGTGCAAATGTTTAATAATGAAGAACATTAAAACATTACTGTTGGCCACAGGTCGGCAAAGTTATGTGACATTAGTGATGTTTGTACTTTCAGCGTTTACTTGGTTTTATTTTTTTTTTTGTTATTCTCTTTTTATTAAACAACCTATATAAACACAAATAATCCAAAATAAACATATAATCAAGAACAGACGTAAATAATAAAAAATAAATAAATAAAAATAAGAAAAACAGACGGGTGTACCCTCTAGTGTGTATGTACTCGCACACACATATTCACTCACACACCCATATTCTTAAGCATACATACACATACCTACTTACATATGTGTTCACTTGTAGTCTCATACATACTAACATATACATATAAACACATAACGATTCAGAAATGTGGCATATATAGTTACAGAGATTCAAACAAGATCGGGTCTCCTTAACCGGATGTAGTGTTTCCATTTACCCCAAATTTCACTAAATATATCAAACTGGAGTCTTTTAATGAAGGTAATTCTTTCCATTTTAAACATCCCATGTACAGTCTCATGCCAATCACCCAGTGATGGAATTTTCACACTAAGCCATTTCTTGGTAATAATTTTACGGGCAGCCAAACTCAGGATACCATACAACTGCTTAGACATTTTATCTACATTTACTGAGTATAAATATCCAAACAAAAGTTCGTCCCAATTAAAGGGAAGCTGCATACCAAAAATAATCTGCAACTCAGAGTGGATCAATACCCAAAAAATGTTGATCCTTGGGCAAGACCAGAACAGATGAAAATGTTTTACTCCTTGGGCCCCACAATTTCTCCAGCAATTAGAGTGATTAAAATAATGTTTACTTTGTGCAGGGGTAATAAAAAACCTACAGATACTCTTCCAACCGTAACATCTCCATGTATTAGAACTAGAAATTCTCCACTGAAAAGCGCACTGCTCATACCAAATGTTATCTGATATTGCTATATTTGTTTCATTTTCCCATTTTTTTTTGATGTAGGTAGTATTCCACTTCTTAACCTCTTGTATACCCTTGTACAATCTTGAAATCACCTTAAGGCCTGTGTCAGCCTGATAAGCCTTGACAAATATACTCAGAACAGGTAAAGAAAAAAGATCTGTTCTCTTAGGTATAAAATTATATAGATGATGCCTAATTTGTAAGAACCTAAAAAAGTCCGTTTTACTTAACTGGTATTGATCTTTTATTGATTGGAAGTCCCTAAGAATTCCCTTATCGTAAAACATACAATATGCCGTTAAACCTTGTCCAGACCATGTTTTATATCTTACGTCTAATTCATTAGGTAAAAAATCACTGTCAAAAGCGCACCATCTTAAAATCCTAACCTCTTCAATCCAATCATTCTTATTAAGAAATTGTAACCAGAGTTTTAAAGGTAGGTTAATCCATTGGTTTCCTTGATGAATTTGTTTTTTAATAAGTGTCACATCCCCTAGAATTGCCTGAATTGGAGAATCTTTTAAGGTCACTGTTTCTAGTTCTTTCCATCTCGCTTGATAATCTACATTACACCAACACACTAATGTCCTCAATTGAGCAGAAATATAATAGTCTTTCAAACATGGGAACCCCAACCCTCCTTTGTCTTTAGCCAACTGAATAGTTTGGTACTTAATCCGTGGTTTTTTCCCCTGCCATATAAACCTAGAGATTATTTTGTCCCATTCCCGAAATTGTTTGTCAGTTATTTCTACAGGGAGTGTTTGGAATAGGTAGAGCATCCTGGGCAAGATATTCATTTTAACTGTATCTATACGTGATTCAAAATTTAAAAATGGTAATAAATTCCATCTTTTAATATCCTCATTTATTTTATAACTTAAAGGATTAAAGTTTGCATTGTATATCTTAGACAGATCTTTAGTAATATTTACTCCAAGATACTTCATCTGCTCCGTTTCCCATTTCAAATTGGCTTTAGCCTTAATTTCATAATTGGGCTCATAGTTAAAAGTTAATATCTGAGTCTTCGATATATTTAGTTTATAACCTGATATTGAACTAAAGATCTCCAGAAGTGACAATAGCTTGGGGAAAGTAGTGTTTGGATTTGTCAAATAAATCAAAATATCGTCAGCAAACAAGGAAATCTTATGCTCTCGACCCCTAATCTTGACTCCAGTAATAGTATTGCTTTGTATTACACTTTGACTCAGGGCCTCTATGAAGAGAGCAAAGAGTGAGGGGCTTAGAGGACAACCCTGACGTGTCCCTCTCTGTAGGTTAAAAACATTTGAAAGCGCCCCGTTAACTTTGATTCTTGCCTTTGGTGATTTATATAATGCTTGTATAATCCTGATAAACGA
Organism: Rhamphochromis longiceps; assembly: GCF_057381845.1. Taxonomy (NCBI): domain Eukaryota; kingdom Metazoa; phylum Chordata; class Actinopteri; order Cichliformes; family Cichlidae; genus Rhamphochromis; species Rhamphochromis longiceps. The sequence goes on from NC_140572.1 coordinate 32,246,161, forward strand.
TTGATGGAATCCGAATTTATCCATGACTTTGTATAAAAATTCCCAATTAACCCGATCGAAGGCCTTTTCTGCATCTAAGCTCATAAGGACCATCTGAATTTTATTTTTCCTAACATAATCAATAACGTGTAGTGTTCGGCGAACATTATCTTGCGTTTGTCTCTGCTTAATAAAACCAGTCTGATCCAAACTAATTATCTGAACAAGAATATTTTCAATTCTTTTGGCAAGAATGTATGTAAATATCTTAAAGTCCTGGTTAAGAACACTAATGGGGCGGTAATTTCCACAGTCAAGCCTGTCCTTTCCTTCTTTAGCTATTATAGAGATAGAAGCCTCATTCCAAGATGGGGGAATTACTCCCATCTTTAAAATATAGTTGAATGATGTTCTCATCAAAGGAATCAGTACCTCTTTCATTTCTTTATACCAGTCTGATGGGAATCCATCTGGGCCTGGGCATTTATTCGGTTTCAATTTTGTAATAGCTTTTTTAATTTCAAATTAATTACTTGGTTTTAAAGCCTCTACACACACACACATACATACACACATACAGTTGACCTTAATCTTACAGAGAATGTGATGATTTTATGGATAATTAAAGTCAGTCATGTATCCACAAACACAACAAGCTGAAAGTCCGTGATGCTGCTCGGTTTGCAGTCCTGAATATCACAGCACAAGCAGGATTCACCGCACTGTTAATGTTAGCTATGTTATATTGCTGCCTCTGTTCGGTGGTGTCGAGCCAAACGGACTTTAACGTGTGTTTGAACGAGCTGACGGTTTACTCGTTAAGCACATCATCTGTGAGGCTTTGCACCCCTGATGATCCACCAGGATAAACTCAGCAGTGTGTGAGGAAGAGGAGGAGGAAGAGCCAGCAGCAGCTGACAGACGGAGAGAATAGACCGACTGAAACAAGTTTAATATTCAGAAGCCTAAAGTATGTATCAGCAGCAGAATGGACCTAAAAATAAATGTTTGTTTCAGTTCTATGAAGCTTTGAGTATTTTGGATTAGTAGCACTGCTGTGTTTGTTGCATCATATTGTTGTAATTGTTTATATGCTTTATATATTCTGAGGTAAGTTGATCTATAGTGTTACATCATATTCTATATGGATGTTATGTGTTTGTATACTTTCTGCCCAGTTTGACCCATTTAGCAGAAGTCAGCCTGTTTAAGGCTCTAATATCTATTCTGTATGACTTAAAGCAGTTATGACGAGGTGTGATTTTCTCACCCAATAAAGGAATATTTAATATATCAGTCTACTCTTCATTCTATCAGAAACAGTTTTCACAGCTTGTACATTTTCCTTTTTACACATATATGTGAGCATTGAGCCAAATGTAATAATGCCAACATATTAAATGAACAATATTTGTCTCTTATGTATAACACATCTATATATACACTGTCAAAGATACTTGTCTTTGAGTGAAGATTTAAGGTGATAGGAAATATAAATAACTGCAACTTGAATCTTTGACCCAGAGTTCAAGCTCACTGCTGTAATATATCCTGTATATTTTATTTTTACATTACCACAGTGAGATGACTTTAGTCTCATGACCAACATTAGCTAATTGTTATTTACTAACTAATCTTGAAATGACTGTTCAGTACAGAAATGAAACCCAACTATCATGTTTTACAGTCCTGTGGTCTTAGCCTCAGATATTCAACTAATCAAAGTGATGTCATGACAAAAATGAATGACCAACAAAACATTTTTTCTCCTTCATTTAGGACACACAATGCTGTATGTAACGTTTCTCGCAGTTAGTATCATGGTTGCTAGGCAACCTGAGCAGCGCAAAGAGGGCTAGACCGGCCCATTTCACAGGCCTCTCACTTCCGCACTTCTCCTACTTATAGTGTGCATGCTTCAAGCATGCAGACCCTGAATTGGGACACAGCCATCGATTTGTTCATGCTAAGATTCAGCACAGGAAAGAGGGGGGGGGGGGGGGGGGGGGGGCCCTGAGTGACTCAAATGTTCTGTTAGCATGTTAGCAGAGCGATGCTTCTACTCAGAGTTTGTTCTTACAATTCAGAGCAGAAATGTTTTTGTTAAGAAACTGGCAGTTGTTTCCCCCCCGCAATTTTTATTATAAGCTAGATATATTTGTACTAATGAAATTAGTTTGCTAACAGCAACAGGGATGAGTCAGTGAATGAGCCAGTTGGGTTTGTGAATCATGATTCACGAGTCAGTAAAGTGCTTCTCGAGTATTGAACGATTCGTTCATGATTCGCACATCACTAGAGCACACACACCGAACGCGACAGAAGCATCAGAATCAGAATACTTTATTGATCCCTGGGGGAAATTATTTATATATACCTATATGAGAACATGCATAAATTAACTGCCTACATTAATTCATTGTAAACATACCTTCTGACTGGGACTTCGCTGCTGCCTCTTCGGGCTGTCTCTGGTCCTCGGGAAGGATGTTCTCCAGGGTCCGCACCATATTGCAGCTAGTCTCCCGCGGGGTGAGGAAGGGGTCCAGAAACCCCATGACCGTGTAGAACCTCCATTTCCTCCCCTTTACTGCTGCAGACCCACTACTCTTCTCCTTAACTACCCTCTTCTCCTTGGAGTATGTGTCCCTGAGGCTCTTCCACTTTCTCCTGCAGATGTCCTCTGAATAAACACATTCTCTTGTTAGCGGAAAGGTATTTGTACATCAGTGGGAAATAGTGGGACAGTAGGCGGGCTTGCTAGCTTTGACGCGGCTTCCCCGGGTCAGTGAAAAAATTTAAAAAGAGAAATTAATGAACTTACCAGGTTGCCCTATATCTTTACATATCTTTCTCCAAGCTAGGTCCTTTTTATTCCTGTCTCGGTAGAAAGCACAGTTGATGTCATACAGCTCTGGGTGGCTGGCTACTGCCTTGATGAGCCTTTCCCACATATTGAATGAAGAACAAATGACTTTGGCTGGACCTGCCCCTTTGAACTAGGCCAGAGCGTCGCGTCACCAGGTTCCTGATTGGTTGTCGTGGCGCGACTTGAAGCTGGGGTCCGGTTTTTTCCAACTTGAGCGGCAGATGCGATAAGCACGAATGCATAAAATGCAGCGTGTATTTTATTTTGCGTCAGTCGCGATACTTGGTCGCGCGAATCAGGCAGAAAGCGATTTCGCAATGCAAATCTACTTGTGAAGTTTAGCGGGACCCCCAGTCGCGCTCCTCGCGCTCCTCCAGTTACTTCTTCTTTTTCTTTATAGGGTTTATTGGCGGTTGGCAAACAGCAAAACGGTGCATTACCACCACCAACTGGTGTGGAGTGTCCTCAGTTGACTTTACATGTAAACCAGAAGCTCTTCTTCTTCTTGACGGAGGCTCGCGAGATGGCGGACTGAGCAGTGGCATCTGTCTGAACCAGTGAGTGTTTTCTACAGTCAATGGTAGAAACCCAGGTACGGGCTGACATCTGACTAAAAAAGGAATACACAGTGGAACATTTCGGATGATGGGACTTTTACCTCAAGACTTTCCTACTCCACCTCCTAAACCTGTTCTTTAAAGCTGTTCATGTGTTCCGTGTTCCAATTGAAAACTAACATTTCTTTTTTTCCCTTTAACACAAGGGAACTTAAAGACTCAATTAAGCATAAAGCTGTTTTCTGTTCTGCAAGGGGCGACAGGCAAATTGTTTTTTTTTCCTCCAGGAAACTCATTCTGAGGAATCTGATGTGAAGTTTTGGTCACAACAATGGGGAGATAAAAAAAAATTTTAATCATGGTACAAACAGGTCTGCTGGGGTTGTTTCAACAGATGTCCTGGTAGGTTTTTGTGCAATATGGCAGACAAAGATGGACATTGGGTTGCCTGTGTGTTAAATACTGATAATACTCTGATTATTTTGATCAATGTTTATGGATTCAACAATGATCAAGAGAATAAGAACCTTTTGTATCAAATTTCTACAGTTATAAAGGAACTTAATACCAAATTCCCCACTGATTATATTGTAGTTGGAGGTGATTTCAATGTGACTCCCGAATGAATGGTTGGATAGATGGCCTTCAAAATTTTCAAGAGAACATAAAAACCCAATATTTGAAATTTTCGCTAATGATACTAAATTAATAGATGTATGGAGATACTTAAACAAAGATGTCAAACAATTCACCTGGCACAAACCTAATGGTCAAAGCAGGTCACGTATTGATTATTGGTTGGTATCCAACTCAATTTTACAATAGGTTAAGGAAACAGTTATCTCTAATGGCCCCATAAGTGACCATTGCACCATTATGCTAAGATTATAAAGCAAAGACCAAAACAACACATTTAAGGATTATTGGAAATTTAAGTCTCAGATGCTGAGAAATGAGGAGTATTGTAATTCTATTAAAAAATAATAATTTTAGATATCCAGAATGACGAAGCCATCAATACACCGATACTCAAATGGGAATATCTTAAATTTAGAATCAGAAAAACCTCAGTCACATTCGGTAAAAAGTTAAACAGACAAAGGAAAGAAGGGGAATCAAACGTAGTAAAAGAACTTATGAATCTTTATGGCAAATTGAACTGGACTGAGGAAAAAAAAGGAAAAATTAACAACTTACAATCTAAATTGGACAAAATATACCTTCATAGAGCCAACGGCACTTATTTGCGATCCAAAGCCAAGTGGATAGAAGAGGGTGAAAAGAACACTGCCTATTTTTGCAATCTAGAAAAACGTAAACAAGAATATAATTCAGTATGTAACCTAATAATCAACGGAGAGGAATGTACAGACCCTAAAAGCATTTCAAATGAAGTATTTACTTTTAACAGTAACCTTTATAAGTCTTCATACTCAGAACAAATTATCACCTCCTTCTTTGACAAAATCAGTATTTGGATTTCAGTAATTGATGATAATTTTAGAGAAATTTGTGATGAAGACCTAACTATAGAAGAATTTGATTTTGCTATCAAGAGCTTGGCATCTGATCGCTCACTGGGACCAGATGGAATAACAACTAATTTCTATAAGCACTTTTGGGAAGATTTAAAATTACTATTATTCAGTGTGTATTAATCAAAAGGAGCTTATGACAACAATGAAAGAAGGAGTTATAAAATTAATTCCAAAACCAGGAAAAGCTAAGAAAAAACTAAGTAATCTAAGACCTATAACACTCTTAAATAGGGACTACAAAAGTTTTAGCAACCAGACTAAAAACGGGTATTTCTGAAATAATTAGCCCAACACAATCAGGATTTCTCAAAGGACAGTTGATCCAAAATAATATCCGCTTGGTTTCGGACCTTATCGATTACAATTACCTAATTGAGGATGATGATTTTATGTTGTTCTTGGACTTCCATAAAGCATTTGATTCTATCGAACACACTTTTATTGTTAAGACATTTAACCATTTTGGGTTTGGAGATGCATTTCTGCATATGATCACTATGTTATACACTGATATTAATAGTTGTGTTTCTCTTCCAGAAGGCACATGTTCCAGGTTCAGGGTGGAGAGAAGTATCAGGCAGGGCTGCAGCATCTCACCTCTTTTATTCATTGTAGCCACTGAACTACTTGCTATTACTGTCATAAACTCAAACATCAAAGGATTAGACATAAATAACCACAAATTAATAATAAGTCAGCTTTCAGATGATACAACAATATTTCTAAAAAATAAAGAACAAATTCCATTGGCCTTAGATACAATAAAGATCTTTTCTGATGCTTCTGGACTACGCCTGAACCTGGACAAATGTGAACTCATGAGTATCCACAATTGTTCTCACTCTTCTTTGTACGATATACCTGTCAAAAATGAAATCAAATATCTTGGAATTTGGTTAACTAAATGCATGGCTGATAGTGAAGAAAAGAATATTCAGAATACAATTGGCAAATGCAAAATAAACTCTAAACCATTGGCTACAGAGAGATTTAACGTTGTTCGGCAGGATAATGTTAACCAAGGTTGAATCTTTGTCCAGATTAATCTATCCAGCTTATTCCCTAGCCATCCCACCAAGGATTATAAAAGACATCAATAAGGTGAATTTTAATTTCATATAGAAAAATAAACATCACTATATAAGTAACAGGGACTTGATAAAAGACTATGAAGAGGGGGGTTTAAGAGCAATAGATTTTGAAATAATGAATGGCATGTTAAAGATTTATTGGCTTGATCTTTCTTAAAAAATGATAATGAGATCTGGTTCTTGATACCATCTCTTATTTTCAACAGAGTTGGGGGGATCCAATTCCTATTAGTATGCGATTTTGAAATTTCTAAACTGCCCATAAAACTCTCCAAATTTCATCACAAAGTTTTGTTAAATTGGAAATTAATGTTTAAACATAACTTTAGTCTGTCTGTGAAGGTTCTCAGTCATCCAGGTCATCGTAGTCAAAGGAGCTTGCAAAGAAAAGCGTCTGGACTTCTTTAAGTTGCTTGAAGACGTTTCACCTCTCATCCGAGAAGCTTCTTCAGTTCTAAGGTCAAATGGTGGAGAGTCCCAGATATAAACCTAGTGGGAGTAACCCCCCACAGAGGGACAAAAGGACCCCCTGATGATCCTCTAATCGCCTGAGCCAAGGTGGGAAACTGGGCGTGGGTCCCAATCAGCCAGAGTTTCGGGTGTGTTCATTGTGAAACCTGGCCCCACCTTATCATGCGAATTCCTGAGGTCAGATGGCCCAGGATGTGAGTGGGCGTTAAGGCGTCTGGGAAGGGATCTCAATAACTTTAGTCCCCACAACGGTCCATTGTGGAATAATAGGGTGATATTGAATCGGGGGAAATCTACGTTTGTGGAAGAATGGATGACAAAACAAATTTGGTCTGTGACACATATAATGGATGAAAATGGAGATATACTTGAATTAAACAGGTTTAATGAGAAATGTGACAGGAGTTGCTCGTTCGAGCTCTATAAAAAGGTTTCACAGAATATCCCAACAGACCTTGTCAATACGATAAAGAACAATTTTTCAAATACACCGACTCCAAATTTACATACAATTAAACTAGATGGTCTTGACTTGGTTAATGAAAAATGCAATAATCACTTTTTGAGGAGGTATTTGGTTAACACTTTATATCAAAGTAGGTCAAAACACTCACTCATCTTTAAAGATTATAACAAATCTGAGATCTCGTTGATGATATTAATATTTGAAATTTCCAATCCCCCCCAAACTTAAAGAAGTCAATTTTAAAAATACAAAAAATATTTACCCCTCCAATGAATTTATGAGAGAAAGATTTAAATTTGTGTCAGACAACTGTTATATTTGTAAAACAACTTTGGAAACAACAGAGCACATGTTTTATGGGTGTGTGACAGTCCAGAATTTATGGAAATCCCTCCATGTCCTAATATTGTCCCAGTATGGAAATAATGATTTTTGGTCTTTTCAAATAGTGATGTGTCGGTTGCGAACGAAACGGCTCTTAGAGCCGACTCTTTGAAGTGAACGACACCCTCTCTCTCGCACTTTTTCCGCTTCACTCTGCACGCGAGGGAAGGGGCGGAGGGGCGGTAGTTACACTCGCAGTAGCACAGGAACACAGCCGGAGGGAGAGACAGAGAAAGAGAGCCAGGGACAACAACGTCACATTAGAAAGGTATAGTAATCATCCACAACTATTTTCAGTTGCAGATGATAAAGGATTCAGAAAGTTTATTCATGCAGGTCCATATGACAGAGAATATGCATGTTCTTTTTGTTTTCATATTTTAATTTATATTTCATTGTGTTGTGGTTTGCAGTGTTTTGTGTTGTTTCCCTTTACATTTGTTTAAAAGAAAAAGTTGAAAATTTAATTAGTTAAAAGTTGAAATGTAAATAGTTGGTTTTTGTATTATATTATTTATTTATTACATTTTATGTGGAGTGAATAAATAAAAGTATATTTACGGTGACTCCTAGAGACAAAACACCTACAAACTCCAAAACACGTACAAAACACAACGGAAGTACTCCAGGATGCTAGGCGCAGTGTTGAGCTTTGTACATGATTTGTCTCTAGGGGCTAGGGCTGGGCTTTTCCTAATCAATGAATCTAGCGATTAACTCATTCACTGCCAGCCATTTTCAAATCAGGTAACTCCCCACTGCCAGGGTTTTTGAGCATTTTTACTCATTTTTGAAGAGCCACAGAAAACTGTGTGTTATGATCATATAAACGCTGAACCTACCAAAATGAAGAACAGACTCTCTTCTTTCATCCAAAAAAAAAGCTTGTTTCTACCATTTTCCATTCGTTAGTAATCAGCTGTAGAAGAGAGGTGGGTTCCACCAAAAATGCCTGTTTTGACCAAAAAAAGGGAGAAAACGAGCTTTTTGTGAAAAATACATTTCAAGCAGAAAAGTGCCTTTGACACTAATATTTCTTGCTTTGTGACACCTCTAACATATAAAATAGTTTTTCACTTCTATAAAACAGAAATAACACTGAGAAAGGTTATGTTTTATCAAAACAATTTATTTACAAATATATGAAAAAATAAAATTCACTGACAAGCTGCCTGAGGTTGTATTCTAGCCCCTCCCATTGAAAAACGAAATTGACGTCTATAGACGTCAATGGCAGTCAACGTAAGTTTTTCAATTGACGTCTATAGACGTCAATGGCAGTGAATGAGTTAATTTTTCAATCTGATTCTATTTTGATTTGATTCGATTAATTCCCCATTATTTGACTTGTATAGCAATTTCACATTTACTAATTTATATATCTCAATGAAAAGCACAGATTTCTTCATTTGAACACCTTTTAATAAAAAAATAGCAAAATAAAGTTGTAGTAGTAGTACAATCTTATATTACAGATAGCATTTAACAAGAAATGAAATGTGCAAACATATATACAATTAAGGAAAAGTTAACAAAACATTTAAAAGATTTAATCCTTTGCAGAAGCTGCTCCTGGATGCCGTTGTTTGAGGTGCTGGTGCATAGCCGTCGTGCTTTTATGATAGGCCATTTCCACCTTACAAAGCCGGCAAACGACTGAATCACTTCCTTTTCTGTTAAAATATCCCCATAATGTAGAACTGTGTGTTCGGGTGGAGTGATTTAAGTCAACTGTGGCTGCCTCACTCATTTTGCCACTACTCACTGCCGCCATGTCTGTTTTGAAAGTGATGACGCATCGACGCACTTTTTTTTTTTACGAGGGGCCACTGTATATATTTATATGTAAACATAGATAAATAAAACCACGATGTTTTTTACATTAGTAATTCCTTTTGTGCATAATTTCATATTTTTATTGATAATAAATTAATTAAAGCAACAAAACAACCTGAAGAGCCGGTTAGGAGCCGAAAGATCCGGCTCTTTTTAGTGAGCCAAGCCAAAAGAGCCGGTTCTCTAAAAAGAGCCGGAAGCCGGAAGAGCCGAGAGAAACAAGCCAATTTATGCCATTTTATTTGCTTTATTACATTTGAAATAGAAATTGAAAGAGTTCAGTAACAGAACGTGTGTAACAACCACGCTTTTTTCAAGTACGCTCACTGGTTTTACTTAAACAATAACATCTAAGTATTTGGTGGAATTTAAAGATAACGTAGAAAAAAGAATCAGGCTGGAGTAGATCTGCTGCACTATGTCAGACACAGGAAACCTTCAGCTGGACGACCTGAATGAGCTGCAGGTATCCAGGTTACCTGTCGTCACTTTGAGTTGCACCAAAGGAGCTGGAATGGACTCAAAGTGTTTCCTGCTGATTATGCAAACAGTCATGACTTTGATTATACCGACTGTGCCTGAATGTATAACTTTAAACAGCTTCTTGGGCATCTGTTCATTGGTTTCCTTCATTTTTCTTGTTTTTATAAGTGAAAAAGGAACAGAGAAGCCCACCTGACACCACGGCTCGCTGACGTAGTGTCCGTAAGCCTCCCGGCCATCCTTGTCCTCGGAGTGATGGAGGGAGCGGGCGGTTAGTGGATATCCTGGAGGAAGATTCTCGAGCAACACTTTAAACTTCTCGTCAGTCAGAGCCTGACTCGGTGTGAGAGAGAGGTTGGGAGGAACTTGTCACGGCCGAATCAGGAAAACGGATGCAAATGCAGACGGAGACACTTATGAATGTGATAACAACACTTTATTTATAAGCTGTGGAGCAACACTTAAAGGCAATCATGTACTGTGAACTGAGTCCCATAGACAACAATGATGCTAAGTTTAGCTAGTAAAACAGTTTGCTAGTGTAGCTGCTGACACTAGTCTCATTTCAGTTTGATGGTACAAACGTAACAGGAGTGACATTATTGATATTTTACTATATACACACTATTTTGGAAAAAAGAAAGCTCAGTGGTGGAATCAAATATGACATTTCAGTCCAAGGTATTTATTTCTATTTCATATCATTTATGACTCCTGTGTGAAAGCTTTAGTTATATTTAAGGACAATATCCCCAAAATAAAGTCAGAGATTTGATCCTTGTGTGTTTCAGATAAAATGAAGACAAACTGATGCAGTAAATATTCTTTTATTGATGAGAAAAAATTTTTTTTTTGTTTTCTCTTTTAATTTTGAGATTTTTATAGCTTTTTTGCAACTTTAATTTCAGTTTTTTTTCAAACCTGGCTATATATATTTATATGTATAAAACCTTAAAATAAGTTAACTTTACCTTTTTTAACTAAGTAAATTTTAGGTTCATAGAAATATTAGTTTTCATTTGTTACTCGCAATTTTATTTTTAAAATTCCCTTAAACATAATTCATTCATTTTATTTTATTTTATTTTTTGATTGATTGCTGATTGATTTTGGCACTTTTGGTCCGCCACACTGTGGCCCCGCCCTATCTCGGTGATTGACAGCTCCGCGTCCCTGCCTGCGTCGCTCTGCCCGGCCTCCGCCATCTTGCCTCTCCCTGCCTGCCAGAAGCCGAGTGCGGAAGTGGAAAACGGCAGTGTGCGGGGCTTAGGGTTCCGCCTGTGGACGGCCAGCCAGATCCTCCAGCCGACACAGCCAGCTTTCCATCATATCTTAACGGTTTCGTAGCGCGCCAGAGACCCGGGGGGCAGAGATGGCTGGACGGTTACCGGCGTGTGTTGTCGACTGCGGCACAGGGTAAGCTGTTTAGTTCGGACCGCCGTGCAGGCAGACGGGCAGCCCGGGGGCTGAGGGGGCTGTCAGTGTCAGCAGGGGCAGCAGCCATGGGTGTGTGTCTGTGTACACTCACAGCTGGGCAGCGAGCGAACATGCTAACAGCGACTTATTACTGCTTATTATCGGGAGCTTCAGGGTTAGTTTAAACGCCTTCCTGTTCTGGTTCTCCTTCCTGCCGCTCAGGTGGTGTTTTCTGGTGCAGACCTGAGGCAGGAAGGGTTCCCCTCATTCATCTGGAGCTGGAAAATCTGCACCTCCGCTCTCATGATAATATCTGATGCTAATAAGATAAAATTTTCTTTGCTTGTGTTTGCTCCCACTTTTAAAAAAAAAAAAAAGATTGTAAAAACGAGTGTAATTCATAAATCTCTTTGCTCACTAATTTGGGATTGAGCATGCGCGGTACTACTTCCTACACAGCCTACACTTCCTCATTCACGTTTTTTAGTCCATATATGGTCGTCTCTCGGCATCCGAGCGTGGTTTTTTTTTTTTATTAACTTCTCTAATTTCGCCTCTTTTACCGGTCCGACGATTCTTCTCATAACGACTTGATCTCGCAGATAAAAACATCTAAAACTTTGGCATCGGATGTTGTGTTAGAGGACAGAGGGGAAAAAAACAGAGAAAGACAATCTGAGCTCCTCCTGCAGCTCCTTGCATTGATCAGAGTACTGCTGTGCAATGCTCTTGGAATTTTGGTATCAATCCCATAAAGTAAATACAGGGCTAGCTTTGCAAATATTAATGCCGATACTTTTAACTTATAAAGCCAGGTTATGTAGAGGAGAGCAGTCTGTCATCCATTATGAGATGAATCATTAATTTGCAAATTCTGAACGTATTTTAATCACCACCAAATCACTGTCATTTTTACTTTACACAATAACTAGCTACAACAGAACAAAACACACCTTTCTCCCCTATCCTGCAATCACTCTCTGATTTATTTATTTATTTTTTAATTTGGTTGAAGCTAACAGATTTTTCTCACATGCTATCTAAGTATTACAGCCATGTCTATAAATATTTGGACAGCGACACAGTTTTTTTTGTGAATTTGTAGCTCAACGCTGCCATGATGGAAATGATTTTGTATGCGTGGTTTTAATGGAAATGCTGTGTTAGGTGTCAACAGCCTAATTTTGGGTGCAGACTTTCTGTTAGATGATGCATTAAACCATGCATGACATTTGAAAAATGCTGTTTCCTTTTCTATGAAGGAGGAAGGAAAGAGTTAGAGTCAGTATTGAAACATGGTCAAATTTATTTTAGTCTTGTGGGATATGAGAATGTTTTGTCATTTTCCAGGCTCATAGGTAATTGGAAATAAAATAAAATGTTAACAATTAGCTGAAGTTTTGGAAAGGGATGATTCTGAAAGATATTGTTCAGCTGTACTGTTCCCTTTTGGGGACTTTGGGGGGGAAATGAGGTCAGTCCATAAGTATTTGGACAGTAAAACAACTTCAGGGTTTTTTCCTGCTTTAAAAAATGTTGACATCCACCAAATAAATGCTGGCTCTTCACAGAAGGAAAATCACCAAGACTGTGAGAAAAATGTAGCCTTTTTACTCAAGCTGAAGTCATACTCATGTGCATGGCCACCCTGAAAGGACACTTTGGAGAAAGTTTTTATTAAAAACGTTGTTACTGTTGCCACTCCAGTTCATGTGAAATGAAGCAGTCAGGATGTGCTGAAAGTTCTACAAATCTGAAGAAATTATTGCATTAACTCCCTTGGAACTGCTGCCCCTTTCACACGCTGCAAAAACTATAAATGAAAGGATTGTTTTTAATGATTGAACCACGCGATGAGTTGTAAAGATGAGCAGGACTGTTTTCTTTTTTATGAATGAGGAAGGAAGGCGTTAAAAAGTCTTTCTGTGAATTATATTTTTAAACCTTTGCTTTTTTTGTGCCCTAAAAACATGTTTACAACATTACAGCTGACATCATTTCCATAATGCTGCTTCATAAATGCTGCATGATGCATTTAAGGGCAGATGTTCTTTAATATTCCTGTTTAGGACATGCTGCAGGTTTACAGTTAAAGGTGATAGAAAAAATACACAAAAGTGTTTAGGGGGGAAAATAAAAAAAGAAATTAGGATGGTTTTCTGAGGTGAAGGTTTTGGTTGTTGGAAGCATCTTGTGTGTGTGATTATACACACAAGAACAGTTGATCTAATGTTTCTGGTCATTTGATGAACAAAATGAATCTAAATGTGAAAAGAAAATGATTACAAACTGGTGAAAGGTTAAAAGATCTTTGGTGGGCACCACAGTGCATTCAAAATGCACCAACTGAGTCGTGATAGGAGTGCAGCTTTATGTAATGGCTTGTTTGAAATATTAAAATTGACTGTGCAGCCATTTTCAGAGGCTCAAACGCTGCAAGAACGTGAACAGTAACAAACAGAGGGAGGTGTTTTTTTTATCCTAACTACCTGCAGCCCTGGCTAAAAGGTGGTGCCGGTGTGATAGGTGTGCTTGCTCTGTTAATCTGGGCTAAACGTGCCATGCATTGCTTGCATGTGGAGGCTTGAACTCGTCACAGTGTATACAGCTCGTATCAGCAGCCTGCCTATCCCCTCAGGTTGTTAACCAATCTACTGCAGCGAAATCTGTGAGCTAATTTCTCCTCAGCGAGCAGACTGCTTCATAATAACCCTCACGTTCCACTTTTATACCCATGCAAACCTCTGACCAGAAGAAAGAAGAGTTTTCTATTTTTCCAAGTAGAAACTTTGCGGCGGAGGCACACAGTGCCAGCTGTGGGCAGATGTTTTACAGCTCTGATGGGGCTCAGCAGCTGCCTCTGACTAATACAGTGACCGCTTCACATCCTTTTACACATCATCAGGCCTCTGAGTGGCCAAGATGATATTATCAGATTAGACTGAAAGAAGCTCAGTCACAGTCATACTTGTTTTTTGGTTTTTTTGGACACCAAAGCTTCCTTAAAAAAAACAATCGCAGGTGTTGCAGCTGAAGTTTGGGTGGAGTCTTCTGTCTGAAGCAACCTGTGGGGGTCTCCTGACATGAGTTCAGCGGTGTCATAAATAAAGCTCATGCTGGACTTAAAAACTGTGTTTTCCAATAAAAATAAAGGATAATTTAGCTAAAGGCAGCATAAAACCTGCAGCTCGTGTTGTCCTGGGCAACGATGTGTCCGCTGTCGTGCTGGGTGACGTGCTTTTTTCTTTCTTTTTTTTTTAATTTAAAAGCGTGTCCGGGCAGGTCAAAGTAGGCAAGCTAGGACGGCTCTGTGGAATGAAGGTTTTCAGAGGACTGTTGTTGTTACACATGTGATACAGCTGTTTGTTTTTACGATTGCCAGCACAGGGTTTTTCATTTTTAGCTGTGTCCAAGGCAATAAAACCCTGAATCGTGGTCATTTTTGTGATGAAATTTTGAAAGTTTATTTTCTTTAAATAAATGGGAAGTTGAGGTTTAGGAGGTGGATCAGGTTAGTGGTTTTATTGGTTCTCATTTTTCTCAGAAGTTTAGTTTTCTAGTGTTTATTCACACACTTATAGTTTTAAACAGCTCTTTGTGTCGCAGAATAATGTTTGTGTGAGTGTTACTCGTATCATAAAGTGCTTTGAGTGCTTGAAAAACTAGAGAAATGCAGTATTAACAGAGTCTGTTTACCATTCAAAGTTTGAAGCCATCACTTGTAGCATGTGTCAGATCATCATCATTAATAACTCTGTAGCTGTGACTTTAACAACATGAATGTGACTAATTACGCACTGATGAAGGAAATTAAGTTGCACAACATTTTTTATGGCAACTTTTGTCAGCTCACTCTTTTCCTTAATCAAGCAGCATAAATCTTTAAGGTTTCCTCAGAGACAAACAGCTCCAGTGCTTTCCAAATGGCGACCCTTGGGATTTTGTGTCAGTTAAATATTATCACTGTAAGCACACAAAAAGTAATGAATGATATTCAAATTTACTGCATTGCTGAAGACCGTTTGCCTTCTCCTCTCGCTGTCTGAAGCATACACTCTGGAAAAGATGAACCTAGCTTCCAGGTATCTTAAACTATCACTTTTTAATGGCCACTAGGGGGCGAGAAATGTGTTTGCAAAAGGACTTCCAGTCCTAGAAAAGTCTGAAGACCTCTGTAAACACTTGCCTGACTAGTGACTGTTGTGACGTCATGTCCAATGTTAAAACACCAAGATGGTGACGACGAAACTGCTTAGCTCAAGTTTTCGTAACGGGATGTCAGTGGGTGATGTCATAGCAGCTATGGGATACATTGCTGCCTGATTCACAGTCACTCATATGTCAGCAGTGCTTTCCATGAGCGTTTCTGCTGCTCCTTCTTGGCCTGACTGAGGTCCAGAGGGATGCTGCTCACTCACAACGACACGGTAAATCAAATCCTGCTTTATCATCCTTTGTGACCCTGATGATTCTAATTTACAACACAAACATCCTATTTATAGATTCAAATTCACTGAGGTCATAGCTCACATGAGGTGATTTCCCACAGACTCACGTCACTGTTTTTGACTTTGAGATAAACTTTCACAATGCAATAAAGGCAAAAAATATATTTTGAAATTTTCATTCATTGTTATGTTTTGTTTTTTTTTTTTAATTTATTTTTTTTTTTGTGAAAGGAGCCATTTAGGATGTAAAACAAACTGAAAGCACCACACTTACATTTCATCACGAAGAAAGAAACTGTGCGTTCACCGCGCCTGTTCACACTTCTTCTCTGTTTGGGCTCCACCAGCCGAGAAACTCGTTGCTAGCTTTGTGTGCTGTTGGTGCAGGTGAAGCTGTCTGCAAAGCAGCCCTCAGTTTCAGGCTGTGGTTTTAATGCTGTGGCTGGTGGGTGCAGTTATCTGTTCTGTGTGGCTTAAAATAACTTTGACTAAACCAAAATTCATGCGATAAGCTGCATGGTCTCTTAATAACTCTGCCTCAGTTTGTCGCTGTGAGTGTCTAAAGTACAAAAATCTGAGCTCATGTTAAGTAAAAATATTGAGTCTGCTGAGTCTCACCTGACAATTCAGTAAAAAGAGACACAGCAGACATGGTGACATCATACAGTAGGTCTCCAGGCTCCAGGAGCACAGGTTTGGTGGGTTTCCCTCCGAGTTTCTGCTGTGCTGTTTTTTCTGGCTGCACCTTAAAACAAATAAAAATCTGTGCTGGCCAGAGCTCTGTTAATATTTCAATGTGCTGTACAGATAAAGTGTGAAGATGCCAGATAAGATTTTACCGTATAACCAAAAGTTGTTGAGCTGAAGCGGAAAAGAGAGAACTGGGTGGTGTTTTCACTCTTGCCTGTCAGCTCGTACCTCTTGCTGTCAGAGGACTTTAACTTTATTTGACCCCAGAAACATAAATCAGATGGTGGAGCACATCTGCCTAGCTGTGAAGCAGAGTTTCCCTTTTTGTCTCCCAGCTACACAGACATGCGTAGATCTGCAGAACATGTGGGCTTTCTAACGGGGATTTTTATTTTTTACATTTTTCTTGCACATTTTTCACAAGTTATCAGGACGATTTAGTTATTTTTATGTAAAAGCTGATGTTTTCTCACAGGCTTTGGCAATGAGATCAGACAAAACAAGCAGTTAAAAGCGGTTTTTTTTATTTCTATGTTCACCATCCCAGCCGGTTTCTTCTTAATCGTACATCTCTGCTTCCTGTCTGTATTTACTCTACACAAACTGCAGCGTTTCCTGTGCATCAGAAGGTGCTGTGCAGGAAAAAGAAACCTGTGATTGGAAAGGAAACTCAAAAGCCATCATAACTGTCTTACAGGGTAAATATTCTAAATAGATGTTTGTTCCTGGATAAATCTCCTGAGGTTCATCGTCTCATTTTAAGGAGTTTCAGTGAAATATTACAGCAGCTTGAGGTCAAACAAATCTAATGAATTCATCTGTAGGTGAAAAAATTTAGAAAATATGGGAGGAGAAGTGATGACATCATTGAACATATTTTGTTCACAGTTCAATTTTTATTTTTATAGCCATAGTTCAGAACAACAGTTGCTTAAAGGTGTTTTATATTGTAAGGTATAGACGGTACAATCAGATGATCGGCTGTGAGTAGCTTCTGGTGACTGTGGGGAGGATGAACTTCACGAAGAGCACAAAACCTCAGATAGAACCAGGCTCAGAGAGGGGCAGCCATAAGCTTCGGGCTGTTTTAGCAAGTTCCCATTTTACTTTTGGAAACTGTAGAAGTAAGACAGCAGTCTGAGAGAGAAATGCTCTGTTACGATAATAAGATACTGTGAGGTCTTTAAGAGTTTGAATGAATGAATTCCAGTCTAGAAGTAAAAAGTACATAAACTAATTTTTCAACATCACTCTGAGACGGGGATGTTTCTAATTTTTCTAACAATAATCATCAAATGAAAGAAAGCAGTCCTACATTTTTAATTAATCTACACATTGAAGAACATATACTGGTCCAAAATGACTAAAAGATTCCTCACAGTATTGCTGGATTCCAAGGTCATGCCATCCAGAGTCAGTATGATTAGCAATGGTGTTTAGAAGTAGAAAATTAGGCCATTATGTCTGTAAGAGGTGTCTGTAGTTAAACTAATTTATTAATGTAAACTGGTCTCGTAGGTAAATATAGGTGGGTATCATCTGATTAGCATTTAGTTAAATGTTTATTTACATTTAAATATTTTTTATATTTTAATAATATTTGTTCCTGATTTCTTATGAAGAAGATCAAAAGCGAGCAGCCTCATATGAATCTTATCTTTAAAGTTGGTATTTGAGTCGTATTTTTAGCACATTTGTTGTGCCATAACTTCAGCGTCTTTGAGATACTGCTGATGTCCTTCCGGCTCCTCGTTTTGCAAAGATGAATTCAAAGCAGCCACTGTTGTGACCAGGATGTGGTTTGTTTTGCCCGCGGTGCTCTGGCATTCGTCAGCAGGGTCCTCTATCGGTCCCTCGGGCCTTGTGTGCAGGAAGTACAGGAGCCCTGAGCCGGGATCACATCTGGTTCACATGTGCCTGCGAAACATTGTTCAAACAGAGGAGAGACAGTTGTAAACTCAGTTCTTTGATGTTAAATCTGAAGGTGTGCTCTCTCAGGATCAGCCATTCTTAAATCTTAAACATCTTAAGTCATTTATCATGCTTACAGATTCTCTCGTACTGCAGCAACGCTGCAAATGCAGCTGCCCGAGTTATATGAAAGACGCTTGATTTCCTTGACAAACATAGACGAACATAGTTGACCAATACAGCATGAATGGCTCTTTCAGGGGGCTCCCATTAGCAATCCCCAGAGTCGCTGCTGCTTTTGGCACCCACCCAGTGCGCCTGAGGGACAGTGACGCCATTGATCAAAACGATAGGGCCAGAAATAATCTTTACTGAAGGAAAAGGCCTCGCATACAAATGCAGTTCCAACAGACTCGATGTCCATGACGTGCAGCCTGTTTCCCTGTAGTGAAACTGATTGTTGTCTGTTGCAGTTACACCAAACTGGGGTATGCAGGGAACACAGAGCCACAGTTCATCATTCCATCATGTGAGTATTTTGCATCCTACGTATTTAAACCAATTCCGCCAACGGGCCTCTGCAAATGTTTGACATTATTCCACTTTTCTAATGTCTTTAGTCATAAAATGCACCAGATTTTATCAGTTTATTTTCTTTCTCTGTTTAATTCTCTCTTTTCTCGTCAGGTATCGCCATCAAAGAGTCGGCCAAGGTCGGGGACCAGGCCCAGCGTAGGATGATGAAGGGGGTGGATGATTTGGACTTCTACATCGGAGATGAAGCCATAGACAAACCCACGTATTCCACTAAGGTACGAGACCTTTAGAGGAATACAGAGAATCCCGGTCGATGTGAATTTCATCTAAACAAGGAGAGATTGGATATTTTATCAAGGCTCAAGCTGGGCTACTTGGTTTTGGGGTGCATCGTGTAGATGTTTCTCTGTACCCGAGACAGACTAACAGCTTGTGAAGAGGCAGACTCAGGCAGCGCTCCCTTCTATTTTTAATTTGTGAGAACTGCAGGCTGAGCTGGACTCCCAGAGCTAAAAAGTGGGATAGATGAGACTGTAGGAGTATCTAAATTTAGTGGATGGTCTGTGACTTTGCTGAGGGTTCAGCTGTTGAGTGTTTGGAGGCTGAGGAAGGAGAGCTGCCATCTTTAGCTTCCCAGAATAGGTTTCTGTAAAGTCACTAATGTCACTCATTAAACTGAGCTTTGTTGCAACAGTGGCCCATCCGTCACGGCATTGTGGAGGACTGGGATCTAATGGAGCGCTTCATGGAGCAGATCATCTTTAAGTACCTGAGGGCCGAACCTGAGGACCACTACTTCCTGTTGGTAAGAGTCTTAAACACAGGGCCTCTCCAGTGATGTTAAACATTCAGTTTAACTGCAACAGTCACTTCTTAGAAAGATAAAGATAAATGAATTTAATGCTCTGCCATGAATATGTTTGAGTATTTGTAGATCTGTGTTAGTGTTTTTGATCTGCAGAGTTTTACTGTTAGGTCCAGACTTGAGTCTAACTGTACCACATCCTGTGTTTGCAGACGGAGCCTCCACTGAACACACCAGAAAACCGAGAGTACACTGCCGAGATCATGTTCGAGTCCTTCAACGTACCGGGGCTCTACATCGCTGTGCAGGTCAGGCTCCCTTACCCTAGAGCTCTAGTTTGTTTGTTTAACTGTGGAGGCATGTTTGTGTCTTTATTTTGCAGTGAAGACTAGAATTAATTCAACTGCACAGGGGGTAACTTTATATAGGAGTGTAAAGTTTGCAATAATAGGGTCCTGGAAACTTTATAGGGCAGGTGGCTCTAGCTGGTAGCTGTCAGCTAGTTGGCCTCTGTGTGCTGTTGGAACCATTTGGAACATTTTTAATGATGTTATTCATCAACAAAAAGGCCGCTGTGGGGTTAATTGTACTAACAGACCGTATAAAAAGTCTGTGCTTCAGATTACTGAGTGAAATTCTGGAGTTTTATTTGCACTAATTAGCAGGTATCTGTTCCTGTGTGACGCGCCCATACTGATACTGATATCTCAGTGTGAGATTCAGTTCAACATAAAGCAAAACTTGAGATTCTGAAATGGATTTTACTTAAAATACTTTTAATGTAGCGTTTGTTTTGTATGTTCTATTATAAAGACACAAACGAGCCTCCGTGTGTGAACAGAATATGATTGTATATGGAGGAATTTGAAAGGTTCAGTTATAGCATGTCTGTTTTGAATAACTTTTCATATCATGTGATCATGTGACCATGTTTAGTTCACAGCAGTGTGTCACGATCACTAGCACTGCTGAAGTGTGAACATACTGTGAAGTGTGTGACATTCCCGTGTGTATGTGTGCGCGACAGGCTGTGCTCGCTCTAGCTGCCTCCTGGACATCCAGACAGGTCGGGGAGAGGACGCTGACGGGTACCGTCATCGACAGCGGAGACGGCGTCACCCACGTCATCCCTGTGGTGAGTATACAGATCACGCCATTGAAGGACACTCATCCCTGAGCTGCACTTATTTTTGTTTTCTGTTCATTAGAAGAAAATAGAAAGTTTCAGAGGGGAAGAATCGACAAGGCAACCGAGAAATGTTTTGTGAAACATGAAATGAAAGTGATGGTTTGAAAGCTTAAAATTAAAACATTTCTGATTCATTTCTGATCTGTTTACCCACCTCAGTTCATTTGAAGTAAAGACAATCATTTAAAAAACATTTAAAAATCGAGCAGTGGAGGGTCTGGTATTTCTTTTTTGCTCAGTGAAGGTAAAATGGGAACAGAGCAGAGTTCTAGTATAACTTCCAATGTGCACGAAGAACCAGCAACACTTTTGTTTATAGACCGAGTTTATATGATTGGTGTGTTTCGACATGTGGCTTTCATTACTGAAGTCGTGCCTGAAAGCTCTGCTCTTTTCTTATAAATGTACCTTTTATCATTTTTTTTGTTCTGTAATTTACTGTTTATGTGAAAATTAAACATATTTTTTTGCATTTCCTCGTAGCTTTTCCCTGTTTTCCCCTTTTCACCAGGCTCCTTAACTGTTTTTTTCCCCTTTCTGCCTTCAGTGTGCACTACTACCTTATTGCAGAACCTCTTTTATTGAAACGATCCATCTTGATGTGTATATGAGACGTGAAATGTCGAGTTTCTAATATAAATCAGAAAACAAAAGTCCAGAATTTAATCTGATATCTTAAAAAAGCAAACAGTTTCGGAAATGCGTTTTTAAACCTTTGGAGAAACTAACCACTCACATGCATCTACTTCCTGGTTCAATGACTAACCAAACCAAATGTTTTCTAGTGTGTGCTTTAGGAGTTAAATGGAGTTTAATGTCATGTGTACAGGAAGCAAGTACACTGTTTTTGTTCATTAAAAAATGCTCCTGTGCTAATTTTAATCAATTATTTCTACAGCGTTTTAATTGATTGCTGTTTTCATTATGGTCATTTGTAACTGTTAATAAAAACAGATGGCTTTCATTTACCTGTGATGCAGAGCAGCAGTGTATGTTTCTTTGAAGTCTTATAGACCGTGTGCAGTGTTTATATATTTTTCCATTTTGCTGAGTAACCGGATAGTGCCGATTTTAAAAAGTAGGGCAGAGTGTCTCGGAGGCTGGAAGAAATTACTCAGTTTGAGGAAATGTGCTTGCAGAATTCGTTCTGAGGCTGAATCAGTGAGTCTGCTGAGCACGCTCACGTCTCCGTGGGGCCTCGCAGATGTGATGGAAAAACACATCCAGCTTTAGCCGCTGGAATCTCTGTTTGGTTGCAGATTGTATGACATCCTCTGTCTTTCTTTCTCCACCTGTCTCTTTCTCTTAGGCTGAAGGTTATGTAATTGGCAGCTGTATAAAGCACATTCCCATCGCAGGGCGAGACATCACCTACTTCACCCAGCAGCTCCTGAGGGAGAGAGAGATCGGCATCCCGCCGGAGCAGTCGCTGGAGACGGCCAAGGCAGTGAAGGTACAGCTCCAGCTCCCACCGCCGCCTCTGCGGGGGAGGCTGTTATTATAGTTATTCAATGTGTCAGCAGTGGCATGCAACATGTTGGTCTCCTGTGGCTGTAGAGGCTGAAAGCATCCCCTTGCTCTCTCTTTGCTCTCACACACAACAACACGCTCAGTGTGGTGATAATGTTATTGAAGAATGTTCTACTGACAGTCATTAAAATATCATTGTCATACTGCTGAATAGCTACAACAAAGACAAACTGCAGCATTCAAATGCAATATTGTGTTTTAGTGTAAAAGGATCGGCAGTGTTATATCTGTATAGCCCGAATTTTCTGTTTCTGTGCACAACAGAAGCTGAACGCTGTTTAAAAAAAAACAACAGTATGAGACTAATTTCACTCCTTAGATTAAAATGCTTCAGCTGAAAAAGAGCCGGGGCACTCGAGCTCCGTTTGCTGCAGTGACAGCACCGGACTCCGCTGAATTATTTTTTAAATCAGGGAACAAAGTGGGACTGCACTGCATTTATCTCACAGTGACAGCAGGTGGCGCCATCAGTCTGTCTCAGGCAGCAGGCGTCCTTCACACACAGTTTCCCTGAAACTCAGCCTGAGACGATTCCTTGTGGGACACAGACGGCACACTTCAATATTTTCTCTGTTTTTTGCAGCTAAATTCGTGTCTCAAGAATTCATTATTTTTTCCTCCAATTAATTTTCCAACTTTCCCGGTCACGGATTGATGTGACTTTTATGTTAATGCTCTTTCTTTTATTTTTCCTCCCTCTGTCAGTCACTATATTTTCTTGATTTGCCCCATTTCTCCATGTTTCCTCCATGTTTATTAAACAGCTTGTTATCCAGGACTTTGTTCTGGATGTCAGGGGCCATTCTTCATTACCCCGAAACAGAAAACAAGAAAAGTGAAGTGAAATAATTAACATTAGCACTGTCTGTCGTGCATATTGCCTATCGTGTCTGGAAATGTTAATTCCGGTGCCTCCTGGTGTGCTGGCACAGTGTACCCCAGTCCCTGCAAATCAAAATAATGAGTATGGGGCGCTGTTAGTGCTGCACGATTCAAATGTGTCGGTGCCTAATGTTCCTATCACTCCGGCATTACAACCCATGATAATAGAAGCTGTGACACAAATAGAGCCGCGATGATTAAGTTGGCAGATTCTGCTTTCTGTGACCTGATATAACACAACTTTTTCCTGTTGCTCTGACCACCAGGAGCGGTTCAGCTACGTGTGCCCGGATCTAGTCAAAGAGTTCCAGAAGTACGACACGGACGGCTCCAAGTGGATCAAGCAGTACACCGGCATCAACGCAATTAGCAAGAAGGAGTTCACCATCGACGTGGGCTACGAGCGCTTCCTGGGACCCGAGATCTTCTTCCACCCAGAGGTCTGTCTGTGCCGTGCAAATCATGAAACGCAAATTTGACCTGCTGTTTGTCGCAATTGGGTGCTGAGACATGTGGGAAATTGTGGTGTCAATATAGGAGTTTATCAGGATTGTTTACACATGCACTTAAAGACAAAATGTTAAATTAAAGGGAATTTGTGAGTTTGTTTACTTTACTTTGCAAGTTAGTAAGCAGCTAGTTTGACACACAAAGCTGTGGGGAAACCAGTGTGTGTCCTGCTGTTATGCTGCTCTGCTGCAAACTTGCAGGACTGTAAAGAAACAAGTCTGAGGTGTTCTGCTGGATAAACTATTAAAGAGCCCAAAAATTAAACAAATGAACACACGCCCCCAGTCCCACGACATTATTAGGCATGCACAAAGCTCTGATATTTTGTTATGGCTGAATTAGGGTGGCTTGTGAATGTTTTCTGCTGCTCATAAATGCTGATTAGGTGGCTCTGCTGTTACCTCAGTGAACCACCCGTGGTAATTAACTGCACATCTTTGTTTTATACTTTGCTGTTTGAAGGCTACATTTAGTATCTACCTCCACGCTGCACCCGACGACATGTCAACCTTGTTTCTTCCTCCTAGTTTGCCAACCCGGACTTCACCCAGCCCATCTCCGAGGTGGTGGACGAGGTCATCCAGAACTGCCCCATCGATGTCAGGCGTCCTCTCTATAAGGTGAGCTGACACGCATGAAGACCAAACATCTCAAAGAGTGAAAAAAATCTGCATTTTTGTAAGACTTATTCACATCATGCTGCTGTTGGGGGGAGAACTGAAGCACACGCTCCTGTTTGTGCGTTTGATGGATTGTTCAGGTAAAAAAAACAACAACAACAACAAAAAAAAACAGGTCAAAATAAAAAGATTACAACAGGTGGACATGACACTGGCTGACAGAACAGATGGTGTTCACCATGCTGAGCTCGACTGTTTTCATGAGCCCATGGAATAAAACATGTTTGATATTATCCCAACCCCATAGTGGGAAAAAGACAGACTTAATACGACCATTTGGCACCAAACCATCGAGGTAACAGGAGCACGGCACAGCTTTAGCAGACTCACAGCTGTCACATTACATTTTCACTCCATTTTATCATAGCCAAAAAATTATCCAATAAATAGTTTCTTGTATATTTATAGAAAATTGAGCAACAGTGTGATTAATGTTTATTTTTTTTATTAGTAAAAATCATCTTTGTTCAGCATGTGTGTGTTTTCTTTTTGGTAAATCGCTCTAAAATGACGTAAATTAAGGTGGAGAGTTTCCAAAAAGTTCAGTTACGCAACTGTTTATAGGATCATCGTCTTCATTAACACCATATCCATGTTTAATCTTTAAATATCAACATTGGCATGAGTACAGGTATATCTCTTAGAAAGCCAGTATTACTCAGTCTTTTTAAGGGTCTCATGGGAATGTTTTAGTTTGAAAGAGACAGGAGTGAAAAAGTAAGAATCACAAGTCTTGAAATGTTTTTTTTCTTTTTTAAAGCTTTTATTAAAACAAAATCATGTGACGTGATCATTTGTTGGGTTTTAATGCATTTTGAGTTTAGTTTGTAAGAGTCATACAGGCCGCTGGTCGGCTGCAGGTCACTGGTGTTAAGCGTTTGTGTGATTTTTCGTAGCTCTGTAATAGCGGCGTCCTTTTTCTTCCACAGAACGTCGTCCTGTCGGGAGGCTCCACCATGTTCAGGGACTTTGGGCGCCGTCTGCAGAGAGACTTGAAGAGGACGGTCGATGCCCGCCTGAAGATGAGTGAGGAGCTGAGCGGAGGCAAGCTCAAGGTGAGCAGAAAAAATGAATTTACACTGGGCACGGATCGATAGTTCTCAATCAGCTGAATTACAAAACGGCACACAGGTTTATTGAAAGTAGATGAACTGATTTCAACAGCAAATTTCTCCCTATAAAAATCTAATGAGGCTTAAAAAGATTAGAAATATTTCAGGCTCAGGTATGCAGGGCACAGTTTTTTTTATAGCTCCATAGATGCTCAGGTCATAAAGGTGATTCGTTACGAGCGGACCTGCAGCTGTAAATCTACCTCAGACGGTAGAGGAGCAGCAAGCAGCGACTGCAGCTAATTTAAGGCGGACCAGAATGTTCTGAACCTCAGAATAAATCTCCTCGGTGTGCGTAAGTAGAGCAGGAGCAGGTTCAGGTTTAGCAGAAATGTCCAGAACCTTCTTGAAACACTTATTTAAATCACATGCAGATAAACTTTTAAGTTTTAAGTAATACCAACCTCCTAACTGTTGATTCAGGTTTCTCTTACTGTACTAAAAGCTTTCCAATAACTGTTGGAAATGGAGTTTTTCAGTCATGCCAGCTCACGTGACCACAGTCTACACTTAAGTGAATAAATGTGCTGATATCAGAGCGATCCGTCCCTAATTTTAACGTCTTTACACTGAAACCCTTCCAGGCCACACGGTTGCAAACTTGTTAAGTATAATTTTGCACCGTCCTGGACAGCTGGTGGGATCAGGCTTTGTGAGTCAGGATTAGAGAGATATCAGATCAGCAAACTCTTCCTTTTACTCATCTGTGACAAGGTACTCCTGACTCTCTTCTCCATCCACCCCGCCTCAGCTGGACTCTGTTCTTCTCCTCTCCTGTGAACCCTCACAGCTATTTGTCATTAAAAGGTGGAATTACAATTACATTCAAGGAAAACAGGATAGGATCTTCTTGGCCTTGATTTTGTGAAGTTGTTTCAGTTTGATGTCACTTGCTCGATGTCGTTATCCCACATTTATTTATATTAAGATATAGTTGACACACTAGGGGGCACCAGCAATCACAGGTTGTATGTAGATGTTGTCATCACCTGGTTTATTTGTTACATGGGTTGATTAGTGGTGGACGCACCGTAGAAACCACACCCGTATGTTATTGATGGATTCCTGTTCTGCTCAGAAAAGCCCAGTAAATGTGAAAATATTCACAAGTAAAGCATCAGTTACTTTTAAGTATAGTAACTTTTAAGTACTAGTAACTTTGGCTAATTCATAAAGGTCTGAATATAAGGCGGCACTTTCTTTGGTTTATTAAGCTCCAAAAACAAAGTCTTAAACACTGATTTAGATTTTGAAAACATTGAGAAACTGTCAGTCAGGGTTCGTGCACGGTTGCACGGTTTCAAATATAATCTGTGGTGATCAAAGTGACTAATTCTTGTAATGTCACTACTACAGAGTCCTCCCCTGGCTGCATTCACTCTGTAGCTCTCTCAACTTCTGAAATAATCTTTCCTCTGTGTTTCCTCCGCAGCCCAAACCGATCGATGTCCAGGTCATCACTCATCACATGCAGAGATACGCAGTGTGGTTTGGTGGATCAATGTTAGCATCAACTGTAAGTATTTCTCATGTTATCATCATCATCATCATCATGTGGTTAAACTTTATTGCAGGAGAAGGAAATCTGCTTTTAGATTCACCCGCATGTCGGCTTTGCTCCCGTGTGGCATTTAAGGCCACACGCACTTTAGTTAAGCCCTCATTTATTGTGTCGTTTCTTTTAGTCCCTCTGAGTGGAAGTGAGTGCTGTGGGTGGTTGTGACATTTCATTATTCTTTTTCCTCCCCTGTCTCTTGATGAGTTATTTGTGTGAGTGAGGCGGATAATTTTATCAGCAGGAAACGTGAGTGGGAACGGAGGTCTGACAGCTGATTCACCAAAGGCTAATTGATGTTAAAAATCAAATAATCCGATAAGAATAACAATCCTTTTCATGTCTCAGGATTCACAGTTAAAGAAAGTTTTGTCGGATAATCGCAAACATCTTGAGTTTGTACCTCGACCCCTGTTTACCCCCGCGGTTTGGTCTAAATTTAGAACCAATATATCGATCAGTCAATCAATCAAACATCACAAAGGAGTCGTGCTTTTAATAAATACACTCCAATTCAAACCCACTCCAGCACACGTACAGTTCAAACCTCAAACAGTTAATTAAAGAAAAACTAAACTAAGATAAAGCCACAGACTGTATGTAAAAGATGGAAGTACTTTTCAGGTTTGTAAAGTGAAACCTGAGTTTTGAACTTTAAAATAATTTGCACTCTGATCTCTCCCTGAAAAGTTTGAATCTTTCTGCCAAACATAGTAAAGTCCTCCATCAGCCTCTGTGTATTTATTACACGTCTGCTATATTGTTATTACAACAGCATTCTTTATAATGACCAGCAGGGGGCGACACTTCTGTTTGCATAAAGATTTCCAGTTGTGTAAGAGAATAAAAATACAGTTTTATTCATCCCAAATTTAGGAAATGTTTGCTCCAGCAGATGTAGTAGTAGTAGTAGTAGTATGGTCATTTATTACAGTCTGCGAAGATCATCCATAGAGTTGGCTAATGGTTTTTCAGTTAAAGGAGAATGGACGGTACCATAACTCGCCTGGTTGAGCAGGTCACCGTGTCATTTCCTGTCAACTCTCTGTACTTCCCTGTTATAGAAATAAGCCCCCAAAATCTCATACTTTTGTCACGATAAGCTACTTTTAGATCTTGGAAGCTTTGTGTTTTGTGCTACTGGATGTTTCACATGAGTTCAGCACCGTGTTTCATCCATGTTTTCAGCGATAACTGTTTAGTTTTCCACCACGCCTCCTGTTTCAGATCTTTGGCTGCTGATTGTTTGCAGTATTTTAAATGTTGACAAGCTCCTGTTTTGTGTTTCCTCAGCCGGAGTTCTACCAGGTGTGCCACACCAAAAAGGACTACGAAGAGATCGGGCCGAGCATCTGCCGCCACAACCCCGTGTTCGGAGTCATGTCCTAACTTTCTGGAGTTTTGCTGGCAGTAGGAGGGTGGGGTGGGGTGCGGGTGGGTCTGAGGCAGTGATGTTAGGCAGCGCTTGGTGGCATGTGGAGGTGTGTGCAAGAATCCAGGAAAAGGAGGAAAGAAAAAAAAAAAAAAGAGCCCAGACCAAACAGACGGGCTGGAAAACGTGTTGTGAATGTTTTTCCGTTTTCTTGTTTCTTTTCTTTTTGTTCTTTTCATAATGAGGGAAAACAGTCTGTAAGCCAAAATGATTTTAAGACAATTTCTGGATCTGTTGAGTGGCGATGATGATGACGGTGTTGGTGGATGTTGGTGGGATGGTATTTTCCTGACACCAGAACATTATTTATGCGAATAAAACGCGAGCCCAGGCGAGATCTGGTGACTCTCTGAGATCACGCTTAGAACATATTTTTGTCCTTTTTTCTTTCAGCTTCAGCATCTGCCTGTCTGTTTGCATCCTGGGAAGAGCTTGTTTATATTTCATACTAAAGTTTTTATATGTAAAACTTGGGGAAATCAGGGGTTGAAATAATGTTACGAATATCAGTGCCAGCGAGAGACTGTTTTAATCCTCAGTGCAGCTTTGATACGCAGTATTTACTGAATTCGAGTAGGCGTTGTTCTTTTATTCCCCGCGTCCTCGCTGTCTGCCCTCTCATTCTTCACACACAGACCACGTCAGGTTTCCAGGAAAGAGAAGTGAAACTGAATAAGGATGACTGTCAGATCAGTATTGTTAGACTAGAAGTCTTTTTTTTTTATTATTAAATACCAAATTATGAAAAGAATGGGATTTGTGTATTTAATGCAACATTCCAATAAAGGCTCAAATTTGTTTCTAAGCCCCGCTGTCGTCTTTGTGACTCCTTATTAGAGTAAAGCTCAAGTATCCATCTCAAGATTAAGAGGTGACTATGTTAAACTATTTTTAATCCCAGATCGGTCGAAATAGAGTGGTAATAGAAACAAACCCTCGACTGACCACAGTCTTCTCAGGTTTTGGAGTCTTTTAGTCACCCGCCTTCAATCACTGCTCAATCCAACTAGCAACAGTCCCCCAAGGCTTTCCATCTGTGGGCCCAAACAGGCCCCTCCCCAGGCTCAGCTCCAGGATGGTCTAGGTGAGGTTCCTTAAATCCAGTAGTGGATCTATAAAATCTTACATGGGGGGCAAGGGAGGACTAGGGAGGGTGACATGTGAAAATCCCCTATATGTAAATGGAGTCCACATATATGCCCCATGTCCTAGCACCTCTAATGAAGGCGGCAATATGAGAATCAGTGATGGTGTCAGTCTTTGACCAAGTGTCAAGTCTTTTTCTAAGAAGAAAATAAAGCCTAAAAGTGACTGTTCAGCAGCATCCCATCAGGTAGGATGGAAAGAGATGGAAATGGAATTATTATAAGCCAAAAGATTAAGTAAAGACCTCACCTGATCATAAAATCCAGGATCTGATTTTCCATTTTGAGGCCTATAAGAAGTAATGACTCTCATGATAAGAACAAACCACCTCAGAGTCTGAGGGTTTTATTACCATCAAACATCAGGAAATAGAAAGTTCAGTAAATCACACCCCAGAAAATATCCTTAAAAAAATCGCTCTGAACTTCTGACCTTCAAAACTTCCTTTGGCAGAAAAAGTCAGGTTCACTCTGCAGTTGTTCCAAGCACGAATCCCACAGAGCGGCGCGTGATGAGGAAACTGCAGCAGTTTATAAAAGTTTATAAAACGTGACACGTGGTTAATGTCTGTCAGTGGCAGTCTGCTGCCTCCAAGATTGACTACTGACACATCCTTCCTATCAGCCAATTTTAGGTGGAATAGACTCTGGCCTCCTGCAGACCTGCACAGCAAGAATTCCCAACAGGGCAACGAGCCCCCTGCCGGGGGTATGCAGAGGGATTACGGAGTCGCTGAAACGGCATCAAAAATTGATTGTGTGCAACATCCCTCATCAGTCCACAAGATGGACACCCAAGTAACTCTTTGCCTTTTTCTTTCATGATGATCATGATGATTATAAAAAAAAAAAAATCACACGCCTGCCTCAGCAGCCCACTGCACACATTTATCAATACCTGATGACGAGAAGATAACTTTCAGTAAATACATTTAAAAAGTAAAAAGCAAAAGATTTTATTTAAATTATTCATTTTAAAAGAACATCTTAAAGGTGTTTGTTGTATTTACCCTCTGCACAAACTAAGTAAAACTTAGTCACCACCAGGGGGCGACATTTACCAGAAATGTTTCGAAGGCCAGCACCTTCAAGCCTGAGGCTATTTATGGTTCTCTGCTGGAAAATGGTGTTCTGTCTCCTGTAGGTTGTGGGGGTGAGGCTACCCCGAGCAAAGGAGTTTAAATGTTGTGGATTGATGGTGAGTGATGCTGGATGACTGGCAGATTGGTGGAGCATCAGCAGGAATGTGGGCGTTGTACTGGAGGGTTGTGGTAAAAAAGGCAAAGCTTTTGTTTTACCAGTCCAGCTACATCCCAGTCCTCACTTATGGTCATAAGATTTGTGTTGTCTTGCAGTTTCCTGGTAGGCGGAGTTAGTTAGTGCAACTGGTCATTGTCTTTGGCTAGGCACTCCCAGCACCATGTTTTCATTTGGTTGGCTTTGGGCTGGTTATTTAGATTTTTACTTTCCACAACCCTGTACAGCTGACATTTAACCAACTGCTGCTGACGCACTGATAAAGTGCTAGCACACCTCATAAAGTTAATCACATTTGCTGCTTTTAAACTAGTCAAGTTTGTTTTGAGTTGCATCTCTCTTATTTATCATGCCTCTTCAATTTTAGTTTGTGTTCTTTTTAGTCAGCAACAGTTTGCGCTTTTTGTTTTGTTGAGGTATTTTCCAAAGAGAAAAGTTTCATCTCACATTTGCTTGATGGAATGTGAGATGAGACTTTTGGGGAAATATTCTCCGGACTGATGGAACAAAAGCTGAAACTTTTGGAAGGTTTGAATCTCATTATATGTGGCGTAAAAGTAACTCAGCAATTCATAAAAAGAAGATTATAGCAACAGTCAAACATGGTGGTGGTAGTGTGATGGTCTGAAGGTGCTTTGCTGCTTCAGGATATAGATGAATTGTTGTAAATGGTGGAATCGTTAATTCTGCTCTCTACCAGAAAATCCTGAAGGAGATTGTTTTGCTTCAGGACATAAACTGCTGGCTGGACAATCATCAGAAACACACCTGCAGGTCCACCTCTGAATGACTCAATAAATAAATAAATAAATGAAGGTTTTGGAGCGGCCTAGTCATTGCCTAAACTTAAATCCAGTTGAATTCTTTAGTGTGACCTCAAACAGGAGATTACTCTCTCGCAACCATTGCAAATGTCTGATTGCAGTTCTTGCTGCCAAGAATGGCACAACCAGGTGTTGGGTTTAGAGGGTGTTTAATTTTTCACACACTTCTTAAAAAATGAAATCATCATTTAAAGACTACATAAGACAAAGATAACCACAGTAAATATGTCAGTGTTGAAACTTGTTTGATATTCTGAAACATGAAAGTGTGACATAAGCAAAAAGCTAGGAAAGCAGGGAAGGGGCACATACTTTTCACAGCACTTTATCGCTTCCATTTTGCTGTGAAAAATGATGTCTGGATGCCTGTTTAGCTTGCTGCAACTTGACACATAAGTAGAAGAGGATGGATGGATGGATTTTCAAATGTACCATCTTCTTTTAGCAAACCTTCAAAAGGTTACGGGCGTATTTTGGGTTCATGGTTTTCAGCTTTTTTAAAATCTGACCTTTGTTAAAATCCCCAGTATCTTTGCACAAGGCCATTCTCCCTGCAGCCAGCACACTGACTTTAAAAACTGACTGCTCACTTGCCAAAATAACCAACAATACTGGTTTCATTTCTGAGTGTTTTTAATGTTTTGGTACATCAGTGTCAGTGTGTTGTGCTCAGGTGTCTGGGCACTTTTAACTGTGTACCGGAGCTGTAAATCTGTCCTCTTCAAATTCCAAAAAAATGTGTGAAATCTACGCATAACGCAACAGCCTCTATTATTTCTCCAGACGGCTCAGCGGTTTTTCTCAGCTGTCACTTTGGTCCTTGGGAACCACTTATTAAAGTCTTGTCTTCAGCATTTGGATCTCTTCTGTGCGAATGACAAATAAACTTGGAGGCAAAAGCTTCATCTAAATGGAGGGGGGGTGTCGCACCCCGCCCATGCACTTAATCGTTTCTCACTGAGAGTCAGACAATACGGCACAACACCAGGTAGAAATCTGCATTTAAATGGACTAATCCCCCTGACAGGAAGTCAATTTGTAAAAAAAATTGCAATGGTTTTTGTGTGGCATTGTTGTTAGCAGGCAAGGACGCATCAAGCTTCTGACATCTGCATTAACCGGACAGGGTTTTTGTTTACAGTGCACATCACCTAAGGCAAAGTTTAAATGAATTCTTGTGTGATAAAATATGCAGTGTTTTACTGTGTTTGGAGTTGGGAAAAAATGTCTTTGGAGAAGTTGAGCTTTTTGAGTGGTGTCAGTCTTTCTTTCAGGAACATTAAATAACATACAGAGACGTAGTTCCCCATGTGCCCAACAGATGTCACTCTCCCTGCATCCCGGGGGTTGCTCTTTTCCTTCCTAACTGTTCTTGTATGCCTTTGCATGAACATGCAATCCATTTGGGTCTAAATGCTCCACGTACGCTGCAAAATGAAGACCCTGCTCAGTAAAGACATCCTTTGAGCAACTTTTTTTCCTTTGCAGCAGGTGAAAGGTCTGAGGAGTGGGAGGAACAATTCTCCACAGCAGCCCGGTGTGCAAAATCATGTGCCGACACCATTCAGATAGAGACTGCAGGAAGGTTAAATACTGATATGTCACAGCAGGCAGATCGATTTGACAGGGCATTTCCTCTTTGCAGCCTAAATTGCCGCCGCTCTCACTTGGCACGGCCATTGTCCTGATTCATTTGAGGGCTAATGACACACGCACTGCAGTGATTGCCGGTCTCTTTGCTTCATAAAAGAAAGTAATATCCGTTTATCTTCAATAACTGGCCAGAAATCAGATGTTGGCTCTCTTGAGTGAGTGCCAATCACAGGATGAAGGCTGACAGACCTCACACCGTAATATGAAATCAGACATCATGTAGGTGACAGCTGGTTGGTCACTGTAGCCTGCATCAGCAAGAAGGTGCAGGAGAGCTGTGCAGCTCTGCAGCGGATGTTTTATAGTTATTACTGTCATCATGACAGGAATGATAGCGTCCTTCAGAGTAATATCAGAGCAGAGTTTCATTACAATACCTACTGGCTAAACGGCAACAAAGAAGTGGGGTGATACTGCACAGCTTTCCTGTCTAATTTGGCAAATCAGGAGAGTCAGTGACTGTCAGTGGAAAGGTCAGATTAATCCTCAGAGTGTTGTTTGAACACATCCTTAGAAATTAACGTACTCAATCCAGAGTCAGGGGTGATTTTGGCCCTGATGGTTACTGTCTTGTTGAAAAAACATTATAAATGCAGGAGGACCGACATCACAAGTTTCAACTATGAAGCAGAATTTAAGGTAACTTTAGGTTTCTTACCAGGATTCATTGCCGTGGTAACTTAATGCTGCACACTTAGTCTGCTCTGGATGAGGGTATGTTTGAGGTAGATAAACACATACAAATCACTGCGATAGAGCGTTCTCCTTCAAAGTAAAGGTTGTGCCTTTTGAAATTTCTTGGGGGGAGCAATAATGAACAGCTTTTACTTTGAAGGACAATATTACATATTTCTGTTGCGTCCCACTTTTTCAAGTTTCACTTCAACTCAGAGCAAATGGTGAATATTTGTGGACGTTATTAATCTATGTCTCTCTTCCACGGCATGTCTTTATCCTGTTTTCCTTCTCCCACCCCAACCGGTCGCAGCAGATGGCCCCGCCCCTCCCTGAGCCTGGTTCTGCCGGAGGTTTCTTCCTCTTAAAAGGGAGTTTTTCCTTCCCACTGTCGCCAAAGTGCTTGCTCATAGGGGGTCATATGATTGTTGGGCTTTTCTCTGTATCTACTGTACAATATAAAGCGCCTTGAGGCGACGTTTGTTGTGATTTGGTGCTATATAAATAAAATTGAATTGAATTGAATTGAATTGAATTGAATTGAATTGGACAAGTCAATATCTTCACTGCAAACTATGGGTGACCAAGCTAATGTCCGAGCGACCAGTGGAACAGTGCAGCAGCTCCAGCAACCACTCGCCTGCCGGTCATGTTCTTACTAGTGAGCATTGGATTTTCTGATAGTCGCTGACTGGTCCCTAGGTCTGTGTAACTGAGACCTAAGCCTGCTTAAATTAGACTGTTTCACACTGCAAAGAGGTTAAAGGCCTTTACACACCGATGGTGTTGGAAAAAAGTGAAAGGAAATTCAGAACTTTTCAGATGCAAATGTTAAACTAGTTGTGTTACATATACAGACACTGAAATCGTTGCTTTGTTACAGAAAATTAATCCTCGAAAAAAGATGAAATTTAAATCAAGCCACGAAGAGCTGGTCCAGATGTTTCCAGACCAGCAAAAGGAAGAAAAGGAGTTTCTGAGTTCATCTGTCAGAAGAAGGCAGCAGCAGGGAGAACTTCATGGTTTGATCTGGGACTTAAAGATGTATCACGGATGCTTTCGTACATATTTCAAGATGTCAGTGGGGCAGTTTGAGAAGAGTTGCGATCACATCTGCGGAGGCAGAGAAATAATTTCAGGGAATTTCAGAGAAACGTTTGACTGAGAGCAGCTGTGCTTCTGCGCTAAAATGCGCTAAAATGTTATCATTTTACTGTTTCCATATCATTGTACATTCACTACCAGTGCACTTGTTGCCAAAAATGCACTGACCTGATTGGTCATATCTGTTTTTTCAGATCCAAAAAATTGAGTTTGGTTAAAAAAAAAATCCTGCGAAATTACGCAACTTGACATATAAGTAGACTGTGAGGCAGTGTGAAGGTTGTATTTAGAATAATGAGTCACAAAAATATTTTTAACATAAGAAATATTTGTATGAATTTTATGTGTCCAGTGTGTAAAAACCTTAAGACCAAAAATAAATATCAAAAGTTAAAAGTGCGTATCTGAAAACATCTCAACAGACCCACTGGTAAAACACTGCCCTCTGGTGGTGAGAAGTTTAGTTGAATTCTGCAGAATTCGTGTCAGTACTAAAAGTACCTTTAAACTGTCTTTGGTGTTTCTCCAAATGCTTAAAGTGCACACACACATTTATACAGTGTTTTTCAATATTAGCACTTATTTCTTTCCTCTCTCTCTCTCTCTCTCTCACACACACACATACTTGCCTTTTATATCCTTGTGAGGACATCTAATTGTCATAATGCTTTCCCTTAGCTGCTTACCCTAAACCTAGCCATCAAAAATTAATGCCTAAACCTAAACCATAACTTTACTGTAACGCTGACACTAAAACCAAATTTTGAGCCTCAAAAATGCCTTCAAACTTATGGGCCCTGATCCCAACAAGTATAGTAACACAGTAAATTTTTGGTCTCACACACACACACACACACACACACACACACACACACACACACACACACACACACACACACACACACACACACACACGCGCGCGCGCCTGGTTAACCTCGTTTTTCTAACATCATAATTTCTATTCCTTTGTAAAATATGCAGCTCTGCCTCTTTGATGTGAAAGTGCCAGACTGGGAAACCCCCAACTGATTTAGCAAGTCCCATCAACGTGTGACTGATTAGCTGGATTGCTGATGTTAGGGGCAGCATCAGACTCTGAAGAGTCTTGAGGCCTTCAGAGTTTTTCAGTTCACAGTTACTGAAGCCACCGTGTTCCTGTGAACACTTAATGCTTTAGGAATGCATCCTGATCTTTGCCCTGTCACATTTTTAGTGTGACAGACTTCAGAGAGGTCTTTGGATTTGATGTTTCAGTGCGTGTTTTTCTAACGCGATTCCAAATATTTCAGTTTGTGTGGTCAGATCTCAAGATTAATTCAAGGATCTCATTTGTGAAGTACAGCTGACACTTGGTTACTGACCGATAGGGGAAAAAAATAACATTTTTATTGCTTTAAAATGTCTCCACATTTCTTTTTCAAATCATACTGAGTGTTGGAAAAAAGAAGATTAAGTTGAAGAATACTATCACACAGCACTGAATCAGGCAAAAACACTTAACTCTGGTTCTTATTTTGCACCATTGTGTGTAATTTAATTCCATTACAGCCCAGTTTGAAAGTCCCAGTCTCTCGCCACGTGCCAGACGGCCTCAGCTCTCTTTCAGTACAGATTCAAGCTTCGTGTACTGTGATGGATTTTCCTACATTTAAAAGTTTTCTGCTAGATCTCCCTTTAAAGCTTTTTTCCCCCAAACTACCTCTGCTGAAATCCAGAGAGTCTCTAGGAAAATTGGAGTCATTCTGTCCAGGAGAGTGAACAGATCTAATATTTCAGGAGTAGCTGCTCTCTCTGTATACAGCCCTCAAGATGAATAAATATTGCATTTTAAAAAATCTCAGCCCTGAGCAGACGGAACGCGGCGATGTTTCGGTGTTCATCACAACCGCACTTTGAATATTTCATGCTTATGTCACGGCCAAAAGGCATTTGAACGGATGCTGAAGTGTTCATTTATCTTTTGGAGCACAAGTGCATCTGAGAAAAAGCTGATTTTAAAATTCCAACGCATCAGCATCACTAATGAACAGGTTATATCGACTTTATTTTAATGGCTTTTCAGAGGCGTTATGTCTCAGGCTAAAGACCTCCTTACCTTCCCCACACATATATCACATTCAACATAACAAACAGTTTTTGAATAAAATTTGTGTTCTGTAGTTTATATTTATTTTTTCCATAGGAGATTTCGATGATTTTCAAATCACTGCATTCTGCACATTTAATGATGAAAAAGGGAAGTTGTTACGACCCGGCTCTGCTAGGCGACAGTGGACGTAACAGAAGTATAACATCTTAAATTCTGCAATGCATAAAATATATTGTACTTATTTATGTAATACATCGTATATATTTGAATAGTCTGGTGGTTTACTGCCTGTTGGGCTGTACTGGTGAGAATGCAAATGCTGGACATTTGAGGCAGAATAATTTAAAAGAAAAGCGAGTTTTAATGCTGAAACAAGTCTAGAAATCCAAAATCACAAAATGCGAGGAGAGAACAGGAAACTGGGACTGAACATGAGCAAACAAAAATACAGAGTTCTGTTCCAGACAAACAAGAATGTAGTACTACACTCACTGGCCACTACATTAGGTACAATGGATCAGAAAATCACACGGCTCTTAATGTCTGACTTTAGGCATGTAGATATCATTACAATATCATTATAATGAAGGTTTGCAGAAGGACATCTCTGAATGAACAACATGTTGAACCTTGAAGGTTCTGTCAGCTGAGAACAGGAAACTGAGGCTACAGTCTACACAGGCTCACCAAAACTACACAGTCGTTGCCAATTTCTGCAGCGACATGAAGACTGAAGGATCAGAATTTAGCATATAAACAACATGAAAGCATGGATTGATGCTACCTTGCATCAACAGTTCAGACAGCTGGTGGTGTAATGGTGTGGAGGAGATTTTGTGGCACAGTTTGGGCCCCTTAATACCAACAGAGCTTTGTTTAAACACCACAGCCTACCTGAGTGTTGTGGAGTTTGCTGAACTTGCTGAATCTGTGTCATAAAGAATAAAGTTGATTTTGAAGGTAAAAAGGAATCCAACGCAGTACAAGCAAGGTGTAACTAATAAAGTGGCCGGTGACTACCTATACCTATCTATACGTACACATATGTATGTATATGTATACACACACAACACTATAGGTCCTACCCAGTCCTTTTTTAACAAACTGCTACGAGACTGGGCTGATTAATGTCCAGGTTAATATCTGCGTCATTGCCAGTTAAATATGTTTTCAAGTCTCCCATTCTGATTTTAACATTTTTTTATTTTATTTTAAGGGCAGCACTGTTGCCTCACGGCAAGAAGGTCCTGGGTTTGAATCCACTATCTGTTTGCGTGGGTTCTCTCCGGGTACTTTGGCTTCCTCCTGCAGTCCAAAGACAGGAAGTTTGTGGGTTTAAGTGAACTGGTGAATATAAATTGCCCATGGGTGTGAATGAAAATGGTTCCAGGGTGTACCCCATCTCTCCCCCTGTGGTAGTTGGGATAGTCTCAACCCCTCCTGAGACCCTTGATCAGCATAAGTGGAACAGAATGGATGGATATAATAATGCAATATAATATTTGGCTTATAAACAATGCTTTTCTAAATCAGACAACAGAAGAGCACACATACTACACCTTCAGCTGACATTGTTATACAAAATTATTTAATTACAGTTCTTGCTGGTCGTGAAAATAACCGATCTGACATGAAATGCATTGCTTCCTTTATCAGTACATCAGTTTTAAGCCATGTCAGTGTGATAAATCAGCCTTTTAGCGTGATAAACTTTCATGAGATAACGTAATGTGGTGCTGGAACACGGGAGTGAAAATGGGACTTTATATGCCATGAATGACTTAAGATGAATGACTCCGATTCATCCTTAAAGCTTTCCTGTTCAATTAAAATATTACATCAGATAAAAAAAAGAAGCTTTCTCAGAAACAAGGACATTTTCTAAGTGACCCCCAAAATCAGAGAGGTACTGTGAGTTATTATTAATGGAGGCCAAATACAAATGAAGTTAAGCTTGAAATAAACCTCGTCATACACAGTAGTGTTTTTACCATCTGGGGCACAAGTGCACACTCTTTTGTATCCTTTTAAAGCGTCCTGATAAAAGGTTCAATCACCTCTAGTACTCTGACTCAAAATAGTCAGGGTGCTCCTGCTTTTATTTCAGAAAACGATTTAAAAATGAAAAATTCCAGTTTGGACTCACAGGAGACATGAAAGCAGAAAATATGCTGTTAACATGTGAGTTCGAACATCGGTATTAACATGAACTCGCAGCAGTTTTAAAGAGGTTTACGCAGAAATCATCCATTAAAATTAAAGTTGTCACAGCCCAAAGCCCTCGCTTCTGTCTGATCTTCCTTTTTGTTGCTTTTCCTTCAGTAAACTACAAAGAGCATGGTCAAGCTGAAGAGCAGAAGGAGGACATCAAGGTTGTTGAAGGGCTTCTTTTTTAATCATTTGGGGCCTGAACTTGGAGGAGTCTGGGGAGAAGAGTGGAGATAAAAGCGGCTGAAGTCTGAGGGCTGTATAGAAGTGGATAAGATGGAGTCCAGGAGGACATATCAAGGAGGCAGCCAGAGATGTGGAGGGTGATAGGACTTTGGAGGAGGGATGGATCCACTCCCCTCGCGGCTAAGAGCAATCAGAGATGGTAGGAAAAGAGACAAGCCACAGCCTATCTGTCATATTCTCTTCATCAGTGCCTCTTTCATCTTTGTCAAGATTATCTCTCTTTAAAAAGACACAGATAATGCCAATGTGGGCCGCTATAGAAACAAGATAAGCGGAGATTTACCATCACTCTGAATCTTAATGTGACCCCTAATGTGACGTGCTTGCTGCCCTGAAAAGAAAGTAATACTATTAATTTAAACCCGATGATAAATCAAATCTAATGATACCGTAGCTGTTCATGTTTTGACTTATTATTTCTAACATGTTTAATTAACCTCCACAGCCTGTGCAGAATAGCCAAGGTAATATCCTTGGCAGAGGGAAGGCATTTTCATGAGGATGTTAATGTGTCTGGCTGGCGATCATAGATGGGGCGGGGGCGGTTTTTGAGTCTCTCCAAGAGGTAGAGTGTGAGCCCCACTCGGCTGGCAAATGTACACATTATGACATAGAGCAGCAGATGGTCAAGCTGACCTTAGTGAGCGCTTCCAAAAACTAAAGCTGTGTTTCCCAAACAAAGGGCGTTATGGGATGCCACATTTTGACAGTACCCAAGCCAGACAGGATTATTTGCCACAGAAATAATCATCCAGCACCACCGTGATGCAGTAAAAAGACTAAAGGATGGTTGTAACAACATAATAACATAAATATTAGCAGGTAAAATAAATATAAAATTGAAGGAGGAGCTGGGCACACAATAACTGAACAGCATAAACCTTCCTTTACATCATTTTTATGTAATTTGTACAGGAAAGAACCTCAGACATTGACAACACTGTAGTTCTGCAAACAAGCATCCTAGTGCACTTCAGACCCAGTAAGACCCTCAGAGACTAACAAGAGCTGGTTCATCATCAGGACAAAACACCTGCATGCAAACTGATGAATGCTGTGTACGATGTGCAGTGCGCTGAGGAGTGCTCAGACTTCACGTAGGAGAGAAGAAACAACCAATCCACAGGTGCATGAGACCGGTGTTGGGTAAGTTACTTTAAAAAAGTAATTAATTACTAATTACTAAGTCAATATTGTATTTAAAATACTTATCTAATTACTATGTCAGAAAAGTAACCTAATTACTAAATAAGTAATTTAACTAAATACTTCTTAAAATCCCCATAAACCTTGAGTGGACAAACAATAGAAATTAAACTCTTTAAATAATAAATACATTTTTTTTTAAAGACGTAGACTCTACAGTACGCAGCGGTAGCATCTCTTCCACAATGTAGCCTGCATTCCTTTTTTTAAGCTCACCTTCAGACGCTTTCTGTGCTGCTGAAGTAAAATCAAGTTTTGCTGCTTAGCAGGAGTTGCCGCGGTGTTATCCATGGATGATGAACAAGAATCACTCAGAAGTGTTCGTCTATGCTCTCGTGTCAGGCGCTTCAGTAGATTACTCGTGCTATTAACAGCGGC
The DNA here is from genome assembly GCF_057381845.1 of Rhamphochromis longiceps. Classification (NCBI taxonomy): domain Eukaryota; kingdom Metazoa; phylum Chordata; class Actinopteri; order Cichliformes; family Cichlidae; genus Rhamphochromis; species Rhamphochromis longiceps. The sequence goes on from NC_140572.1 coordinate 32,287,317, forward strand.
CAATAGTTTTTTCTCCCCAGGAGCTTACATATTACTGTAATATTCTTGTCTGCTTGTTTCTGAAAAGTGAAGAGTATGTCCATTTCATTTCCACTCGCTTCAGCCGAGTCCGACATCTTCCACTTTAGAATACGACTATGCAGAAAACTGGCGCGAAATGACGTGCAGCTGCACTACAGCGATGTTAAAGCGGCAGGGTTTACTTCTACGTTTAGAAGATAAATTATTGAAATTAAATAATGATATTCAGCGAGTTTAATTATTTTACAACGTAACGCAAGTACATTGTAAGTAACTGTAATTAAAATACCTAAAAATGAACAGTAATTAGTTACTCTACTTTTTCAGTGGAAAAGTAATTTAATTACAGTAACGCGTTACTTAGTAACGCATTACACCCAACACTGCATGAGACAGGAGGAGAGTCACATCTTTAGGGCAGGACTCAACTGTGCATCGGCGCCTAATGGAAAAGGGACACTCCATTAAGACTGAAGACAGATAGTTTGAGAGAGAAGGTCAGCTATGCCCACCATCACTGAACAGAAGTCCTGAGACCGTTCACCTTCAAAGTAAAAGCTGTATTGTACTGACTGAAAAAAGAAGACAAGTGGACCTCTTTAGGAATGTGAAGACTTTTCACCTCTCATCCAAGAGGCTTCTTCAGTCCTAAAGAAAAAAGTCCCAAGCAATCACCATGAAGTCTTCTGTGCAGCACCATGCAACCTCTAGTGAATGCCAGTAACAAGATGCATGCAACCATGGGGGAAACTACCTGCTCACCTGGTAGTTGCCAGTTGCCAGAGGGTTTTTAACTGGTCTCTAGATCTGTATTAATGAGGCCCCACACAGTCAGCATTTTTGCCAGCATTCCCTCCTGACTTCATATAAACCAGAGTTTATTGAAATAGTAGGCCTTTCTCAGTCTTAATGGCTTAAGTGTTAAAAAAAACAAAACACTTTTTTTTTCTTCAACACCGTGTGTGTGTGTGTGTGTGTGTCTGTGTGTTAAAATGCACACACATTCACTTTGAAATGATGGCTTCCCCTCTCTGAGTCTGGTTATGATTCTGCTATTGGCTTCTTCCTGCTGAGACAGGAGTTATTCCTTCCCCTTGCTTTGTTGCTTTCATTCTGTCTTATGAGCTTAATCTCTTCATATTTTTCTTATATTATAGTTTTGTTTACCTTTGTATAATTAGCTCAGGTTAGGCTGTGAGGACCACCCCTTTCATGTAAATTGTCATGGCGGGGAACGCTGGTGTGTTTATGAAACAGACCCAAAAGCAGACATGGAAGAAATGAACTGGTATTTAAACAAAAGGTGAGCCTTCATTGACACAAAAAACAGAAAAACAAGGCGAGGCAAAACGAGGACGAAACTAAACTGAAACCTTAAAAGAACATGAAACTGAACAGGAACATGCAACAACGTAACTATGAAACAGTCCAAACATGAACAGTAGGAAACGAAAACTCTGTGACTTGACATGACCTCACATGAAAACAAGCAGACGATCTGAAAAAGAAAAGAAGGAGACAGAGGACTTAAATACACAGAACGGTAAAGAGGGAAGTGGAAACACCTGGAGACACAGCTGACACAAATGATCGTGATGCCACAGGAGGAAGTAAAACAAAACACACTGAACATGGAAACACTAGACTCTTCAAAATAAAACAGGAAACATGGAGAGACGTAGGCATGACTCACCAGCTTCACAAGATGGACACGACACACAAACACATGACAGACAGGACAGGAAACATGACACATAACTAAGGAGACATAAATGCAACAAAAACCAGAATAAAACTCAACTAAATCGTAACTAATAATAACACAAGAACTAATTATCACAAACTTAACATAAGAAGCTCAAAAATACAAAATAAACTCAAAACGCTCGGTCCCAGCCCCTGACGTGAATGCTCTTGTATCTCGATTGATAAACCCTGATGTTATCAAGTTCATAACTTCTCTTTGTTTGAATGGATTGTTGACGTTACGGTAAGGGAAGTGAGATAAGATAAGATGGGAAAACGTCCTGAGGATGTTTGCTCCTCCAATTTCTCTTTTTTTTACTTACACATCTAAAGTGTCCCATAACATTAAGTCACCTTTGAAACCTTGAAGAATTTATTAAACTCTCAGTGACCTAAAAAGTAGCTGTATTAGCGGGGGAACCCAGTAAAGAGGCAACCACTCTTACTGATGGGCGTCTTTTGTGGTACATCAGGATGACTTCTTCAAACCCTAAAATCAGACTGAAGGTGGGGAGGCTTTTATCTCTATGGTGTTATCACTGCTCTGGACAGGAAGGGCATGATGAGTATGGCGTTAATAACACCTCTGGAAAGTTTTCTTTCCATCAAAAGGGAAACTTACCAGACTCGATTTCACAATCCTTCTAACAGAAGTTTACATAAAATATTTAATTCACTTTAACACAACCTTGAATACAGTCAGGAAGACACAGACACACCTGAAGGAGAAAATAGCTTCTCTTTCACTCTATTAGAAGCACAATTATTGGAGGTGTTATGATTGAATCAAATGTTGTGGGTAGTGATCACATGCTTTCTGTTTTGATGTGTGGTTCCTTCCATATTGGTGTGTGGGTATGTGTGTTTTTTGAATCTCCCCCTGGCTTGGCATGTGGGTGTGTTTGGGTAATGGCTGGTGAAACAAGCTGAACTGCTGATTGGCTGATTCAAACAAGCTCCTGAAGTCCAGATTGGATGATTGACAGACAGCAGTCTTTTAAGCTCCAGCTGAAAGTCATCTACTGCTTCCTTTATCTCTTCTACACCCAACAAAGAGCCAGCCGGTTGTTTGTAGTTCTGTGAATTTGTGTGAGGAATCCTCAGTGATGGTTTCTTTTGTAAAATGTGAAAGTTTTGTAATGTAGTTATCTGATGTTTAAGAGCATTGCTTTATTTTGCAAATAGTTGCTGTAGAATCATTGTAAATTCTCATTCACTGTAAATGTTCAGCACTGCAGTAATTTAGTAGAGTGAGAAGCCTCTTTGTTGAAAGCTTTTCCTGTGTTTGGATGGGAGCTTAGGTTAGAGAATTGTCTTTTGTTTGCTTTTATTTTCTGATAGGGAACATTTTTTTTCCTTTTGTTTTGACACCTCTTTCACACCCGTCCGAAGAAAATAAACTGCTGTTTATCACCTTAGTTACCGTGTTGCTGGCCTTTCTTGGGAGCCATTGGAGTCACCTAGATGTTTAGGCCCGGTTATACGTAGGCCGGGTCGTAACAGAGGATAGAACGCCATGTTTTTTTTTCACATTACAGGTCAGTGTCTTTGAGGTCAACAAACAAACATACTTCTGAAAAGTAATCATAGAACTGAAAGAAGTTTTTGATCTCCAGCATTTTCAAGACATCACCCAAACATTTCAGATTGTATTAAAGAAGCATATAGAGAATAAAACAGGACCAAGAATAGACCCTGGGGAACACCGTATGAGAGTGAGGCCTAAAGTAAGGACAGTTCTCAGTCTACAATGGAAAAGGATAGGGACTGGAGGACATCCATTGGCTGCAGGTCTTAGACCTCAGCCAGTGAGATGAAAGGCCAAGTAGAAAGAGGAGGAACCCCAAACCGGCAAGGTTACCTATTAAATTGCCTCTTGTTTTTAGGTGTTAAGCATAAGGTAGGTCAGAACATAACCTGGCCCTGACCAATTCTGTTAGAAAATAGGTAAATGTTGTTGCACTTGAGTCTAATCTGCTGAAAAGTCTGTTTTGCACTGGTGGAACTGCAGCTACTAGAACATAGACACCCAGAATAACTGTTCAATCAAAATGAATTCAATGAATTCGCTCTGTGCGCCAAATCATTAGATTAATGATTTTCTGCAGCATTAATCTCAGTCTTATTTGCATAAGGTTTTATTGTTTTATTTTCTCATCATGGTTACGCGATAACGTCTCTGATCGAAGTAGGCGGTACTCACAGGGATCATTTTGTGTGCAAGAGTAGTCACATGAGTTGTGAAACGCACATTTTTATGTGAGCGTGCACAGACGCTTAGAAACAGAAAGCACGGCTTAGAAACAGAGATTTTTCCTCTTTCCAGTAGTGGGAGATGACATATTTTAAGCATCTTCTCTGGTTGTAATAGTGGCTGAAGGGAGACAAAAACTACAACAGCAAACAGGAAGCTCTTCTCAGCCAGGCCAAGGAAGATGGCCCCGCCCGAGACTTTTGGACCAAGACAGTGCTTTTAGGCTGGCTAGTGTAGCTGAAGGCTGAATGACCATACAGACCTAATAGGATGAAGTCCATTGGTTTTCCCTTCTATTTACAGATTGTTTGGCCCATTTCAGCCATACGTTTGTGAGTGGGCCCTAAACAGTGCACTAGAAGTTAGTATTGTGTGTATTTTTTCTGTAATAAGTAATAAGTCCAGTTAATTGTGCAATCTGATTTAAACAGGAAGGCAATCCAATGTTGATGAACTCAATTATAGAAATGTTTAAATCCTAAGGTCTTAATTGTTCTCTAGAATTCAGTTTTCTTCAGATAAACAGCCTTTAAATGTATTTTATGCTTTGGCCAGACATCACATTTATTTTTCCTACAAATGTGTATTTAAGTTTCTGTGGGCCTTTTATAGTGTTACCCTGTCTCCTCATTATGTGTTTTTATGTATCTGAATTAAAACTTTTGCTCAGTCTTTCCTTTGTTTTATTGTGTTTGAGGCAAAGAAGTCTTGTGACGAAGCAAAAGGAGATGTTATTGTTTGAAAAATATCAAACCCTGCGTTTTCCCATTTCTTAGTGATAAGTAATCGAAAATATCAAATGACATTACAAATTATAAAATACAGTTACCAAAGAAAAAGTGTAAAAAAAGCAGTTTTCAGCAGGTCTTTTTTTTTTTTTTAACTTATTAATAATAAAAACTGTGACCCCTGTAAAGACTTAATCTGAGGTGTTTTCACCCTCACCACGATGTCTTTGCTTCTTTTGCATGCAGACATAGAGGTCTGTACTGCACTAATATATAATCTACTTCATTGATCTTACATTATGGTGTTAAGTGCCTCCTTTGAAATACGGCACATCATGGAAAAGCACTTACGAACAAGGTCATAACAGGTTGAATGTTAATTAGCAACATTTTTCAGCAGTAAAGAGTTCTGACAATCAACGTGTTCATACTGCTAACAAAGCTCCAATTACGCCGAATTATCTGTCCAAACTGCGTCATTATCTTCAGATTTTATGAGTCTCTATTCATGGCCACTCATGGCAATCTATTCAGAATCACAGCATCAACAGTATACGTGCTGATGAGCTGAAATTACTGACCAGCACTTGGATCTTCTGAGGTTTGGGTGTTTGATGTGTCCTCTGGTTTCTGGCACCCAGACATTTGCAGCAAGTCCTTCAAATCCTGCTCAAAAGTGAAAATGCACAGTTTGAACTTCATAACTGGGTCTCACAAACCAGACAAACCAAACCAGTGGGCAAAGACAGGAAGACTGTTGGCAAGCAAAAGAAGCAAGATTGACATTTTATAATTTCATAACCTAAAAAAGAGGGTAATCAATAATAATCACAGCCACAGCCATCTATATAGCCTGAAAATACATTTAGAAACTAATAATTTGCAACAGTAAATGCATTTTGTCTTGTTTCTAATGAACACAATGGATATACTGTACATCTGTTTCCTTAGTGATCACTCACAACACATTTTCATCTCAATGTTACAACTAATACGAACAAGGTTATCGTGAGACACAGTTAAAAAACAACAACGAGGCCTTCTCCTTCTGTAACCTCTGGCACACAAGGCTGTTTTAAAAAATTTGCTATCTGGGAGAGAAAAAAAACTCACATTCAGTCAATAACAGCTTCTCAAATGTAAGGCCAACTAAGAAATTTCCTTGTTCCCATATATCTTGGCCACAATAACATGTGCAGCAAAAAAGAAGAACCAGTTTTACTTCGACTTTGCAAAAATGTAGAGAGTAAATACCACAATAAATGAAAAAAAAAAAAGGTTGCAAAAAGACTTCTGGTGATGTAGAAGTCTATGAGAAAATGAAACATGAAAATGCTGGAGATTTCATAACTGGACCACCAGAAGCCACTGGGTGAAGACATCCTAACTAACTACACCTTTCTACTGTCTACAGTAGAAACATATCTGCTTATGAATATGCAGAGTCTGTATGAAGCTTAGCTTTCTGGTGTTCATCTGTAGTCAAATAGAACTACACTCTGAAAATAACATAATCTACTGTAATTTTAAACAGGTGCATCAGCTTTGGGTTGCGCTCTCTATCAGGGCTTTTCACATTTTTCTGCACATCACAGAACGAGCTGAAATATCACACCTGCCTTCATATCTCAGCAAAACCCCTACGCCATCTAACCTGTGCAATGATGAGCTCTTCTTCTGCGTGCGGGGTCAGAGGAAGGAACATCAGACAGCCCATACAAGAGTGTCAATCCATTCTATGGGAAATACGTTTTTTAGGTGCACGCATTGTACCCATTATAGTCTCGATTAAACCTTAACTGTAACTCGTTTATTTCTTCTCTAAATACAATTTTATCCTTGTAATCCTTTGCCAGCATTTCTGCTTCAGAAAAAATAAAATGCCTGAAGAAAAATTGTCTAAAGCAGATGTAGAAATTGTTCTGTGGATGAGATCTGGCTGCTCAATTTTCACTTTTCCCGCAGTGACTCCCAGGTGGTTTTATTGAATTTTGTGAGCGTGGATTGGAAACGGTGCTCCAGGTTGCTGCACTTGAAACTGAAGGTGGTTTGGTTGCATATTAAACTCAATTGGCTCCTCGGAGGATAAATTAAAATTTACTGTCCTCTTTTTTTCTTCTTTGTGCTGAAATTTTCTGTTTATCTTGTTTTGTAGTTGGATTTTTCCACCGTTTGAACTTTCTGTGCTCTTTCTGATTTATTATTTCTTGCTGCATGCAACAGACGGTGTGTTTGTATAGTGCTGGATGCCAGATTGCAGGTGCAGTTTCCACTGTATGCCTTTATTTCTAGGTTTATTTTTAGATGCAAGCCTACAGTGCAGTTTATCCTACATATATTGTACTTTTTTAATCAGCTCAAAGCCTCATGCACCAACTCACGTGCCCTGATTAGATGCTAAAACTGTAAGCGTTTAATGAAAGTCTGCATTGTCATGATTATTAGCTGCCAGTTAAAGTTTGATGATGAGTTAAAGTTCACACAATAAGTAGTTTTAAAAGAAAATCTCATTGGCATGCCCTATCTTCATAACAGCACACAAATTTTTCCCCGATTCAGAAGATCAGAAGATTTTTGTCTCTAAAAGGTTACTATGCGGACAAATGAAACGCGGCCGTGCCGGGCAAAAGCATGTTGTTGCTCCTGTGTTGCATCCAGCAGATCAAAGGCAACAAAAGCCTTTGAGCCAGGTGACAGGTGTGGTAAATAACCCTGTCTGTGACCCAGAGGAATCCTTTGAGGGTGCTGTGTACAGTTAATAAGGTATGAGGCGAGCTGCAGTGGTGCTGTCAGGGCAGCAGGAAGGGCGCTGTCAGAACTGGTATTTGGGGATGGCTTTTAAAGCCTGTGTGTCTCTCAGACTGTCTGGGGTGCTGATACAAGTACCACTGGTTCAAAGGCTTGTATTGTGACCAGAGATCTGCAGGTCTGATGAATAATCTTCTCCGAGGAGCCGTCTGGAGGGGCTGGGAGTGGCTGATATGTGCTTGTAAAAAATAACAGCGTGAGTATGTCGTGCAGCTCAACCCCTGTGTCGCTCAGAGAAACAGGAGTTTTGTTTCGTGCTAACAAATCGTTTGATTGATTCGGTAATCAAAAGAAAAATAATCCTGCTGGTCGATTAAGCTTTTATTTCAAGTGCCAATTACACTCATTTATAAGGACTCTTTACTGTTTTGTATTATTGTGACATTAATTACTTTAGTGTTGAGACATTCATTAAAAATAAAAAGCAAGACTGACATTTTATAGTTTCATAGATTAAAACTGATCAGTTATTTTTAAAATAAGAGGGTAATCAGTAATAATCACATTCACAGCCATCTATATAGCCTGAAATTACATTTAGAAACTACTAATTTGCAACAGCAAATGCATTTTGTCTTGTTTCTAATCAACATAATGGATATAGTGTACATTTATTACATCAATCACAGCACATTTTCCTCTAAATGTCCGTTTATTACAACTAATACAAAGTTCTAAAAGGTTATAGCAAGTCACAAAGCACTGTAAAAGAATAAGACCAGGACCTTCTCCTTCTGTAACCTCTGGCACACAAGGCTGCTTTTAAAATTTATTATCTGGGGGAGAAAAAAAAACTCACATTCAGTCAATAACAGCTTCACAAATGTAAGGCCAACTAATAAGTTTCCTTGTTGCCATATCTCCAGGCCACAGTAAGATTTACTGCTAAAAAGAAGAGCCAGTTTTACTTCAGCTTTTTCTAAAATGTAGAGAATAAATATCCTAACAATGACCAGCCACTAAAAAACAAGCATTAAAATAAAAATTAAAAAAGAACCAGTACAAGAACAGAAAATCGTATATAAAAAATAAATCAGTGAAACTGGAATCACTGAGATTTCAAAAAACACTGAGGAGCCTGACTGACATGTATTTATAGTCTAATAAACCACAGTGGAAACTAATCAGAAAAGCAGGTGACAAAAAATATTAGCAAAATAAAACAAAATTGAGACACAGGAAGGACACACTGACAAAAAAGTTTTTCTTGAACTCGACAGAAAATGTCATGATGACAAGAAAAGAAAAGAATGCACATAAATTAGACTCCTTCACACTGGCGGGAGATGCCACGTTAAAACGACACTGTCCTGAGGATGGACTACAAAATATGCAGCTTACGTTGTTTTATTGAGTTCAAATAAACGAGACCCACTGGTGAAAAATGTCAATGTAAAAATTGGAGGGTTTTTTTTCACCTAGTGTAAATGTAACGATAATCCTACAGGCTGACAATGCAGAAATGGACAAAACTAACACAAACTGATCTGGAGTGAATCTTAGCCACACTTTGACATCTTTTGAAAAATCTCACCCTGGAAGGTGTGAAAAAGCTATTTCTTACCAAACCCCACATGTAACTGTGGGCAAAGCTTAATATATCATCATTATATATATTGGATATTATATTATTATTATGGGAGAAATGTTTCATCTCTCATCCAAGTGACTTCTTCAGTCTCAGCTGACTGCAGGTTTCCCCAACCTTATAAACAGTACCTTTGTACAATGACTGAAACTAACACAGTTGAAGAGAATCAACTTTTTGGGATTTACTTACCTGGATGATTGAGCATGCATTAAGATATATTATTATTATACAATTATTGTTTAAGGTAATTGTAAGTACTTTGTCTCTTTGTACTCACTTTCTGTGCTGTCTATATTGCAGAACATGATAGTGTTTGCAGGGTAATAGCATTGGAAGAAAAACTTAAAAAACAGGCCAGTAGCACTAAAACTTAAAAAACGTACGTTAAAATGTTCTTTCTGTGGAGTGGCTTGTGATTCACTTTTATAGATTTTTTAAACAGAGAAGCCTTTGACAATACACACTTAGACGTTGGTGGTCAATATGAACGTCAAACAAATTTCTGTGAAAACCATTGTGGACTGTTTAAGTTGTTATTAATTATTAATTATTATTTTTATTAATTTTGTCAGTTTTGGTTCTATGAGAAAAAAATACTAACCACAATCTTTTTGTTAAGCCTGTTCCAAAAACTCAGAACAATACCAAGTCTGAGAAAACTCAATTGAAGCACAAAAAATGCCACCTCAATTTTTTTCATAGTAACTCAGTGTCCTCTTTATTTAATGCACCTCACTCGCCTGCCAGTTAAAAACTGTATTAAAGCAGTTTTTGATTTTCAGTGTCAAAGTCCTGTGTCCTAGAAGATGCTGTGAAGAGATATTCCCCCGTAACTGAATTTGGCAAACCCATTTGAAAATGGAAATCTACTTTGTAGGAGACAGACCTGCACAGGTTATTTATGCAGTTCCTCATTCAGAACGTTTCTATCCCAATAATTTTACCTTCTCTGAAAAAAACCTCCTAAATTCATGGATTGCTGCGGCGCAGTCAAGCCTTTTGCTTATCTGTACAAAAAGTCATTCAAGTTTCAGCTGAGCGTGATTGAGAAATAGCATTAGCTCCGAGCCTTTGTCACAATCAGATAACTTTTAACATTGAGAGCTGAATGCATTTTATCTGATTGCTGATGCAATTTGTGGAGGCTCATAGAAACTTTGTTGGACACGATGCATTAGCTGGACCATTGTGTGCAAAGGAGAGCAGACGGGGTAACTTCTGAGCGAGCTGATTTCATGTTAGATAAGCAGTGATGTGGATGGAGGCAATGTCTAAAGAAATGTGGCTGTAAGAGAGGTGGGCTGTCAAACAGAGAGAGGCTGTTATTGGCTACCTAAATGTTTTTGGACTACACTTCATAGAAACTCAAGAATGTAACTATTGCTAACTTAAGAGGGGCGAGCTATACTAACTCGTTTGGGGAGGATGAACTGAATTTCGCATTCTAAAGTAAATGAGGACTATTTAATTTTAATGCTCCATAATACAGTTTAGCTAATGTTATAATAAATAGACTCAAAGTTAATGGCCCAGAAATGTAAAAATACCTCCACACAAAATTGTAATTTTCTGGACAAGGCTGGACAAGATTTACTATATTGATAGTTTATTTAGTGTATTAAAAGTTTAGCTTATCTGAAGCCAGGAGAGAAAGCTGGCAAAAAGGCAAAATGTGTGAGATAAAAGAAGAATCAATATCACAGCTCCATGACTGAAACACCAGAGAATCTGATGGGTTATAATTGAGTATTTTATTAAATGAATGTTTAGATGCAGCCCCAGTGGTGTTTAGTGGTCTGAGAGAAAGTAAGAATCAAAAACAGAATTTAAATGTAGGCTCAGACTACAGATGAATTTGATATCAGGTCAGCAGCTGCTCTGTTTTAGGTCATAACAGGTCTAGAATAATAAAATTGTCTAATGATTTAAGTTGTGTCTAAGAATTTTCATTTATCCCTGATTCTCCTCAGGGAAAGAGAAAGATTTTAGATGCTCTTAAAAAAACAAAAAACCTAGATCCTCCTGATATCAATGCAGAAAAGTCTGAAGGACGTCTATTTCCAGACTCTGTTGGTCAGTAGGTGGTGATTTCCTACCTGTAAGCTGGAACATGGCAAAACATCCCAGTTAGAAATGATCCACCATCATAGTACAGAAAACCCAATGTTAATCCTCAAGTTACCTGGATAGTCTCAAATCCTGCTTCACAGTACAAGGCCCAGGTGTCAGAAGAACTGAACCTTGCCAGGGACCACTCTCTTCAAGGATGAAGAGGAAAAACAGGGTTTTTAGCCTCATGACTACACAGTAGCCGTTAAACTGGGGCTGTCACACTGCTAAATTAACCTTTTGATAGGAAATGAGTACAGTCCCCAGAGTCTTTGTGCTCACCATTGCAGGAATATTCTTGAAAAATCAAGTGCAAATGAAAGATGTATACACAACTATATTAGGTTTTATATTGGAACAAAGTACCAAAAACTTAATTTTAGTATGTTAAGTTCAAGGAGAGAATAGGAAACAAAAAGTGGGATAGTCCAAAAGGTGAATAAAATAAACAGGAAGCACCGAGAGGCAAAGTGTACAGCAAAGAGACAAGTGGTAAAGGAAAAGGCACTGAAGAAGGAGAAAAGGACTTGTATTGATTGAAAAATTGCTGGAAAGGATGTGCAGCAATTTAGGGTGATTAAGGAGAGAGATAGATCAATGACTGAAAAGTGTGTTGAGAAAATAGAAGGAGTACTTTAAGGAGCTGAGAATTTAAGAAATTGATAGAGAGGGAATGATAGTTGGAGGATTAATAAGGAGGAAGAAAGCAGCTATGATGAAGCTGAAAGGTGGAAAGGCATTTGGTCCAGATGACATATCTGTGGAGGTATGGAGATGTCTGGGACATAGGGCAGTGGACTTTTTAACAGATTGTTTAAGGTTTAGGGTGTCAAAACAGGCCATTTGGTACTGTATGAGGAAGTTAAGTCTGTATGTGGAAGTATGGACTTGTATGAGAGTAGGGAACAGGTGGAAAACAACCTGGAGAGGTGGAGGCATGCTCTGGAGAGAAAAAGAATGAAAGTCAGTGGAAGTTAGAATATGTGTGAATGATAAGAGACAGGTGGAAAAGTCAAGATGCAACGAGTAGAGTAGCGTAGTTTGAATACCTGGTGTCAAAGAGCAAAAGCCACGGACAGTGCAGAAGAGAGGTGAAGAGGAGGTTGAAGGCAGGGTGGAGTGGGTGGAGACGCCTTTTATGGGAGATCTGTGACAGAAGGATAGCATCGAGAGTAAAAGACAAAGAGCTGCTGTGATCTATGGTTTGGAAAGCTTAGCCTGGATGAGACCTGGTTAAGTGGTTTGGATACAAAGTTAGAGAGGGAAGGCTTGGACACGTGCAGAGAAGAATGATAAATATGGAGGCAGGAGGAAATGAGGAAGAGCACAGAGAAGATTCATGGATGTAGTGAAGGAGGACACGCAGAGGGTTGTTGCGACAGGAGGAGGATGTGAAGGATCGAAAGATGATTTGCTGTGATGATGCCTAAATGGGACCGGTGGAAAAACGAAGAAGTACTCCAAGTTCAAAAACATGTATAAATAAAATTAAATGCACAAATTTAAATGCAATAAACCCTTGATTTGCTTTTACAGTGCATCATTACCCAACAATGATTCTTGGCCTTTGAGAGCGAGCGCCATGTGAGCTTACTGATAGAAAGAGGAAATGTGCACACAGCTGGGCGTCTCCAGTGTAAGAGTTAAGTGTTACCTGCTATGACTCATGTCTTGAAAGCCATGGGAAATTGAACACAGTTCACCCACCTTGTTCCATCCAAACAGGTCAGGCTAGACTGCCCTTTCCCCCTTCAGGTTTAATCTCAACTTTCTTCCATGTGTATCACCTCGTGCGGTAGATGAGAACACACAGCACCACAAGAGCTGAACAAAAATGAGTAGTGCTCAGATAAGGAGATTGCTCGTGTTTTGAAGGATTACTTTTTGCTGGAGCTGATGTAATTTCAATGCCAGGACTTCAGGGTAATCTTAGAAAGGTGCTCAAGTACATTTGAAGGACTTTTGTAACTTTTCCCATTATATGTGCACTTTGAATCATAATAAATAATATAATACGTGTAGAGACAATTTTGCATACATACGTAACATATTCAACACTATTTTTCAACAGAAGTAATCCACCGAATGTTGCTGGTTTTTCATTTTTTATCATATTATTATTAAGTTATCATACTGGAGGTTTTATAATTCCTCATTTCATTTTTTTAAATTTAGCTTTCAATCTTGTATTAGTCCAGTCTAGTTTCAAGTTATTTCCAGACAGTTTGATTTATTTGGTTTGGGTTTTAATGTTAAAAAAAGTTCAGGTTCATTAAATTGCTTTAGTTTAGTGTTACTTTTAGTTTTTCTGTATTACCTTAATCTATATGTATTTGTCAGAGGAAAGACTTAAGAAGTTCAGAACAGTACGACAAAAGAAACATTTGATTCAAAGATATGTAAATATTATGCATCCAATAAAAATTTGTTGGGAACCTCAATCCCTAAATATAAATTTGAGGGATTTTTTTTGTTGACTGAACTTAAATGACAAAAAAGGAACATGGCATATCATGTAGTGCATGAGTGCAAGCATTTATAAACCTGTCAACTGTAAATCATTGGTATCTTTCACTCTCATTGGTAGTCACTTCAATCCAAAACGCTGAAAAAAGTTGAACTTCACGCCGCCATCTGTCTGCTGATATTTCGCCCATCATCGCTTGACGTTTCTGAATGTCTCTGACTCACTGTGGGTCTCCGGTTGCCTCATCGCTGCTGGTCAGCTAGTTGTTTGGTTCCTGTGTGGACGCCCCTTTACTGGAATATAATCACTGGAGATTTTTTGGACCAGTTCATAAGTAACATTTATAAAATCTACCAGTCCTACGATTTTTCTCCAAGTTTCCTTTTTGTTCTCTCTTTAAAAGAAAGCTGAATTGTGCATCTGCAGTTACTCACATAAAGCAACAAGAAGGTCACCTGCCATTTATATAATTGTTATAATTGTTGGTGGCATCATGAGAATCTCAGCTGTGAAATATTTGTAATTTACTGTGCAGCGTAAAAACCTCACCTTTCAGTTTGTACCAGGTGCGATAGATGTATGCTTCCATGAACAGATATCCAAATGTGATTATTTATCTTTCACCACAAAAACTGTGAAGCCAAAACTTGGCGTAGCGGTTATGGACATGAAACTTTGGATGTGGATTTAATCACTTCCTTCAGCACCGATCTTGGCAGAGGATTCCCGCTCCAAGTGCTGATTTGTGTTTTGATCCAACTTCATAAATCTTAATTTGAACAAAGACTTGGGACGGGTTTTCTATGAGTGAAGAAGAACAGTAGTTTTGTCCAATTTCACAGTTTTAGTGGTTGTGAGCAGAGCGGCTCACAGTTAGCAATCGTGTTATTGCTGTCAAGAGACAGCAGAGAACAAATATGTTTTAATAGATACCTCGACTCAAAGGATGAAGAAGCGGACTCCTTCTGTTCAGAGTGAAACAAAAAATATTTAATAAATGCATGGAAAGGGCAAATCTGATTCTTTCTTCTAATAACAATGAGTGAAGAATTGATTTCCCTGCAGACGCAGTTTCATAGTCACTGATCCTCAGTGACCTCAGTAATCTTGTTAAAGCTGCATGTAATTTTTTTCCAAAACTTTAACACACACACACACACACGCGCACACACACACGCACAGAGACAAAGAGTCTTCCTCTCTCTTCCAATTTTCTCCTGGTCAGATGATCTGTCAGCTAAATGTGAATGAACTGCTTTGGGCTGAGGGGGTGGATTGAATCCCGTCACAAGGGACAGTGCAGCAGGTTTGAGAAGAAGAGGCAATCAATTGTGGCATCTTGCCAGAGATATGGGCTGTTTATTCAGACTGAGGGGAAATAAGATGGGTCTCGAGATAAGCTAGAGGAGACATAAAAAAGCTCAGAGGTAATCAGATTTTCCCCAAATTTCCATACATGGGATCTTTTCTTAAAGGGAAAAACGCTTTAATTTGTAACTAGACAGCACAAGTCTAACCTGGAAATGTATAATACTACTATACATTAAAAATCATCCTATACGTTATAACAAATGGAGGAACACACTTAGGAACATGGGTATTAATGAGTTTCAGCTGCTTTGGTGTTAATGAATTTAACAACAGGTGCACTAAAGGGGCAACAATGAGACAACCTCGCCAAGGAGTTGCTGTACAGGTGGAGGCCACTGAAATTGTTCTCACTAGTTTTGCAATTCAGTGTCACTGATGCTAACATGAGGCGACACCTGGACCATACATAGTCTGTACAGGTCATACTCTTCCAGGATAGCACAGTCAGAAGGTTTGCTGTGTCTCTCAGCACAGTCTCAAGAGCACCGAGGAGGTTCCAGGATACAGTCAGTTATTCAAGGAGAGCTGGACGGGGCCGTAGATCCTTAAACCATCAGCAGGACCAGTATCATCTCTTTTGTGCAAACAGAAACAGAGCGATCACTGCCAGAGGTAGAAAATGACCTCCAGCAGGCCACTGGTGTGAATGTGTCTGACCAAAGAATCAGAAACAGACTTTAGGTGGGTGGCCTGAAGGCACGGCGTCCTCTGGTGGGCCCTGTGCTCACTGCCCACTGCCCCTACGCTGGTGCAGTCTGTCCTGGGTTCCTCCTGCTGCGCAACAATGCCCAGTCTATATACAATATGTCTATATCCTCTTTAACAGGTGAGAAAATTTTAGTGAAACTTTGAAGAAACATCATCAAAAATACAGTAATTATTACCATATATATGTTTAAAAAAAGATTTATTATAAATCAAAATTCTTTGGATTTTCTCATTTATCATCCTTCTTTTGAAGCAATTTATGTTCTCTATCTTTTCTTCATGTGTAGCATAACTTAAAAGTCTCCAAAATTTAATTTAAGTCCTCATCAAATAAGGAACGAAGAATTAGAAAAGGCGCCACGGGCAGTATATAATAAAGGAATTTGATTATCCAGGTAAGTTTCATTGAGATTAAATCACTTTTTATCTAAATGGTTTCAACGTAACATGATCACTTTTTAAAAAGTGACTTTTCCAAGTCAGCATGTAATGGCCGAGCTTACCTCATTTAGAAAATCCGTCTGTCCGTTTGTCCATCTAGGTTTCCAGAGAACCTATCTGAGGACAGCTGCCCACTAACCGACCTACGAGCATGTCTTCGTCCTGTGGGTGGAAACCCAAAAACCATTACAAATTATTGAAACTCTCTTCTTCTGGATCTGTAGGAGGGCCAGTCCAAGATAAATAAAGATTATGTCAAAGGATAGAAAGGTGGTAGAATCCAGAAATAAAAATATGCAGCATATTTGAACCTGACTGAGCAAATTCCTGTATTAGAAATTCCTACACAAAGATCTAATGAACTTTAAACAAAACAGTCACATTACACCGAAATTCCTCAGCACCAGTGCACATGGACATTTTTAATAAAAAAAACATAATTACATTTATAGGAATATGTTTCTGCACCCACAAGTGATTTCTGCTTTCATACCATGTTGGCTTGCCAATGTTCCCTCACAAATGGCAGCAGGAGTCTGGCAGTGATTTCTCAGAGACAAGCACAAACAAAAATGTCCAGCAGGGTTTTGGTTCGTGTTCAGTGAGGCCAGCTCCTGATCAACCTCAGGGTTCCCTCCAGCCCGCAGCAGGTCATGGCATTCTGTAATGTTTACTTGGAATCGGAGCATCTTGTTTGCTTTACTGTTAATTTGGAGTCACAGATATTTATGCTCTTGCCTGCCTTTATGATAACACAGCTCCTGTTAAGGCAGACCTGGGGGGGGGGACAAAACAATGCTTGGACACTGCTAGCACAGGGCACCCACACAAACGCAAAGCAGGAGATGAAGCATCACTGAATATGTTTCCAAACCAACTTCATTCTAAGCCAAAGACTAGAAAATATGGTGAAGCATATCTACCCTTTGGCTTCACCTGCACAAGTGCCAAGGTAGGTCTTCCCTGCAGAATTGGTTTTCCCTGCATCGGGAGCAGCGCTGGGCTTTTCAATTCATGGACAAACAGTATCCCACATTCTTGATTTTTAGTTCACAAACACTTCTCATAATGACTAACTACTCCTGACATTTTGGAGATTTTAGCTCTTTATACAGTTACAGTGGGATACAAATAATATCAGGCTGATCCTGCCACGATTTGTTCCCCCTGTCCACATCACGGACAAACAGTATCCCACAGCTGTTTATGTTTTTAAACCCATTTTGCACAGAGAGGCATTTTTTGAAAAATGTATTTATAGCAATGTTGAATATTATTACACAGGAAAAAAACAACTACATGTAAAATAATTACACCGTGACACCTCTGCCTTTCTAAATGTCTGACAGACGCCAAGTGGTCAGACTGGGCAGCATCACCTCATCCCCCATCACACTGAACACTGGTGCTCCACAGGGGTGTGTACTGAGCCCTCTCCTGTACTCACTCTACACCTACGACTGCACAGCCACTAACAGCTCCAACATCATTGTGAAGTTTGCGGACGACACTACAGTGGTGGGTCTTATCACCAACAGTGATGAGACAGCTTACAGGGAGGAGGTCAGCGCCCTGACCCACTGGTGTCAAGACAACCATCTCACCCTCAACGTCGCAAAGACAAAGGAGTTGATAGTGGACTTCCGGAGGTGCAGAGAAGTACACACCCCCATCACCATCAACGGCGCTGCTGTGGAGAGAGTGAGCAGCTTCCGGTTCCTTGGAGTACATCTGGCTGAGGATCTTACGTGGTCAGTACACACAAACAAAACAGTGAAGAAGGCGCAGCAGCGCCTCTTCTTTCTCAGGAGACTGAAAAGATTCGGCATGAGCCCCCGCATCCTCAGGACCTTCTATCACTGTGCCATTGAGAGCATCCTCACTGGATGCATCACCACCTGGTATGGCAACAGCACCGCCTACAACTGCAAAGCTCTCCAGCGAGTAGTGCGGTGCTCTGAACGGATAATTGGAGGTGAGCTTCCCTCTCTCCAAGACATCTACAGGAAGCGGTGCCTGAGGAAAGCGGGGAGGATCATCAAGGACTCCAGTCACCCCAGCCATAAACTGTTCAGACTGCTTCCATCAGGAAGGAGGTTCTGCAGCATCCGGTCCTGTACCAGCAGACTGAGAGACAGCTTTTTCCATCAGGCCATCAGACTGCTGAACACGTCATAGACACCTCAGCTTCACTACTGGAACTTTAACATTATGCACTCCACACTGTACAGTAATGCCACTGTTTTGCACATGTCTCACTCTGTATATTTTATTTTATTTATTTTATATATTTTATTTATTGTTTACTCTATTTAATTTGTAAAATATGTGTACACACACACACACACGTAGAAAAATATTTAGTATACACATCCAGAAATGCATACTATTATATATTGTACATATATTTATTAGTTTCAGATGTAGCCATTCTTGTATTTTGCTTGTTTACATTATTGTATTTTGCACAACTCTGTTGCTTGTGAAGCTCGCACACAAGAATTTCACTCACATGTGCTGTACCAATGTACCTGCACATGTGATGTGACAATAAAAGTGATTTGATTTGATTTGATTTGATTAAATGGAGGGACAGTAACTGCGTGTAAAACCTGAAGATAGAGACAAAATACTTTTAATCTGACTTTCTGCCATTCTGCAATTCATCTCATGTAAACAATAACGTGGCGCACAGCGTGACCTGAAAAAAGGCACATACCTTTGACGTTGTGTGACGAACTCTGTAGTCCTCGTCCACACATAAAAAGGAGTTTTAAAAATCTCGTTTTCGGTGATTCGAAACGCCGTTTACGTGTGAACGAAACAGCTGCGTTTTCAAAAATAGGTGTGGACGAAGCGTAAAAGAGTTTATAGTTTATTTCCTTACTACCTGTAATTTATCGCCGATTACTTGTATTTGCTTAATTGTTTACTAAATGTTTGAGGTGTGAGTGTGTGTGTGTGTGTGTGTGTGCGTGTGTGGGGGGGGGGGGGGGGGACATTTTTCTTGTAAGACAAAGGGGGACCCAGCAAGAAAAAGTTCGGGAACCACTGTGTTAAGGTAAGACCTCATATATGATTCTGTAAGACTGCATTTAGATATTCTTTTAATAATACAGTATACTAATATAAATTTTATGAATCTCCTTGACGGTTCACTAAATGTAACAAAAAGTCATCATGGGTAAAATTACTGGGATTTATGATGAAATTGTTGCACTACCCTTCAATTACACACAGCCTAAAAGATTCAAGTTAAAATCTTCACTTTTTATATTTCAGACACACATTAGGTATATACAAAAATCACTGGGGGGCAACCAAATGGGTTAATATTCATAGTGGTGCTGCAGAGTTGGAGAATGATGCAACTAAAGACAGCAGGAGTCAATAAAAGTACATATGCAAATATGCCAAGCTTGCAGTTAGTCTGTTATTGCTTGTGTGAAACGGTTATTGCTGTGAAAATGACGCTTTTGCTCATTTCTCTGTATTATCTTGGCATTTTGTAACTTGCTTGGAAAATCAAATGGGAGCAACAGAAACATCACAGCAGCAATAAAACCATAATTTATTACAGGAGGGCCAATAGGGGAGAAAGTGATGACACAGTGTGTTTAAAGCTATGCTCACATATTGTGGGGATTATGGAAAAATAAGTTTAGAGCTTTATTTTCTACTCCTCTCTTCAGTAGCTAATTGAAATATACTGCTCGGGCTTCTTTTAACCTAAAGTGTTAATACTGAACTGTTCTTCCTTTCATCCTTTTCTGTTTATGTTTCTGAAACATTAGACACCGCTGTCCAACTCTTCAAAGATGTAGCCTAATGCAAACTGCCTCAAAACGAAGCGAGAACTAGTACCAGACAATAATAATTGTTTGGCCCAAATGTGCCCATATGTGCACTATTTGGCCCTGACTGACAGTGTCAGCATAGGGTAAAAGTGGCTGGCTCATTTTAGCAACAGGCCAACCTTATATGAGCTGTATGTCTGGTGTGTTAAGGCCACATCTGGCCCATGTGAGCCAAACGTCCTAAAATACGTCCGGAATAGGACATATTGTGTCTGCAAGCTAAGGTGTCATAGTTTTCAAAGGAAAGTAGCTAATGTCTACTTGAAGTGTCTCTGTAATGCCTTATATTCCAGATATAATCCAAAACTATAAGCCGAATTAAACCTGAACACTTTGAATGACAACTTAGATTCAGTTCATAATCTATTTTTGCACAGTGCCCCCTGTGGCCACATGTGGTAATTATGTGCTTCCTTCAAAGTTACAATAAGCTGAATTAGATGTCAGAAAGCACCACAGCCAAGCACCTAATAATAAACACTGTAAACCTAAATTAAAAAAGTTATAAAAACAATCAAACAACCAATAAAATGACTTCAGGTGCAGTTTTTGTAAACTGAAAAATCAGCTGTAGAAACCATTTTTGTTTCAGGTTCTTTTAAAAAATCGCTGTCTCAGACCCAGAAACACATTCAGACAAAAGCTGCTCATCCCAAGGACAAAACACCTAAACACCTAAACACAAGAGGAACAACAAAGCTTTGTGCTGCACAAAGCAGAAAGGAGTTCTCAGACCTTCACAACCAGTGACAGATGATTAGAGAGAGGCGTAAAGGAGGTCATTTATGCCCACCTGTTAGAACCATCATTGAACAGAGGTGGCAGCCTATGGCGCCAACTATCAGCCACCTGTAATGGGGCAGTTATGCTTGCAGTTCTTTCCTTGGTGAACAGCGCCAGATAAAATTGAAGTCACATCCGCTGGTGCAAGCAGTTGCTTTCTTTCAGCCAGATGTGCCAGTTAAAGAAACGTGTGTATGATCATGTTGGTTTTTACCGCTTTTATATATGTTATTAATCAGTACAGAACCTCAGATTCAGCGATGTAATGCAACCGTTTAAAAAATGAAACTTTCTGAGAAATAAAAAACACTCGGGGGTTTCTTTACTTCTGGTTTTGACTTCTTCTTCTTCACCACCAGCACTGAAGTGGAGTTTTTGTCTGAGTCATTTAGGAAATCACTGTAATGGGTACCAATGCCCTAATTAACAGTACGGGTAATATGAAGCTGCGGTGATATCAACGCCGACATGTGAAGCAACTATTGTGGCGGGTAAAATGGTGTCTTACCAGGTGATTCAACTCCCACTCACACATTGGTTGAAATGATGCCAGTGACCCATGGTGTCATGCGTACCATCCCTCATGTGACCATAATCAGTCAGGAGCACCTCACTAAACCTCTAGTCCTCCTCCAAGGTGATACACTCCCACTAGAGTTTAAACACTGGGACTTCCCTTTAGGCTCTGAACACCTGAAGACCACTTTATGCATTTGTTAAGCCCCAAAGGTTTCCCCTCCTCCCCCCTGCACGTGACACGCCTGTGCATCCTCGACTTTAACTCCTCGAACAGCCTGCTGTAACTCCTCTGTGCTCCAGAAACATTTAAGAAATTGAGTCATCCTTCATCATAGAGTACTGAGATTGATTTCCAGGTCACAGGCAGGAAGATGAGGATGCCCAAAATAGAGAAATAACAAAAACAAGCATTTAGGACGTGGGTAATACAGAAGTGCCATTCTAACTGTGCAAGTCAGTGCAGCTTAAAAATGACTTTGATCTGTGATCACAAATTAAAATAGTTGCATCATATTGGTTTGAAAGTTACGTGTGCTTTAATCTCACTACTTCTTTTAGACATTATAGAGAACAGACACTTGGTAACACGTAAACCCTGCAGAATGTGTTGAAATTTTAAAGTAAAATTAATAAATTAATGCCCTAATTTAGTGCTCGACAGTGAGGAGAAGGCTTTGAAATAGGATTAAGATCCTCTTAATGAGAAAGAAAAACTGCACACATTATTACTGAACTTTAAGTGCATAAATTAAACATGAACAGTGTCTCATGACCTCGGTATCTTTAATCCTGTGGATGGAGCAACTGGTGGGAAATCTGAGCTGGTTTTATAGTGTTTGGGATTTATTAGTTTCATAAACAAAACCAGCCGGGCGCTACTGTATAACCCAGTTTTCACTCTTTTTAAGTTTATGCAGAAACTGTTTTTGCAGCCTTCTTGCAGCAATTAGACACAGAGTAAATATCTTGTTTGCATTCACCGGCTTGGATTTAATGCTCGAGGATCATCATCATCATCAGTGGAGAAACCACATCGAGGCTGGAAAATAATAACACCGACCACCAAGAACAACCACAGCAGAAAAGAATAACTGTGCTCCATTAACCCAGAGCACTGCTTCTCTTATGTGTGCCTCTGGATGCCTTATCAGTGCAAGAGCTCAGCAGTGTCTGCACACTGCTCTACATCACAGCTCGTCATCTGCCGCATTCTTTTTCTCATGCAGCAATGAAAAAGTACCACGGTTAAAGTACCCTGAACAAAGGCAAGTGAACACAGTGGAGGTCTGTTCTTTAAGAATGAGCTACAAAGCTGCAGCCTCTTCCATTTGATGTGATTATGTGTGTCCACGTCTCATTACAAGGATGCTGCTTATTTTTAGGAACACACCAGAGCACAGTGATGCTGCCTCTAATCACAACAGCTGAACCTCCACGAAGATGATATATTTGAATATTTCCATTAAGCTTAAGAAAGAACTGTATGAATGTAAAAAGCTGTGCTGCTTCATTACTGTATATCGTAAATTTAAAGTAAGTAGCTGATCCAATCGTCTGCTTAGATTGGGTTCATTTTGAGTTTCCCAGTTCTGATTGTTTTATTGTGAATTTAAATAAAATATAAGAAATGCCGTTGGCCTTGAGTTAGAATTCTTCCTCACTGCTTTTCCTCCACATGCTGCTTCCCCCGTCTTCTCTGCTACTCCTACAGTTCTTCCTATTTCTGTAGGTTTCATAAATTTCTACTGTCTGTCCTAAGCATCATTTTATTAAATTTGCATTCCTTTTATTGATATTTATTATTTATAACAGTCTGTTGGTTTTAGTAACACTATTAATAGATATCTGTTTCATTTATGTCTTCTCTTTCTCTCCTTTTTCAGTCACTACCATCGCTAAGCTAACCGTTGCATTACTTTCACGTTACTCTGTTTTTTCTGTTTTCTTTTTTAAAACTCCTGGATCACCTGTTGAGAGAAAAAGAAGAAAAAACAAGCAAAAAAAGAGAGCAACATAATAAACACAACACCATCGCATTAATCTAGCTGTAAACAGTGTAAACAGCAGTAATTACTAAATATTGAATGTTGTGGTGCAGCACGCAGGACTGACAGCGCACAATGTGCTTTGAATTAGCAGCCAAGAAAGGTGTAGTTTATGTCTATGGACAGTGAACACCCGTGTGCACACCTGTGTGGATCAGCGCGCTTGTATTCAAAAGGTTTCCCCACGTAACGGTCTGCTAGAGGGTGTTGGGAGCCATGCCCTGGGGCATGAATCAAATCAAATCAAATCAAATCAAATCAAATCACTTTTATTGTCACATCACATGTGCAGGTACATTGGTACAGCACATGTGAGTGAAATTCTTGTGTGCGAGCTTCACAAGCAACAGAGTTGTGCAAAATACAATAATGTAAACAAGCAAAATACAAGAATGGCTACATCTGAAACTAATAAATATATGTACAATATATAATAGTATATGCATTTCTGGATGTGTATACTAAATATTTTTCTACGTGTGTGTGTGTGTGTGTGTACACATATTTTACAAATTAAATAGAGTAAACAATAAATAAAATATATAAAAATATACAGAGTTGAGACTCTGTATGTGCAAAACAGTGGCATTACTGTACAGTATGGAGTGCATAATGTTAAAGTTCCAGTAGTGAAGCTGAGGTGTCTATGACGTGTTCAGCAGTCTGATGGCCTGATGGAAAAAGCTGTCTGTCAGTCTGCTGGTACGGGACCGGATGCTGCAGAACCTCCTTCCTGATGGAAGCAGTCTGAACAGTTTATGGCTGGGGTGACTGGAGTCCTTGATGATCCTCCCCACTTTCCTCAGGCACCGCTTCCTGTAGATGTCTTGGAGGGAGGGAAGCTCACCTCCAATTATCCGTTCAGAGCACCGCACTACTGGCTGGAGAGCTTTGCAGTTGTAGGCGGTGCTGTTGCCATACCAGGTGGTGATGCATCCAGTGAGGATGCTCTCAATGGCACAGTGATAGAAGGTCCTGAGGATGCGGGGGCTCATGCCGAATCTTTTCAGTCTCCTGAGAAAGAAGAGGCGCTGCTGCGCCTTCTTCACTGTTTTGTTTGTGTGTACTGACCACGTAAGATCCTCAGCCAGATGTACACCAAGGAACCGGAAGCTGCTCACTCTCTCCACAGCAGCGCCGTTGATGGTGATGGGGGTGTGTACTTCTCTGCACCTCCGGAAGTCCACTATCAACTCCTTTGTCTTTGCGACGTTGAGGGTGAGATGGTTGTCTTGACACCAGTGGGTCAGGGCGCTGACCTCCTCCCTGTAAGCCGTCTCATCACCATTGGTGATAAGACCCACCACTGTAGTGTCGTCCGCAAACTTCACAATGATGTTGGAGCTGTTAGTGGCTGTGCAGTCGTAGGTGTAGAGTGAGTACAGGAGAGGGCTCAGTACACACCCCTGTGGAGCACCAGTGTTCAGTGTGATGGGGGATGAGGTGATGCTGCCCAGTCTGACCACTTGGCGTCTGTCAGACAGGAAGCTAAGGATCCAGCTGCAGAGGGAGCTGCTCAGTCCTAGATCCTGCAGTTTCCTGTCCAGCTTCGAGGGAACGATGGTATTGAATGCTGAGCTGTAATCTACAAACAGCATTCTCACATACGTGTCTCTCTTCTCCAGGTGTGACAGGGCAGTATGTAGTGTCAGGGCTATGGCATCATCAGTGGACCTGTTGTGGCGGTATGCGAACTGTAGAGGGTCCAGTGAGTCGGGTAGTGCAGAGCAGATGAAGTCCCTGACCAGCTTCTCGAAGCATTTGCTTATGATGGGGGTCAGGGCTACAGGTCGCCAGTCGTTCAGTGAGGAGATGGTGGAGGATTTGGGTACAGGGACGACGGTGGCCATTTTGATGATCACACTGATGTCATCCGCGGTGCGCACACTGTCCGGTCTCATGGTGTTCGCTGTGTCGAATCTAGCGTAGAATACGTTTAGATCCTCACACAGAGAGGCCGTGGTCTGCGGTGTGCTTTCCCTCTAAAGTCTGCGATCGTGTTTAGTCCCTGCCACATACTCCGAGGGTTGTCAAACTGTTGCTCCACCCTGTCCCTGTACTCACGTTTGGCTGCTTTGATTGTCTTCCGGAGTTGGTAATGTGCGTGTTTGTAGTCCGATGTGTTCGCGGAGGTGCTTGAAGCAGGCACGGAGGAGATCCAGACCCCAGACATCCAGAGGTCCCAGAGTGCGAGAGCCCAAGGAGGATCACCGGAGGGGCATCTGTGCCACCCTCCCGGAAAGACCTGAGGAGAGCCCCAGACGAGGGGTCATCCAGCAGCCACAGACCATTTCTATTTTTTCTGCATAATCCATCATATAAAATTGAATGAAATGAAAAAGTCTCTTTTTAAAAATATTTTTAATTAGTTTTAACTTTAACTTTATGCAAATTGTATGAAGCAAAAATTAGCTTATATGTAACAGTGTTTGACTTGAAGAAATGTGTTTGACATTTAAACCCATTTTCTGCATATTCCAGCATATAAAATAAAATATTCTTTGTGTTTACAGTAAGTAAAATCAAAGATTCAGCTGCATTAACTGTCGCTCTCAAGTCTATTTTCACCTGTTTAGCAGAAGTGGGGCCGTCAGAAGTTTGCCCGGTGCTGCAGCAGTCCTGTCAGTGGGGATCTGGGGGTTTCTCTGTGAATTTCACATTCCTGTGGCAGCGTGCTAGGTCCTTGCTCAGATTTGAAGTTTAATTTTTCACTATAGAAAGAAGTTTTCTTCCCACGGAGCGTGTACAGCGGACACTGAGTTTGATTCTGTAAAGAGTAACAAAAACATTAAAGTAATGTCAGTACCTTCAAGCGTTAAACGCTGCATTATTGTACTCTCTCCCGCACTCCATATGATCCATTGTTTATCTACACATGCCTGTTGCTGACACGGACGTCGCACACTCGTAGGTCATTGTCACACAGTAATGCAACATGCTTACAGGAAAGTAACAGTAATCTAGTTACTTTTCTTTGCAATAGTAATCCCTTACTTTACTTGTTACTTGAAAAAACTAATCGGATTACAGTTCTGGTCATCATCCTGGTTCGTTGACTTTGTCTTTTAGATTTTGTGGACTTTCTAGTTCTGTTTATTTTAATATTATCTGTAGGATTTTTTCCTCTTGGTGTATTTATTCCCGAGTCCTTAGTTCCGGGTTACAGTTTTGTTTATACTTCCTTCATGTATTTTCTTTAGTGAATTTAGTCTCTGGTTCTTAGTTTTTCTCTCAGTGTTTGTTGTTCCATCTTCTTGTGTTAATTCCCCTATCTCTATTTATGTCTGCCTTTACCCATTTAGTCATCATGTTGCACTTCTGGCTTTTTGTCCTTCCTCTGATTTAGCTGCTTCTTGTTGTCTCCACTTCCCCTGATTGCCTTTGTGTGTGCGTTTTTACAGTGCTGTCTTTCACTTAGTCATTGTCAGAGTGTCTGACTTTCCTCCTAGTTTGGTCCCTGCTGCATTTTTTTTTATTTTACTTTTTTCATGGACGTAAAAGATAATACAGGTGTGCTTTTTGTTTACTCCATCTGCCTCCACATGTGTGCATTTGGGTTGTCAACATTAACACTCCACACAACAACAGTGGCTAATTATACACCACAAAGTCACACACTGATTATAGAAGACTACTGTGATGCTTCTGTTTGGGTTTAAAAAAGAAGTCATGGAGGCAAGATTGTAAAGGTAGTTTTTTAAATTAATATTTAAGCAGTTAAGGTCTGGGTCATCTGGGTCTCTCATTCTTTTCTTTTTTAGCCATCCAGGTGTAAATATGCTGCTGTGGTTGCGATCAATGTCCTGTAGCTGTTAGGTAGATGGCCTCACATTTGACTCTAGAATACTTTAGTAAACAGAAGAGTTCATTGTCGACTCAATGACTTCAAGGACACACTCAGGTCCAGTGGCTTCAAAACAAGCCCAAATCATCAGCTCTCCACTGACAGCTGATTTGAGCTGTTTATGCTGTGTTTGGTTACAAAGTGTATACGATAAAGGTCTAATCATCTCTTAGTTTACTCAGATTGCACAGAGTGTATATTTGTTAATAATTTGAATCATTTTGGATAAGGATAAGTGTAAGATAATGGGGAATTTCAGTTTTTACTTTATAATTTGTTTAGCGTAAGATTTACAGTTAAATTGTATTTTTTCTTGCCTTATTTAATTTTTACGTACTGTTCCTTTAACATACGGTAACTGTGCACGGGGGGAGCGTTCGCGACGGGCAGTGTGGAGCTACGGGGGCTTTAACTAGCTGTGGAGAAAAACCGTTTCTTAGCGTGTTTGCAGTGTACTGGAACATTCAAATGGATCACTGTATTTCAAAACTGTGGAAATAAATGTTTGCCTGTGTGTTTTTCGACTACAAGCGGACTTTGTGGATTATGTTCAACTGCACTAAGACACGCGTACGGCCCGACTACCAGCTAGTGCTTCCGCGGTGATACAAAGGATTCAAGCTGAATGTCAACACCTTCCTGAGGCATAGAAATTTGAAAAATAACTTAAAATAATGTCCAGAAAAGACTGCTTCAAAATGTTTATAGTTTAGATTAATATAAATATTCAAGCTAAGAAAAAACATGCTAAAAATAACTGATATGCATGCAGTGATTAAAATGTGATTAAACATGTTATAAAAAAAATCCTAGAAGTTTTGGAATAATGATGGTCATTGTAAACAAAATGACATAACACTAACAGTTATCATCGGGGTAATTTGCTGCTAACCATATGGAGTTATGTGAGAAGGACAATACAAGCAGCGGTTTCGATTCTTTTTTACACAACACCATCAGAGAGCTGTATCATCGAGTCCTCCAACCTGAACAACCTTACTGGTCACTTATCTGTATATTTAAGAATTTAAAGCAGCATGAGCTGCTTCTGTGGTTTTGGAATTACATCACTCCATTTCTAAAGAGTGCTGCCTCAGTGAAGAAATGTATAGAAATAGAAGGAGAACTAGAAGAGCTCTTGGAGAGCTCACGGTCCTCCAAGGCCAAATGCCCATGGATCTGCAAAAAAATTTAATAGATTCTTCCTTTCACCATGCTGCCCTTCTCTACTGTGTTACATGAATTTTGTTGGTAGTTCTTGTGTACCCTTCCTGACGGACATCATCACAGAGTCAGCCTGAAACTCAATAAATCTACAGAAGAACTCTGGCAGGTTCTCCAAGAAGGTTGAGTCATCCTGCAGAGTGCCCTGAAAACCCATCTGTAAGCATACCAGAGAGAAGCAGTGAATTTTGAAAGCCAGGGGGTGTTCACTCAAAGTTTTCATCTGTCCAGCACTCTACGTGAAGTTGAATGATAAATAAAAGGTGTTCACATCGTTGCTGCAAACATTCACCTCACTTTGGGGGGACATCAGATTATTACATGCAATAAGTAGACGACCCCAACCTCCAAACCCGTACTTTTTCCTGTCATAGCCTGAAGGACACACACTACTGCATCGGTCTTTATACTGGAACGCTATGAGGGACAGAATCATCCGATATAGACAGATGCTTGTAACAATATTAAAAGTAATAAAAATGTGATGTTTACAGACTCACCGTGATTGGGCTCCAATCAATATGCCATCAAAGGAGCTGCAGTCATTCTGCAGCAAAAATCTTTCTGAGAAAGCTTCTGAATGAATCAAAATAACATACGCTGAGCAGTAATGGGTCACAGTAATCTCGAGTCACACAAAAGGGGGCTGTCTGAGGAGCTGTAGGAGCAGCAGGAGAGTGGAGAGTGGGCAGCATCATATAGAGGAAACGCAGTGGGGAGGAGTTCTACCTTAAGGCCAGCAGTGTGTTTTATTCCCCTTTTTCTTTTTTCTTGTTTATGAATTCACAAAGAAAACCTAACCAAAAAGAAACATGCTGAGCAGTGCAGCAGATTCATCTTCTGCAACTCAACAACTGTACTGTATGACAACAGAGGGGGGCACACCTTACTAAATGAGGGTTACCGGCTAATGGAAAAATAATGTATTAGCCGGTACCTGTTTCATAGTTTATAGTGTTGCATTTTCCTTACAGTGATAAAAACATGCGCGCACGTGAGTGTGTGTGTGGGCGTGTGTTTGTCATTTTTACTGTCTTGACTTTTTTTGCATTTGTCATTAAAGCTTTATCTTTTGTTTATTTGGCCTTCCTCCACATCTTCACCTGTCTCTCATAGCCTATTTTACTTGTTTCACTAAAGCTGAATTTAAAAAAAAAAAAGCTCCAGCAAGAAAAGATCATGGTTTGGAATAAAACCGGGGACTTGTTGACCCAACAGTCCCCTCCGGCAGCCTCTTTGTGCAGATTATGGAGACTGTATAGCTCTAGATTTATCACTCAACTATGATTACCTCCAATCAGGTCCCTTAAATGGTGCCACCTCATGAAGTCATCTATGGTGTCTAGGTGTGTCCTGCCATCTCTCCTGCCTTGGGTGCCATCTTGATTATACAGCTGACTCCACTCAGCAATTAACCCAGAGACTAAGGCCAGAGAGAGCTGTAGTGCCAGTGAAAGTTTGTGATGCAGATCGTGATCTGTGTGTGTTGCTGTTTACGCTCTGCTCTGTGGAGAGGAGGGTGTTTGTGGTGATTTAACCTTTTAACTTACTTTTCTGTTTAATGACCAACTTTTGGGTTTTGTTACATTTTCTTTCTTTTCAAGGTGATGGCGTTTGTCCCTTAACCTGACTGAAATGCTGTGGTTGGACTTAAGGAGAGCTGTGCATAAACAAATGCCAACAAAAGTCAATAAGCTAACTTGACACTGTAAATAAGATTGGCCAAAATTGCTCCACAATAATGTGAGCGACTGAGAAAGTCTTGCTGATGATCAGCACAGCTGTTTTTATTTCATACTGAAAATTACACAGAAATCTGTGATCTATGATGCTGAGGAACCCGAGCACACGGCATCATATGCAAATCAAAAGTTGCTCATCACTTGGACAGCACGCACGGTGCATGCATACGTCACATTCATGAAAAAATATGCAAATGCATAAAACATGAATAACCTGAGAAGTGCTTATTACAGTATGACAAGAGCAAATGCTTCATGAAGAAATTCACAGCCCGATGGAAGACACAGACATGAAATATGAAATTTGTGGGTGGAGGTGGACACAAAAAAATGAACCAGATCAGTAGAGTGGGAAGCACAAAAATAAAGCTTCTTCTAAAAACCGGAACAGAAAACCAGATTTGGACAATCAAATAAATTCTTTATTCATGTTCAAGCAATGCATTACGCTGATATCAAGCCGAATTTTTATGAAGCCTTCAGAGTGGCTGTGGCAGTCTTTTTGAAGTTGAACTGTGAAAACTTAAATATAGCTCTTGTGTGCACACACACACACACTGGAAGAAGTAGTGATTCTCAAAATGATCTCTGAGCTGCTATAGACAAAGCCCTGATTTTAAAGGCTATTTTTAAGATTTAGAAGCTGGTGGAAAAGAGCTATCGAGGCCCTTTGAAGAGTATCTGCAATCCACTGTCACCTGGCAAAGAGAGCAATTAATTCTGTATCACAGAGGTTCCAATAATATGCAGTATTTTAGCACTCAAAGAGTCGGGAAGTCTAGAGTACGTACTGTACGGCGTTTTATCTTTTCGTACTGCCACATTTACATAAAAATGAAACCACAGTTTTGTTTTATTAGACACTTTGCGTGGACAGGAAAGATAAGCAGAGACTTTGAACTGTACGCAGTAAAGATCAGGAGTTAAATTAGAACATTTCTCCTGCACAGACCCTGCAGCTGAGGCAGCCCGATACTATTCAGAAAATTTAAAGTTTGAACTGGAAATTCAGAACAAATATAAAAGTGATTTGTTTCCTCTGATAAGTAAGGTTTTGTGCCAACAACCTCTAATGAGGGCCAAATGTGCATTATGTACATCATCTCCTCCAATTAGCTACAAAATGGCAAATAGATGAGAAATCAACTTTGTGGCTTGAATGCCAAAAAGTATGAAGAGTAAAAGAGAAGTGAATATATTGGAAATTCATAGATTCATTATGAACCTAAAGCACAATGAACCACCTTCATTTATTGCACATTTGTGACTCCACCTGAGCATGAAAAGTACCTGTACAAACTACATTCAGCTCAGTAAGAATGGTAATTATGTTGAATATGAATCTGTAAGACTGAAGTAGTTTTACTTTGCAAGCTATTTGTGAAGAACTTTTAATTATGCCTGGATTCTCGCCTGAATGGTTGCTTTTACTGCAAATGAAGGAAAGTGAACACTTCTAGTACACATGTGAATGAGTGTATGATGTGACAGAGCCACAGCACCACTGCTGTCACTTGTTTTAAATGTTATCATCCCTTTAAATGGCTATTGTTGGTATTATAGATATTACTACGTTGCCAGACATCCTACTACACCTACTAGTATGACAAAGGCTGTTGTCATATGCCAAAAGTAGGTGTCATGACATTTCACTTCTAGGCTTCAGGGTTGCTTTGGGATAAAATCTGACACTACTGTTTTTGGGTTTATTTTACATTTTGGTTGAATGATACCTGCAGGTTTCCATGCACTTCTTTTTTTCCCCACGATCACAATACATGGAAGTAAGATTTGGCTCTTAATAATAAACCACGAGTAAAAATATACGGGAGGCAATGGCTTACCTGTCCTGTTGCCAAAGAGCATATAAACTACTCACATGGGAAACTGATGAGCCACTTTCAAGAGTATTGAAGAAGGATTTATTTACTTGTTATAGTACAAAAAAAAAATCTATATCTATCTATCTATCTATCTATCTATCTATCTATCACCAATGTGAGGGAGTATTGCCTTAATTTCATTACCTAATTTCATGTCTTGCACTTGAAAATAATTCTAATAAGTTTCTTACACTCAGTTCGTCCACTGTCTGGCAGAATCTGTTTAGCTCGGCTCTCTTTAACTTCCTTCTGGTTGGCTGTCCCTCGTAAACAGAAGGTTTAATCAGCTGGTGGGTTGGACTTCTGTGCTCACAGCCAGAGCTGCATGCCTGAGGATAACTATATAAAGATAGCCCAGACTATACAAAGCCACACAAAGCCAAGAATAGGGAGCATATGGAGCAATCTGAAGCCTGAGCTTCACATACATTAAAATACCCTCATTGTCTGAAACTAAACAGCTGTCTCAGAACGATGGCCAAGCAACAAAATAACAACAGCAAGGCAAGGGTGGTAAGAAAAAAACAACAACCCCAAACTCCTTCACGCAGTGACATAAACAGTGACAAATACACAGCTCAACACAACGACCAGCTCCTCTCCCTCCGCTTCTGCACTCCTGGCGGTGATTGCTGAGTGGAGTCAGCTGTGCACAAATCACCAGCTCTACAGGAGAAAGGATGCTACCTGAGACTAGTGAGAAGGAGAAAGAAACACTATACACAAACACACACACACACACTACAACCCACAGTAGGCCTACCAGAGCAGTAACACACTGGCTCACATTTTAAACGCACAAGTGGGACACAAAGCATCTTTTCAAACTTTATTTAGTTGCGACATACTGCAGTAGCAGATTAAAGTATCCTCTGTGATCAGGGCAATATGCTAATACTGGCTCTGTGCTTATACAGTCTCAATCGACCCCTTGTCCTCTCTTACAATCATTCTCAGAGACCTACACAAAGCTCATCTTCAAGTGAGCATACAATGCTACAGAGCCCTTGAAAGTTTACTGCAATAATTATTTTAAGTATTTGTGTTCAGTATTGTCTGGTGTACAGTATCATGAATACGGCTCCCTCAGCTGTTGCTGCACAGGTCTGAACCACTGTTCCTGAGATGAAGACTGGCTTTGATTAGAACTGCAGCCTTGGAATTTCACGGATGTCACTGAGGCTTTAGCTTTGCTTGTTACGACTCTTGGCTGTGACGGATTTGTTTTCAATGCGAGTGAGACTGAATATAAGCAGTGAGGGCTGAGCAGTGTGTTAAAGCCGCTGTATCCCTGAACTCCTGTCGTGTGGAGGTAACATTGGTCATAGAAGCACTGCTGGTTCAAACATGACTACAGCTTATGAGCAGCAGCTGAACCAAGAATGAAACACATATTGGGTCCATATGGCAACCTCCAGGCCAGAGAAATGAGGCAGTGACACAAACTGCAGTTCTTCTAATGGCCACTTTTATGTCTGTATCTCTGTATTGCTTTTTAGTTGTTAGACTGACAAGCCAATCCAAATCACTCCTTCTGTTAGAGGTAAAGGTTTGTGTTGAACCTGTGGGAGCGTACACAGAAGCTATCGTCTGAAAAATATGCCATAAGGCATCGTGTTGCATATTGCATCAAAGTTTTATCATTGAGGTTGACTACTCATGGTCCTGACATTAATTTTGTTGTGATCGGCCAAAGGTAAATGAGAGTGTGTTCCTTGACTTTGCACTGTAAATAATTGTTACAGTGGTGAAAGTTATCTGATGTTATCTAGTGGCCTGCTAAATAGCGGAGCTTGCTGCGTTATTGGAGGTAATACCATGCTGCTTGTTTTAGCATTGGGATCCACATTTAAAGCATTCTAACGCTAAATCGTCATGATATAGTGTCTGGTATTGTAGTTCAACTGTTTTAATGTGTTTAGAAGTGAATATACTCTGTGAAATGAAAGAGGTTGCTGGCATGGATGGAGCCTGCTGTTTCTCACCTCTGATTGCCTTCACTTCTGAGTCAGCTCTGTACAGTGCGACCTATATGTTGTACATGAGATGAAAAAATCTGTCTGTGTGATTAAAAAAAATGCTACAAAACTAGCAACCTTTATAGCACTGGTGCTATAAGCTAACAAAGCTAACATTAGCTTATAGCTAATTGCTTAGCTGTGGCTGCCATTACCTGATTTTCTGACTACCCCTACTAACAAACTCATTGGACTTGTGAATACTAACTGAACTAAAGTGCACATGCTTTTTGTTTATTGCTCAGTTTGAGTGAAGCGGCCATAGGTTTCATGCTCAAAGCACCTGAACTTCAAAACAGGCCTGTAACAGATAAATATTGTTCAGGTTAACAAGGACAAGTAAATGTGTGTGTGTGTGTGTGTGTGTTTGCCCACTGGTACTACTGGTTTACGTTCACGAGAACTGTTTTTAGCTGTACCCTGCAAAAAAGAAAATATGTTACAACAACTAAATTGGACTATTCAGTTTGGTGGTCACTCTATATGCTTGTTAGAAATATTGAAAATAATTTACTTTTGAGGTTGATAAAGATAAAAATGAATTGTGGAAAAGCTGAAGGCTCCTTCGGGTCCCTCTCTGTCATTTGGACAGTTCGCCTTGCTACAAAGCCTCTGGAGGGGTGACACTGATTGAGGACAGGAGCTGCTGCTTGTTGAGCCGCTGACATGCTGCTTCAGCTGTTGTAGACAAGCTGTTGGTTCAGCACCAGGCTGTCAGAACTAACTAAGAAAAAGCAAAGCATTGCTTGAAAATGGTGTGCTGTTTCACGGACCGGTGAGACCATAAAATAAGATCCAGGAAAGTGTAACAGAGCCATGATTTGGAGGCTTTTCCAGCACAATGAAACACTGAGACAAAACTGCTGCTGTGAATAATCACATTACTCTGCTCAATAATGTAACAGAGTGTCTGGACACTTTGGCCTGTGTGTTAATGCATTACAGGATATTTTGGCAAAAGCTGAGCCAGATTTAACTTTTTTGCTGGAGTAGTGAATTTAGGCACTAAAGCAAGAGACTGAAAATGTAGTTAAACCATGAGAAGGTAGGATGCAGAAAACTCCACTAAAAGCAGGAACAGAGGGGCAGTCATGACATTTAAACAAATTCAAGAGGACATGACCGATAACAAAAACTGTGTATCAGAAATGAAGGTTGCCACTAAGTCTGAAAAGTCAATCCAATGGACTCTTTTTCAGCAGACATTTTAAACTTTTTACAGTAGGCGTATTAACAACGTCTCACTGCACTTAGAGGAGGTGCAGGCTGGTTCACTGTCACCAGTGTTGGGGAGTAACGGAATACATGTAACGCCGTTACGTATTTAAAATACAAAATATGAGTAACTGTATTCTGTTACAGTTACCATTTAAAAAGGTTGTATTCAGAATGCAGTTACTTTGCTGAAATAAAGGGATTACATGGCAGTATTTGACTTTTCATATGTTCGGCTATGTCCTCTCTATTTTTGGTTTCCACGCCCCAAACAAAACACGCATTAAGAGGCTCTAAAGGCTGTGTCTCAGTCTCGCAGCCCATGTCACTCCTACTTGCATAATGACGTGCAGAAATATTTTTAAAAATTATTCACAAAAATGATTTAATATGAAGGCAATAGGCAGAGTGTTACAGGTATAGCCCTAAAGAATGTAGCCTCATGGGCGGTGTAGTCCGTTCTGCAGGGAGAATGGACTGCCATACCCGTTATGTGTCTGTGAGCGAGACAGGGAGAAAGAGGCTAGTGGAAAAGTACGAGCTGTCACCGAGCAGAAACGGGAGCTGGAAGCATGTAAATATAATAATAACCACTGCAGCCAAAAAGAGTGCCTGACGAGCCCAGCTGTAAGTAAGCTATTAAGACTCGACTGTACACTTTTTTCGTGTTTTTCTCCGAAACAATAAGTTCCGTTGGAGCAGCCTTTCAACGCCTCTCTCTGTCTCTCGCTAGCAAAGTTGACCCAGACAACAAAGTAAAGCTAGTTTTCAGCTATGAGCCCGACACGAACCCGACGTATTAGCCAGTTGTCCCTGTTTTCTATACGCGTGGAACAGTTTTCTATACGAGATCGCTGCAAAAACTGCAGCCTTACCTAATGTCCACCCTAATGTTACTCATTTTATATTAAGATTTAAA
This sequence comes from Rhamphochromis longiceps, assembly GCF_057381845.1. Classification (NCBI taxonomy): domain Eukaryota; kingdom Metazoa; phylum Chordata; class Actinopteri; order Cichliformes; family Cichlidae; genus Rhamphochromis; species Rhamphochromis longiceps. Next base: position 32,323,610 of record NC_140572.1, read on the forward strand.
CATCTAATTGGTATGCGAGTAGCCTTCAGTAATAGTAATAAATCACACAGCAATAGTACATTCATGTATTTGTAAAAAAGCATGATAATATAATAGGTAATCCAAAGTATTCAGAATAAGTTACTGTCATTGAGTAACGTAACGGAATACGTTACAAAATACATTTTGGGGCATGTATTCTGTAATCTGTAGTGGAATACATTTTAAAAGTACCTTCCCAACATTGACTGTCACTGGGGCACTAAATGTAACTGAGCCATGATTAATATAACTGCACTTTCGCTATGAAAGGTCTGCTGTGAAAAAGGTTTAACAGGGGAAATGCCATAAACATGCATTCTTTCCAGTGGCCAGCAGGAGGGTACAAAAAGTCCCAAGTATAGAATACCTCTATTTGACATAGCTTAACTTTATAATGGGACAATTAAACATAAGTAGCCTATGGACAATCTGAACAGGTCTTTAAGGTGGCTGTAATTAAAACATCACCCAGCTTTTTTTTTTTGACTAATTAAAGGGCATCCTCTAATCTTCCTTTTATTTAAAAAAAAAACCTTGAAAGAAGTTACAAAACTGCTAACTGATCATCTTTAGAGGAATGGTTTAGTTTAAGAGTTACAGCCAGGTTTCAGAACTCAAAAACAAACAGCTTTAGCGAAGGTTACAAATGCTCTTCTTATGGGCTCTGACAGTGGATTCATCTCTGTGTTTATCCTGCTAGACTTCAGTGCAGCGTTCAAGACAGTTGACCATAATATCCTATTAGATTGATTAGAGCATGCTAAGTATTACAGGTACTTCCCTGCATAGGTTTGTGTTATATCTATCTAATAGACTCCAATTTGTTCACGTAAATGTAGAGTCCTCTTCACAAACTAAGGTTAACTATAGAATTCCACAGGGTACTGTGCTAGGACCAGTTCTGTTTGCATTATACATGCTTCCCTTAGGCAGTATTATCAGAAGGCATAGCATAAATTTTTATTCGTGTGCAGATGATACTCAACTTTATCTATCCATGCCGCCAGATGGCACGCACCAATTAGTTAAACTGCAGCAATGTCTTAAAGACAAAAAGACCTGGATGACCTCTAATCTTTGTCTAAATTCAGATAAAACCGAGGTTATAATACTTAGCCCTAAAAATCTTAGAAATATAGTATCTTGATGCATGCTCAATCGTCCCAAAAGGTTGATTCTGTTCATTTGGACGTAGCGTTTTCAATGGGAGAAACGTTTCGTTGCGCATCCAAGTGACTTCTTTAGTGTCAGCTGACTGCAGATTTCCCCAACCTCATAAACAGTACATTTTCACAATAACTGAAACCAGCCCACTGAATGAATAATGGGCTGAGAGGTCAGTTTCTCTATCATAAATATGCAAGTTCTCATGACCATTGATCTACAACGACTGATCAAAGCCCACTGATCAATGGCCATTAGTACTATTCACAGAGAGTTGGGAATGGCTGTAATCACAGCATTGTAAGCCGAAAGATGTACCCTCAGGCCCCCTCCTTGATTCAGAGATGGTCTTTCCCTTTTCACATAAATGGCCTACTTGACTCCCAGCTCAAACCAGTGTTCCTCCCTGTCCAGGATGTGTACATCCTCATCATTGAAAGAGTGTCCACCGGCCTGTAGGTGTAAATAGACTGCAGAGTCGTGGTCTGACGAGTTAGCTCTTCTGTGTTGTGCCATCCACTTCGCCAGAGCTTGTTTGGTTTCCCGATGTATAAATCCTGGCAATCCTCTTGGAACTTAACAGCGTACACTATGTTACTCTGTTTGTGTCGGGGAACCCAATCCTTGGGTTGGTGCAGCGTGCTTTGGTTTAAACGCCACAGAGACGTGGTGTTTATAAAAATGCGTTTCAGCTGTTCCGATACTCCTGACACATATGGGGTCACTAAGGGTTTTCGCTTAGGCAGCAGTTGTCCTTCTCTCCTGAATTGGCTGAAGCTTTCTTTACATGCCTTCCACATTTACTCAGGGCCTTCTTGACGTGATGTTCTTCTGCTTCCCTGGCTGCTGTGTCTTTGGGGATGGTGTTCGCTATATATTGTAGCGTCCTGATGACACCCAGTTTGTGCTCCAGTGGATGATGAGAGTCAGACCTTAAACACTGATCCGTATGCGTAGGTTGATGGTACACATCAGCTTTTAACACAGCCCATTGTTCATTCAGTGGGCTGGTTTCTGCTAGTGTGCAAGTGTACTGTTTATAAGGTTGGTGAAACCTGCAGTCAGCTGAGACTGAAGAAGTCACTTGGATGAGTGACGAAACGTTTCTCCCATTGAAGACGCTACGTCCAGATGAACAGAATCAACCTTTTGGGATCTTAACAGATGCTTTCTCAGAAAAGCATTACCTTGGCCTCCAGTAACACTCTGAGGATTGTTGGAGTCATTTTTCATGTCCTTCAATGTGTATATTAAACGAATATGTATGGCTGCTTTCTTCCATTTATGTGATATCTCTAAAATTAGAAATATCTTGTCACAGCCTGACCCTGGAAAACTAGTTCATGCATTTAGTTCATGCATTTACTTCTAGACTGGACTACTAGTTAAGACTAACGATCTTATCTCATTTCCAGAATTTAGGTTCTGAATTCCTCTGTGTTAGTTTCTTTCTACAAGGATGTGAGCACAGGACGCAAGAAAGAAACACAAGGAGAGAGGAGCCAGGGCAAAGAGCTCAAATTTAAAGTGATGTCTGATAAGAGGTTTGAAATAGTTTTATTATCAGTAATTTCGTTATAATTCAAATTTTAACATTCCACCTGTGTGCCACGTTTCTTTAATACACTGAAGGTAAAAGCACCTCCTGTACAATTCATGTAGCCTCCTCACTACACTCTCTTTCTGACTCTTTTTAGAAATTGATTTTGAGTGATTTCTGGGTCACAGGCAGGAAGACGGAGGTGACAAAGAGGGACAAATTAGTACAAACAGAAATGTTTCATGCAATCCGATAGGTTGTGCTTCATTAGAATTTCTTGTTCTAATGAGCAACAAGTAGACCTGTAAAAATGAATAATATGAACCTATATTGAATAAATTCTACTGGGATAAGCAATTAACTACCTGAACACAGATGGAACTAGATTAAACACGTCACACCAAAGAGGCAAGGAGTAAAACTTAGGAATGATTTAAAAAATAAACATCACAAATTCCAAAGCAGGACATTGGAATTTAATAACAAACATTAATTTCAATCAGTACTCTAGTTCCTGACATTAGTTATTAGGATTTTAGCTCATTTCTGATTGTTTTATGTACTTTAATTTGTAGGTTCATGAATTGTACTGCAATACTCTTGATCAAGATCACGAATTACCAAATTCACTTCACATAGCGTCTCACCACCCTGTTCGTTCAATATAAAAGAGTAGTCGTTGCCAAATCCATTTAAGTCCTCCAGTCTGTCACTAAGGATGTATTGAATCCTCTCTAGGTGGAGGGTATCAGTCAGTGTTGTTATCCAGGACTGAAAGGTTAGCCCATCCTTTTTCTTCCAATAGAGAAGAATAAGTGAACAGAGGAGGCCGTAGGACAGGAGGTGATGACAAAATATTGCCACCCAAAAGTTCTGAAATTTAGAAGAACAACAAGGTCGTTGGAAGGACAGGTGCTGCAAAGCACACATCACAGCATCAAAACACTTTGAACACTATTTATTTAATAAAATGCTTGATTTAGGAAGATGTGAAAAATAAGGTGATAAATAATGTCAAGAATTGTGGTAAAATGGCATTATATTTTTTGTCATTAGTCACTAGGAATGCTGGTGGATTTTTTAAAATGTGCTATTACATAATACTTATTAGCGGTCCCAACGTTAACTACCAGATTATAAAAACAGAACCAAGTAAAACCACCAGATTAAGGATCTTCATCTTTGAAAAGTCCTAGCATGGCTTAATCCAGTGATTTCCCCCCAGTTTGTGATGATTAAAAACACAGTTATGGTCTACCATGATGGAGAAGAGACTCACACTCTTGCCCCTGATGAGTGTCCTCACATTTAGAACACTTTCGGCGTTAGTACCCCTAGTCCCAAGTGATTTTTGGAATTTGGAGTTTTTACATCTTTGCACCCAGATGAAGGTAAAGCTTTGTTAATCTGCTGGGTGTAATAAGCCATAGTCAGTAATTTCACACTACAACCTCTGTTGCAAAAGGACACTTGACTGTGTTGTGTGCAGTGCAAATTTGGTTTCTGGACCTGATAAAATATTCTGCATATTTAGAAATGTTCAGTGTGTCAGCTGTGAGCAAATAGGCTTACTGCATGTCTCGACTGCTGTGCCTTAGGAAGCCCCACAGCCACAAGACTGGCATGCTTTATGCTTTTTTTATGGTGTCATAATAAATGTGTTCACCTGTGTGTGTGTGCACACCTGACGTGTGCAGCGAGGTCTGGTAGTTACAAGACTGGCATACTTTGTAGTGTTTTATTATAATGTGACAAGATGAATGGAATATTAACTAAAAACCTTATACCTTTAAACCCCCGCCAGAACTGCAGGTGTGAACAGAAAATTCACTTCGACTTTACTTATGAACAATGCAGACTGTGCAAAAGTTTAAACTTTATCAAACAGAGCACAGCATCAACAGAACATGGATTAACTTAATTCAACCCCTTATTCCAGACAGCTTCTGTTTTATTCATTCTCAACTCTATTTCTGTCTTTTTACAGAGATATCAAAAGAAATCTGTCCATGACAACTTGAAACTACTGGAGTGTTGCTGATACAAACACCCCCTGAATGTAGAGATCCCCAACATCACAGAGCCCTGACTTCTTCTTTCTTGGTCTTCTTTTTATTTCTTTCATCTAACTATGTAACTATTTAAGAACATATATAGATATTTTTCTGGCCTAGTGTTGACTCTTTGATTTTATTGGTGATTGCCCTTTCTTAGTTATTTTATTACTGACTTCAGTCTATTGATTTAGTTTAGTTTTCATCTATATGCTGTCACGCTGCAGTCTGTGTGGTTGCTCTTGTGTCGTGCAGCGTATTGTGCTTCAACCTGGAAAAAAAAGGAGCTAAATCACTACAGTTTTGCCCACCTGCTGTGAAAGTGGCACAGATGATGTCCTCTGAAAGACTGACTGAACAGGTGTTGAACTGTTGAACGATGAATGTTGTCCTCACCAGCTTGTCAGTATGTAACAAATTTAATTTGCATATGAAGAGCTGCTGGGCTGGAATAACTGGATTTCATTTAACTCGACATTGACTATTTGTAAGGCAACTGTCCTGCTGCAGCAGTATGTAATGAATTTGAATGTTCGAGTCATGAATGTCAGTTTAATCCCAAGCATTGCTCTGTGGGTGTTTGGCACAAAAAGCTGAACTAACGTGGATTTATAGGATCCCGTCATGTTTCTGACACTGGCCGCTGTTAGCAGCTCCCTCGAGAGGCCTTATAATGCAGCTCTATAACACCCATACAGCAGTATTTACAGCATCACCACTCAGCAAGCATTTGATATGAGCTTTTATTCATTCCCAAAGAGGAGAAGCACATTTTCCAGAATCGAGTTGCCTTTTTTTTCCACCCAAAGACTCGGAAGAAAATTATTTTGTTCTCAAGACCACACACAGGCAGAAAACGCCATAAAGAGTACTGATTACATTAGCTAAAGCTGTTATTGCCTCGATACCATTACCTCTAACTCCCATGGTGATTTCCTGCTAATAGAAAGGTGTGTAGCTCACTGCATGTGTGGGTGAGTGCGTGCTGCACACCCACAGCTGTGGATGTGTTTGCATGTATTTGACATTATTATTTTCCTGACTGCAGGTCACCCGGCAAAATAACAGCATACATTGTGCACTGTGTTAATTATAAAATCTCAGTTATTTCCTGTAGTCGATAAGTGTGGAGTCTAATGGGGTTTTGTGGATTTGTGTCACTGACATGCTTTGGAGAAATGAGCTCAGGTGTAGTGACATAACAAGGGAAAATACCAATTTACTGTTGTGTATCAGAGCTGACCTTATCAAGGTCCTGAATTTCATAATTCCAGAAGAAATAGCTGTTCATTATAAGTTTAATTTGACAGTCCAGTGGTGTGTGTCCTGTGAACTTCTCATTAAAGAATCATAATTAATCATAGCGTGTGTGTGTGTGTGCCTGATATGATATTTCACAAATAGGTAGCCTTTATGCAGTGCCTCTGTGTGAGTGGTTATCTAAACAAAGGCCTCTGCGTGCTCTTAGACGGGAGTCACGTAACAGACGAGCAGGTTTTATGGATTCAGCTCAGTGTATTTGCTTCGACCTGACAGCCTGACAGGAAGCGCTGTTGCTCCAGCGGCGGCCTGCACAGTACAGTTGCAGGGGCACAAAGGTGACACGAATGTGCACAGCCGGGGTTCAAGTTGCTCAGCTGGTGAACTGCTGAGTGAAGATTGAAGTCACTTCACATGCTCACATTTTGCAGAAGTTCACACAAGGAGTATTCAGAAGCATCGTGATGCCACCGCTGTCAGGTGCAGTTGTGTCAAAGTGACAATTACGTGAATGCAGATAAAATCTGCTCCTCAGTAGAATTTTTTTACCTTCAGTTATCAGAGAGTCTACAGGTTGAAACGAAATGAATATAAAACTTTAAAGTCTGTTTTACGTACTATTTGAAATTATTTTAATCCAAACTTTAGATAGTCCAAATAATCCAAACTTTGTTGTCTTTTGAAGAAAAGATACTGAAGCTTGCCCATAGTGAAAATCGATGCATTTATCTTTTTAACTGCCTATCCAGATAAAGACTGGCCCAGCTGTCACAGGGCGAGAGGTGGGCTACACCTTGAATATATGGCCATGAAAGAGCCAAAGCAAAGAGACAGACAACAACCAGCCATGTCTTTAGGCTGTGAGAGGAAGCCCACGCAAGCACAGGGAGATAAAAACCTTTCTGCTGTGAGGTGACGATGCTAAGCACTGCACTTCTGCCTCAGAATGGACAGTAAGGTACGAATAAAGTTAAATCTAAGAACATTTCCCATGTGCACATAATAGTGGAACAAGACAATAAAAAATTGGAGAACTGCAGTTTTTTTTCTACACATTTTTTTTAGTCATTATAATATTAAAAGGTTTTTTCGTAAACTTGCATCTCCCCATTTTCACAGGCTGGCTGACAAGGCCTTTTTTATTCATAATTTTTAAGGTTTCTAACAGTAGATTAGGCTGCACATCTTCCCTGACTCCTCCCTCCATTGATACCAGTTTTCACACATAAAACTTATGTGAAAGGTCCAGTCAAAGAAAAATGAAAAACAAAAGACTGAATAATACTTTAGAGTCAACTGGGATAGGCTTAAACTCTAAGCTGTATGAGTGGTATATGGGTGGATTTTTGGCCAATATCTATCTACAAATGTTGACTATTTGGGTAGTTAAAAATAAGTATTCAATCACCAGTTGATGGGGGATTGACAGAAGATGCTTGCTGTCACTAGGGGAAATCGGTTTCAAAGAGCTATTAGCTATAGCAGCATTGGTTGCTGGGAATTCTCACACTTTTCAGTTTAACAAAGTAACAAAATAATTCAATAGCTTTTACTCTTATGAGTAAATGTACATTGAAGATTTTCAGCTGATTGGAAATTGTTATGTTAAAATACTATCATGGTACAGTATTTGTTGGGTTATTTGACCTGGTTCATTTAACTTTATTTGAAAATATTAACACTGTTTTCCAGCGAGTTGTAGGCACAACGAATAAAAATAACAGTAGTTTCAACAAGCACAGAAGATTCAGAACCTTGACTTTCTAATATTGTAGGGTCTTTACCTTACAATACAAAGCACCTTGCTGTTGTGATTTGGCACTACACAAATAGAGTTGAACTAAACCGAACTGAACTGTGTTGATGATTAAAGAGAACTGACTTTAAAACAGTTCTTGTGTCAAACCTCGAGAAAATGTTGTGTAACTATCAAACTACTGCAACGAGTCCACAGGCAGCCAGGAAACATAGTAACAGCTAACAAGCTGAGAAACATGGACCGGTCTTGCCAGCCTCGAGGTCAACATTTGGTCTCTTCTGTGTACTGATGATCATGAACAGAAAGCATCAACAGCCCTGCAGGTATGGGAGCTGGTATAATCAAGAGTAGTCGAGTTGAGTTTGCAGTACACCGTAAGCCCCTCACCACCACTAGTAGCAAGCTTGCACCGGACAGGTGCATTGCACAGATATCTGATTAAGAGAAGAATAAAATATTAGAACTCACAAAAACTTGAAGAATTCTTGGTTGATCTGTTAGTAGAATTAACCCAGCAACAGCCATATTATATTATTTTGTAAGATTTTTCTATTAAAATGTGCCACAGAAGGCACCATCCACCCAATTAGTTAATCCGAAGCCCCAAAAATGATCAGCTACAACTACCTAAGTGGGTGCACTTGTTAAGTTGTTATGTCACTAACTTTATGAAGACTGAAACTCTTTCATGTATTAGACTGGGAACCATTCTTACGCCATTTGTCTAAGCCCTCCACAGAAAATAAGTGAAGAGAATATTTGTATACGTGCTACATTTACAAGAAGATTTCACATTATTCTGAAAGTAATGACCCAACTGTTACCAAGTGCCTCCTTTTAGTGACACTTACTGTGTGAATAGCCTTGATATTAGATACAGCAAGGTTTAAATAAAACTTGAATTGCAGCCAGATCTCACCATAGAAATTATAACAAAGCGTAACCATGTTGTCAGTAGCCAGTGTGACGTACCCTATTAGTTTGTGAAGGGGTTGGTAACACTTTATAATACGGCTTGTGGTTAAGGACATATAAATCCTGTAATTTAATGTAATTTCATTGTATTTTGTTCAAAATTATGTAAATATTTAAATAAAGATAAATAAATAAAGGTAAAAAAAGAAATAATTATGCTATAAAGTATTGCGTAACTTCAGCTGTTTCACAGGAAAAGAGACACATCCATCATGCACATCAACAGATGTAAAAAACAATAAAAATAAAGCTTTAAAAAGGCTAGAGTAATCCACTCTGTAATACTGCATGCACCATGAAAAGTACAGTGTACTTACATCAAACGTGATGAGATATAATTTTTTCAGTCACTCATTGGTCCCTGCAGCACCACAGGTCCCCATCCAGCCAATCATGTAGGCGCTGGCATGCTTGGATTTCCTTGAAGGAAGCCGGTGTTCTGACAAAACACCCTACCTATCAAACTGTCCTACTTGTTGTTACTGTGCATGTTTTGGTGTTAATAGTACACGCCTATTATTTGATCCTACCCCGATCTCGTGCGTGCGAAAAAAAGACTAGTATTATATGTTTTACTTCTTTATTACAGTTGATACTTGTTTTCCTTAAGCTGTTGTCAATTTGTTAACTTTTCAAGCTAACATGCGTTTTGTTTTTTGTGCAAAACTTCTGTAAACTGGCATACAGCTTAAACCTTGTCAATTAATTTTAGGCCTCCTGCAGTTAGTGGACACCACGCTCCGTTGTTATGTTGAAGAAAGTAATATTGCACTAGCAGGAGGCATGTTTTGATAGTGTGATTTGGCCATCAGAACATCCTACCTGTAGATACGTACGATGGAAGCATAAACCACATAAGGTAGTATACATTTCACTGTGTGTTATACTTGTATAACTATGCATGTGACAAATAATAAAGAACCTTGAACCTTGAACCTATATTCTGATAAGGTAGCATGGATTGATAGACATGACTATAAATTTACGCTACTGTATGATGTTTTGACAAAGTAGGACGTTTTGTCAGAACACCGGCTCTCTTCCTCCGAGGCCAGGGGCCGTAACAGTAAATTCAATTAAAATACAGTAAAATTCCATTTAATTACAGGAGAATTACACCCTTGGTCATGCATCATATTATAAATTGTTATAAAGTCCTGTTGTGATGTTGTGAGCCTTGAGCTGTTGTCATGTTTCCAGTTTTGAAACTGGATGTGAGAATGAAGCCCCACACTTATTGTCTGACTTAGATAATCCTCCTTTCTAGCACTTACAACAATCAAAATTAACAAAATGGGCTTTAATGTTCTATTCAGTGACCTGAAAGAAGTGATTAAGATCAATATACCGATCAGGAAAGTGTTCCCAGCGCTCGGAGCCAAAAACTGACAGTGCTCAGAAAAGTTCTTACTACTGGAAAATACTCTGTTAGGATTAGATGAGAGTGGCGCCTGGGTAGAACGCACAGGAGGCAGGACACATTTTGTCCGCTCGCTCGCTGTGACTACTTCAGATGACCTGCTCTGTTCTCATACAGGCTCAGCGGGCTGTCACAGACTCTGTACTCACGAGTTTCTGCCTGATCGTTAGCGTTTTCATTCGCACATCCTCTGAGCAGAACAGTTCGGGGCTGAGTTGTGCGTATCTTCAGCTTATCTCACCAGATGTGTTTGGGGTGAAAAGAAAATTGCTTGTAATTATTTTAATACTTTTTAATTGCAACTTTTATTTCACTCTTGGGTTCAGCTTGAGAGTGTGTTCTGCTTTTCTAATGTAATTTTTATCTCCACCCGGGACAGTAATGAAGTGAAAGCAATTAGAGTATTACAGTAATGACAGCGGATCATGAAGTCATTTAGAACTATTAAAATATGAAACGCAATCAGGTGATTCACATCAGTTCATTACTGGGATCATGAGAGCAACAGGGGACCTCGACTACCCCTCCACGCAAACGTCCTTGGACCTGATGATTATCCTCCATTGCCATCCCACCACCACCCATCCCCCACACACCTCTCTGTCTCTCTTCTCCTCCTGTTCCTCGTTCAGGTGTTTTTCTCTCCTCCTGCCTAATGATTCATGCTAATTGTTTTTAAATGGGATTTTTTTTGTGCTGGTGCACCTTCCATCTCTTCACTTCTATTATATGCACTGGACCATGAAAAACCAGGGAAAAAAACCCCAACAAAAAAATACGTCTAAATACAATTGCAAGAAAACTTGATGGGCTTTTGAATCCCTCCCTTTTTAGCCTTTACGTGAAATAGAAAAGAACAAAGAAACTATTCTGATATTGGTGCTGCAGTATGCTCGGATCGCTCCAAAAACTGCCTATGAACCTTCAATACCGGCATCACATTATGTGCCAAATGCAACAGAAGGCATGGTTATTTCTTCCTCAGCCACAGCAGTTTAAGTGGAAGATAATGAATGGCTTTGAACATGGAACGCTGTATCAGTTGTTCGCTTTGTTATCCAGTTTATGATTATAATTTCTGCTACAGTACATCCCAGCTCCATATGGCACATTTTAACTTTCCATATCCCTGCATTATCTTTTATTACTTGCCTTGTTGGCAGTGACACAAAAAATGAGAAGCGCCAAGAAACAGTGCCTAGAAACAATGCTCGCAAAGATGAAAGGAACAGGTGGGGAAAAGGAAGGGAGAAAAAGATTTTTTAAAACAAAATATATGTGTGCGTGATTTTTTTTTTTACTTCTTTTCCTCCAGCAGCTGTTCATGGCTTTTTAATTTCATCTGAGACTGCTGAGCGTGATGAGCTTAGTCTTGTTCCGAATCCCTTCACGCGGGCTTCTCCGGTGCACCCCCCCATGCTCTGATGGAGCTCCATGAATTCCCCTTATTGCTGTTTAATGGAGATGGGTACCCAAACAAATGAGCAGCCTTTGCCTGGCTCAGCACCATGGGTTCTCATTAATCCGGATGCTGAGACGCTGATGGCACTAATTTTTCAGACTAAGCGGCGTCTGCGCCTTCGCCGCTTCACGGCGCTCCCACAACAAGAGAGAATTTGCTTCAATCAGAGACACAGCCCAAAGGCAAAGAGGGTGTAGTGTTCATGTCACACCTGGTCTGTTGAGCTCTCTGCCTCACTGTTGGAAATCTCCCCCTACAGTGCCCATCTGTGTCAGTGGGAATGCACATAGTGATGCAGGCGTGATGAGAGTCCCTGCCTCAGTATTAAAGGGATTCTAAAGAGAGACATAAGTGCAAATTACATGTGAAATAAAATTTTATCAGCTTCACTTTCCTGTGTAACTTTTTAAAATTAAGGCTAAAAATAAGAGTCTGTAATAGGGGGAGTGCTTCAGAGGTAATTACACTGAGAAAAAAACACACAAAAACACTCATGAACAAGGTTATTTAGCCACATGGCAAATATGATATTACCACTAAGAAGAGATGAATACACTTAGCACAGCATGCGGTGGTCTAATAAATGTCTCTTAAGTGTAGATGTCAGTGCTTTAAGTGTAGCTCAGGAATTCAGGGGCTTGTTTCTGCCTCATTATTTACCATTTATACAAAATCTGGAATTGGCCGTGGATACTAATGGTGGAAGGTGGAATATATATGAGGTTGTTTACGTGAAGTAAATCCAATCCTGACTTCTGGAAATTGCATTTACGCAGTAAAGGTTGCTGGTAATTTGCAACAGCAAATGTGGTTCATACATTTAATCAAAATAGTTGCAGAGATCACATACTGAAAGCGGCAGTAAAACTCCCCAACAATATTTCCCCATAGCTGCTTTACAGTCATGTTTACAGTTATAGTCAAAAGTGCCAGAAAACAAGAGAAATGAGCTTTGGATGGATCTGGGTGGAGGCAGAGTGCTGCTAAATGACTGATCATTTCATTTTTATTTCATTTCATATGACCCAGCCTGAAATAATCATGAAAACTGATTCGTTTGTTTGTGTTTAGGGGCAAACATGAGTCTTTATTTGTGTCTAAGTCAGCACAACATAAAACCTGAATGGTTTTCAAGCGGATGTTTGTTTCATGCAGATGCGAGGGGACCATACACTGTATATAAAGGATGTAAGTAGCTGAAGTGACGTCACTCATTGGTCATCAAAGTCTGGTTTTGACAACTGAAGGCAAACATTATCTCGCTCACCATCTTGGTGTCTTGAAACAAGACAAGTGAGAGTTGAATTTAATGGGGAAGTGAGGGACGATGCGTACTTATATAGTAGCAATCTGTAAATCACGATACAGACACACCCTAAGGCAGGGGTCAGCAACCTTTAACACCCAAAGAGCCATTTGGACCCGGTTTCCACGCAAAAGAAAACACTGGGAGCCGCAAATACTTTTTGACATCTAAAATGAAGATAACACTGTATATATTGGTTTTTACCTTTATGCTTCAACTAAGGTGTGCTGCTTATGAAATCCATGAAGAGAAAATTACATTATATTTATGTAATTAACACATTTTGAACTCTTAAAGAAATATAACTAAAGGAAAGACACCCAGCTGAACTAAAACGATCCATGTAGCAAACAAAAACCGTTGTGAGCCGCCACCCTTATATCGCCTTTGGGCTTTTGGAGCCTTGACCTGGCTTTTAAAAAATAATTGGGAAAAAAAGCACTATGCTGCTGAAAAAAGAAAAATGGATAATTGCAAAATTCTGCCTAAATGTGTATTTTACCTGGTTAATGTGTGTGGCGGGGCGTGGTCTAGGAGGACGTACCTGAGCGGCACCCGCAATCACGCCTTGCCGCCTTAACGTCTGTGCCGTCTATGCTGTTGTTGGTATGTGTCGGGCTGTGAGCTGAAAAGCTACAGCTGGCTGTATGCGTACAGCAACCGTGTGTGAAAAGTGGTCAATAAAGAGAAGCTGTAAAGCATGTTCATGCAAACATCGTCGGGTCTGCCGTGATATGTTTACAATGGGACTTCTGCTCCCGAACCTCTGCGCACAGCGTCTGCAAAATCGGGGCTGTACGAAGTCACTTTCATCTTTACGCAGAACTGTAAGCTGTCATCTGTGAGGTGTGAGCGGTGTTAGTTTTTAACATAGTTCATGGTGGAGAACAGCTGCCGACATAATGTGGATCCGAAGATCCATAATTAGCCTACCTGGGGTTGAAAGTCTCGATAAATGCACGGCGTTTCGGCGGTTATACCGGCTTCCGCAAGTGTGACGCTTATTTTGAGCCATGAAAAAAATTATAGAATATAATTTTATTTTTATATTTCAATATCACAATAATCTTCCAATTTAGAACTACAAGTTAAAAAAGATCTAACATAAATAAAATACACTTCAGCCACGCGGAGCTGCACTATATGAACTAAAGAGCCGCAGGTTGCCGACCCCTGCCCTAAGGCATACCCTGCTTTATTGTCTCTTTTGATGTGACAATTATTAAAAATAAAAGACTCGCTCTGTTTTAGGACAGAAAGATACACTTGCACTTAGACCTGTTAAAGTAAAAGTTGACTACTGATGGCAAAATTAAGCTTATTTTCAGTTGGCCATTGTGCAGTAACCTAATTGACTGGAAGTAAAAGTGGGAATAATTGGAGTAACAGGTCATAGATTATACAAAGTTTATGTAAAGAGGCTAAAAAATGACCCTTTAGACTGTAAGAAAAGATGAAATTTCAGAAGCATAAAGACTTTTTTAATGAATAAAATGTCTTTGAAAATTATGTGCTGTTTATTAAAAAAAGAGGAAAATGAGCTGTACCAGATTTTTGAAGGTGAGTGGAAGATTGTGGTAAAATGTTGGTGTTTGAAGGACAAGCCATGTTTCTTTTTAATAAAAATCATGCATGCACTAAAGCACCTCTGAATGTGCTACATATCAAAAGAAATGATGTGTGTTTTACTGTTATCTCCGGCCAAGCTCAGTATTTATTCAAGGTTGTAGAAAAATAGTTAAAAGAGATTACAAACCTAAAATTATGGACACATAGACATAAAAAAATGCCAACACTATCAGGTCCTACATTATATCTCACTAATGCACAGCTGAGCATTCAGAAACATGACTTTATGCCTTGTATTTTTATTTAAGAATGACAGTAATAGATGTATAAAAATGTGAGTCTTCTCAATTTTGGTGTATTTAAATCTGCTGAGCTATTTTTATTTTCATTGTGATTCAGTGACTTCATTTTTTTAATCATAGTTGTCCAGCATCCTGATTGGATTTCCTAAATCTGGGGGACTATTTTGTTCAGAAACCCAGGCAGGACCGGGTTATAGCTGCACGTAGAAGTCGTTCTTTGACGGCAACGTGGCATTGGGAGAAATAACTGTAAAGTCAAGACTTCTTCTTCTTCCCACTGGAGGGGAAATGACCTCACTTAAGCAGCAGTTCCTCATCATGACACGCTCCTCCTTCAGTCATGGTCACTGTGGTAATAATTACGTGTGAGCCAGAGTTTCCCCTTCCCCTCGTGGGAGTCGCATATCTGCTTCACAGTCACTGAGCATGGGATTCCCTCAGGGACATACTGATACGCAGAACATCAGTGGGTCTGATGGTCCTTTCTGAGATTTATTTTGAATTTGCATAGATTTCAGTGAAGGATGCGAGCTAGTAGAGGAAGGAGGGTGGCTAAGAGAGAGAGAGAGCGCTTCCATTTGCAGCAGTGATACCGCCTATTTTAGAAATTCAATATCTGTAGTGTGGTTGAGAGCTGACAGTATAGATGAAGGGAAGGCGATGATGAGACCTTGCACTATGGGGTAATAACCTTCAGGGAACGTGGGCTGAGATGTAAAGTCCAAATAAAAAACCCGCAGATGTTCTTCCCTATGGATGCTCACATGTGCTGATGCTACATTCTCAGAAAATAAAGTACCATTTTGTACCTTTGGGGCAAAACAGCTTGTCCCTGGGGCGGTTCACTCTAAGGTGCTGCTGTTGTAACCTTGACAGAGAAAAATCACCAGGCACAAGGAGAGAAAAATACACAGGATTTGACATCTGTTCCACCCAATCCCTCAATGTTAAAGCGTTACCTAATGCAAAAGTTTATTCATCTTCTATTTATCTTTATTTTCATGCAACATACCACATACTTTCAGGCTGTAATTAAAATGCATTTAGTTGATCCAGCTGCATATTGCTGCATATCTCTGAGTCCTGTCTCCATGGTTGTCTTACTGTGTCAAGTTTGTATGTTTGAATCTTTCTCTTGATCTAACTTATTTGTTTTGATAGTTTCTTGGTTCATGTGCTTTGTCCTGAGTTTAATCTCCTTTGTCTTGTAATTCCTGCTTTGTTCCCACTGTGTTTCCCACATGTTTCCTGTTCTATTATCATCCGGTGTGTGTTCATTGCCTGAGTCTCCTCTTGTCTTTTGTTGTGTCCTCCCTCTATGCTCTACACTCCTCTGCTCTGTAGTTCACGGTTTTCAGTGTGTTTTGCTCCTGCCTTGCTCTGTGTATAATTTTTTGTTTTCGCTGTGAGTTACCAGCAATAAAAGCTGAGTTTTGAGTTCACATTTTGTCTCCCGAGTCCTGCATGCTGGGTTAGATGTCGGCATATATTAGTTAATCAAGGACCAACTTCCAACCTTCCTTTTATATTTAAAATCCTTCAGAATTATTTTAAGTCAACTGTGTGATCAGTTCCAGAGTTTCAGTCAGGATTTATAAAAAATAACACTAGTCAAGGTTACCAAAGATTTTTCCTATGGCCTCTGATAGTTGACTTGTGTGAATCATTCAATGCAGAATACACTCTTGCTATTAAAGGAATAGTGTTACAATAGTTTGAATTATAACTATTTGTTATGCAGTATCAATACATTTTCAAATGGGTTCTGTGCTAGAACCAAACATGCTAGCATACATAAAAGCTTCCCTTAGGCAATATTATCAGAAAGCACTGAATACATTATACAGATGATATCCAGCTATATTTATATATGAAGCCAAATGGCACAGATTAAGTAGTTGAACTACAGGCATGTCTTAAAGACATAAATACCCGGATTACCTCTAAAATCCTTGTGTTTCTCATAATTATGGTGTCTAAAAGCATACTGTTACTCTGGATGACATGACCTCATTCTTTGAATGTAACACACTGAAGAATGTGGAGCCAGAATATGTCCTTCAACATTCACATTAAAGAAATATGGAGGACTGCGCACTGTGGCTAAAATTAGAGAGAAATGATTTCATAAATTGGTTACTTATAGACTTGATTATTGTGATTTATTATTATCAGGCTGTTCTAAAAGCTCCCTGAAAGGTTATCATTTGATCCAAAATGCTGCAGTGAGAGTACTGATAGGGAAGAGTAAGAGAAAACCTAGAAACCCAGAATCAAATGTAAAATCTTTCTCCTCACATACAAGGTTCTGAAAGATTAGACCTCATTGTATCTTATAGGCTTTATATTACCATATTATCTCAGCACTGCACTTCTCTCTCAGACTTCTGATTACTTATGGTTACTAGATTTTCTAAAAAATGGGAGGCAGAGCCTCTGCGGAACCAGCTCCCAGTTTGGATTTGGGAGACAGACATGCTGTCTACTTTTAAGATTAGGTATAAAACGGTCCTTAAACGTATAGTTAGACCTAGGTCAGTAGATCCTTAACCCCTCTTTAGTTTAGCTGCTGTAGGCTAAAACCACTTTGGGACTTCCCATGATTTTACTGTTGCTCCACTGCCCATGTTAATATGCCACAACTACATGTCATAAATTTTTATTTTGCCTTTCCTGTAGTTTGTTATACCTTTGTCTCTCAATGTTCTCCTGTGTTATTGCTTCCTTTCACCCTCACCCCCACAACCATGGGGGGCCAATGGCTGCCCTCCCTGCGCCTGAGTCTGTTTCTTCTGGTTAAAAAGGAGTTTATCCTTCCCACTGTCACAAAGTGATGTTCTAGGGGATTGTCTGATCACTGGGTTCTCTCTCCAATGTTCCAGGGTCCTTATCTTACTAAAAAGCAGCTTTAAAGGATTGTTGCCATGTGCTGAACTCAGTTATTCCCAAAGACTGGGCCAGGCTCCCCTGATGGGCTATGAAAGTAGTGAGATAGTGGGTCACTTAACACTTTATGATTACAACAGGGTACCATTAACAGTTTATAACAACACCTCTTAAGTTTTTTTAAATTGAATTTTTATGAAAATTTATTATTTTCTCTTGGATTTTTATTAGAGGGAGGATTTAAGATTGGATGGACCCCATAGGTGGGCTGCAGGACTCTTGACTTTGGGAATGGCTGAATAGGTTATGCACAGATATGTACCTGTGCTCTACTCATATTTGTGAGAGTGTAGCCTCCGCCTCGCTGAAGAAAAGCAGCGTGTAAGTGAGGCTGATTTGCATTGGTACATCTTTTACAACTTTCTGATGGATGTTCAGCATCTGCTCATTTACACGAGATGATCTCTCAGCATGAACCATCATGCTGTGTTACTCCCACTGTCTTTTTGCTGCTTGAACGAATGTGCAGAAGTTCCCCAACACCCCAGATGAAATAGACTATTCAGAGATCATCTTTTTGGGTGGAAGTATCATCCCTGCAAAGAATTTTTTGCCCGATATTGTATTATTCATGAATTGTGCAGATTCTAATTAAAAACAATAACCAGATGCAGACAGTAAAATATCTGCAATATTGGGAGAGCTTTCAGTTATGACCCCCTGCAGTTTGTATTTTGCGGGGCTGTAATACATTTCAGACCACATTTAATCCTTTGATCATGAATGCCTTTAAAACATTTGATACAGAGAATGAAATTCAGTTGGAAGGCCTTGAGATTCATTCTGTGATGGATGCCACTCAAGAATGAATTTTTAAAACCTGTATGTATCTGCAGAGCAAATAATGAGAAGATAAGATAAGATAAGATAAGATAACCTTTATTATTAGTCCCACACGTGGGAAATTTGTTTTGTCACAGCAGGAAGTGGACAGTGCAAAAGTTATGAGGCAAAAATTAGAATACAATAAGAATAAATACAGTACACAACTGTACAGAATAGAATAAAATAAAATACTATATACAGTAGAATAAAATAAAATAAATATACAATAAGATAAAAATAGAATACAAATACAAATACTATATACAACTTAGTAAAAATACAACGATGACAGAAAGGATTATTGCACTTAGTATTATTGCATATGTATGGATGTGTGTGCTTGATCAGTTAAAGTCTTTATTATGGAGTCTGACAGCAGTGGGGAGGAAAGACCTGCGAAATCTCTCCGTCCCACACCGTGGGTGCCGCAGTCTCCCACTGAAGGAGCTGCTCAGTGCTGTCACAGTCTGCTGCATGGGGTTACAACAAGAAAGGAGATTTCAGGACATCCGTGATTGCTTGAGAACGCAATATTCAATCAAAGAAAACTCATCAGTCCATTTTCTATACCCACGTTACCTTCCATCTTACCTTCTTCAATCCTTGCTTACCATCTTCTCTTGTAAAGGCCACTGAGATGGAAGTTTCACAAAGCCAGATTATTAATAAAGCTTTTTTATTTCACAATATTTTTACCTTGGGTTCATGATGTATTAATCAATAAAGAGGCTGATTTGTTCAGGACACTAAAGTGGATACACAATTTTCCTGCAGAGGAGCCATGTAACATGGCAGCAACAAATTCTTGTTTCTCCTAAACCGCAGTATATACAGACACATCTTAGCCCACAGTAATGCTCACTAATATAGCATTATTTTCTCTTTTACCCTCTTTTAACATAAATGACAAATATGTTTATTAGCTGTGGCATCATGAATACATTCTTTTCCTCTGCATTTTATCTTGCATTTATTATAACAGAGTACGGTATGCATAGTAAATGTGGACCGGCAGCAGGGTTCCCTTTGATGAATAATATGATAGATCCCAGCTTTCGGACTCAAAATAACCTTATGTCATCCTTGGTTTCTCTCCAAACCAACAATTCGGTCAGTAATTTAATATCGACCTCAGATTGTTGCTGATATTTACCCAAAGTAAATCCAGGGAAGAGATGGTGAATGCTGAGGAGCTTAACAACTATTTCTGAAGCACCAGGAGGTTAATGTCATTGGAAATGAATTTTTAAACTCTGAAGCTGTCTGAAACGTTTTTGTTAGTATGAAAACTTTTACATAAGAGATCTGTGAGCCTGCACAGGTGCAACAACCAAAACGCTGGGTCTGTTTAGCAGCAGAGTGCTAACATTTTCCAATAAGGGAATTTTAAAAAATAATGTCGAAACGATTTTCTTTGCATATCTGATGCAGGTTGATAGACGACAAGTGCAATGGTAAGTCATTTACATGTTATCACCATACATCCATGTGCAGTTTATGAGTCATTTTAATACATGAGGTCAACATTACCCTTGAAATCTGACATCACCTCAGTGATAAAAAATGAGCACCTTGTTTGTATTTGTTGGGTTTTTACTTCAAACTCCTAATAGAATAGAAAGAAGGTAAATACACAAAAAAATATATAATAATTTGTTATAACTTGTTATAGTGGAGTGAAACCAAACAGCTGCTGCCTCTACTGTTTTGATCTTTGATGCCGTCTCGTGTTTCTCCCTCTTTGTACTAAATTCCACCGTTGTTTCCTTTCTGTTTTGAGCCAATGTTTAAACCAATCAGTCTTTTATAATTGCTGTCAAGCTCTGAGCTGCTAATATATATATTGCTTTAAGAGTAATACTTCTCTTTAAATGACCTTTAACAAACTCCATTTCCCACTTGTTTTGTGTGTTTGTGGATAAATGTCACCACTTCAGTATGACTAGTATTTGAAAAGGCTGCAGATAGAGAGAGCATCTCTCTCTCTCTGTCTCTCTCTCTCTCTCTCTCTCTCTCTCTCTCTCTCTCATCAGCTTCATTTTTCAGCATGAGAATCATCCAAACACAATGCCAGTGAAGTAAAAATCATACCCGGTTAAAACAGTGGAACACTATCATGGATGGCCTACCTCAGCATTATTGTAGTAGTGTGGGATCGTGATGACAGAGAATCGAACAAAAGCCAGAAACATCTAAAGAAGAGCTTTGAATGTCTTTCAAGAAGCCTGAACTATTCCTGGAGACTATTTAAAGGAATTATAAGAAAGCTGCCTGAGAGAGTTCAGTCTGTGTCGAAGAATAAAGGTGGTCACCCAAATGTTGACTTTCAAACTTATCAGAATTGTGCAAACTCTGTTTTGCCCTCATGTACTGTATTTCAATATGCATTTATCCCCCCCCCCCCTTTTTTTTTTTAGCAAAAAAGTAAGATGTAACGAGAGACTCTAGATTTTTGCACAGTGGTGTGTAGGGAATACACCAAGTCACAAAGTTTTTTTTCTTTGAAAATATCAGAAAGTCAAGCCCAGCAACATGTTGCATTTTTCAGAAAGACCAGAGATTGCACTGAGTTACAGAAGCTGGAGAGAGACTGGTTGTCCCAGAGGGCTTCTGAATGTCTGATTTCAGGACTTCAGATCTCGATAGCAGTACCAACATTAGCACCGCTACTAGTAGAAATACTTTATTAGCAGCAAAGGCAGTACTGAAGAGGTACTTGTGCTATTGATCCTGTGAGGACAGCAGCATGGTGGCTTTACAATCCAGCCTCCCCTGAGAAATCTCTGCGGTGTTTTGCATTAGCAGTTTGTTACTGGAGATGCACTGAAACGCTGACACGCTGATAAATGTCCTGTCACCCGGGGACATACTTAATAAACATTTTATTAGCTCTCGCTAACAGCCTACGGAGGATCAAAGACATGCTTGTTTGACATTTGGATGCATTCAGCTGATTGGCAATTCATCATCTTGCTTCACACTCGGCAACGTTGCCCTTCCATTCATAATTTATCTGCCTATTCACTGAATGCTTTCTAATTCAATAAATTGCTAGGAAAATTGGTTTGGGAAATTCATAATGCCATTAATAATGTGCCTGGCCTTGAAATCTGAATACACAAATGCTGAGTTAAAGAAATTCAATTATGGAGAAAATAATTTGTTTTGTCTGTTTTATTGCTAATCTGTGACACGGTGAAGGGGCTCCTTTATTCCTTGGCACCGAGTAAAAAAATAAACTGTGTGTTGCGGAGTTGAATAAAATGAAAAAAATACTCACCATTTGCAGTTGACCACACAATTGAAAAGATTTAACCTGTGAACAAGCTGCTGCAGGAACATTTGAACACAAGAGGTGAGAAGTTTAACTTTGTGAAGACTGACTGCAGTTTTCAGAGTGTAATGGTGGACAGTGGCAGTCATAACTCACATACATTTTAAAATGCCACAGGCACGTTTTGTTTAAGGTACAGACATCTTTCTTAAAGTCTAAGGACACTCTGTCAGTTATGTAGAAATTGTTATTTGGCTCACAGAAAACTTGAAATGCAATTTTAAGATGTTCCAATTAATTTGGAAAGTACTGGGACATAGAAACTAAGGATGACTTAGGAAGGATGACCTCCACAGGGAAATTCTGCAACAACTCCACATTTATGATCACAATAACGTACTTACTAGTATTTGAAAAGGTGACTCTGCTGAATTTTGGTTCGAGGTCAAACTTGATTAAAGTCTGTTTTATGGGGTTTTATTTAAGGCTGCTTTATAAACAAATATCAACTAAACATATGAAGTGAGTCACACAGCGTACTGTTGCAAAAAGGCTCTGTCAGCGTACTCATAAATGCATTTTCATACATTTGAATTCTGACATTTACATTTCCATTCAGAGCACAAATCGGGGTATAAATAGTATCAAACAGAATCTTATTGGTTTTACATATAAAAGTCTATCATGGATGCCTGCCACAAATGCCAAGCTGATGTACAAATGCCTCAGTCACACACCCACACACACACCCACACCCACATGGATAGACATACAAACTTGGTGGTTTCTCTGCTTTCATTAGTCGTGGTCTATTTTACTAAATGAGTAGGCTGATGCAGAATTAGAGTGTCCCTGCAGTGCGTCTTTCACTGCGGCTATACGCTCCTAATAACAGCAGTTTTCTCTGTATGTGTGTGTGTGTCTGTAAGAAAGGCAGAAAGCAAAGATACACTGGAACAGTGTGTGTGAGAGGTGCACAGGGAGTGAGGGGAACCTTCGCTTAACAGAGGTAACACTTGCCTCAGGGAAGAAGGAGAGAAAACGTGGCCTTGGCCATTTGTCATGTTTCCCATTTGCCTCCCTTTAAACACATTTTCTTTCCACAACCTTTCGCCTCCCACACACATGCATTCGCGCATCTATACATACTGTGCACATACGTTCTTGAGCTTAATGAGCTCCCTGTACTGAAAGGATTCGCTAATAAATCTGCACCTAATGTGATATTGCCTGTTGCACACTTTAACTCCAAGAAGCTGTTCTTTTTGAAGTCACCCTGTAGATTTTAATGGTGGAAACAAGTCTTGAAATGAACTAACTTAACTGGTTCATTTAGATATAGTGGACTATATATAACAGATGGACACAGCCACCATTTCTGGACTAAGCCTGAATATTTTGGATGCCACCATGTTTTTTTTTTCTTTTTGGAACCAGTAGTGAACAAATTTGAACATTTGGTTAGCAAGCTGGCTCCACAGACTGTACAGGTGTAATACACAGATACCTGCTAATTAGCAACAAGGTTAATAAAGACTAACAAAATGCAAGGATTTCACTCACTAAAACCAACATACAGACCTCTCGGGTGGGCTTTACGCCATAGAATTCAAAGCTAGATAATGAATTTGGCCTACACCTTTCAGATTCCATTAAAAGTAGTTTAAAGAGAACCAGTAAACCAGAAACACAGTTTGAGAGGTCCAGTTACATGAGACTGAAAATGGATGGAATTTTTGTGCATTTGGTGTCTGATTGCAAAGAGTTGCACCAACCAAGTGGTCACTCACAGGCTGCATGTGCAGCACCTTCAAACTCTTGGTGACCACAGTCAATCTCAAGGTGATTGCACAGGTAGTCTGGCTGGAGACACCTGTCTCTAACAATCACAGCTTGACTCATACTAACTGCAAGCACTCTCTAACATGCTTGTGAAGGTTTGCAAAGAAATCCCGTCTAATTTAACAGGAAGGTTATTATTGAGTTGCAATCAGAATTAGTCAATCTGCACCCTTGCAACACACTGTAATGCGTCCATTTGCAACATCTGGTTGCCACCTGCTATATTCTGGTTATAATTTTGCAGCTAAAATCTATTCTTGCAGCAACTACGGCACTATTCGTCAATGAATTTCTGAATTTTTGCTTCACATCAATGAGGTTCTGGCTGGAGTCTGAATTTCAGTAGTTCATGTTAATTTCTGGGTATGTAGACTGCAACAGATTTGTGACTTTTGAAAATTTATCACAATTAATTGCTGTGTGTAATTGTCAATTCGACAATATTACAACAAGAAGAAGACTGACTCCATTTTATTGACATTTCAACTGTCTTTTGATGCACCAAAGTTGTGCTGATGATGGCAACTGACTGAAGTGGTGCAGACCTGGTTCCCAGCTTTGAAGCAACCATTTCAAAAGAAACCACTTTAACAGCAATACTTTTTACTTTAATACTTTGAAATAGTGGCTCCGATCATCAGAGTGCTTGATGTTCCTGCATGATAGGAACATAGCTCCCCATGTTCCTATCATCAGAATGAATTACAAGAAAATACACTCCTGTACAATTATTATGAAACTGGAAACTATCCATAGAGACCAAATCTGTTCTTTTGTATCAGGCTGTAAACGTGTTTGTTCCTACTGTGAAGTTGGACACCTTAACATGGGAGTCTATGGGAACTCACTCAGTATTGGAGCCAAGTGGCCAATAAAGGTTGCTGCCTAGTACATATAGTACAAAAACAATATCATATCGTATTTTTGGAGTCTCTTCAGTTAGAAATGTTTCATATCAGGACCAATGCAGTCATGCGGACTGAACACAGCTCACAGGGTCTGAACTGTTACCCTGCTGTGATTTGATATTTTGTGTTCCAATATGTCTGCGTGCCCACCTGACAAAGAAAGATTCTTTCATATACCATACCCTAGTTGACCACAGAAAGTCTGACACTGATACAGCGCTTCAGGTGCGACATTATTCAGAGCTGTCACACTTGAGCAGTTATTTGCCTTGCAGGGTTTTTCATAGAATGTATGCACTGTTTGCACTGTGCAGAAAAATTTAGGTGATTCTGAAATCATCATCTGTGGAAGACGCTTTGCCCTGGGCAAAGATAAGCAGTATACTCTGCAGCACTTGAGGCGCAATGGCACGATTGTTCTACTGCACCACTCAGTGAGGTAAAGGCATTTACTTTCCAATTCTGTTATAAACACATTGCTTCTCCTGGAATTTCTGCTATAATTTCTTCCTAATAAAAGCCTTACAGGTTCAACAGGGGAAATCTAACACACTCTGAGGATTCACACACACTATTGTCAGTGTTAGCAAATGCAAAAAAGTCATATGCAATTTTATATTCAGCACAAATATATATTTTTTGTAGAATAGTATGTAAATGCTGAAAAAAGTAGATTATAAACTATAAATTAGCATGACCTTACACATTGTGACAAACTGTGTGTGGATCAAGCACAAATTCTCTAACCTGCTGCATTGATTTGGACAGTTAGGTGGATTAAATTCTACAGTTGCCCCTAATAAAACACCCTTGAGTGTGTGTGCCTCGTGCCCCACATACAAGCTCTTCTGATGCGTCAGACTGGATGCCACTTAAGCTCTAGAGGTCTCAAATGTCTGTCAGCTGATCCACGGTAATGTAAATATAATCTATCACAACAGTTCTTCTCAGCTGCCTGGAGGCTTCTCATGAAATCACAATTATTGATCTGTCAGGCAACTCAAAAACATTTTAATCCCAGTCATCTTCACTGCACCACTGCGTCAGTCCCTGGGTAAAGACCTTACTGACCTTTAGCAGGCTCAATATGTCGTATGTCTGTCAACACGCTACACGGTTAATGTATAGTGGAAGTCATAAATAAATGTCTCCAGGCACGAAACAGCTTGGTTGCACCATAAGACACCCGGCTGGATACTTCTGACCTTGGCCAGGTAATATAACTCAGGCGCAAAAGGAGGAAAACTGAATGCTACAGTATGTCCTGTGAATTACAGTTTCACCTCAGCAGGTGGTCAGTCTTGGTTAGAAAATTGTTCTTTAAGTTTTCCATTTAGCTTTTCTAGAACTGAATAACACCTTTGGGTAACACAAGTGGAGACTGACATAATGGCAAAAAGTAAAATGTTACAGTTAGAAAAGCTAGTTAGAAAATGATTTTAAAAAACTTACAGAAGTTCATATAATGCAGAGTTGCTCAACAAAAACGGTATCATGTTATGTATGAAATATTAAATGTTTTCTCCAAAATGTTAAAGGAAGATTTCTGAATTGTTCCCAGAGCTACGGGAACAAGTTGACCTACAATGATCCCATAGTAGAAAAATTGGCTGCAATTTACTTGAAAGCACAACAAGGGGCGTAAGTAAACAAACGGGAAGAGTTCTTAACGAAAATAAAAAGCATCTTTGGTGCTGACATTTACTTTTAATTTTACAAATTAAAATAAAGCCCTTCAGTTTTTCTCACAATTTTTTAAAATTACAAAACTGTAGCATGTTGCTAATAGTTACTGATCGGTTGGTTAAGTATTCATGTCACACAAAATGGAATTCACCTTCACAACTTTGACAACAGACACCTATCAGCCTAATTTAGTTTTGGCACCTGCAGTTTAGTCGTGGGACCAGCATGTGCTTTGTGAGTCAGATGCAGCCCAAAGAAACCAGGTGTCAGTTGTGTGTCAGCAGCACACCTGATATCTGGTGCCATTAAAGGTGGACCTATGGCTGAGATCGGCCAGTCAGACTCACCCTGGAGTCAAAACCAGGTGCCGGCCACAATCTTTATGTGGCTTTAATTAATTTACTCAATTAAAAATGTCTTATGACTTACAAGAGGTAAAAGCTAAAAACAAAGCTGGTGTTGTGTCATAAATAAAATCAAGTGAAACCACGCAGCTTTCCACACACACAGTCTCAGATGGATAGATGTGGGTGCCATTTTCGGGTTTCTGCAGTCATCATCTTGGTTAATAGTCCTGACCTGTTCCTGTTTAACAGGTAAAGAATTGCATCAAAGTTATATCAGAAAGATGATATTGTATATTAAGTGTCACTGTTTTAAATAGTCTTATTTGTATTAAATCTGTTTTATGTATAAGCATTCATCAGTGAGCCTGCACAAGCAACCTGAATTTAAGCAACATAAACATGCAGAGCTGCACAGCGTTGTGATGGAGTCTCAGGGTAGATAAAATAAAGTCAGAAGACAGAAGAAAGGATAGAGGCACTGATGCGAGGAGACTTGTTTAGTGACTTGTTTATAACCCTCATTACAACTCAAACATGGACAAGACTCTGGACTTCTTTCAAAGGATACATTGCTGCCAGTTTTTATCAATACTAATTTGAGATTTTTTGGCGTGGGGAGGGGCATTTTCCCCTTTATTAGATAGTGTAGTGAAGAGAAGGCAGAAAAGCAGGGTGGTCTTTAACAGATCCATATGCAGGCCACCAAGGAGGCGGACAAGCAACGAGTGAAACAAGAGAGATTTTAATTGATTTGCAGAAATAGATAAAGCATTGCAGGCAGGTTGAAGGATATTCCAATTAGTTGATGGGATTGGAGACAGTTAGAAGTAGAAATTGGAAAAGACACAAGCAAAAGATGCAGTATGGTGAAGAGACAATCCAACAATGACAGAATGGAAAGATACACAAAGAGGGCTGATTAGGAAATAAGGCAACACAGGTAGGAAGAAAAGAAAGAAAGAGGTGGAAACGAGGTTGGGTGGCAAATCAGGAAAGGAGGGACGAGAAAAAAAGGCAGGAGGTAAAAACGCAAGAAGAAAAAAAAAACAACTCCCAAAGAAAAACAGCTAACGGTGGAAACCATGAAGACACAACACTGATGATTTCCAACATGGACTGACTCTGTGGCTCATGAGGCGTCCCTGCATTATGAGTTTTGACTGTCCTTGAACAAAATGACAGCTGCACTGATGCATCTAGCCAATGCAGCATCTCCATGTTTATCTCTTTGCACCTGACCCAATGATGAAGCTCCTTATTTAAGTCATTTCTCACCCGATGGAGTTCATGAGTCTGTGAATCCATTTAACCTTACCTTGGGCTGGCAGTCATGAATACCACAGTGAAGAGGGAGAGCCATTCTTCATGGACTGATGGTCACAGCCGAAAAATGTGCCGAGCCTGCCCGTCACATTGCTCCGGCTGACATACAGTGTCTGCTTTACTCTTCTGATCTTTCAGGCATGGTCAATGATGTGGAGAAACCCACATGCTATAAAAATATAATGCAGAAAACGCCCAACAGAAAGCAAGATAAAGCATTCTGATTAGGGTTTTCTCAACAGGTAAACTCTCAGGACTTAAATATGAACTACAGTGCTTCCATGCTTCCTTGCAAAGTGTCCTATATTTCCTAGTCATTGGGTTTTATGAAGGAAGTGATCGGAGCTGCCTGTACCTGTAAACCACACTGATAGAGCAGAGGTGGAATAAGTGGATGTAATAAATGCAGCAGACTATAGCTCAGCACAGACACCACCACATATAATGTGGCCTTGATGGGACCAGAAAATGCCTGTAGGTCGTCTCAGCTGTAAGTGACTCACTGCTTAAGATGTGGACACTCGAGTGCAGTGTTTAGGCATCATATCAACGGATGAACACTCATATATCTCCGCTCTGACCCTCTGAAGCTCATCCATAAAATCAGCCCGGTAACACTTCAGTCATAAAGTGCAGTTCATAACAACTGATGTAGGCTGTCATAAAAACAGATGATGTTTATGGCTTTAATTAAGCTCCTTAACGGCTTAATTCTTCACTGATCATTTGTTGTTGCTCTTATCAAACCTCATTGCTTAATCTGTGATGAGAGTGATGAAATGAGACACAGATCCATTTCAGGGAGTTCACTGCTTCATCTCAATCTTACGAGATGCTGTAAAATGTTCTCATCCAGAATTCAATTTTGGTCGGCCCATTCCAGACAAAATGAAAATCAAGGAGCCTCCAAAGTGCTGTGAGTCAGAGCTCAGAGAACAGTTTCAGTGGCCTGCCTGTGTGACGGAGCGCAGCACTGTGACCGTGTGCCATAGCAACTTGCGGAGAGCAGCACAGCAGCGTTGTCACTAATGTTCAGGCGATGATGACTTCCAATTGGAGCTCTGATCACAGCCGGGCTTTTGAAATGTCTAATCTTGTGGTGACCCTGAAAGCTCGAAGCGCTTTGGCTCAGGATGACGCACCCAAACAGACAAAAGACAAGGAAATGAAGAAAAGCTTTTCATCAGTTTGACAGCGCATGCAAAGCATTTAGAAAAAAAATCCCCTCCAAATCCTGAAACACACTTCAAAAGAAAAGGAAACAAAAAAAGCAATTACAGGAGCAGACAGGAAAAACAAATCATACTTTAAGACTTTGTGTCCCTCTACAGTCTCGCCTTCAGTTTCTGAGTTACAGTATTAAATAATAGTTTTTTCCCCATAGAATTACGAAAAAAAATGGATCTGGCTACGAGTTTGTCACCCACTGGTGTAAATGAACTGCAAAGGTACAACATGAAGACACACACATCTAGTTTAGTTTTAACTAGATCACAAATTTCTTTAAATGTTTACAAGGAACTGACAACTCCAAAAGATGACCAGCCTAGCAGACAGCCAGTAGCTACAGCTGTCTGTATTTCACCTGTCAATCAAAGTGGCCACACCCCTCACATTACACGTTACCAAAATCCACATAGCTTAATAAACGGTTACCCTCGATTCAGCTGTTATTAAATGGAAATGACTAAACAGACCAACTCCATTTTTGTATTAAGCTGTAAGCATGTTTGTTTCCGCTGTTTGAATCAGATAAACATGGGAGTCTATGGGGCCTGACTCACTGCTGGAGCCTCATGTGGACATGAGAGGAACTGCAGTGTTTGTCTTAGGTTCTTTTTTTTTTTTTCTTGAATTCATAGCTTATTTTCCTCCAACATTTAAAATCACAGTGGCGGTGAACTTTCTTGACATGAAATAGCATCATCATAACCATCATAATGCTTTTAGGCATTTGTCAGAATTTTGCCATAATTTGTGTATAAATTATGGATAAAATACTGTGTGAGATCACAGAGGTCGTGACCTTTAGCCCTCACCAATAAAATCCGAATAATTTCTCTCTGTTAGAGTCCAAAAATATTTGTGCAAAATTTGAAGAAATTCCCTACAGGTGCTCACAGATTTTATGCTGGAATATGTGAATGACGGATGGTTTTACCAACTGAAAACACAATGTGTTCCAGTCATTATCACGGGGACATGAGCATACCTGCGAAAACAGAAAACAGAGAAGAGAAATGTGAGGAAGACAAAGGAAAAGCACGGGTGCATTCCCCAAAGAATAATGAACATGCTATGTGGGTTTTCCCCTCACAGTTGACAGACTTGCCAAATGATGATTTGGGGCAAAATAGTGCATAGTTTATTTACAGTTTACGAACCATAAATTGTTATATAATTTAAATTTTTCATACACATGCACAAGATATATTTCCAGATAAGTTGCGAAGAAAAACTTTGAAAATGTTGGAAAGTGCGGTTGTCCTTGAATGCATCATTGCTCAGCTGGTCTTCGGCACAGCCGGGATTCCTGCTTTGCGTCTTGGGCTAGCTTTTCCCGTACTGTGTCACCCATGATGTTTATTTTGATGGTAAGTGCTTCATGAAGTTGTACAAGTCACAGTGTATTGTCATCCCAGTGCATCAAATACAGCTTCTCTGCCAGGTGTTGTTGTTGCAGTGATTTGTGCATGGTGGCTTGATGCAATGACTGTGGCAATGTTAGACATGGAGATAACTGCAGTCCTTCAAAATGCCTGCCAAAGTCTGTGTTTGAGGGTTGAGAGGAGGAGGAAGCTGCAATTTGTGTCTGTATTAGAATGTTTTGGCTCAATTGTCACTTGCTTTTTAAAAATGTGTTTATTTATTTTGTCTTACTTTAAATAAAAGCACCTTGCAAAGTTTATGCATTGACGTATTTGGCTGGGTTGAAGAAAAGAAAGTGTGGTTTCAAATATGACAAAATTAAACCTGCATGTTAAAAAAGCTGCTTTAGCAGTGCATTAAGCTGCTATAAACCAGGTGCGTCCCTGAGCTTAAGGACGTCTTGGGATTATCTGTGAAATGACAACAACTTTGACAAAGTGGCAGGATTTGGTGTTGTGGGAAATGGATCATGTTCAGTTTTATTTTGTTTTGTTGATACCACGGCATTATAGTCTTTTGCTTATTACTGGCCTATTAATCCAAATAATATAAAACTTCTGAATCATGCAATCGGAATATTAAAACAACCAACAATTTTTCCTTCTCTGCTTTTTATTAGGGAATCGTGTTGTGCAGTATTTGTGCTCTCAACACTGGGACACATTTTATAACCACCTAGACATTACAGTTCAGTTAGAGCAGCGCCCTCTTTTGTATTTAAACTGGCAAGAAATTGTAAGGGTTGCATTGTTTTTACAAAATACCTCAATACGTCTACTATCTGCAAATGATAAAAACACAGAAATTCCTAATGGCAGCTGGAAGTGAGAAAGTTGTTGAGTGGGCAATTCATATGAGCTCCACTCTGTTCTTTAAAGCAGAGACAGCAGAGATAAATGGTGCACACTCAGGGGGTCTCCCATGAAAAAGTAGACTGGGGTGGAAGCTCACCTGGTGTCTGATGGAGCTCTGGATAAGGTCCATTTATCAGCCTGACTCACTGAGAGATAGGCCTGCCAGCATATCCACTGCTCACAACGGGCTATGTTGAATAAATAATGGGTGACACGTAGGAGTGAGGGAGTGCCCCTGCCATTGACCACACCTGAAACAGGATCCTCTGTCAGCTGGATGATGAATTGTTTTTGTTGGGCTGATGAGGCCCGTTTTCTGAAGAGGATGACAGCTGCCGCTTGTCCACAGAGCTGATACGAGAGGAATGAATGTTTCGAGTGCAGCTTTCAATTTTCTCTCTAATTTAGAAATGACTGTAATGAATTAGAAACATAAATTACTTGATGCATCTGTCACAAAAACTGGCAGCAAAATCTATTCTCTGTAATCCCTGTGAATTAGAGTTTATATTATAGCTCTTTGCTACAGTTTTCTCCAGCTAAAACCCATGTTCAAGTCATTTTCATTGATTTTAACTTGTCATAAAACCAAAACACAGACAGGTGACCCGGTTTGGTGTGGAAGAACTTGACTGGCCTGCTCAGAGTCCCAACTTCAACCTGCAGAACACCTTTGGGATGAATTAGATCAGAGACTGTGAGCCAGGCACAACATCAGTGTCTGACCTCACACTTCTTGAAGAATGGTCAAAAATTCCCATAAACACTCCTAAATCTTGTGGAAACCATCCCAGAAGAGCTGAAGCTGTTATAAATGCAAAGGGTGTGCTGGCATCTTTAAACCCTGTAATACGATTGCCAGTGTCATTTGTATGATGACCAGATATAATAGATTATAATGAGTTTCCCTAAGTCAGCTGTTGGCAGAAGTATAGTCCTCCTATCTGAAAAACTTTTTAAATTAAACTTCTAATTAAAAAAAGTAGCTGCTGGTCCCTCGATACAAGAGTTAGCCTTTATGTTTGAGCTATCTGAAGAAGATTTTCACTGAAACGCTCTAAAATTCAGTTTGCTTCTGTCTATAAAGACATACTTTAGCATTCAGTCCAAGGCTACATTAATTCTTATTAAATCAGTAATATACAAAAAGGTAAAACACATGGATTCCTTATAGGCAGCAACACCTCCTGCTTAAATGTTGACCAGTTGTAGAGCTGCTCATTCACCTTTTCCCTTTTCCTCTTTTTAGCTATTATTAGCATTTCTTGAGCTGTTTGATTAAACAGTCATGAGGTTTGCAGCTGTTACATCGATGCTTCTTCAAATGAGGATGTTTGTTCCTCAGAAACATCCTGTAATTCACTGAGCATTACAGACTGAGGTGATACTATTACACAGTATTTCACAAGACCATTGTGGGATGGAAATTTTGTCTGACCTCCATTTTCAATAATAAAACAAAGAGTCAATCACTCCAGTCACAAAGAAAAAGAGTTTGTGTGATTGGAATAGACCAAATTTATCAACCTTACCTCAGTCTACCCTGCAGATTTCCTAAGACTCTGCATGCAGGCAGTTTTTAATCCCTGCTTGAGTTTTCCTCAGTGGTTTGGTGGAATTCTACCTTGATTAATAATGTAGCACAGTCTTCACATAAAGTGTCCAAAAATTGAGAGGCAGCCTTTTTACTTGATGCTCCTAAAACAGTGCAGGAGGGGAGATTTAATCCTTTTTTTGGGTGGGTGGGGGGTCCACAACATGTTAACATGAGTGGACCCAGAAATACACGTGGGGGTGGTGCAGCTTTCCACCTGTTGTAAGCTATCCCAACCTTGACTCATTTCTCATTTGAAAGCTCTCTGATGCATCTTTTTAATGTTTGTGGAGTCAGACAGGAAGGTTGGCTTAGTTGAGCTTTATAGATATGAGGAGGGAACACTGCAGGAGCATCTCCAAAGATGGATGGCTTGTCTAACTTGTTTTATGGTGTTATTTACATATTTATGAAGTAATTAATTTGTGTCTCAGAAGCTGAGATCAGTCGTCCGATCAGAATGAAGTACAGATATGGTTGTTGTACCCTGAGTTGGGCTTTCCTGATGGTGCTTCTTTTTAGGGTGTCTACAGTTTACACCACCTTCTGAAGGTGTTTTCAAAGAGTGAGTGGCCGTCACCGCTTGCTCTCTTAAAGGGTGCGTATATAGTGGTGGGTAGCTGAAGCTTTATTGGCCACACATGCTTCGATGCCACTACTGGAGTTTATGATAATTCAACTTTTCAGCTTGTTGCTGCTGCTTAATCCGTAACTCCAGGGAAAAAATATTTTACAGGTTATCTAAAAGAGACACCCTTTTCACCCCTAGAGCAGCGTTCCCAAACCTCCGCCCGAGCCGCAACTCTGCTCGGGTGTGAAATTGATGGTTTTCAGGGTTTTTATCGTTAACTCAGTTTCCCTGGGTTTTTTCCCGTGTTGTGGTTGTGTGTCTTATTTTGAAAGAAATATTTACCCATTACTATAGTGACCAGAGAGCATTAAGGGGCAGGTAGGAGGATGTTACTCTCAATGTTGTTGGCGCATTTCAGGAGGACGCTACTAATAAAGTTACACAATTACACAGTGAATTTGCATTTATTATTATATTTACAAAATACCACAGTTTTGTCTTGATCGTATCATTTTGTTGTATTTATCCAGGACACCAGGGCGGTCCATGAAAACATTGTCTGACATTAAACCGGTCCGTGGCGCAAAAAAGGTTGGGGACCGCTGCCCTAGAGCATGAACAGATCAATAGAGAGTAAAAAAAAGGAAGCAGTTTTGACATTCTTGATATTGGTCAGCATATTTACTTTATTGTTTTTTTTAGTTCTGAGTCTTCTCCCCATTCAAAGCTATTACTTGCCCTATTTAGCTATATAATAGAAAATGAGCTCAGCCACAATGAGCTTGTCTCGCTGCTCACACGCATCAGGTGTTAGCTCAGCTGATAATTATTGACATATTCAGCTGACAAGTCTCATATGGATCATGCTGTCTAACCCAGTGCTGTTAATCTACAAGCTTCTTTGCAACCCATCTCAAAGAGGAAATGGACAGACAGACAACTTGGCTTCTGCCACGGAAACTACAGGTGACTGCGGCAATCTGCTAGCTGCAATCATAATAAAGATTGTGTAATAAGGAGGGTGCTGCAACAAAGAGGGTGGTGCAGCATCCAATGCAGTGGAGGTTAAGAAATCACGTTCAGCAGCTTCATTAATTTGACAACACGTGTGGGTGTGATTTTCAGGAGAAAATGCTGAAGTAGAAGCATGTTTTAATAACTGGTGTTGTACTGTATTAATCTAAAGTGATAATCTTTAATATTAACAATATTAAATGGCTTTGAGTCCATTATTTCCCATAGGAATAGATGATTCTGCTTGAAACACCTTCAGTGTTTTTATTGAAACTCTCTCTCTGTCTTCGTTGGAACGAACACTGCTTCCCACAAGTATTGGAACAAAACCCAAGGCTAGTAAGTGCTAGTATTTATTATGGGCAATAACATTAATGAAGGTGCTGTGCCAGAGTCATGCAGTTATCGATAAATAATGCATAGCCTCTGACCAATTAGAATCAAGTATTATCCTTGGGCATTGAATACTTTAATATCTACAGAAAATGTTCTTACTCAGGGGCTGTCATTCACAAACAGTCCTTCTGTGGAGAGTTTGGTTATTTATGCCAGTTTATCCAACTGCATGGGTGTCAGAGATACTTATGAGTCATCTGCTGGATAAAAAGACCTTTTCATCTGGTTTTGAAAATGTGCAGAACCTTTATGGGGTGATGCTGAAATACGAACAGGGCTTGACCTTATTTAGTAAAGTAATCAAAAGTAGTTCAGCTACAGTGAACCCTTTAATAAAGATAAGAGAACAATCAAGCCTTCCGCCTCCTAACACAGATTCTCATCTGTAATTGAATGAGGCAAACAGTTTGTGAAGCGTTGAAAGCAAAAGTCACCATGATGGGGCGTAAACAGTCAGGATCAGCTTGCACACTATGCACCAGGGTGCATTTAGTAATGATTTAAATATTATTTTTCAGAGCAGTTAGATTAGGCTAAACTTTCTGAACCCCATGAAAGGTATTTAATTATTCATCATCTTTGATCAAATGATTGATGCCTCTGGGGAATGCAGAAATTAAGCTTTAAAGGGGCACTTCATAAAAAATGTATAATCTTTTTTTTTGGTGTTTTTCTCATTGAGAGCATCTTTAATTTCTTATGGAGATTAGAGGATGTGTTCGGCTTGTGTAAAAAGCAGCAGGTCAGTGGTCATTTAAAAAGGCTCACAGATCTTACTTTGAAAGTACATTAACTCAGCTAAGAGTACTTTTCCACTAAGTTTGGTGACAATAACAAATCTCTGCGCTTTGATATTTTCTGCACCAAGTCAACCTGACTCAGAGCTCTCAGTGTGACATGTTCTCATAGGAGGTGATCTTTTGTGAGCGTGAATATCAGTGACTCTTGGCAACGTCGCCTCTCAGCTCAGACTGAGTGTGGTAAATGCTAGGACTTCATCTGCTAATTAACTTTTATAAACTTTGTTTCCACAGAACACGTTCATAAGAAACTCCTTGATGTTACAGTTCAGTGGAGAAAAACAAACAAAAAAAGCTCAAAGAGATCATTTAGATCTTAGATTTAAAAAAACAGGAAGCCGAATTGAAACAGATGCTATTCTTGACACAATTATGTGTCAGCCATGTAAGAGCTTGAGTCTTAAAGGATTCCAGTTTAATTAAAAGAAAAACATTGCTTTGGTTCCACAAAAAATACTCCTGGTGTGAAAAACAAAGCACTCCAGAGGTCCCAATTGTTCCTGAACATAAGACAGATTTTAATAACAACAGTCATTT
Organism: Rhamphochromis longiceps; assembly: GCF_057381845.1. NCBI lineage: Eukaryota > Metazoa > Chordata > Actinopteri > Cichliformes > Cichlidae > Rhamphochromis > Rhamphochromis longiceps. The sequence goes on from NC_140572.1 coordinate 32,360,008, forward strand.
CAAGCTAACGTGCCATTAAAAATGGAATTTCAAAGGAAATGCACTTATAAACTGTACATAAAAGATGGATGTAGCCACAACACTGTTGCCTTTTTGTTTGTGAAGTTTGTAAAGCGTCACAAAACACTGCATGTCTTTATAGCAGCAACTTGTTAGTCACAAAGTAGCCACGCCCTATGTCAAGGCTGATTTGAAGGAACCAAATGTCGACACGGAAAGCTTAATGAGCCGAACTCAGAAAACAACAACAACAATTAGTATCACAATATGCTGTGTGGGCTGTTTTATTGCGAACCCAAATGCAGAAACACAGGTGACGGGAGTAAGTGTGAGCAAAGCCAGAGGATGCAATGTTTCAGGAAGCTCTAACAAATAGGGATGCACCGATACCACTTTTTTGGAAAACGAGTACGAGTACGAGTACTTGCATTTCAGTACTCGCCGATACCGAGTACTTACTGATTGACAAATGCCAGCCATTTGACTTTCTGGTAGTAATAAGGGAAATGTATTTCATATTATATATATTGCATACATTTGTATTTGTGTATTTTAGTTACAAATATATAATATTTCAGATGTAAAATAATCTTACATTTAGTACTGTATTTTATCATTGAATACCTATAGCACACAGACTTTACCTTGGGTCAAGTATGGTGGAGATGAAGTACAGTGGGTTGGTCTCGACGTCACTGAAGCGCTTCTTGACAGCTGCCTGTAAGGTTGCTTTCATTGCCTTGACGCCGTGGTCCTTGTCTGTTTCTCTGTTTAGAAGTCTCACTAGCACAGTCACAGCTGGGATGACATCAGAGGCTAGTGCGTCGTAGCTGCTCACTTTTTTAGTGTTTACTAGAAGGTTTTAAAATTTCTGTACTTTTAGGTGACAGGAGACATGTGGCCTGGTCAAAACACAGAGAGCTGCACTCTAAAAGATCTTTAAACATAGTAAACATACCTTGTGTGCCACAGACTGCTCCCAAACACGAGGGGACAAGTAATACCTCTAAAACACTTAAGTTGGCTTTATTAAACATTAGATCTCTAGCTGGGAAAACATTAATGATTTAATCACTGAGCACAGCCTTGATTTTATGTTTTTAACTGAAACTTGGTTGGACCAAAGTAACAGTGGAGCTGTTCTCATCGAGACGACCCCTCCTAACTACAGTTTTATCAGTGAGGTCAGGGCGAGCAGGAGAGGAGGAGGGGTTGCTGTCTTATTTAATGAATCATTTCAATGTAAGCAGCTATCTCCTGGAAGTTTTCAGTCTTTTGAATATGTGGCTTTACAGCTGAAGGCCCCATCCAAAGTTGTGTTTCTTAATGTTTACAGGCCTCCCAAATACTGCACAGACTTTTTTAATGACCTCAGTGAACTGCTGTCTGTGATCTGTGTTGATTTCGACTGTGTAATTATTGTTGGGGATTTTAACATTCATGTGGACAACCCTCAGGACAAAGGGACTAAAGACCTGAGTAACACTCTGGGCAACTTTGGGCTGACTCAGCATGTAACAGAGGCCACACATAATAGAGGACACACTCTTGACCTACTGATCTCCAAAGGCCTGAGCATTTCAAAGGTTACTGTGTCTGATGTGGGCCTGTCTGATCATTACTGTGTTTTCTTTGAAAGTAAAATCTCAGCCCACACAAATATATCAACAACAGTGATCACAAAACGGTGTATAACTGAACACAGTAGTGCAATTTTTAACCAGGTCTTCCCATTAACACCTGACCTGTCCAGAGGGTCAGTCAATGAGCTCGTCAATAGCTTCAATGCTAACATGTTAAATGTAATGGACACTATTGCTCCCATTAAGGTGAAGGTTATCTCTGGAAGGAAAAAGTCTCCATGGAGAAACTCCACACTGGTGAAAAATGAAAAAAGAGAGTGTAGGAAAGCTGAGCGCAGATGGAGAAAAACAAACCTCCAGGTTCATTATGACATTTATAAAAAGAAACTTCACAATTATAATTTACAACTGAGGAATGCAAGGAGGTCCTACTTCTCTGACATCATCACTAAAAACAGCCATAATGCTCGGGTCTTATTTTCTACAGTTGACAGGCTAACAAACCCTCCTGTGTCAGTGGCAGCTGAACTTCATTCGACCATGGCCTGCAATGACTTTGCCAAATTCTTCACTGCAAAAATCCAAAAAATTAGACAAGCAATTGGTACATCAACAGCAGATCCAGGATATGTACTGTGTCCACCAAAAAACTGTTTAAACACCATGAAACAGTTTCAACCTATTAACAGCAAAGACCTGGAGGACATCTTAGGTCAACTGAACTCCTCCTCCTGCTGTTTAGATGTCCTGCCAACAAGTTTTTTCAAAAAGGTCTCAAAGACTTTAGAGTCAGACCTGTTACAGATCGTCAACTTTTCTTTATTATCAGGTGTGTTTCCAGAATCACTAAAAACTGCTGTAATCAAACCTATACTGAAAAAGGACAATCTTGACAAGACACAAATGAACAACTACAGGCCGATCTCAAATGTCCCGTTTTTAAGTAAGATCATTGAAAAACCAGTTTCTCAACAGCTCAGTTACTTCTTAAAACAGAATAATTGCTACGATGCCTTCCAGTCAGGTTTTAGACAGAACCACAGCACTGAAACCGCTCTGACCAAAGTGTTTAATGACATATGTCTGAATACAGACAGTGGAAAAATGTCAGTCCTAGTTTTACTGGATCTCAGTGCAGCATTTGATACAGTTGACCACAACATATTACTCAAACGACTGGAGAACTGGACAGGTCTTTCAGGAACTGTACTAAACTGGTTCAAAACATACGTAGAAAACAGGAAATACTTTGTATCAATAGGTAACTTCACATCTGAGCAGACAAGTATCACATGTGGAGTTCCCCAAGGTTCCATCTTGGGACCCCTTCTGTTTAACATCTACATGCTCCCACTGGCACAGATTATAAACAACAACAAAATAAACTATCACAGCTATGCAGATGACACACAAATATATATAACAATGTCACCAGGAGACCGAGGCCCTGTACAGGCTCTTGGTAAATGCATTGAGGAAATCAATGACTGGTTGTACCACAATTTTCTCCAGCTAAACAAAAACAAAACTGAGGTAATAGTCTTTGGCGCCAAAGAAAAACGATTACAGGTCACCAGAGAACTTCAATCTATACATCTAAAAACCACAAACCAGGAGAGAAATTTGGGTGTAGTGATGGATGCAGACCTAAACTTAGAAAAACACATTAAGACAATAACAAAGTCAGCTTACTATCACCTCAAGAATATATCAAGGATAAAAGATCTGATGTCTCAACAGGACCTGGAAAAACTAGTCCATGCATTCATCTTTAGTAGGCTTGATTACTGTAACAGCATCTTTACAGGTCTACCTAAAAAATCAGTCAGACAACTACAGCTCATTCAGAACTCTGCTGCTCGAGTCCTCACTAAGACCAAAAAAGTGGACCACATCAGTCCAGCTCTGAGGTCCTTACACTGGCTGCCTGTCCGTCAGAGGATAGACTTTAAAGTTCTGATGCTGGCCTATAAAGCTCTGAATGGTTTAGGACCAAAATACATCAATGACCTCCTGACCCAGTATGAACCATCCAGATCCCTCAGGTCATCTGGATCCGGTCTTTTATCAGTTCCCAGAGTCAGAACCAGACACGGAGAAGCTGCATTCAGCTTTTATGCTCCTTATATCTGGAACAAACTCCCAGAAAGCCTCAGATCAGCTGAAACACTCAGTTTATTTAAATCCAGGTTGAAGACTCACCTGTTCTCAGCTGCATTTGAATAAAGCACCAAATCCACACTTTAAGCTTAAATTTCAAAACTTACATTTAACTACTGATTTTATCTACTGTTCTGATTTTATCTGTTTTGATTTTATATACTGTTGTTTGTTTGTTTGTTTGTTTGTTTGTTAATTAGTTAGTTCGTTTATTTGCTTGTTTTAATCAATTTGAAATCATGCTTTTTATTTGTTCTTGTTTCTAATGTCTCTGTAAAGCACTTTGAATCACCTTGTTGTTGAATTGTGCTATACAAATAAACTTGCCCTTGCCTTGCCTTGCCTTGCCTTAGTTAGTTCCTCAAAGGGGGTGAGGATGGCAACAGTAGTCTCCATAAGAGCCCATTGGTGAGCGGTGAGATAGTTTGGGAGTTCATGCTCGGACACATACACCTCCAGTACTTGCTTTTGTTCAATGAGGAACTGGAGCATGTAGTACTGGTATCAGTCCCCGGTATCGGGGGACTTTTAATGAGTACGAGTACTTTAGAAAATGTGGTATCGAGGCCGATACCAGATACCGATATTGGTATCGGTGCATCCCTACTAACAAACACATGGAAACACACAGCTATGTGGGACAACTTAACAATGGATATGGTGAGGCTGAGAAAACAAACACAAGAGGTAATGAGGGAAGAGGAAAACAGGTGGGGACGATAGCTGAAGCTAACCACAGAAGATGAGACGAGAAAAGTAAAAGTCAATACAAGGCACAAGAGACAAAGACTACCAAAATAAAACAGGAAGTAACTAAAGATTGAGACAAAGACACTAAAATAGAAACTTGGCACAGATGGACACAAGGGGAAGAGTAAGAAACAATGACACTATTTTGTTATATATTATTATACACCTAAGGCAGAATAGAATGTGGTGATATTAACTGAAACAAGTAACTAAGGCTGAAAATACTAAGAACAATGGTGATCACAATAATCACTTGACAAACTGAGAACCAAATGGAATATCAAATAATAACAGGGAGCATGAAAGTCCAAGTAAAAAAAGATAACATTTCAGGCCCGGCCATGAGGCTAGGCAGAGGAGGCAGAGACCGTCTAGAGGCTAGTGACCTTTACCTGCCTCTAGCGGTGACGGTGACCCTCAGGAAGTCCAATGGGGGGCCAGCAGTGGAAGCATAGATGATCTTCAGGCTTGGCTAGAGGTAGGCAGTTGCAACAAAAGTGGGACCCGTCAGGATGCTTGCAAACTGGCTGAGCATGATGATGGAGTGAAGTGAGACCCCTCAGGTGGCCTGGCTGACAGTGACCTTGGATCAATGTGGGGCAAATGGTGACTGGGGATGGGTGGTAGGACAAATTCTGTACACTACCCAGAAAAGGAACACACCAACATCCATACGTATTTCCAGACCTTAACATATTGTTAAAGAGAGCTAAAATGGCCACAGTAGTTGTGTAAAATTTTCACTTCACTAAATAAAATAACAAGAAATAGTACTGCACCAGGTGTTGATAGATTTGGCATGTGGATTATTTCAGAGCAGAATTCAGTGGGATGATGAATCTGGCATAAATCAGTTTCTTTTTAAATTGTTGTTGGTTTTTTTTTTGGCATTTGCCTTTTATTAGATAGCGACAGTAGAGACAGACAGGAAAGTGGAGAAAGAGCGAGGAAGACATGCAGCAAACGGCCACAGATTGGACTTGAGTCAAGCCACTGTTTTCTGGCTATGTGGCATATGGTTGCCTGCTCACTGGCGCCCCTAAAAATCTGTTTCTTAATTGTGTAGCGCATGCTTTGATGCACCTGAAATATTGGTCTGAGGGCAGACGTTCAGGCAAGTGATTGGCAGGGTTTGGCTGGAGCTGCAACATACTTTAGCAGACAGCCTGATGTATGTGTTTCTTTTAGAGCAGGACTGTGAGTTGGTGATCTTTGTGCAGTTTTTCTGCACAGCTATTAGCATACCATGAGTAAGAGTAGCCCTGCATCACACTTTGAGTGATGCAGGGCTTAAAGACAGGAGAGTTCTCAGGATATAAAGTCTTTGTTAATGAGGCAATGAGTGATGTATGTCCTTACGAGCTCTGCTGTGATGTGTTTGTACCCAGGAACCTGAAGCTAGAGTCTCTCCACCTCCTCTCCATTTATATTCAGTAGTAGGTGGGAATTCTGATTTCTCCTAAAATCAACAATCAGCTATTTGGTCTTTTTGGTGTTGAGAAAGAAGCTGTTCTCAGTGCAGCACTCTGTCAGCTTCTGAACCTCCTCTTTGTATGCAGACTCATCTCCTCCAGTGACCTGTCCCAGCATTGTAGTGTCATCTGCAAACCTGACAGGTAAGAGGTTTACGTACTTGATTGTAGATGGAGACTCACTTTCACAGATTGAGCTCACATTCACACAGATAAAGGAAGAGAAAAGAAAAGGCAGATCCACGCACCCTGAATCACTTCACAACTTACTGTAAATGTAACCAGAATTTTTTAAAATGACCTCAGTGCTGTTCTGAGGAAGAAACGATTGCTTGGGGCCACACATCAGGACATTCAATTTCATAGACTTCTATAGAAACATCTTATTGTAAACAGAGCAGTTACCCTGTGCTGCCCATTAGCCAGACTGCAGGTTTATGGCACTTCCACATTGAGACAGCACATTTAAGTAATTCTTGCAACTGAGGAAAAAACGATTCACGGCTCTCCGCTGAATTTTTATTGTGTTTTATTGCGTGTTTCAGGTGCCAAAGGGTGGAAAGCAGCAATAAACTGTGGGCTCCTGACACGCAGTATATCTGTGGGCTCCAAGCATAAATCAAACCAGATGTCAGTTTTATCCAGACGTATTTCTGTGTTATAGTGGAGTGTGAACCATTCACAAAGCTGTAAGTAACTCGATTAGGCTTAAAGTAGCTTGCTATTATCTCTGGTGGTATTTGAATGTCTCCATTATGCGTTTGTTGATTCTGGATTAATATTGTTCCAGCTTTACTGAGGTCAACAACCTCTATATCAAGAAGCACAGACATGGCTGTTATTTAGCATTTTAGCATGTTTTAGTATGTCTTGCTCTTTACGTTATCTTCACAGTATGGAGAGCTGAAGCAACAGCTAAACAGCAGCTGATCTGTCATGGTCTCAGGCTTTTCTTTAGTTTTAAGTTTTGGATTCTTGTTTGTTTAACAAGACAGCTTGGCTTTCATTGTGTCAGCTTGCTCACCAAACCCTAACTTTCTCTGTTAAGCAGGGCTTTCTGTTTCATGTTCTGAGCACGCTCGTGCAAAATGGGGTGTTTCGCTGGTTCGACTGTGACTCTTGATCTGCACAAAATGATTCCTATAAGTCGAGTCTACTCCAGTCAGAGATGTTTCCAGATGATTCTGATCAAATGATGATAAAACATATAGAGAACATACAAATCTAAAAACAAAATGCAACACATTTGTAAATAAGACAAGAAATTAATTCTTAATTAGAGATTAATGAAGATTAAAAATAGATATCAAAAATCTGGTTATTTAGCAAAATAATTAAAAAAAATTATTTTAATAATGAGTGCACTCTCGGTGCTGTTGTTTATTTCTAACGTGACAGCAGCGGATTAGAGCGCTGAAACTTTAAACAGGATCTATTTAAACATTAAAGCTTATTGTTAGAAAGCTAAAGCTTAACAAGTTGCACATCTAAAACAATCTTTTCCCCCAGCAGAGAACCTACACATGCTGTAGATGAAAGAACCAGTCAAACGTGTTGCTTCCAGGCCTGCCAGATAGAGTCATCCAGCTTTGTAGCACAACAAACCCTGAAATTCCAAACTTTACATGGCTCAACAATGTATTAATATTGCTTTGTCACACACCCCTTTGTTCAGATTTTAATGTACTGTTGTCATGTGAAGCTTCACTTCCTGTTGTATTTGTGAATTCTGGTTCTGGTTTCATTACTGTCATGGTGGTGTTGAAGGTTTTGATTCTGCTGTGAGTTTTTTACTTTGTAGTTATTCTAATGAAATTTTAGAGTTTTTTTTTTTTAATGTTGGTTCTTGATGTAGACGCCGCAGTATGTCTGACTGTCTGCTGTCATGCTTTTGGTTAGTCTTTTGTGTCAGGTTGTGTTTTTGGTAGAGTTTGCATACATGCTCATCACTCTGTATGTAAGCACGACAGCTGAAAAACCTTTGATTGAATACTGATCAACTTTTGTAGGGGCGTAGACTGGAGTCATGTTAACAATCAACGAAATAAAATACCCCTACAATGTCTCGAAGGAAAACGTAATAATTTATTGATGGAAGAGTCTTATAACTTAACAACTAGAAACTATATAAAGATTTAAACTATCATGTCACATTTGACCTCTGTCTTCACTTTTACATTTCACATCTGCCTTTCTTGCAAGTTAACCATAAAATGTGTTATATCTCTTTAGAAAGTGCTGTCAGGAGAAAGAGCAGCCTCATTAGTTAGAAATATATTGCAATGCAATATTATATAATAAGCTCAAGTTATTCATGTCCAATTCCTTACAAATCCATGCCTATTATCGATTGCCCACCCCTATATAATGTTTATGTAATCAAAGTAAACATCTGTCAGGATACCCCTGTCAAACTTTTACTGCACTACAAACTTTGTAAAGTACGTTTAAAGAGAATAAAGAAAAAATATATAAAAATATGTATATTAAAAAATATATAATAATGTCCCCTGAAAATATAAATGCTTCCTAGAGGGTCAGCTGCCTCCGTGGAGTTTTGCGCTCTGTGAGTGCTTGTTTTCTTTCGTTTGTTTCTTGCTTTACTTTGAAGGTTACTTTTCTTTCATGTCACATTTTTTTCTTTCGTTTTTCTCCTTTCTTTTTCTAATTTTTAATATCTGCTCATGTCAGTATCTGTTATTTGTTTCCTGTTTTACTTTGGTTGCTGGTTTTCTCCTGTCTTGTTTGAAGTTTGGCTTCCTCCTTGTGACTGCTTCCCCTGCACTCCTGGTTTTCATCTGCTGCTTAGTGCCCTCACCTGGGTCCTCTTTTTTGTGTGAATCCTCTTCACATACAGGCTTTTTGCTTTGCTTTATGTCTCTGATGATCGCCTGCCTGAACAGATACATTAACTGCACACACCCATTGAATTGCTTTGTGGGTTTGCACTGAGAGATGGATTTATTTACATGTACAGTGCATTTAACAGACAATTTGGCAACTTAAAATTAAAATTTGAATACACACATTTTGGATGTGTATTTTTGACTTATTCATAATAAAGTTGGACATTCAGATTACTGAATATTCTCAGGAAAAAGAGCAAGAGTGCAGGATGCTGGTAGATGCTCTCAAAATACACAAGATTGGGAAACATGGCAGGTGAAGACAGGGTGGAACAACAAGACTTGAGCACAGTGGAATTAAAGTTTTAAACAACCAAATGCTTTTTATGTATACTGTTTAACTCTCCAGACGTTTTGGTGCATTCTGTCTATTGGCTTCACTTTTCAGAACCAGAAGTTATGTCACGGTTTATTTAGTATAAATCGACTACAAACAAAGGCTTTTGCAGCCTAATAACTATAATACATTTATTGTTAGTTTAGTTGTATTGGGATGTGATATTGTGCAACATAAATCTAGACAGTAGTCCATCTCTCATTATTGATTTTTCATTTAATCCTTGATGTTGTTGTCCTGAAGGGGATTTCAGTGTTTTCCAATCATCATTCCTTTGCAATAGAAACATAAAAAAAATAAATTATTATTGAAAAAAATGTTTTAGTTCTCAGTATCACCACCAGCTGTAATAGCAGCTCAACACATTCTGTCCTTCATTTTTTTGCTGCAGGCACACACTTACAGAGCGCAGATGTATTCATTGCTTCCAGGCCAGATCTAATCTATATATGAGGATGGATTAGGTTATAGATTATTAGTCTAAAGATGGATGAGGACGATGAGCTGTGTGGGCCTCAGGGTTTTGGCTCTGTCACTGAGAATTCTGGGAAATCTATCTGGGATCTTTTACTTGGTTCACACTGGTCTGTCACGGAGGGGACATGCCCACTGTGGCTCCAGGGGAGCATTTATTCATGTGCTGGTGCACCATCGTGGAACATCTGCACCGTCCGTTTGCTATCTTATTGTGCTCTGTTTGCACAAAACGAGGGGAGGTGGGATGGGTAGGGGGAGCAGCTACACAGCCTACAGAGCATTAACCACTAACTTCTAATTGTCACAAGATGAAAGATGAGGCATCACATGCTGATCTTTTTTTCATCTTGTTAGTCAGCATCCCACAGCATGCAACGTTATTGCCTTTTTTAAGCACGCTGTGTCTTTGGTGCCCGCCGTGTCACAGAACCACTTGAAATGGGTTTTTCATGAGCCATCCTCACCCTCATCCACAGCACTTTTCTAATCATGGAAATTTAATTGTCTGCTGTGAGGGAAGCAGGAGAGCGACTTCATATGCATTCATCCTCCGGGTTGTTTGAAGGAAGAGTGGACTACGGTGACAGAGGACCTTGCATGTGGGTGGAGTCAGAAGTTTGTTGGAGGTGGGGACAATGTTGTCTGTTTGAAAATAGTTCCTCGGTTTGAAAAGTAAAGCTTTAGGTCCTGTTTTCCTTTTAGAAATCTAAGAAGTTTATATATGTCAGACATTCACATATCACAAATTCACGAAGACATTTTAATCACTGAGGAACGACCGAGCAGTATTTCGTTTAAATTGAATGCGCACCATGTTCTCAGACTGTATATAAGGACACCGCATGCCACTCATTGAATTGTGATGTTTTTAAAAGAATAATTTCAACATCTTTGCAGAAAATATATCAGTGACTTGTGAATCTATTCAATTCAGTTTTAACTATATAGAACAAATACCACAAACAATTGCCTCAAGGTGCTTAACATTGTAAGGTAAAGACCCTACAACAATACATAGAAAACATCAACAGTCAGATAATCTCCTACTGTGCTTAAGCACTTGGTGACAGTCGGGAGGAAAAACTCATTTTAACAGAAAGAAACCAGGCTCAGGGAGGGGTGGGTCATCCCACCATGACCAGGTGGAGGTGAGGGGAGAGAGACCAAGCTAGGAGCTGGTACCACGGAAGAGGAGTCTGAAAACTGAAGGCTCTGCCTCCCATTTAAATATTATAGGAAACATAAGCAAACCAGCAGTCTGAGAGAAAAGTGCTCTATTGTGATGCTATGAGTCTATGAGGTTTTTAAGATGGGGTCTGATTATTCAAGACCTTGTATGTGAGGAGGAGGACTATAAACAGGGAGCCAATGAAGAGAAGCCAATATAAGAGAAATAATATCTCTTTTTCTAGTTCCTGTCAGTACTCTTGCTGCAGCATTTGGAGCAACTGAAGGCTTTTCAGAGAGGTTTTAGGACATCCTGATAATAATGAACTACAATCATCCAGCCTAGAAATAATAAATGCATGAACAAGTTTTTTTAAATATTTTTTTTTAGCATCGCTCTGATACAGGATGAGTCTAACTTCAGAGATATTAGATAGAAATACAAGAAATCAATCCAACATATTTGTTTAATATGTGCATTGAAGAAGATATCCTCAGATATCCCCAGTGTTGTTGGAGGCCAAGGTAATGCCAGAGTAAGATCAGAATAAGTATCTGGTTAGACACCATGTTTCTGAGATTTTTAGAGTCTTAGAAACATGGTGGTGAATCACAAAAGAGGTATGTCCTGAATCTCACCCTCATTTCTCATTTATTTAACTCCACGGTACTGTGGAAAAGCCTCGAGCCATTCTTGTTTGCTGATAATCTTTTAAAGTTGTTCTTTGGACATTGGATGCTTTTTCACACATATTTAGTCACTGAACCAGATCATTTTTGGAATAATGTTTTTATTAAGCTGCTTAACACTGACCTATAAATCCATCAGACATATAAAAGGCACCTAACTCAAGAAAAAAGCTCAACACAACTCAGCATTGTCTGCACATAACAGACAGTTTAAAACTATTTTTAATTTCATAATTAGGCTCTTTGTTACCAGTAGCCTGTCATTTGTTCCCATTTGTTTAGACGAATCTGTGAAAAATGTCAAATACAACCCAATCTGAAAATCACCTTGTTGATGCAAAAATACTATTAAATTCTATTCAAAGAGCTATTTGCAGAAAGCTTGGTATATTTCAGCATGCTGTGTAACGTGTCCTTAAAATTCAATGAATATGGGCAAGGAGAGGACAAAAGAAGAAAACATATATTCAGTAATATGAAGAAAGAATATTGACACAGGACATCTGGAGCTTCAGCTGATCCATCGACTGTTCACTGAAGTCTTGTCAGAAATAGTCTCTGAACATGATACTGCAAGATGACTTAAAACTAGTGTTTGGGACTATAAAATAATCAGGGAAGTGTTTCTTGAGGTGTTAGATAAAGTGAGAAGTAGGCTGTATTCTCATGAACTTGTAGACTTCTAAAGAATCTCACTTTTTCCAGCCAGGGGACTCACCCCCTGCTGGTTGCACTTTGAGTATATGTGAGAGCTTCTGTAAGCCTTTCTTTAATTTTTGTCTGGTTCTTTTCATAGATATATAATTGTTAATGTTCAAGAACTTTTTCGCTCTACTTTACAGTCCATTTCTGTGGCCTGTGTTGCTTGCAGGTATTCATTTCAGGTAACAGGAAGAAAAAAAAAACTCAGACCAAAATTCACTTTGTGCATCACTGCTGCTTGTTAAGCTTGTTTCACTGAGGAAATGGTAATACGTCTGACTGAGACGTCTCATCTGCATTGTGGTGGCTCCAGAATAAAAGGATAGCATTTAAAGAGACTGTATTACTGCATTTAATCACACAATAAAAACTATTAAGAGTGGAAACGTAGCCCATGGCCAATTGTATAGCTCATGGTAATGTTAAGATTGGGAAGAATTAATGTCTTTTTTAACTGCAGTTACAGTGCCCACTTTAAATTTATTAGGACAAAATCTCCCAGAATACACTTTTTTAAAATTTTTGCTAGATAGCAGTTTGAGGTGTAGAAATCACCTTTACTGGGTTTATACCTTTTTGTAATTTGTCACTGCATTTTGCTGCAGTAAACAGTGACTGTATTCAGAGCTCAGACATCACGAATGACAACCTGCCCACGTAAAAATGTACAAGCAAACACGGGATAAAAAAGGAACATGTCAACAGGAAGACAGCAGACAGATGAACAGTAGTGAACAAACCAGAAGGAAAAAGCATCCACAGATTTTCTTTGTCCATTAGAATAAATCTACAAGACAATAAAGTGAAGGGGGGTAAATATTTTCTGAAATACTCTGTATTTAAAATTCCATTAAGTTGTCTGTTTCTTTGTTGTGCAGTAAAACACTCACAGATGGAAGCAAATAATCCCAAGTAATATAATACAGCTGGGTCTGCACATGTTGGAAAGTGAGACAATTTTCACACGAAGTAGATTTGAAATAAAACAAGAAACAACTGCAGACTTTCAGCTTTAATTAGATAGCTCAAACAAAAGTATTGGATGTTACAGAGTGTGGGCTGTTTCTTCATAAATTGAGCAGGTAAAAGGTCTGAAGCTGATTCTGAATGTGACATTTGCATTTGAAGCTGTTGCTCTGAATCCAAAACCAGGAGTCAAATAAGTGAAACAAGATGTTCTTGGGCTGCAAAAAGTAAACAGATGTGCCAGAAAGAGTGAAAACATTAGCAATAAATAAATAGAGTACATCCTGGAAAACACACACACACACCAGTGAGCTCAGCAATGTAAGATCTGGATGTCAGTGAGGAGAATAGTGGCTTTAAGAACATTTTCACAGATGTAAAGAATGTAACCAATGGTAGCATGTAGAGCCAAGGTTACATCTGCAGTGTCTACATTAAAGCACTATGATTCACTATACGATAATACAGGACAAATTAACAATATATGTAAGTGACAAACAGCAAATGAATTCAACCGTAGCCACTTTGTCACAGTCCCCTGTAAATGTACTTGTACTCTGGGAAACCTGTTGGCTGGTGATATCCATGGGTTCCACACCTCAGTCAGTTATCAACAAATCTTTAAAATTAACATTTTTTGCCCTTAAATACAAAATTGATGCAGATTTTAGTTAAATTTGAAAATATGGGACTTTAATTCTTATTTTTGTTCGATCTCAAATTTATTTGGGACGTCAGTATATTCGTTTATTTGTCAATACTTCCCCCAACCCCTGCCTGAGTATATTTGCTGATTTTCTTTTTAGGCTAAATACATGCAAAGTTGTTGACTGCACTTGGAGTACCTCCTTATCCTCGGATTTTACTGGATTTCCCCATCTTTGAATAGCAGCTCATGTGCACAAACCACCCTGTCAGCCATATTCTAATACTGCCGACCAACATCGAGGTAGTGCTGAGAGGATTAGTGCCAAATACAAACAAAATAATCCAGGTGTGATGCTTTCATCTTCTTCTGCATATCTTACAGGCTTTTATCCTCGAGTCTCTAATACTTGGAGAGAGAGTCGGCATCTGTTCTCTTTATGGTTGTTTTGAATCCTGCAGTAATTATTCCAGCCTCTTCTCTAACATTTCTTTGCCGATTTTTCCTCAGAGTGCTGTACAAAGATGCACTAATTGTGAGTTATTTTTTCCATTAAACTTCTACTGTGGAGTTTCCATCTGTTTGTCATCTTGTACTACTGTTTTGCACCACAGCAGATTTCTTTATTTATCCCTAGCACATATTGTTTAATGGACCTATTTGTGTGTATTGTGCTGTATGGTTTTATTTATAAAGCTGGCATGACCTACAGCAGTTGGCTCTAATCATTTCACTTCCTTCTATTGTTGCACATCCACTCAAACTAATCATGTGTAATGGAGTTTCTCTGATTGCGTTCATTGGGAGAGTCCCATTGGCTCTTGGTCTAATTGCCAAACCTGATTGCTCATGTTCCATCACCCTCATAGATCCTACACCATATGGAGTTATTAACAGGTGCAAATATGTAATTTTGAGAGAAACTAAGCATGGTGCTTAATTCAGTCTGTCAAACTGCTGTAGCAAATTATGGCTCTGTGAGATGACTGTGCTGTGGGGTATTGTTTTAATTATGAGAGCGGATCAGTGAATGTTGAAGACAGCCACATAAAGAAGGGCCCTAGCTATTTCACTAGCATCCTGTTTGACTCCCAGTGTTGATGACCTGCTCGGTAAGCTGTTCCAAAAATGGCTCCTTGTGTTGACCCCAAAGTCCCCTAAAATATATGGTGAGATACAGCATCACATAAAGTGTCTCATCACCATCAGCACCTGTGAATGAACTGCAAACCAATTCATGCATGATTGTTTGCTAGGACCTACCTACCCATGCAGCAGAACACAGACACCAGGGAACTGCAGTGAATGGTGTTTATTTACAATGACAGGGAAAACATGAAATACAGATTCGGGACGTGCAGGAAAACTGGCAGAGGACTTGATCGGTCTATGGGAGGAGAACAGAACAGAGTTAAGGGGTGAACCTGAAAGTCAAGGGTTAAAATATGTTAGGTGGAGAGTTGGAGAGCTTACTTGGCACAAACTGAAATACAGACTTGGATGGAGTGTTCTCGTGACCGGAGGCCGAGCCAGGTAAACGTGTAGGCAGGTGGTGGGACAGGTGGGTGAGAAATCCCAGTTCTGACCGAGGAAAACGATCTCCAGAGGCACAGGCAGGTGGAAGGGCAGCGTAGCAGGCTAGCGGAAGGAAAACAGGCAAGGAAATGAATCATAAACACTCGGCACTATATTGTGGCGTGCTGGGGGAGCAGCTAGTTCTCTCCCATCATGCCTTGGGACAGGTGCTGCTGTTTCGATGTTTTTGTTTTATTGTTTATGGTTATCTTACTTTTACCTGTTATCTTGAATGTTGTGTTTATACTGCGGTTCAAAGTCACTGACAGTAATTGTTTTATAGAATGAATGCAGTACCATAAGTGAGTTCTGTTATGCTGTTATTGACCATCGAAGCACAGTGTAGCATCAGCAAGTCTGTTTATTAGAGAGCTCCCCCTACCAGCTTGGGACCAAACCGCAAGCTCCAACTTTCTGTGGAGCTTCTTTGCTAAGATTCCTCTGCATGCCACAATGTTTTAATAATTTTTAAATAATGGGAACTAATGCTAGCTGTATATATTTGTTTGTGATCAATTTGGTCTAATAGGGCTAGTGGGAAAAGGTCAGTAGGTGCATTTTGACCACTTCAGTTAATCAAGGGATGGATATCAGCTCTTCAGTCAGTTGGTTTCAGTAGATTACAGTTTTCTTTGCTGATTACAATCCAACCACAAACTTGGAAGATTATTCAATAGTAAGCTAGCAAGTCTAACATGCTAGAAAAGAAAGGTACATGAATGCTTCAGAGAAATCAGCGTAACATTTCAAAGGCACATTTGTAGCTGAAAAATGAAGTAAAAATGCCTGAAAGTTTATTTCACTTCAGTGGTCACTTGAGGTTGGTTCCAAACTCAAGTTCATCCCCATAGAAATGAATTAATTTAGTTAAGACCTTAGAGACAGTGATCAACTTCAGAAGGAAGAGTATAGCTTCATGGTCATGATTTCAAACCAACAGAATGGCCCTAAGGCGTCCTCAGACTCCAGAAGCAGTTCAAAGGTTTGTTGACAAAAGTCCAAATAAATTTGCCTGATAGTGACAGAAAGAGCCAAGGAGAAAGAAGATGAGGGCGAGAGAAAGAATGAGAGAAGAAAAATGAGGGAAAGAGCACAGAAGTCAGTAGTTAATGTTCGATTGGTTGTAGGGCTAATTAGCAGGTATCATTGTGACACACCCATGTAGTTTTTAGAAGCAGCTTTAGGTAATAGCTTCCCATTACACTTGGACGTCTAAATATTTTTTTACTACAAGTTATCTTGGTAACTCCTTGATCTGTACAACCCAAAGAGAGCATTAAGATCCTCCAGCCAACTGCTCCTAATGCAACCAAGGTCCTGTTTAAAAACCAGAGGTGACCGTGCTTTTGCCATTGCCACTCCTAGACTCTGGAATAATCTCCCAGTTGATATCGTGCATCGGAATCAATTCAATCGTTCAAATCACACTTAAACTTGTCCAGCTTGTCCAGAATGCTGCGGCTCGCCTTCTGACTGGCACTAGAAAGCATGCCTCTATCACCCCAGTTCTTATTGAGTTGCATTGGTATATGCATATATATCGCATTGAATTTAAAATATTGTTGCTCACCTTTAAAATTATAAATAATTTAGCCCCTCGTTATCTTGTCGACCTATATGTTCCTGGGCGAGCCCTCAGGTCTTCAGCCCAATTACTCCTGGCTCAGCCTAGATCTAGACTTAAATCTAGGGGTGACCGTGCTTTTGCCCTGGTTGCACCGAATCTGTGGAACAACCTTCCTATCGCTATCCATGCGTCAGACTCCGTTTTATCTTTTAAATCCCGTTTAAAAACTCATTTATTCAACATAGCTTTTCCATCTAGTTAGTGTCTCTATTTTATATTTGGTTCAATTTCTTATTTATGTACTTTATCTTTTAGCTATATCTGTTCTCAGTAACTTTGTTCTTATATTCCCTTTTATTGCTGTATAATTAGTGCTCTTAACCTGATGACATATGTGGTACTTTGTTTATAGTGTTTTATTTATTGTCTTAATTTTCCTGTTTTTATTGTAAAGCACTTTGGTGTGCCGCTGGTCTTTTAAACGTGCTATACAAATAAAGTTGTATTGTATTGTAAACACACACCTGTTCAACTTAGCTTTCGAAGCGAATAGTCTGACTTTAATTCGGCCTGCACTATACCATGTAATGTAATTTTAATTGTAACTGTCCTATTTGTTCCTTGTTCTGCCTGCATTGTGGTTTTGTGAAGCACTTTGATGTACACTAGTCTTTTAAATGTGCTATAGAAATAAATTTTGACTTGACTTGACTTGACTTATACAGAAAACTGGGCAACTTTGACAATTGGCTAAAAGCTAGACTCAAATGCAAAAGGAAAGTTTATACACAGACAGGGGAGTATTTAGCTGATAAGACTCAGGTGAGGTGGAAATAAGTATATGTTGATAATGGTGAATTTTCCATTTGCTGTGTCATGCTCACATATGAACATTAAGGGGGATGGACTTAATACTAACAGAGATAATCTTGCCTGGTCAAGATCTGTCAGTGTTTTATTATAAGGGAGTGCTTACCGGTAGTCACAAAGGCCATCAGGACATGAAGAATGATGGTAATATAGTATGATGATAGTAATTCAGTTGACTATATGAGCCCTATTAATCTTGTGTGGGTGAAACCCATTACAGTGATTAAAACTCACACCACTGTCAGAAAGGGCAGCCTGTGGATTTTGATAGATTAGCACACACCAAGACCTTAGCTTATAAAACCTCAAAGTGTTCAATATGACATAAATTAAAAAAACATAAATTCGGAAATAAATATTATCATGAAAAAATGATTTGGAATAAATGCAAATCCCAAATGGAGACAGTGAAGGGAGTAGAATCTCCCATTCAGCCCATTTCTCCATCTGAAAGGTTTATGTTCCAGCAGACAGGAATACATTACAGCCCTGCTATAGCCTGCAGCCTCTGCAGTTTACACCACTCACCTCAATCTCACACAATCAAAAGAGCACTTCTTAGACATCGGCATTTCCTTCGATGTCTAAGGAGAGTTACATAAAGAGTTTGGAAATAAACTCACTGTGGCCCTACAATGCAACAACAGCATCATCTGAGGTTACCGAGCAGAAGGCCCACCACCAGCACGTAAAGACATCTATGAAGCTTAAAGATACCAGCGCTGTTTTAAGTGTTCTGTTTGTTAAATGAAAGAGTTCAGCATTCCCAAAGCAAGCCACATTTTGATCCAAAGTTACCATTGACATGTGAAAAAAGTAAATCCCAAATTGTTGATTTAGAGAAGCAAACATTTGATCATCTTGATAAAAAGAACCTGTGCTCAACATGGCACTCCATCAATCCTATAAGGGAAGTTTGCTGTGGAAAAAGTAACTACACCCCTGGCACAAAAAGCTAATTTTATTCTTTTAGGAATGATTTTTTTGGTGCTTTTTTAAAAATTCATTTTGCATAATTGTTTGGTGTGATGAAACCTTTGACAGCATTACTTCCACTTTAAAGATGCTTAGTTTTCGATTTGTAGTTTAATAAACAATTTTTAACAATTTTCTTTGCATGTCTCAAAGGTTATCAGATATTTTAAACAAGGAAAACAATACCCGTGGATTTAATTTGCTTTTCCTGTGACTGAATGCCTTCCTGTGTCTCCAGTGATAAACTCTTACACCACCTTTATTTTTTTTTTATCATAAGAGCAGAATAAAAAGAGTATAAAAACATCCTTTCTACCACAGAACTTTGAATTTTGAAGTCACCCCATCTCCTTGTGGTCTCAATGAAGATTTTGATGTAGGATTTTTTTTGTAAGTGGTGTAATTTGGCTCGTTTAGACTATTTGGTGAATGTCTGGCAACCAACAGTCACTGAGAAAAAGTTATTATTTGCAGGCTTGTTACAAGTGGTGATTGTTAAAGCTCATACAGGCCTAGAGTGGCCTAGAGCGGCGGTCCCCAACCTTTTTTGCGCAACGGACCGGTTTATGCCCGACATTATTTTCACGGACCGGCCTTTAAGGTGTCGCGGATAAATACAACAAAATAAAACTAGTACCGGTACCGAAAAAAAGAAGATTTATTCATAACACACGTGAAAAGACCCAGGAAAACCGAGTTAACGATAAAAACGATAACAAAATAACGCTGAAAACCGATAAAAACCCTGAAAACCATACATTTCACACCTGAGCCTCAACTCTTGCGGCCAGGTACCAAACGACTCACGGACCGGTACCGGTCCGAGGCCCGGGGGCTGGGGACCGCTGGCCTAGAGTATTCCGTGACTATTTGGCGAGTCGCAGTTGGAGGTTGCTGGTATTTGCCATAGTTGTCTTTTTACTGCCATCTTTATTCAAAATCCAATAATTACCAAGAGAATTAGAGGTAAAAATTAACTAAAAAAAATTTAATTCAAATGCAAAATAACAGAATTTTACAGGTTAAAGTTTAAACTTGTAGATGGTCAAATGCTGTTTTCGAACAGTCTGCTTTGATTCCTCCCATTATCACTTGTATTTCCTATTGCCACTTTAGAATATGATTGCAATATTGGAGGAGCTGTTTAGACCCATTTATTTTTTTTCTCAGAGATGGTATTATGTAACTCACAGTTGGAGTTCTCATATGCCTGGGATCAGCATGAAACCCTCCCAGTGAAATTATCACTACAGAAGCTTAAGAGCACCGTTAGTAAATGTAATTTTCTCTTATAAATAGTAGAAGGTACAAGCCCGAGTTCATAAAGACTTTGATGTAGACTTTGATGCTTTGACGAGTAACACAAAGCTTAACATTCTGTTATACGTCTGCGCAGAAGCTCAAAATGCTGTGAAAACTGAAAATGCAGTCTTTGATCGTGCCAAAATCATGTCAAAACATGATTTCTTTGAAATAAGGTTTAAATTTAAAGAAAAGGGAAGTAGCTGTCACATGTCACAAACCTATAGATCGTAGCCTACAAGCCCCCATTAGGCTAAGTGGAGCCCCTGCTATACATCAATAGACAAATCACATACAGGGTGCTCTATTTAAGCAGCTTTGCAACCCCTTGTGATGTTTGACATACTCAATGTCACACCTGTTCTGTCATTGATATTCCTCTGTATCTGTTCTGTGCTCTACATTTCTGCATGAGTGTGGAGGTCCCACAACAAATTCATACAATATTAATTTCTGCACATGAAAGAACATTTGGAAAAACTTTGCCATACCAGAGGTCCCTGCTGCTTCACAGTTCTAGAATTGCCACAATCACGTTCAGCTCCCGTTCCTGTCTTAAATATGCAAATTCAATGACTAGTGCCAAATCTTTCCATTTAGTTCCTCACATTCCTTTTGCCTTTCCATTTTTTTTAAACTTAACAAACTAAAAACCCCCAAAAACAAACATTCACACTGCAAACAGAGAAAAGTACAGTGGTATAAAAAGGCCATTCTGAGTTAAAAAAAAAAAACAAACAAACAAGAAAGGATATTTAGAGGAGGAAGCGCTCTGAGAAAAACAATTAAAAAAAAATCTACAAATTCTGAGATCAAAGCTGATAGTTTCATTAATAATAATATAGTAATATAGATAAAGTAGATAAATCAATAGAAGTGGGAGGTGGCTCTATCAGTTAGCTTTGACCACAAATTCTGGTCTCACATACACTACCCTTCAAAAGTTTTAGAAAACCCCAATTTTTCAAGTTTTTTATTGAAAATTATGCATTGTAATGTCACATTGTACTCTGAGATGAAAGCATAGTAGAAATAAGCAAATGGAGTTAAAAAAGAAATCATGGAATCAATTTAGAGACCAATTTATGGTGAAGGGTTGGAATAAATAAATGTGCACCTCTTCCTAACTGATTCAGAACCGCTGAGGCAATATTGAAATGTATTTTGCTGTATTTTGAGCAGCATTTTTTCTTCTTTTCTTTGCTAAATGAACTTCTGTATATTGTTTAAATGATCAAAATAAATAACCTAACAAAAAAATAAGCAAACAAAAAAAATTCATTCTAAGCTATGAACTCATTAAAGTGGCCACTTTTAACAGATATAACAGCCGAACACACCCGTGGCATTCTTTCTACAATAGAAATCAAATATTCTTCAGAAAGTTCTTCCCAATATCTGTTGCAGAAGTTCCCATAAATGTGTGGCACTTGTAGGTTTGCTTTCACTCTTCTGTCCAGTTCATCCCAAACCAGCTCAATGGGGTTTAAGTCTGGCCACTCCATGTTTTCAAGCTTACCATCTTGTCTTTTTTTCCTGAAGTACTTCTGTCATAGGCAGAAGGCTCTTTGTCTTATTCTGATGTCTTAGCAATGACCTTCCTTGCGGCAACTCATCTGTCAAACCTGCAGCTCAAAGTCACAGTTGAAACTCAGACTTGCTTACTACGAACACTATTTAGCTACGCCGTTGTCCTGTGAACCACCTATCATGCAAGTTGTTAACTCTCAGAAACCTCTCAGTTTTGGTTTCAGGTCTGCCAGACCTACTGTCAGAATTTGCCCCAGTTTCTGTGCGCCGTTTGATGGTGAAGGAACTGTACTCACTGACACACTGACTTTCTTTGCCATTTCTCTGTAGGAAAAACATACATTTTAAGTGTTATGGGAAACTCTGCCTCTCTTCCAGTCTTAATTGCCTTTTTCTTGGATTTTTGTAGCAACACACTAATTTCTGCAGTACAATACTGTTCCACTGATTCTCACATGGATATGGTACCACAATGTGTTCCAACACTGCTTTTATGCAGACAGAGGGGGTTGTAAGTAATCCAGAAAAGTTAGAACAGCTGTAGGAATTAGTAGGAGCAGCTTAGTAGTTGATCAACCTCCTTGTGTTCCCTGAAAAAAAGAGCTGTTACTCCCCACATGCACTATTAGACAATTACATGGAGAAACCTTATGAACACAAGCTTTCTCACGCACACAGGTGTACACACAAGTGTTCACACAGGTGAGCGCGCAGGTACTCACAGACACACTCTATCTTGGGCAGCTGCTGCCTCTTGAAATATCTTGTATTTTTAATACTGTGTGCTGTTCAGTAACAGTGTCATTGCTATTTATGCATATGCTGCTTGTTGCTGTGGTTTCTCCTGGATAAATGGTGTGTTTACAGTTGCACCCAACCATATTTGGGCAATGATGCAATTTCTGTAGCTTGTCTCTTTTTTTTTACCATCACAGTGGAGTTCAATTAAGATATCACTGAAGTGCACACTTTCAGCTTTAAATTAAAGAGTTTAATAAAAGCATTTAAGCAACTATTTACAGGATTTTTTTAAGAAGAGCTGCCCATTTTCAGTGGGTCAAAAGAATTTCTGGACATGCAACTTCACAGCCAGCTAAGGCCTGTACGCTCGTGATGTCATTACCGATTACGTAGATAAAACATCTGGAGTATGAGGTCCAAAAAGATCCTGTTGTTTTGATTTAAACCCTACTGTGTTGGCGTACAGACTAAAAATTGCACAAATTGTGTCACTGTTCGAATACATATGGACCTAACTATAAATAGGACTTAACATTACTAACCTGCAATGTCCAGTTAGTGCTGTAAGTTGCTTGGTCTTTGGTTTAAGGTAATCTCTTCATGTTAGCTAGTGTCACTAGTGTCATTTCACATTTCAACACCACCTAGCTAGTTTGTTAGCTAAGTAGATTATGTGAAGCCTTATGTTGCTATATAAACAAAAAGCAGATTTCATGATATAATGTTTAGCTACAGCCATAACTGGAGCAGACTGGCTAATGCTTAACTGATTATTCTAACTTAAATCTACAAATGCTGACATATGCAGGTTATGCAGTAGCTACATGTCAGGATTTATACCTGTGTGCACTGTATTGATGATGAAGTCTAGTTACATTTCTGGGGACATGTATGTCAGGTCACATCACAGGGTTTTAGAAGGGCTATGATGTATCTATGGCATATATTTAATACAGAAGGGTAAGTCTGTTAGATTCTGGCAGCAGATATAAAAGCTACCATAATAGATAGCTCCACATGTTTGATTTGGCAGTTTCACACAAAATATCCCAAAGGGGGTTTTTGTCTCTGGCTGGAATTGAACCAGCAACATTTTGCTTGCCAAGGAAATACATAAATCACTATACTATAGAGCCACACAGAAGCTGGTAGGAGCTTCTGTGTAAAGATAAAAATATCTGACTAAGAAGAAAAGAAAACCACTGACAGTGTGACATTAACATTACTCTTAGCAAGCTCTGATGTAACAATCAGCTGACTTTTAAAATTTGCTTATTCAGCAAATCATTATATTTCCCTTCATTGGCCTCCATATTAGCTCTTTTCATCTGGCTGCTGTTATCTTGTTATCTTTCTTTCAATTTTGTTTGTTTAAGTTTAATCTGTTTGGCTGCGGGTCATTAATGTAATGTAATGGATGTTGTTTGTTTTTTGTTTGCCACCTAATATTTTCCTCACCATCTGTAATCTGTTTCTTCTGAGCAAACAGGTAGATGAAAGAGCTGAAACTACATTCTCATTTCATGGTCTTGTTTCCCCTGTATGACAGGTAGGCTGCCAGCTTCATCATAAATTTAGCATAAAACATGTGTGTCGGTATCAGCGCCTAATGGTCCCTTTTTGTCAAGCTCCCGTCCGCAGGGTAACAACTCAGCGGCCATGAAGATTTGGACAGGTAATTCACTTTCCCAGCCACACTTTTCATGCAGGCAACTCAGCTGAATGCAACAGAAGGTAGAAATGGCTTAAAAATCTCATTTGGACTCCATTGCATGGGCAAGGCAGGCAAACCCCAGAAACGGTGACCCATGAAATCAGGGTGAGGACAACTGCCTCCACTAGGCCCCATCCTCATTATAACGTCTTGAAAAACTGGAAGGAAAAGGTCAGAGAGGGTACGAGAATGAGGAGATGTGAAATGCAACGCTAAAAATGTATCTCAGGACATATATATGTGCCAAAATATGTAATGGACAGTGTATGCCGTGCAACAAACATCCCAGGGATGCTGCGATTATGCAGGATACTGTACGCCTTGACCTTAAGCACAGTCTTGACATGGTTTGGGGGTATCGTGACTGCCTGTAATCAGAGTGTAGAGTTAGATGAAAGGGTTTGCTTTTCATTTAGTCTCTGCATGTTCAAAAAAAGTCAGGTAATCAGACATTGTTAAGCCAGCTTAAAAAATGCAAATTGCCAGCTTTTGGTTTCACAACAAAGAATAAAGAGGGACAAGTCTTTGTGTCCCACTGAGCTGTGATGGACTCGGCGAGATGAGGAAGCTATTTCCCCTTCAAAGCAAATTGAACAGAATTGATTCCGTCCCATCCTCTGCGAGAGAGCGGCTTCAAAGAGAATGTTTCTCCAAGGCCTCGTAACTCATGTCATCTTACTGAAGCAAAACCAAATCCCCTACGTTGTATGTGTGATCCGGTCCCCAATGAACGAGCAGTTAATTAATTCCTCTAAAAGACAATTAGTCTCTTCAATCAAATCCTTTGGGCATGTTTGAATTTTGGTGAGTCCAGTTTTCCTCCAAAGCAAATGATTAATCACACGGATTGCCCACCGCGCTCATAAATAGAGCTTTCACACATCTACACACACACCAGAGTAGGTTAACCTTTCTTATTAGTGATCGCAGGATTTTGGTCATGCGTGATGATTCACACCACAGCATTTTGGGTGTTTTTTTATGACTCTTTGCACAAATGACTCATTAAACTTTAATGCTGATCACAATGCATATGCATGACTTTAAGTATTATATTTACATATCAAATGGGTCATATCTGCAGTGCAAATGTGCTCATGTTGTGATCCTCGCAAAGATCAGCTCAAAGTTCAAGATGTTTGTTAGAGAGAAGAATAAACACTCAGGCTTGGGTAATTCAGCATTCAAGGTTTCTGTGTTTTCACAGCTATATAGCCATGCTCTAGGCTACAGGTTTTTCATATCCATGGAAACACAAAAACCAAGCTGGATATTTCCCCCAAAGGGGCTAGGAAGGCTGAGGCTAGGAAATAAAAAGCCAGGAAACAATGAGACAAAAAGGAGTTCCATGAGGACAAACAGAAGGATCAGTATTCAGGTCAGAAGTTCAGAAATATAAATACTTTTTGCATCATTTTGCAGAAATAGAAATCGTTTTTCTTTATTTTTGTGTTGAAACCGAGAAACATTCTGCAAATTGCTATAATATCTTTCACACTAGCTAAAGTTCAATGAAATGTCGCCAGCCGTAAATGCATTTTTTTCCTTGAACATTGTATGTGTGTGTGTGTGTGTTTATTTTTCATTCATGAAACCTTTTTTCTAACCAACAGTGCTCCAAAGAAGCTTAGTAAATCGCTAGTTACATGTGTATAGCTTTCAAATATTTGGTAGCTAAAGGGATGAAAAGCTCCACATATGTAGGTTGTGTCCATTAGCACCAGCTTTTGCATGTTTCTCTTTTATGTAATGCAAAGCTCCCGGTAATCACTTTAATGCTCAGCACAGTCAGTGCGAAGAGAAGGCATTCACCCATTCACTGAGTTGGGTGAATCCAGTTTCGCCTGCAGGTACCAGGAATCTATTAGCCCCATCCACCCCTCTCTGTGCATTGAGCACTGTAAACTCAATGGGGCTTTGTGATAACGGAACAAAACCTGGAAGTCAATGAAAGAACTACTCCATGCATGCATGCATGGAGTAGTCAATGAAAGAACTACTCCATGCATGCATGCTGTAAGGCATATCACCTGTAGCGCTACCCTTATAGCCACCCTAAGGAGGAAATATTAGTTACTGAAGAGTGATTTCAGTCCGATATGTTTCGTTTTTTTGCACCAGCAATGGTGAGGATATCTTTATATTTTCTATTATCCAAGCATAAAGATGCTAATTTAGTGGCATGATTAATTTCAACACCCAGAAATAGTGATATAGTTCAAACAAGTCCAATCAACATAAACGTGTAATGTGATTTTTTGGCGCTTGGAAGATAGTTCAAGCTCTGAATGGTCAGTAAGACTTATTTAGCAAGTGGTAAAAAAAGGCCTAAGTGGTTAACTGGCGACCTGGTGAATGTTAAGAAGTTATTAGGTTAATGGAAAACAATATCCTTGACATCATCGTCCATCAACAAAACCCCATTTTGCACTATCATATGTATGTTCAGTTTGGTGTAGCTGTGGGAGCCTGAAGGAAGCAGCACACATTGGCCTGCCAGTTGTGAATACGCTGGAATACAAGCTGTGGTTGTTGCACATCACACAGACTTTGCACTTGGAGGTGGCAGGTTAAAGACTGGCTAATGTTCAATCAAACTGCCTCTGACATCTGTGTCCTCACATTAACCCCCCATCAGGTGTTGTCTGGAAAGGTTCAGGGCTTCGCTGCATGTGTGAAAAAATTACCCGCAGATACATGCGTAACTACAAGATAAACGCACACTGTAGCATCCCCGGTTGAAAAGATGGTCTCTCAAACTGATGGTTCACAATCCTTTTATTAAACAGCCGTGTATGTGAACACACCGTAAGAGCTACAACATACAGAATAAAAGACTATTAGTAAATCAAACAGTGTGTTACCTTTAACCTTTTGACTTATTCATTAATCACAAATTAATTCTCCTTACCTTACATAACAAATAACACTAAAACTTGTAAATTATTGCATATAACAGGGAAATCGTTGCATCGCTGCCTAAACATGACGAGGTACGTTAGCGCCCTCTAGTGGGTGAAAACTTAGCCTTTATGCTTAGTAGCGGTCAGCAGCTATATGCTCCGTAAAACAACAAAATACATATCTACAGGACAAACTTTGTTACAAACCTTGTTCCCTCATCAACCAGGTGCTAAGAAACTGCTTTCGACTCAGTGTTGCACCTTAATAGCCGTTCTTTTTCCCATTCCCGTCCATTAACCATAGAGCACACCTTCTCTCTGTGCATTAAAACTCGCGCTTCTGCCATATGGTTTACGCCACTTGATTTACGGCACCTTGTCGCTCTGTGACTTTCAAAATAAAAGCATTCACTCCAACAATATAATAGCCACTCATAAGTTTACAAAACACTTTACCAAATATTAATGAGGTCATTTACACACACCCCTGCATGTGACCCTACACATCAACACACACCCTCATCACCTATTCAGGCATGACAGATTAAAAGCAACCTGAAGCTGTTGGCATAATGAAAGTGTGCATCCCACCCTTGCATGAAACCAACCCCACACATTTATCCTGAACTCACGGTGCAGCCCATTAATTCATCTGCCAATACACATCTGTACTAATTACCAGAGTCTGAACATGTACATTCACCCACCATTAGTAATTTACACCTGGCTGCATGGGGCAAATTATCTTTGTTGCAAATGATCACCTGCCTCAAGTATTCCCACTAAGCCTCCAGTTTGTATCAAAACTTTAAAGGCTTCCTTAAGTATGATGTTATTCCTGGCATTAATACACTGCTGCAGTTTGTCTTCTGATTGAAATGCAGCCTCGCTTGTAAGGCGAAGACCCAGTCGAGATGCAACAGGCAGGTCTGGTATACAACATTCCTCTAATGAACCCTCTAGATAACAGTGCATGATGGGAAGCAGATGTGCTACAATTGTTCATTTAACCCCCTAGTCCTTTGATTCAGAAGGTCTCTCAATATCTCAACATGCTCAGCCATAGCTATCTGCAAACCAGGACCCAGGGAGACATGGGGAGAACAGAATGAGACAAAGAGAAAAATAGAAAGGAAAAAAAGGATGAAAGACATGCTTTTTTCCCCCCTAAGACAAAGAAGCAAAGCTGAAACGCCACAACACCAGAGAGCTGCCTACATGTTATTTATCAGCTTCTGAAGGCCACCGCAGACACATTTACTCACTGTGTCATGAAGAAACATTTTTCCCCTGCCAGCAGAATCACCTCATATCAGAGCCTTTCCCTGTAACTGAGAGTTTTCCTCTGTAGTGTAATAAGATTGTGTCCCTATATCCCTACCAACCATGATTAAGGTATTTTTCAATGTTAAATTCCATTATTGATGCACAAACTGTCAAGAATAGTGAATTAGGTGCAGTGAAATTGGGTGGATTCTGACTACTGTTCCTAAGGTGTGCCATTGTAATAGCTTGTATGAAAAAGTACTAAGACATCCTATTTCTCATTTCACAAGTGTAAAAATGACATTACACTTCTCAGATATCAAGGAAAATGCTTTGGGGGAACAATTAATGCTGGGCATGGGAGTTCTAGCCAAGAGTACAGCAATTAAGGTTTAGCTTTCACTTTTCATCTCTATTTGTCACATTTGCAAATAAACAAAGTGGACTCAAGTGTGAACAAATGGAGATGGACTGGCACAGAGATAAAACTGTAACATAACAAAAGGCATTGTTCGGGAAAGCAGGGGAGTCCAAGACAGAAAAGCAAAGAAATCCAAGAAGAGAGCCAAAAGGAGAAAGTAACAAAGGAGACCGAGGAAAGCAAGGGACTAGAGCCCTGGTGAATGTCACAAAGGCTGAGGATGCCATATCATAGCTGTATACAAAAGATGGACATGGCAACAATTAGGTCATGCTTTGGTTTTTGGGCTGTGCATTTTTTAAATGGTAAATGGCCTGTATTTGTATAACGCTTTACTAGTCCCTAAGGACCCCAAAGCACTTTACGCATTCAGTTATCCACCCATTCACACACACATTCACACACTGGTGATGTCAAGCTACATTGTAGCCACAGGCACCCTGGGGCGCACTGACAGAGGCGAGGCTGCCGGACACTGGCGCCACCGGGCCCTCTGACCACCACCAGTAGGCAATGGGTGAAGTGTTTTGCCCAAGGACACAACGACCGAGATTGTCGTAGCCGGGGCTCAAACCGGCAACCTTCCGATTACAAGACGAACTGCCAACTCTTGAGCCACAATCGCCCCATTTTTAAAACCAAAATAACTAACAGAGAATGAGGCAAATGGTTGTTGGGTGGTAACTTATTAGCTAATGCTAAAAACTTGGTTAGCAATCTGTGTTCATGTGAGTCTGTGCATTGTGTATGACAAACAGCCATGTCTCCAGTTCATCTTAACACCCCTAACCATTTATTGAGGAGGATTAGTTGTGAAAGTAAGCCATGAAGAAGGAAACTTTCCATAGAAGCTGTGTCTAAATATGTATATTACTTCACCTAGTTTAGTTCTGGGAGGAGACACAAACCCATCCTAGGGAGGGCACAGCTAGTATATTCCTAATGTTGGTCCCAAGCCCGGATAAATAAGAGTGTTATGAAGAAAGGAATCTGGCGTAAAATCTATGCCAAAACAAATGTGCAAATCCGTCTGCTGTAGCGACCCTTGGGAACAGGAATCAGCTCCAAGTATCTTCTGCTTTAAAGTTGGAGATTTTAGCATGGGAGTCTACAAAGCAGTGGCGGCTGGCCCATAGGGGGCGCTCGGGCTCCGCCCCCCCAAATGTGGAGGAGTAAAAATATATATTTTTAAAAAATTCATCAATGATAGTTTTACTATGTGTGTGCCCATATACAGCCAGGCGTATTTTAACATTTTCACCAGCTGACTCATTAAAGTTCAACCAACAAACGGTGTTTTTCTTCTTCTGGGGCGCTCGTCAAAGCGCCCTTGATATGCAGCGAAATAGCCTATCATTAAATGGTTGCCAGGGGAAAATAATAAATATTTGACCTATCAGCATCGCTGAATTAAATGGTTTGGGGGCGCTTAAAATTGCGCCCCTGCAGAAAACGCGCGAAGATTTGCTGTTCTAGAATTTTACCTCAGTCAGTAGCCTAAGTGAGCTATAAGGTCAGAGAGAGACGATGGCAGCGGTATTGTTAACGGTTGAGGCACAGCCTCCCCCAAATTCGGTTAGATCGCTTCTAACCTACCCTTTTGCCAGAAGGACAATGGCAGAAAAACTGCAAGTTAAAGAGTTGGGACCTGACAAGCCCGAAATTCAACTAACCCAGGCAACGAAGGAGAAGTCAAAAGCATACAACAGGACTTTTTGTCGGAGTTGGTTCCAGCGCAAGTCGTGGTTGTTCATTTTTACAAATCTATACAAATGGCCAGAATATGGTTGTTCATTTTAAATTTAAATTAAAATTGTGTTGTTTGATGTACTCATTAAATGGGTCATTTTAGTCGATATCATAAAAATTGCCCCCCTGAGATTTTTTTCAGGAGCCGCCACTGCTACAAAGATTCACTCAGTTTTGGAGGCAGCCTCAAGAGGCCAGTTGTGGAATTACGCTTCTATATTTGCTTCATTTTTCAGCCCTGGAGGTTGCAGCCGGGATAAAAAACACTAAAATTAAATACACTAGTACAACACAGGGATAATATGGCACAGGTGAACTCAATCAAAACAGTTACAGAGCTTCTAATGTAACAGAGAACTTCCTTTCTCTACAGTCTCAGTCGTATATTCTAAAAATGAAGCTGTGGGCTAAACATTTTTCCTCTGGAAATGTTCATATTTCAATATGAGAGCATCTTTTTGGTTTCATGTGGAATTGTAAATATTTTTTTTTATATCTCTGTCTATCTCATCAGAATACACACCTATCCATCTGTCTGAATTTCAGCCAATATTCCACAATGTGAAACAGAAAAACTGTAAAATAAAACAGGAAGCAGAATGAAGAAAGGTGAAGAATAACTCACACATATGCTCTATATGTGTGAGGTATTCTATATGTTGGGCAGAAAATAAGAAACAGCATTCAATAACATAAAGAAGGAGAAAACTGAGGATTGCAGCAGAAACCACAGGCAATTATAACGACAGACTCTGACAGTGAAAGCAAATAACTTTACAAGGGAAAAATAGGACAGCCCCCCCCCCCCCCCCCCCCCCCCCACACACACACACACAAAAGTACATTAACAGTGTAATACACCATGACAGTAAATTCATCATTATCAATCTCCATCATGTGCAGTGTAATTATTTTAAAGTGAGACTTGTGGTCAGCATTGTGTCTGACAAGTTTCTCTATCATATTCGCCATTAAATCAAACCACAAACATGGAACGAGCACACCGATGATGATATCCATTTGCGTCCATTATCTTGTAGCGCAAAATGAAGACCAGCTAAATTACAAAGGCAAGGAAAATTTTACCCGAGGCATGTAATTACTGCCTGTAACTCTCCAGCCTTGTTGTAGAATCACTACCATTTCATAAATGCACTATATATGCTCTGCACAGGACTGCTCTTTATCTGCATTTAATTATGCACCAGAGAATAATATAATTAGAGCCATAAGCACTTAAGATTATTGATGAATGTGAATTGAATAATTGAATAATCTTAATGATGGCTCCAAATTTTATTTGTCAGTAGGTAAGACATTTCTATAAGTGTAGTCCATGTTAAGTTTTAAACTACCAAAAAAATAACTAAAGATGGCAAATGTCAATATTATTAGGGAAAGGTTACATGAAGTCCCAGAGATACAGTATTATTGTCACATAATACATATCAGATACATCTTGATTTTACATTTGAGGATGCAGAATTCATTGCAAAAGGGTTCAGGATCTCATAATGTACAGGAAAGCACATGGTGGTGGGATTGCACTTTATATTTAAGAGCCAATTGAGATCAGAGGTGATTTGACACCAGATGAGATTGAAATGGTTGCAAGTGCATTTACCTACTTGAGACCAACATCAGTGTGTTGTTGTTATAGAACAACAAGTGCAAATATTTTTTTCTGGATATAATTTGTGAAAAATTAGATCAGGTCATGTGTGTGATCTTAATAATAAACTCTAATTTATGGGTGACCTGAATATCTAATGAAATTTACAGAGCTGTCAAATGAAAAATAGGCTCCTATATAGCAAATATTTGTGGATTATCTCAAGTAAATAATGTTCCAACAAGAACATGGCAGAAAAGTGATGGCACAGAAATCTCTAGTTGTATTAATTGACACATCTTAACCAATTACAATGTTGCAGTATCATGGGCCAAAGAAATATCTATACTGTTAGGGTGTAGTGCTAATAATTGAATGGAGCAGCATTTGTTGTCCTTTGTTGTGGGTATAGAACAAACTGCAATGATGCATAAATGTCTTGACTGTTTAGCTGTAAAACAAACAGTTTACTCTTGTGTTTATTGTTGCAAAAAGCCAGTTATTTTGTACAAAAATGTCTACTTTAGTGCAAACAGACATGATTGTTCGACCAGACACGGTACATGGGTACAATTATTTTTTTTTCACCCACAAAACAAATCAATTGAACTAAATTGTGTCAGACTATGAAGGAACGGCATTCACAACCAAAACAGATAACACAAGAAACGAGTAAAATAAAACAAAAAAAAAAAAATCAACTTCAAAACAAAATCTATTTGCCCTGACTCTTAATCACAGATAAAAAAAAAAAAAATACTGAGACGTTTGGATCGTTGTATGTATGTGTGTTGTAATAATGTATGTTATTTTCAAATGATGTTTTATTTCTCTGTGTAGGCTTTTAAAGTGCACTGTCAAAGCGTAAAGGTTTGAGGCCACAGAAAGAACAGCTGCTACATTGCTAAACTAAACTCATATGGCAATCATGACATAAGAGCTACAGAAGAAAAAAAATATGTACAATGAATAGTTAACTTATTTAAAAATGTGTGGACAGCATATACTACAGTGATTTACACATCACACTGAGACAATCTAATTCCATTTAGTTTATTAATTTTTGTGGATATTATGCTTACATGGTGCACCTGACCACGTTTATGCTTAATCAGATTACTGCTAATTAATTGATGTATAGCAAACATGGGCATATGTTGCATTCTGATGCTGGCTGGTTTATTTGACTCTGGGGCAAAATATAATAAAGCTGCTATGTTTAGCCTGCTGTGCCCACTTAATGGCAAATTAAAGGCGTCCAGGGTGCATTTGTAAAGAATCAACTGTAGCTGTAGAGTGAAACTGAGCTTAAGATAAAATAACATAATTTTTTGATGCTCAGTTGCAGTTTACAGGAGACATTTAATCCTGTGTATGATATTTGATTTTTGTGAGTTTTTGAGACCTTTACATCATCAGTGTCAAATTGCACAATAAACCTACCTTTAAGCAACAAATTGAACAATTAATATAAATTCCCTGATGTAAAAAAACTGATAAAAACAAAATAAAATGACTTTTTTAAAAGTTTAACAAACACCCAGTTTCAAAAAATTATTTTGCATTGTTTCACAGGGTTAAGATAATGTGTTTCAGCAAGAATTCTGCTCCTTCTCAGAACCTTTTTGCATACTTTTGCGTATCTTTGTTGTAGGATGATTTCAGAGGTACTATAAAAGAGAAAACATATCAGACCTCTTCCTCCTTTTCCTTCTATGTCTTATGGTTATTGACTGTCTACATGACACCAGAGAAGATGCTGTGCAGCTGCTCACTGAGATCATGCTGAATACTGTCTTTGTGAAAATGTGTGCTGAAAAATAGTAGCCTTATAGCCCAAAAGATGAAGGAGCTGTATGGACTAATATTAATTTTTGGGAGTAACACATAATATATAAAATATTGCCAGTCAGACACACTGTCAAACAGTTACATGGTGGCATTTTAAGTGCATTTGCACAGTGCATGTATATGGGTATTACTTGCCTGCTTTGTGGTGTTTTTAGCCACATTGTTGATTTAAAAAAAAAAGTCAGTTTGGCAAACCTCCAACAGAAGTAAATTATTCTGTAATAATGATGTTGTGATACATCCGAGGTTTTCACCTTCGCCACCCCTTTCAGATTTTTCTGCAGCCGCCCCTGGTCACCAGCCACCACCGGTCATTTGTGCACATACCTACCTACATACCGCGCTGCGCGAGGCACATACAGTGCCTTCAAATGCGGTTGCGCGCTTCCACCGCACGGCAAACAAAGAGCGAAAACAGTGAGCATCCCTGGCTGTAGAGTTGCACCTGCAGGAGGGCTTGCTTTGATTCTTTTCTCGGCTGTTTTGTCTCACTTGGATAGGAGGACAGTTTGTGTCTGTGTCCCAAGATGAACCAAACCGCCACCGTATCGCATCAAGTGAAATGCCAGTCTACAAAGGCCATCAAGGTGAGTTGTATGGATTATTCTTATTCGCCGCGGTGAACTTATTGGTGATTTATCGAACTGTTTGTCGGCAGGAGCTCCGTGACAGCTCCAAACTTCAGTGCGGGTTTGGCGAGCGGGGATGCGCATTGACGCACAGCACTTTGGAGATGGTTAGGGGATATACGCGTGAGCATCCCCGTTACAGCAACATCGAGTTATTAAATAATGTTCCTTTATGAGACATTCAGATATAAAAGAAAGAAAGATAACAGGACTCCAGTGGCTAGGTTTGAACGAGAGACGTCCAGTTTGAATGCCTTGGATGAAGAGTCACACATTGGCGCAGTGGCGAGATTTCATTCATATCACGTGGTGCTTCTTGTTCTTATTTTGTCTGTATGTGCTGACAGTAAATTAGAGGATATCCCTTCGGACTTTAAGGTGGTTGGTGAGGAAAAAATGTGAACATTTGTGCCTTTGAAGGTGCTTAACTTTACCTGTGCACGGTCCCGGGAGATCATCCCGAATCCCGACCTGTTGTCGGGACAAACAAATTGATTTTAAACCTTCTGGAAGGGGGGGAGTAAGAAGTGCCAGCTCGTAAACGTGAAATCAAGACAGAAAGAAAGAAAGAGAGAGAGAGAAAGAGCGAGAGAAGGGATAGCGGCGTTTTCTTTTCCAGTCACGATCGAGAAACGTCTTCGCTCGGTGGCATCCGCATTGTCTTCGTATAGCGCACCTAAATCTGGGTTGAAGGAGTGTGAAATGTGTGTGTGTCGGTGTGTGTGAGGGGTTGCTTCTCATGCAGCACGCATGTGTGCGCGCGCACGCGCCTGCGTTTGTGTGTGACTCAACAGCTCGGTATCGATTTTGCCGCGGGTTCTGCATCACTTTTCAACCTCCAAGTCCCACCAGAGAAATTTAGCTTGGGGCAAATTTATCGATCCTCCTTCCTACTCTCCCAAAGGCGAGCAATTTAGGAATACAAGGCCGAGTGTTTGGAATTACCCAACTTCAACTTTTGAATGAAACGTTTTGTGGAAAAAAAAATTATTTTAATTGAATTCTTGAGGTATTTCACCAGTCTCAGGCAGCCATCATATACTGTGTGCACCTGGTGCCGTTTCCTTCTCCGGGACTGTTGAGCTGAAGCCAACTCTTCGTGTGTCATGTGGCTTTGTGCTGCTGATGGAGCTCAGTGCAGGATGCTCATAAAAGCCACTGTGCTGTGTTCAAAATGAGGCTGCTGTCACGTTTTTTTCTACCTTTTGGAGGAAGGGCATAATGGGATGCACCCAGCTGAGTTCAGGACTGCTCAAAATTCAAATACAGTACTCTAGTTCTTTTAATTTGAAATGTTATCTTCGACAAGACTTTTAATTATGTGGTTGGTTGGTGAAAAAGCAATTTTTCAAATTGCTTCTTCACATACTGGCAACCTGAGTTTAAACATGGTTTAAAGGTACTTACTGTAAATTCAAATTTTTTGTAAATTAATTGATCAATGCTAATCAACGCTCAGATACAAAAATACTTCAGTCTTTATTGTTTTGAAGAGGTATCAACAGAAGTTGAACTACTGTAGGCCTGGGCTGTAGTTACATGTAACACCAGTTACTAGAAAATTCTTCTTTTAGCTTTATTCCCATTCTCTCAAGAAGCTTTGCCTTTTCCCAGGTAAATGCTGTCAAAATATAACTGTTAATTTTCCTTGATAAATAAAGGTTAGAATGACTCAGTACACCATCTAGTGGTCTATACTACTATTGTGAGAAAGTACAGCCAGGCTCTAGGTCAACTTCAGTTGGTGTCTCTTAAACACAACACACAGATATTTTTTTTTAAAATAAAGTCAAAACAGTCTTCTATTTACCTTCTGTTATTGGTGTTTAGTTTTTAAAGAATTTTAAAACATGAATTTACAATAAGTACCAATAAAGGAAACTGGTTCACTTGAGTCCTGTTTGTCTGCAGATTTGCTTATGCTTTCTGTCAGTTATTACGCTCAGATTCAGTGCAGAGATCTTGGAAGATTGTGAAGTTTTCTCCATGCTATGAGTCAAATGAGGGAAACCTGGTGCATATAACTGAAAATGTCACTACTTTACCAAAGCTCAGCGATGAACCCAGTGAAGCAGTGTATCTGATATGAGAAGCGTGGTTAGAAAGGCCAGTTCATGCTGCGGGCTGCAGACCGGCACATGGTCACTGGACTTGGTCTTATACCACAACAGGAGGTGTGTGTGTGTGTGTTCATGTTCCACATGTGCACGCTAGAAAGCATAACACCCAATAGCCAGTTTTCTTTGCTGAACTACATTAAAACAATATAAGAAGCTGCAAGTGAAAGAAATATGTTGGTCTGTGAATACAAACGCTGCTGGATAATTGTCTACAATCCAAATAACGAGTTTGCAAGAAATAATGCACAATACACTGACCGGCATGAGATGGCAAACAAAAAGGGATCAAAAGTGAATTTTCCAAACACCACAGTGGCACAGATAGATGGGTCGAGGTGGTAGCACTTTGATATACCTTTGACACGCCAAAACCAAAGAAGCACAGGTGTTTTAATGATCACAGTGGGATGCTGTACTATTGTGCTTGCTGATTCAGTCTCCACCCAGATCCTGGAGTGCTGGGACTTCACTAAACCGAGCCTTCATCTGTGTGATTAATTAGATTTGCACTTTTCCTGCTATGTCCAATCGCACAGTCTAATCACCACACATCCACTGCAGTCTGACATGACTCAGAATTACATAACATAGTCTAACTGAAATTGAGATCACCCCTATCTGGCACACTGGGCACAAGTGGAGTACAGCACATACACCAGTTTATTTTTCTCAGCATATGCACTGTTGCTGTCAGGTCATGCTGGGTTGGACACAAGAGGCTGGACACAATTCCTAACAACACAGTAATGCTAGTTGGCGTGGATGCACGAGGCATTTTCAGGATTTCTTGGAGTGGCGCAGACCAAAATAAAAGTAGAGGGCCCTCAAGAAAATCAGAATATTTGATTACAAGTAAGTATATTGGAGAAGCAGGGTATATTATCGATTTAGTCTTCTGAAAGTGGTGACACTGCTGCAAACGGTAAACACAATTCTGGGCTTTTTAGACCTTGTACAAAACACTTGTGGGGTTGTTTTCTGGGGTTGGATTTAAACATTTTTAGCTTAGTTTTAACTGACAATACAACATTTCACATTAAGAGGTTTGATACTAGAGTGTCATAACATACCTCCACTTATATCATGCATTTTATTCACTCATGCAGCCAGTCAGACTGGAGCCACCCATCTTTTCCATTTGACTTGAAGTATCTACAAGCTGTCACTAGGATGGGGAGGGTCATTTAGGAGTCACTCACTGATTTAAACCAATCAGGATTGATGAATGTAATCAGAAAGTCATCTGGTGTTTGCAGCCAGTGCAAAGTAAACAGAGTGGGCAGGCGTTCAGCTCACTTTAATTTGTTCATATTGAAATACAGTCTGAAAAGAAGAAAAGGAAAGATTGAATGTTTAATTTATGCTACCATGAGTGTGTCCATTTTTGGAAGTATTTGCCTACAGAGAGTCTACGGACAGGGGTTTTCAACCACTGGAAACATGCTTACATGCAGTCCTCCAAACTACATGGTACTCAACGTGGGTGATGTTTTGCATCAGTTGAATGCTAATTGGTTGACAAGTAGGCTGGAACCGGGAAGGGGGAAACAGTGGAGTTCACCAGGAATGGGAGAAAAGAAAAAAATCCCCAAACACCCCAGATTAAAAAAAAACAAAAAAATGGAGCATGAGAAGAACACACAGGATTTTTTTTTAATTCGATAAAGATTATGACCTGCTTCACACCATCAGAGGTTTTGTTGTGTCACTTGTGGTCTGTCACTCAGCAATAATTGGCAGCCATATGCATCTTTACATTGTATATATACACTTTATGGATGCAGCTTGCTAACTAAGCTTGCTACAGTCTGTAGATAACCCATCACTCCATCTTATTCTCTAATTATCATGCAGTTTGGCTCTAACAAAACAAAATGGTGGAAGCCAAGGGCTAATAATGAGGCTTCAAAATGTAGAGCCTGCAGAGTAGTGAGTGAAATCATGGTAACCTTTGCTTTGTACATCTGTTATATACAGTCCTCAGGCATAGCTAGTAAATGTGGGCTGTTTAGATTCTGTTAGTGTGTGTTATAACGTTAGTTGTTCTAACTAGGATGACTCAATGGCTACAAAGTTCGCACGAGAAGATGAGAAGATTCACCCATATCTTCTGTTGCATGGAGAGCTGCTGTGTACGAATGCCCTGATGGTTTGCGGGAGAATCTGCTTTCTGAACGTCACCGAGCAATGCTTTTCTCTTTTCACACTTTCCCTTTCTTTGTTTCTTTGGGAGATTCTGAGCTGAGGCAGCATTTACGCTCTTTATTGTTTAAAACCGCTGCACATTATAACAGTGGTGAACAACAGCCCGGATGTCAGACACCCCGAGGCATCTGCTCCAGATCAGCTTGATGCTCTTTGCTTTCACCTCTCAATGAACCTGTCTCTATAATCAGTGAAACAAGCAGGGATCATAGACAGGATTAAGTACTCCAGAACTCATCTGTGTTGCGCAAACCTCGCCATCTAATCTCTCCCATGTCTGACCCCCGTCGAGTGGCACAGAGGTCTTAACGGCTTTTTATCATCCTCTTAAATGTGCCCTCTTTGTAACATGGCTGTGTCCTTATGCCACGAGCCAAGATAAAAAAAAATCCAATTAGGAATGAGGCAGCAGATTTTTCGTGGGCCTTAGATCCTGTGGTCTCACCAAGTTTAACATGGCTGGCTAAAGCTCGTGCCATCAGCGATCTTTGGAAGTGTCAGGTCCACCCACATGCAGGCTGCAGTTATAAACCGGGATTGTCAGAGAGGCAGGGAGCTGTGTCAGTGCTCCACTCCTGCTGCATGCATCAGTGTACAAGGTCGTAAAAAAGAAGGCGCTATATTTCTCCGGCTGTGCTGTTACACCGTGGACTTGAACTAACTTCACTCAGCAGGGATCTCGACAGAAAGTTTGGGCAAGAGTGACAGTTTTAAGTAAGTGCCAAAGGACTGAGTCTCTTTCTCTGAAATCCCAATTTTAGGATACTGTTTCATGATGACAAGATAAAGTAGATCTGAGTGTGAGTGTGCAGCTGTATCTGACACCCACTACCTTCAAGCCATTTATAGTCACATCACTTATGCTTCTTGAGTGACAAAAAGCCTGGAACTTAAAATTAAAGTGACACGAGTCTTTAAGCTGTGTGCACAAACAGTGTCTACAGTAAATAAGAGTCTGCTGGATGAAAACATCAGCCTAGAGAGAAAGATGACTGAATAGAGTTTCTGAGCCACAATGCATGAAACTCTTTATGAAAAATAGACAAAAACCTGTAAATGTCTGATATTCTGAACCTACACACTGATTTCTGTCACACATATTGTGTCATGCGCTGTGATTATTAAGTTCTAAAGTACTCCCATAAAAAACTAAGCAATACCTGATTGAGATTTGAACAGTTTCAAGGTCATCTGCAGTCTGTTTCCAGCACTGGTGCTAATGTCAGATTGTTTCTGGTGCGCACAGTGAACTTGGATCTGATTCACCTTCTTTTGGCTTGTGGTGTTTGGCTTTAGGTTTGCAAACAAAGCCCAAGCCACATCACAAGTATGAGCTGATTCTGAAGCTCAGCTGTTTTAGAACCGCACATCTGTCACTGACCAAAGACATTCAGAAATAAATTTCAATCTCAGATAAAAAAAAAAGAAGATAGTACTGTGCAGCAATACAGACTGAGCCACGTCTTATTTCTTTATTTTTTGCATGAAAATAAAATATTGCTGCAACAGTTTATTGAAATGTATACGCGTCAGTGGAAACGCAAAGTTTAAAAGTTGATAGGAGCTTGAAAGTCAATATTTCGTATGACCACCTTTATTCTTTAACACAGCCTGAGCTCTCTTAGACAGCTGTCTTGTAATTTCTTTAAGCAGTCTTCAGGAATCCAAGCTTCTTGAAGGACATCCAAAGCTTTTCTTTGACTGTTTGCTGCCTTTTGTGCCATCCTTCATCAAGCTATTGTTGCTATATACCTTCAGTATATTTATGTCTTTTAAACTATGTTCTCTTTTTG
The DNA here is from genome assembly GCF_057381845.1 of Rhamphochromis longiceps. Lineage (NCBI taxonomy): Eukaryota > Metazoa > Chordata > Actinopteri > Cichliformes > Cichlidae > Rhamphochromis > Rhamphochromis longiceps. Next base: position 32,400,687 of record NC_140572.1, read on the forward strand.
TACTTGAATCATTCACAGGTCAGTGTTAAGTGGCTTTACTAACAAACAAACTAAAAACAAGATACAAGGACTGGATAGAAAATATGTGTAAAAGCAACCACTGTCCAAAGAAAACCTTTGAAAGACCTGGGAAGTCTGGAAAAATATTGCACAAGGCCACTTTAAATATTGCATCAAAGTCTGGCTCCTTGAAAGTAAAAAAAAAAAAAAAAAGAGGGGTGGCTCCAGATGTTTGCACAGCACTGTCATATCTTCGGGTCCATATTTGACTGGGCTGTCTCTTTAGAGAGTTAATTTCATTGCGGCTTACCAGTTTTTATCGACTGCAAATTGCAATGATGAGTCTCATTGTGAAAATCATTATTTGGAACGCAACCCCAGTGATATTAAATCACTTGCTCCACGTTACACCAGCCAAGTGGAGGAAAAAAACGTTCAGCATAGTCTGTCATGTCAACCATGAATACTGTCTGTTCTCAAAATAGTTTTCATTTCCCCACTGGAGATATATTGGGAGTTTAAACACTGACGTGCTTTGATCCAGCTCACACAGAGCCCCATTTCAGATAAAGTACTTTGACAAGTTCTTTTGCTGCAGCTGAAGTGAAAGCCAGTCCGATTTTAAAGATAAGTAATGAGGACATTGTTGAGACGCTGAGCAGTAATCAAACTCTGGCTTAAGTTGGGGAGGGGGGGTCTACTTCAGAGAAGTCATTGAACTGTTTAATGTGAAACTTGTCTATCTTTCATAGTGTCTGCCTTCCATGTGAAAAGCCAAATCCCAGCAGATGTTCCATTTATTCAACAGTTCAAGTGATGCTGGCTCGATTACTGCTGGTTGCTCTGTATTGCATAATGTGTTTGTGCTTTGAAAGCTAGACAATTACCAAATGATTCAGAATATTCACAGAGACTAGAAACAAAAACAAAAATGTTTCTTGGATAAACAAAATATCAAATTCCAAAACATCTCACTTTCAGTTACATTTCACATTAAATATACACAACAGCATGCACAGAATTTCCTTCTGAGCTTGCATTTCTGCCTGGAGCATTGTTTGCAGTCACTCCGCCAGCAAACGGCACCGACGGCTCTCATCTCAGTAACTCAGTACCATGGATGCTCGACAACTCAGCCAGCAGGTTATTGAACCTGCGAGGCGTTCCCCTGTTCAGAAGATATATCACATAAACAGTCTTTAAAAACTGCTGGGGACCGGCTCGCTCTGCGCGTGATAGATTGCTGGAATCAGTCTCATAAGAATGATTGCATTGGCTCTTGAGTCAGTGAGTCTATAAATTACAGAGCTATGCCAGCTGATCTCAATATATTCTCCCCTCCGAGTACACCTCTCAGTCCCCAGCCTCGCTGAGGAACAGTGTTGGGACTAACGCGTTATTAAGTAACGCGTTACAGTAACTACGTTATTATTGTGGTAACGAGCACGGTAACTAGTTATTATGCCAAAATCAGGAACGCGTTACTCGTTACTGGGATTTAGATAGGGTCGTTACTCGTTACTTCGTGTGGTGGCTATCGCGGAGCTTCCACAGATTCAGTAACATTAGCAAGTGGTGGAGGCCAGCAGGTGGATGAAGGAAAAGGGACGCAGAAGGAAAAGAGACCCGAGGCGGCCGCCGGTCCAAGTGTGAACTGAACTTCAGGTAAGAAGTTATGACCTGCAGTCTCTCTGGGTCAGATATGAACCAAGTTTAGGTGGAGTTTATTTTCGTTATTCTGACTTTTTCCGTACTGCGTGCTAGCTAGCATGACGGAGTTTCTATACAGCTGGGTGGGTGCTATGAAGTTAATGATGTTTAACTTTATTTTGTTCATAAGTTATTAGAGTTGCCAACCGTCCCGTCTGGTATTCAGAGAAAATATTACGCGTTTCTTATTGAGGTGAAAAGGAACAGTTTGTCCCGTAATTCAGCTACAATGAAAAAGGCACAAAGCTGGAGTTATTCTGTGTCTTTACGTTGCACAGCTGCCTCTTCTTCTCTCATTCTCTCCCCTCCCTCTCCCGTTTCTACTTCAATCATGAAAACTGATCAGTGATCAGCTGATCGTCTTTTCTCTCTTGTGTGTTTATCGCCCACTTTGCGCCGAAAGAGGAAACCAGCGGATGTCGCGCTAAACAACAGCAGCACGTTTAAGCTTGATCAGCTGTTGTTAGAATTTATTTAATATTAATTTCTAGTATCAGCTGATGTTTGCTGGAGCCACAGCTGCAAAAAAAACTGCTGGTCATGATATGGTTTGGTTATGTGGTGAGAGGGAAACATGAAGATGAAACCAGGAGATGTCCTTACTGGATCATCAGAGCTGAACAGGTGATGGAGAAACAGGTTTACCTTTTAGGTGACATGAATGAGTTGAAGGGAAGTTATGAACTGTTTCTGAGAGACAAATAACCCCAGGATCCTTTTCTAAGTAGCTGACAGCTGGTAACTGTGCAGGGGCGGGTCTAGCAAAGTGTTGCCAGGGGGGCATGTAGGGCATTAACAGGGAAAGGGGGGCACAAAGAAATACTTTTCTTTCTTATTCTCATTTAAAATGTCTAGCTTTTAAAAAATAATTATCTGAGTCTTACAACAAACGATTGATAGATTGATGCATATATACCATCAGACAGTGTACATCACTGTCACAACAGTGTTTATTTTCATTCAAAGGCTTTATGATTTTTCCTATAATGGTGGGCCAGTCTCTAGTCAAAATGCCCGGGATGATTTTTTTGTCCCAGTCCAGCTCTGTATGCAGCTCATCTGCAGTCTGGTGTTGCCTACATCTTCCTATTCGGAAGGCAGAATTTCCGAGTTCTGAGTACAATCGAAAGCACCACGACTGCAGTTTTTGTGTTGGATGTAAAAGGCGCAGATGACACTGTGACGTAGGCTAGAATCATGGCAGCAGTCAATGACGGTCCAGGCGTGGGATTTCTCTCGTGGAAATATGCACATTATCTTTTTCTTTCTATTGGTAGGTGGCACAGTGCACTTGTGGCAAGTAAGCAAGCTAGAAGATTGGCAAAGTTATGGAAGCAACACATTAACAAGAGAATTCTGAGTAAAACCAAAGTTACTTTCCCTAGTAACTAGTTACTTTGAAAGTAACGAGTAACTTGAAGTAACTGAGTTACTTTTGAGAGAAGTAACTAGTAATGTAACTAAGTTACTATTTTAAAGTAACTTACCCAACACTGCTGAGGAATACAGCATGTGATAGATGTGTCCCTAATTTGTTTTGTGGTTGAGACATGTCTGACACTCATTTGCATAAGAGTGTTTTCTCCTGAGAAACTTTATTTGTCCCTGTAAAGAAAATTAATTAAACTCGCACTCATGGGACCTATAGAGTGTTTAATGATGTGTTATGACCTCAAACTTGAATATCTCATGAGCAGCTCTTAACAGAAATCGTTTTTTTTTTTTGTTTTTTTTTTTTTTTTTAATAAATAGGACAGGGGGAATGAATGAGAGAAAGAGGGGGAGAGAAAGAAAGAAAACCAAAGGGGAGAAGAGACGGTGAGAAGGGGGGGGAAGAGAGAGAAAAAAAAAAAAGAACTCCTGGGTCACCTGTATGGAGAAAAAACAAAAAAAAAACAAACAAAAAAAACAAACAGAGGAGACAGCAAACAACAAAGAGCAACATAATAATAGAGAAAACAAAGCACCATCACAATAAACTAGCTAGCCATAGATATCAATATTTACTAAATAATAAACGATATTGTGCAGCACGCAAGATAGACAGCGCACAGTGTGCTTTGAGGCAGCAGCCAAGAAAGCTTTAGTCCGCGTCTGTGAATACCCATGTGTGCATACCTGTGTGGATCAGCATGCTTGCATTCCAAAGGTTTCTCCATGTAATGATCTGCTAGGGAGTGTGGGGGGGCCACAGCCCCGTCCTCCAGGGTGTGAAGCGGGTATGGAGGAGATCAAAACTCCAGACATCCAGAGGCCCCCAGAACACAAGAGACCATGGAAGACCAACAGAGGGGCAGCCGCGCCACTGTTCCAGTAAGAGCTGAGGAGAGTCCCAGATGAGGGCTCGCCCAGCAGCCGCGGAGCAGAAGTCAGGGGGAGTTGCAGTGACGCGCCCGTGAGCTCCGCCGGCCCCCAGCTGTGCCTGAGTGACCGAGCCCCAGGCCGAGAGGCCGGGGGCACCCCACCTCCAAAGGGGCCCGAGCGAGCCCCAGGCCCCAGGCCCCAACAAGCGGCCGCCAAGGAGTGAGCCGGTGTGTACCCGGACGCCCACCCCCAGACACAAAGAACCACCAACACACCGACACCTGAGGGAGTCCGCCACCGGCAGGGGAAGTGGTGGTGGGTGGAGATAGGCCTCCAAACCTTGGAGGGCCTGAGGTGTCCCCAGAGAGGTGGCGTCTGATACCCAACCTGACATATAGACACAGACATACAGGCACACACAGACACAAACATCCATTCCCACCCTCATGCTCTCATATGCACTCACTCCACACTCAACCAACGTGGAGACAGACATAAAGAGACGCTGTACACACAATCACACTCCCCAAGCGTACTCTACAAACCGGGTCTAGGTACCCTTGCCCCTGGAGGGGGGAATTGCACCCAGACCCAGGTGGTGTTACCCTTTTCCCTGCGGTGGGGAGAGGCAGACCACCCCGACTCCGCAGCAGCAGGGAGGCCCCACACCCCAGACCGCAGTCGGACGGCCAACTCCTCCTACTAGCCCTCCCGCTCCAGCAGGCCGCAGAGAATGGGGGTGGGAGAAGACTCCAAACCTCCCTCCACCCGCTCATTGTAGTGTTGATGCATATGTGTTCTAAGGTGCAATTAAAACCCAGGAGGGCATGGAGCTACCTGCCAAGGAGCAGCAGGTAAGCGCATAGTCCCTCCTGCTAGCCCTCAATGACTAAGTGTATTTAAAATTGAGAGGTGGGCAACGACGTCAGGGGTGAGGTATACACCCTGATGGTAATTTGGACTCCGTGATTGTGCCCACCCCCAAGATCCTATATGTATGTGTAATGAGAGTGTGAATAATGTGAATGTCTAAGTTGTGGGATAAAATTGAGGCAGAGGCAGCCAGAAGGGGACGGGGGGGGGGGGGGGGGGGTAGCCTCCTCTGCACCCTGGTGACATACCCCCACTCCAAGGCCCTGCATGTGTGGGTGGTTGTGGAGGAGCGGGAAGAGGGAGGCAGCTGGAGATGGGGAGGGAAGGAAGGGAGGGGCAGGTAACCCCTCCCTGGGGCCAGCTCCCCCGCTGACCCCAGTAGGCACTCCCATCCTTCGCGACCCGCCAGGGAAGGGGGGCCCAGGCCCATCAGACCGGGGCCCAGTGCAGTAGCGCCCTCCGGCTCCACAGAGCCCTGGACAGTCCACCCAACCCCACCACAGAGAAAACTGCACCCACCCCACCATCCACACATCTTCCAGACTACATAAGACGGTAAACGCCCAGGCTGAGATCTTCCTCCACCTCTCCTGTATCTCCCCCTCCTGCAGAGAGTTCCTGAAGAGAAGAAAGCTCCTGCAAGATGTGACCATCCCCCCCACCAGTTGAAGAGCCCCCCAGGCGGCTCGACGCACCGGCGGCACCCTGCTCCAGGGCCGGGCCCCCATGCACCCACCCGCCCACAACCCCGGCAACACACCAACCAGGACCCGAGCCCCCGAGGCCCGGCCCGGGCCCCAGCCCAGAGACGGAGCGCCCCCAGAACCTCACGCCCATCCCGGACCCACCCAGGGGCAGCCAGGTTGCCAGGTCAGTAACCCACGTCCGTCAGCACAGACCCTCCCCTAGCCCCGCTGCACGCAGCCGCGAGGAAACAGTCACCTGAGAGCCAACAGAGCCCCCAACCGGACGTGACCGCTACCCCGGGTTGAGCCCCCCAAGGAAGATGCCTCCGGGGAACCCCCCGACGCCCTAAGCCTGTCCCTACCCCCTCACCAATCACAACAGTGAAGGCGGGACCAAACTATGACCCCCCACCCCCACTAGGTGATGGAGCTGATAAAAGGGGCCCAGAGCAATTGATCTAATGTGGTGGCAGAGGCTGTGTCAAGACTAATGTAATCTAATAGATAATTTCTATATTGGTTAGAATTAAGATTATTTTTATTTTTCCAGTTCATGAGGACTGTTTTCTTGGCTATGCATAGGGCAGTGAAGATCATATGGGCTATATTCTTTTCTGAAGTGACATTATCTAAGCTGCCCAGTAGACACACTAAGGGGGAAGTTGGAATGTTACATTTCAGACACTTTGATAAGTCTTCACATATCTCGCGCCAAAACTTTTGCACTGGTGGACAGAACCAAAGAGCGTGGATGTAATTGTCTGGTGTATTGCCTTGACAGTGTGAGCAGTTGTTGGAAGATGTAAAGCCCATCTTGAACATCCGATGACCTGTATAGTGCACTCTATGAAGTATTTTGTATTGTATTAATTGCAGACTGGGATTTTTAATTAATTTAAAAGTTTTTAAGCAAATCTGAGACCAGAAGTTTTGGTCTAGGTTGACTGATAAATCTGCTTCCCACTTTGCAGTAGGAAGGGATATTGATTCATCTAATTTAGAAAGTGTTCTGTATATTTTAGATAATAATTTGGGGGATTTAAGAGTAAGAAAATGTGCCGCACTTAGTGGTGTTTGTAATTCAACTTGACTGAGGTTAAATTTCTTTTTTACTATGGATTTAATTTGTTGATATTCTAAAAACCTTGTCTTGTTGATCCCATATTGTTCAACTAGTCTGTCAAATGGAATAAATTCTGTTCCCTCTAATATATGTTCTAAGTATTTAATTCCTTTACAACTCCATTCTGGGAAATTAATCATATTATTGTTTTGTAATATGTCAGGGTTATTCCAGATAGGTGTACGTTTGCATGGGATTAATGAAGACTCCGTTATTTTTAGAAACTCCCACCATGCTGTTAGAGAAAAGCTGATGTTGATACTTTTAAAGCATTCATGTCTTTTGATGTTTGAGCTAATAAATGGTAGGTCTGAAATCTCTAGATCCTTGCATAGTGCCTGTTCAACATCTAGCCAGGGCTCAACTAAGAAGGTATGTTTTAACCATTCTGAGATGAACTGAAGCCTGTTGGCTAAGAAGTATTGGTGAAAATTAGGCAGATCTAATCCTCCTCTATCCTTGGTTCTTTGTAGCGTTTTTAAGCTAATACGCGGGGGTTTATCTTTCCAAAGGAATTTGGAAATATATGAATCCAGAGATCTGAACCAATCTTGTGATGGTTTGTTAGGGATCATCAAAAATAAGTAATTTATTTTTGGCAAGATCATCATTTTTATAGTGGCGACCCTTCCCATGAGTGATATGGGTAAAGATTTCCATCTAGTCAGATCGCCTTCTACTTTCTTTAGAAGTGGGATGTGGTTTAGTTTAGTTAAGTCTGAAAGCTTAGGAGAGACATTAATACCTAAATATTTAATATTTCCGGATTGCAGTGGGGCAGAGGAAGAATTATGGAAGGAGCAGTTAATGGGGAGAACTGTAGATTTTGGCCAGTTAATTGAATAATCTGAAACTCTTGAAAACCAGTTTATTAAAGTAATTACCTCAGAGAGGTTGGTTTGTGTGTTTTGCAGAAAAAGCAACACATCATCCGCATAGAGACTGATTTTATGTTCTATGTTCTTACATTTTATGCCCTTAATTGTTGTAGCCTGTCTAAATGCTGCTGCTAGAGGTTCGATAAAAATTGCAAAAAGTGAAGGGGAGAGTGGGCATCCCTGTCTGGTGCCCCTCAGGAGACAGAAGCTGGAGGATGTCTGGTCATTTGTTCTGATACGAGCCGTTGGGGAATTGTATAATATTCTTATCCAGTTTATGAAAGAGTTTCCAAAACCAAATTTGTGTAAAGTTGCGAATAAAAATTTCCAATTAACTCTGTCAAATGCTTTTTCTGCATCTAGAGATAATATTATGGTTTCGATGTTTTTATCGTATGAGTAGTCTATTAAATTAAGTAATCTACGAGTGTTTGTTGAGGAGTGCCGACCTTTTATGAAACCAGTTTGGTCAGGATGAATTAAGAGGGGGGTCATTTTCTCTAATCTCTTTGAGAGAGCTTTGCAGATTATTTTAAGGTCTACATTTAAAAGAGAAATTGGACGATAGCTTGAGGGAAATAAAGGGTCTTTGCCTGGTTTTAGCAGGAGACTAATGTTGGCAGAATTCATATTTGGTGGTAGTCTGCCCTTTTCCTCGATTTCCTGCAACATGCTGTGGAATACTGGTGCCAAAATTGTCCAGAATTCTTTGTAGAATTCTGCAGGGAAGCCGTCTGGACCTGGAGCCTTATTATTGGGCATACTTATCAGGGCTTCCTGGAGTTCACTTGGCGTCAGTGGCGAATCCAGTTCCATTGCTTGACTGTCTAGTAATTTTGGAAGAGTTACGTTGTCAAGAAACAGATCAATTTCATTTTTAGATGGGTTTATTTGTGGTGAGTATAAAGTTTCATAGAAATCCCTAAAAATGTTGTTTATTCTTCCAGGATCATATATTGTGTTCCCTGATAAATCTTTAGCAGCACATATAGTTATTTTTTCTTTATTTATTTTTAGCTGGTTAGCTAGAAATCGACCTGATTTGTTACTGTGTTCAAAATTCTGCAAGCGAAGTCTTTGTATAAGGAATTGTGTTTTTTTATTAATAGTTTCATTTAATTCTAGTTTTGTTTTGCATATTTTGTTCAATGTTTCCTGATCTTGGTGGGACGCGTAGGCTTCTTCTAGTGATTTGATGTTTTTTTCTAATTCCTGAATATTTTTGTTTTCTTCTTTCTTTTTGTGTGATGAGAAAGAAATTATTTTACCTCTCATCACAGCTTTCCCTGCTTCCCATAGAACAGAAGCAGATATTCCGGGAGTGTCATTAAAGTCTAAATATGAAGTCCATTCCTTTTTAAAGTATTTAATAAAGTCTTCATCTTTAAGTAGTGATATATTAAATCTCCAGTTTTTACTTGGCGTAGTATTATTCTTGTGCATTAGTGTTAAAGATACAGGAGCATGATCGCTGACAGCTATAGGATGAATCTCAGTGTCTGAAATGTCACACAGCAGTGAGCTGCTGACCAAAAAATAATCCAGACGAGAGTAAGAGTGATGAACATGCGAGAAAAAAGTATATTCCTTACTGGTGGGGTGAAGAGAGCGCCATGCATCGCAAAGACCAAAGTCGTTCATATACTGTTTGATTATATTTGTGGACTGCCAATTACGCTGAGTTCCTGTTGTGTTGAGCCTATCCATTTCTTCATTTAGTCCAAGGTTGAGGTCACCGCCAAGAATGAGTGTGCAATCAAGGTGTTCAGAGAGTGCACTAAAAAAACCGTGGAAGAATGAGGGTTCATCAACATTTGGACCATATATACTAACAATACATAGTTTTTTGTTCAATATTGATAGTTTAATAATTAGAAATCTACCCTCTGGATCTATAACTGTATCGAGTACTGTAAAATTAACATTTTTATGTATTAAAATTGCTACTCCCCGTTGTCTAGAATTATAACCGGCTGCAAACACGTTAGGAAACTCAGGTGTTTTAAGTTCATTTAAACCTGTGACAGGTTTGTGAGTTTCTTGTAATAAAACAACATCTGCCTGTAGTTTTTTAAGCTGGTTAAATATTTTTAACCTCTTTCCTCTGGTGCCAGCTCCATTTACATTCCATGTGACAAACCTCAGCATGCCCTTAATTGTGCGTGTATGTCTAATGATGTATGCTGGGTGTTTCGTTTAGACAGGTGGAGAGAATGTGGAAACATCCCTTGTTTGTAAATAGAAAGAGAAAAAGAAGTGTGGTGAGAGACTCCATAAGTCTGACTATGTGTGTGAATATTCACTAATATGAACAAGCGTGGCTTGCTTATGTGTCCTGCAAGTCTGTGCGTGCTGTGAGGCTGTTGTGAATGTGCTGCCGTTGAGCTGATGTGTTTGCGTGATCGTGTTGTGAAAATATGGAGAAATAGAGGGTGTTGTTTGTAGGTGAGTGGGGAAGTAGGTGACCACAGCAGTGAAAGACAAGAGAAAGAAAGAAACCACATGAACTGTGAGCGACAACAAAAAAAAAGAAACGAAACGGAAACATTCCAATTAAAGCAATGACGGAGGGTGACGGTGTTATATCTGCTATGACATCATATTGATATTACTAGCTTAAACTCATGTTAAAGGAGAGAGTGTGAATGAATAAGAAAAGAGTGTAGCGGGTTCTTATCTGGAGTGCAGTTAATATAACCACGGTGTGGTGCCGAGGTCGCGGTAAAGCTGTCCGTCCACGTAGAGCCGGTCCACGGCGATGACAGCACGGGAGCCTTTCTGGATGAAGCTACGTCGAACTGGGAACAGGACCTTGCGTCGTTCCAGGATCTCTTTGGGGAACTGGTCGTTCACGCTGAAGTCCGTTCCTTTCAGCTCTCTGCCGCGACTCTTCACCTGTTCCTTCTGTTTGAATTGACTGAATTTGGCCACAATAGGCCGTGGTCTCCCGGTCCGCGACCGCACGCCCCCCAAGCGATGTACTCTATCGAAGTCGATGTTCTTTACGGTGTCCTCCGGCAGCTTCAGGTGGATTTTAATGAAGTTTTTCACCGTTGCCTCTGCGTCCTCTCCGGCAGTTTCTGGAATACCAGAAAACACAAGATTATCTCTCATGCTACGGGCTTGTAGATCGATAACGGACTCTTTTATTTTTTTATTTTCAATGTTTAGCTGGGTCACGTTATCGGTGAGAGATTTAACCGACTCCCGTAGCGTGGCATTTTCAGCGGCAAGCGTTTCCACCTGCTGCTGGCTGAATTCCAGGGATTCTCTCAGAGATTTAAATTCCCGGTGTAAAATCTCCACCAGGGACAGCCTCGCATCGAAACTGGACAATCGCTTGTCGATTGACTCCAGGATTTCTGCGATGTCTTTGCCGGCAGGCGATGTTGTACCGGGGGAGTCTGCCTGGCGACTTCTCTTCGATGACGGCGTCTCGATTTTGGCCGGGGAAGATGCACTCTGGGCCTTATGCATTACTAAATCTTGAAAACAGCGGTCGATGTAATCTTGGAGAGCGTCTAAACTCTCCCCGTTGTCCTCCAGGGTGTTAGAGATGATAAAACAGATGTTGTTAGTTATATGACAATTGATTAGTATATTTGGTAATACTGAAGCTTGGAAAACCTTTGTTAAACTCTATGCTACCATTTGCTTTTTCTCCGCCAAAATCTCCGGCGTCTGACGTCACCTACAACATCACTTCCGTCACTTACCGTTCCCTTCCGTCACTTACCTCCTTTGTTATTGCAGAAAAAGCAAAAACATGCTGAAAAACTTAAGGATGAAAGAGTGAAATGAGTAAAAGATCTTCCCTGAGCCAGAGAGGTTTTCTTGGAGGTCACATTTTCCAAAAAGAGCTCAGTGTTCTTGGTGATTAATGGTTTCAGAAATTAAATGTTTCTCTTTTGAAAACACAATCAGAAAGATTGAGTTCACTCATTCTCAGTTTCTTCTGAGTTTAAATGTGTGCTAGAAATGAGAATGCAGTGCAAGAGAAAATACCATTTAGAGACTTCATTAAAACAAAAAGTTTCACAGTTTTTTTTTTTCCAATAATAATCTTCCATTATTCCTGTAAATGTATTTATGTGTCTGTAAGATGAATTAAAGTCAGTCTGAGAGATTATCTCAGGGCCAAATAGGCTTTACAGCCCGCTGTGCAGTCAAATTAAAAGCCATAGATATATCATGAAAGTGAATCTTGAGGTGCGGTGTGAGAGTAACATAATGAGGGAAAACACCATCGCTGCACAGAAAATTATACAAATCTTTTTAGTGGTAATGATCATCTGCAATATTAAAGAAAGTACGTTTTTGTTGGAGTGGAGAATGGCAGGTGGGATGTCATGTAACGGTTTGGTGATTAGGATGCAGAAAATCTTTAGATTTACAGATCTAAAGTGTCTAAAGTGGAACCCATATGGCGGTAAATTCTTTTTTGATGCTGTATGAAAACTCTCCATAAGGCAGACTGTAGGTGTTCATATCCCACAGGTGTTGTTTGTTTTTGTTTGCTTTATTATTTTCATCTTTTGTGCTGTCTCCATATGGTTGTACCACATGCTTTCGTCTTATCTGGCTGTCCCGTTTTTGTTTTTTTGGAAGAAATGTTTGGAAACATGGATCTGACTTTGTGTTATTTTTCGGAAATCATCAACTGAAAGCAAACTTTGCAGTTAATCCCTATGTTAAATATAACATGCTGTAGAACAGGAATGGCAGCATTCTCAGACATGTAAATGTCACTTTCTTATAGTGAACATGTTCTGCTTTTCTTTTATTTTCTGTCACACATTTATTTTCCAATTCTACTCATATTAAACATAAGAAACGTAAATATTAAAACACAAGGTTATTAACAGAACACTATGTACTCCTGGGAAAAACTAAGTACAAGTACAAGTTAGTAGCAGACAGGTGATACTAATCAGGGGCTTTTGATTAACTGATTATCAGTAAGTGTGCATACATCTATAAAAGCAAATGCTTTAGCAGTTTCTGTTCTGCCGCATTGAAGTATGTTGACACAAAGCCACACTCTTCCCAGCAAATTTACCTTAAGGTCAGATCGTTCAAGTTAATCAAGCCAGTAAAATGAACTGAGGCAATAAAGAAGCGGTGATACGTGTGTTCTCCTGACCACTGAAATAAAAGTTATGGCCGACGCCCTATTCATTTAGATGGGTGATTCAGAATAACTGCACAAACAGGGTGCAAAGATGGCCAGAATAAAGCTGGAGTAGCGGTTTGGATAATGCTAAGAGAATGGGCTGTTACATCTATAAAGGTAAGTCCAATAAACAAGCTATAACTACCATCATATCAGTCACATGTTTTTCTTTTCTTTTTTATTTCATACCACTTGCAGCTATTTTCTATTAAACCACTCATAAGCAACATTACAGGGAGATGCAGCACAGTCACTTAACACTTAACATGATCACAAGAACATTTTACTCGCTATATTGCCTTTGGGATTTCTTAACTGAAGATATTTAAATTTGAAAAGTATTGTATTTGAAAGTCTAAATCCACCATTATGTTCCCCAGTAAGAACCTCATAAGCAGTTTATGATGTCCATTCTCATACAAACCAGATTTGGGCTCAAGCACACATGGCTGGAACTGAGAAGTTTCCATTTCAAATCAAGAGAGAAAAATAGTGCTTGTGGTTACTGCGTCCTCCTCTTACTGATGAAAGAAACTATGTTCTGCTTGGCAAAAGATGGAGCAATCAGAAGAAGGTGGGCTTTTGGAGAAGGGCCTTCAGAGTTCCAGGATACAGTAAGATAGATATGAATTATATTGAGCCATGAATCATGCTAAGCTGCTGTAGTAGAGTTGATTTGAAGCTGGAAATGAATACAATGTTTCCAGTACTTACTATGTTCATGTTAATTTTTCATACACAAGATTATGTATGAATGAATGTTTGAACCTGATCCAGAAGGGACACATGGAAAACCTACTGAAACCTGATATGAATACATTAATTTTCAAAAAAAGAGAAACCTGATCTGAGTGAGACCAAAGCACAGCCAGACCCGATATTCAAGGATAATTGGACTTAATCCTTCATGCAGTAGACCAGAACAGATGCTTACATAATGAGCTAATATGAAATCATGGAAACTAAAAGAATTCATTTATATATTTCAAAGACGAAACTGCCAGACCTTCAACACCAGATGGAATAATCATCTTTTAACATTGATAAATTATAAATGAAGTCCTCATTATACATGAAAGAAGATTATATGGTCTATTTGGATCCACACAGGTAAACTGGTGCCTGGCAGATCTGTGGCAGCAAAACGAAAACCATTTCTTGAACATTTTCTACATTTAAAAACAGGGAGCTGACCTGAGATCCAGTCTGATTCAGGTGTCAGGTTGGGTTGAAAACCCCTGAAGACCTGTACAGTGTTGTTGCATCAGTGCAGTGAACCAAATCAAATTTTGAGAGGGGATTTATGAAACTTTCAAAAAGCATTTTCAAAATATGCATTGCACCTTTCAAAACTGAGAAATTGTGTCATAAGTGTGAATTTCTTTCAAAAAAATCCCAGTGAAAAATCAATATATGTCAAGAGGAGCACACAAGAAAAAAAAAAGAAGAACCATTTCAGATAGATCCAGATCTTTCAGTTTGAACAAGACGTACATAAGTACACACAGATGTGAGAAGACCATAAAATCTGTGTAGGCTGAAGTGAGTGTGACTTGTAAAAACAGATAAATGCTGAATCCATGAATTACAAAGGAATTCATCGTAGCTTGCAGTCTATGATGTTGGAGCAAAAATATAATTATATATTATATATAATAATTAAATGTAAATATAATAAACTGATGAACTCAGACACTAAACTTACCAGGAATTTCAGGGCACCTTTAGCTTTAGGCTCAATATGAAAAGTGAAAAAATCCCTCTTTCAATTCACCATTCTTTTTTTCTCCACATGTTCTTTTCTCTAGTCAAAGTCTGATGCCTAAATTACCTGAAATGCAGAGTTCATCCCCATCCCTATTTTGTGGCTGCCTCCGGAGTGTTCTTTTTGCTTTAAAGCGGTCAGGATTCTTATAGTTATTGTTGTGTGAGACCTTCTCATCCTTCTATGTGCATATGTGGAGGCAGAGACAGCAGCAGCAAGACCTCAAATATGAAAATGATTAAGACAGAAAAAGTACAAAAAGGAGGAGATGTGAAGGTGTGATGTGAAGGTTGCTGAGTAGCAGATGTAGAGGAATGGTGGGAAGTACAAGACATCTTAAATAGAAAAACCAAATGGATGTGTGGTAAGAAAGCAAGCACTGAGATACACTGGATTAATCTATTCTTTGTGACCTGCCAGAATTAACTCTATCATTAAATGCAAACAATTTTATCCAATTCAAGGTTGTAGGGGGACTGAAGCCTATCACTGCTACCATAGGCCAGTTATACACACATATCAGTCTGTCACAGGCTAAAACAGAGACAAACAACCATTTCCACCCATATTCACACCTTTAGGAACTTCAGAATCACCAGTTCACCTAACCCCATTAACTGCATGTGTTTGGACTGTGGGAGGAAGCCATGGAACCCAGAGAAAACCTCAGCAGATTCAGGGAGATCACGCAAAGATCTCAAGGACCTTCTTGCTGTGAGGCAATAATGCTAACCACTGCACCTCCATCTTGATCGTTGCTGTATTAAATTTGTTGAGTTTCAGGTGAATTTTTAGACCTGGTATCACTTGATTGGAAATAAGAACAACCCTAGGTTTCTCTTCAGCACTGATGCCAGGCTGACAAAAAGTCAGAGTGCTGTTGTCTGTTGTCTAGTAATGACTTTGTGAATTTATTTACAAATAAAAAACTATTAGACAAAAAAATTAATTTGAACATCTAACAGATGTAAAATTATGTACATTAACTTTCAATATCATTGATATTTAATTAGACTGTTTTTTAAAAACTTTTAAATCTCAAGGTGGTTTACTGCTGGAGATTACTTCCTGTTATAAGGGAGTTTTTCCTTCCCACTGTTGCCAAGATGTTTCCTCACATGGGGGTCATATGATTGTTAGGGTTTTCTGTTTTCTTTGTATTATAGTAGGGTCTTTACCTTACAATATAAAGTACCTTGAGGCAACCGTTGTTGTCATTTGGCGCTATAGAAATCAAATGTTTCCAGTTGGAAATGTTAAAAAAAGAGAGAAAAAAATGCGCCTTCCCTCTTGAGTCAAAATCATTGGTTTCTCTGCAGTAACTCCGTCAATGAACAGCATGCTGTCTCCTAAAACGGTTTTAATGCAGTTTTGGTAGCTCCAGGCACAGAAACCACGTTTTAAAGTTCCAGGAAAGGATATCTTAAATTAAATTTTTGGCCAGTTAAACATACATATTTAATTTATATGTGTATTTATTTATTCTTATGTTGAAGTATTTTTTACAGTAGGATTGGTGAACCTGCCTATGGGTCACCACCTCAACACAATGACCTGTAGTGGTGTCGCGTAATTACACTCTTCCATCTTAAGCTGTTTGTCAGTCAGAATGCATCTACAGATACCTTGAGTTGAAATACATCTTTGAAAAACAACAAACATCAGATTTTCAGGTGATACTTCTTAAAATTTCACTTCATCTTTGCAGCACGGAGGAAAAAGAACAAATATTTTCTTTGTCGAGGTAAAAGGTGAACAGGAGAAAGTGGATTTTGTCAGCAGATGATGAAAGGCTTCTTGTCGGCTTCTGGTTGGATTTGCTCAGCAGTGTTGACGTTGGACTTTACAGAGCTGTTGTGTTTTTGGAGTTGGGAGATAATAATTAGGGGAACAGCTGGCAGAGTGAATCAGAGGAGAACTTTTTGAAGTGAGGTCACGGCCTGGTGAGACCTCGTGCAGAGAGGAGGGAGCAGCCGCGGTTCCGGCTTTTTCTTGTTAACAGTGAGATTTGATGTGTTAGAGATTTGTGCAACACCACTGGCACCACAAACGCTGCTACTCCAGCATCCCTGCTGTATAATTAGGACAATTCCACCCTTGTGTTGATCTGAGGATTATGCTATAACTGTTTGACCCCATGTTTCTAATTTTTAAATAACACATAAAAGAAAAGAGTGTTTTCAGTTTAAATAAATAATTTCTTTACACACTATTTTTAATGCTGTTCCTGGATACATAATAATATAGAGTCAAACAGCAGCTTTTTCTCCAGGGGGCTGAAGAGTGAGTGTGTGTGCGTGTGTGTAAAAATAAAAAAAATAAAATAAAAAAAGCTGTTTGTTGTTTTAATGTTTTGATGAAATTATACTTGAGGATGAGCCCAGAAATAACCAACCACACTGCTGTGAGCACATTAGTATGTCAGCCATATCGCCCATTTCCTTTGCAAAAGCAGTGAGCCCCCTGATGGGCGAGAACAAAATCCAAATGTTTTTATTCTAATCAGCAGCAGGACACCAACACCAAAGTGTGTCTGGGCTGATTTGCAGCTATCACAACCTCTTCTTGAATGAAGGTGGCTGTCTGATGTTGCACATATAGTGAGTCTGTGAAAAACAAAAACAGGTGTGGGTTTTATGGCAGGTGTAGACAGAGGTGGAGATATTAGTTGTAGCTCAGATGCAGGTCAGCTCCAACCAAGATCCAGCTTTTAGATTAAATTGCTTAATAAGAAGTTGTAAGGAAGAGAAGTGAACCCCAGAGAGTGGCTGACTAACTGGTTTTTAGAAACCTGTCAAATATGCTGATGCTTGAGATGAAAGCAGAAGGGGATGTTAGCCACGACAATAGTCGATGCTCACAAAGTTCGTATAAGCACACAGAACTGTCTGGAAATCCGTTGGACAGGGGACTGGTGTTCATATTTTGCTGCATTTCCACCCCTTGCTTTCTAAAGCTTTTACTTATGCACCAAATGTACTTGATAAAGTTTAGATCCAAACACTAGGATTGGGAAAATGTTGTAATTTGGGTTAACTTATGGTCCATAACAGCATTATTAGCAAAGTTAACTGGATTCAATTCTGATGTTGAGTGTTCCTGTTTAAGCATCCATATGTGGCATACTGGAAGTTAAGTTTACACTTAAATTTCATTGTTTTTGACAAACAAGGAGTCTGTAAGGTGCTCATAAGTTAATGCAATTAATTGCATGCGGACAACTTTCTCAGGCTTTTAAACGCAATGCAAGATGACTGAATTACATCAAGTTATTTTAGTTTACAGTTAAGTTTAGTTGCCAGTTATCCCTTCCATCCATTCATCCAGTCTGAGCAAAGATACCCAGACACATGTATGTGTGCATGTGTGTGTAACAGGTGTTACTGGCCTGGCTGTGGGCAGAGCTCAGCAGTCAGGCGGGAAACCATCTGTTTCACAGCTTGCCAGCAGTCTGTCCAGTGGTTTTCAGCCTCTGAACTCTGCCAGGTTTTGATGTTTAAAGCTGAGGGGGACATTTGTGGTGTGGGTACATGAACCAAGAAGAGGGCAGGTGCCAAACTAGTGGTGATGAGAAGTTTATCTGTTGCCTAGGACTAAAGAAAAGGACCTTTCTGATATTGAGTTACTGAACGATGACAACCTGTGGCTCTCATGCCTTAGGTAGAACAAAGTATGTTATTTGTGATCATCAGGCTGCTGATGCAATGCATTAATTTAACATCTCTTTTAAAACAGCACTTATCTTTTCCTACCTTCAAACTTCCACTCTTTTCATCACTCGACAGCTGTCAAACACTCTTGAATGTATCTAGTTAAAAGACGCCTTGTTCAACTGTTCTTTCATCACGTAAAACATCTGAGACTATTTCGGCATAGCAGTAAATATGTTTACCCAAAGCTTGATATTAAATTTCATGGTCTTATTTAATGAAGCACTCTAAAGTTCTATTTCAATGCACATTAAAATTCACTGAGAATGCAGAATGCTTAACTATTCCTTTTAAGCAGTAGCATTATGTAAAGGTCACATCACATTCACAAGCGGGATATGTGTTTCCCCGAAACACTTCCAGCAATACACTTACCCAAATGGTATGTCACATTTTGTTGTACTTCATCTGGAGTACAATGTTCTCAGTAGATGCATGTGCTGTGAATACGCTTTTGCAGGAATGTTTATTAACAGTAAAGACTTACTCTCCCAGAGAGATGATGCAGTGGGAAAGAAAGCTGAACCACAGGAGACGAACTGGCATTAGTATGTGTTGTCGTCCTGATGTTACTGCAGGTATGACCAGCTAAGGGCCACCTAACTCTGAAAGGACTGTCTCCTGGTGATAAAAGACATTTCGAAAGGTTTTATTCAGAATGTTAGTGTGGACCTAAAAGGCATTCAGTGACATTTCAAAAGTAGTTTTCTTTAGTACTTTAGTTCTGGCAGGTAGAAAATATTCCTTTCATCTATATTTTAGAAGATGATACTGAGAAAAAAATTTGTAAATGTCGAGTTATCCCTTTAGGACAGAATATTTTAAACATAAATTGATATCATCTCCCAAAGTATAATGCAGAAACCAGAAGAATAATAAAATGCGAACTGGAAGAGAGTTAATTGTCAAATCATAATTGTACTTGTTTTTGTCAAAATAGCCTTGAGAAATAGACAAATAGGAGTATATGCTATATTAGAAATCGGTCTGATTTCATGAAAACATCTTTTTTTTTTCCTATAATGTCTGGGTTGTCTAACGCTCATATTGTAGTGCTTTTGGTCTTTTCTTCATAACGAGGTACAGAGCTAGGGTTTGCAGAGTCTGCAGAAAGTGGTGCAAATACCTGTGAAGAGCCTTCATAATGCAGACCACGAAGGTCTTAATGGGACAGAGCTTCAAAGTCTCTGCATCTCTATGTCAGCCAAAGACATGGACTTCTGGGTCTAAAAACTGAAACCAGCACAGAAGTCCTTTAAATCTGCATTCTATTTAATGGCCACCAGAGGGCAATACCTGTAGCCGCCCCTTTCAAGTCGCATTCGGTTTCAAAACATTAAAATGTGGATGATAGACGCTCTCATTTCAAGGCTTTGAAGTGTGGGCTTTAGAAACCAGCAGATGACGTCATGTAGACATTAGGATTGGACTGCTTTTGTTGGCACCTGTATGCTACATGCTTATTTAAGAAGTTTAAGAATTTAGACAAGTGTAGAAATGAAGATAATAACTGTGCCAAGATTGTTACACTAAATTCTTTTATAGTGAAGTTGACAGTTTAACACAACACCAAAAGTAATGTCATAGGCTGATAAAAATGTTAGGTCAGCTAGTCAGCAATGTTTTGTTTTATATATTTGGTGTGTGTGTGTGTTTTAATTATTAAAGCATTCTTCCCCTGCTTCCATGTAGCCAAGATGGCTATGATTCAGGGTGAGAAGTGTACAGCTTTCAATGTTTACTGTAGGGTGTCTGTGGTGCTTTTGGGGACATTATAATTCTTTGAAACAGATCAGAAGATTTGGATGTGTTATGTGGGGACCTGGAGCAGGTACTCTGAAGTAGACATTAAAAAGAACAGGCCACAAAAATGTGGTAAGTAGGGATTTCATGATTTTCAAATATCTGAATACTGACCGACTTAAAAAAACAAAACAACACCCACAAACAATTTTTGCAGCTTATCCTTGAATGTATGTTTATTTTATTTTTTAAAACCTTTTTTACCATTTGCAATCCAGAAAAACAGAAGATGTTAGAATCTACCACATGCTGCGGTGTGGTGAGATTAGATGCACCATCTGGAGAATGATGCAGGCCATGAAGGTTCTGGAAACCAACCAAACAAAAAAAGATGTCTATTGTCTAGTGCAAACTCCACAAACCCCACAATACTACAGGTATGACTGTCATTTTAGAGATTTCAGGAGTAAAAAATATTCAAATAGTTCCCTGTAAATCCCAAACAGCATTTATGTCTGAAATGCCCATCTTTACTGGTAAGCTCAGCTCTTTTGATGTGTAAGATCTGAGCTCCGCAGATTGCTTGCTGAAGATTAAGGACATCTAAGTAATTTATTTTGTAACTGATTTCTCACTAAGCCTTGCGATCACTCCTGGGAACGAAACTACTTCAACAGAGACGGTAAAAACATTGATTTTGGTATAGCATGTGAAATTCTTTTGTAGCTGAGTGTTTAATCGACAGCAGGGGGATCAGTGGAGGATGATGTAAGCAGTAACACTGTTGCCTCAAATAAAAACAAGCTTCGGTAGATGAACAGGGGGAAAATATTCTGCCTGAAAAACTTTGTTCAAGAACTAATATTTATGTTTGCAGGTCAGGTTGCATTCATCCACATATAACGACTGAACCTGCAACAACGTTATTTATTTTCGGTGGTGATTAGCGATGTTTTCAGGAAACTCCTGACCTCCCACAGTCAGGACTTAAAGTGCAGGCTGCTGGTCAAGGTAGAGCTGATAACCTGCGGCACTATCTGACGTGATCCTTTTCCTCTTGGGGGTCTGTGTGGGAGAATGTCTTGCTTCGCTCTGCTCTCGGCTTGAAAACAACAGATTTGATCTGTCCAACTGTACCCACCATCTGCTGAAAGGTTGTACTTTAAACAGAATATAAGATGAACAGTGTTTTTGTCCCAGTGATTGTTATAGCTGCACCTGGTTGAGGAGGCTTTAGACAAAGAAATGTTTCAACACGGAGGACAGCTGCTCTTGTGGAGGGAAGTCCTTTAAAAAACCTTTACTTTGGAACCGGGGTGTTTTTGTTCTGTTACCCTTGTTCATTTGCCTGAGAGAAAAGGTGTTGATTAGTGTTGCACTTTGACATCGGTGTGTGAAAACCTGGCCAATTAATAGTGTGTATGAAAACTGTACTCCCTTCAGTGTGAAGGTTTTTCTTTCATATTTTTTAATAACTTAAATAAAAGTTGATAGATCCATTGGCAGGTTTAGATTTGTTTTTAATTATTTTTGCAAAGTTACATTACATATATGTATGCTTGGAATGCTTCCACCAAGTCACAATTTAGGGCTTAGGTTTGTCTGCTTTTTAGCCACATGCTAAAGAAGACTGGTTTCAGAAACTAAAAGATATTTCTTACATGTATTAGGTTTTCTGTCGCACTGCATGTAAAAGGGTAAATAATGGCCCAAACCTAGTAATTAAAAAATAGGGACAAATCCCTTTAGCGGTGGTATTTATTATCACAGTTTTGTATTATGGAGGAGGTTGGGGTAGATGGGTGGCACAACAGGCCGAGTCTCTATATTACAAATATTTTTTGTTTTTTGACGGTTTTTCTAACACTAATCAAGTTGTTTCTGTAAAGTAAACCCAACTAAACTTTTAACACTTGTAATACCCACATCATGGAAAGGATGGTTTATATTTGGGTTATCTCCAGACATGGCAAGCTAATATTAGTTGTGTTTTAGTTTAAGATCACATTACATATGGTCTGTAGGTTGTAAAACTAGTGTAATGGACAACAAGTGCAGATGATGATTTTTGACTTATAACTAGACATTTGTCAGTACCCTAAAGCTTAATTAAAGCAACCTTTTACCAACCCCTTTAACTTTTTTACTTTTCTAACCGGCTAAGAGAAATGTGGTGTCAGTGCTTCCAGGCACCTGCATGTAGAATACATTAAGAACGTCTTGCAGTCCCAGTCTGGATATTCACTGAACAAAATAGCCTGGACTGTGAAATGAATGTATTCCTCATTGCCTTTGCAGTGGCCTCAGGCTGCCAAAGAACTCTGGGGAGAGAGAAAGGAGTTATTGCTAAAGTGTGTTATGTTCATGCTCTGCGCATTTGTATGTATAAAGTGCTGTACTGATGTGCCTGAGGAGGAAGCCAAAGCTCATCCCTGTAACACAGTAGAAGGGAGGGAGGAGGTGTCAACACACTAATGAACGGTTGTGTGCTACTTTATTCACGACTCCAGTGTAGTGACACAGCTGCAATAATAGGGACAGCACATAATGAGTTGAGTAGAATAAACAGAAAAGTGCACTTGCACATAACCACATACAAACTTGCACACAGAGTTGTACACACTGCAGAAGAGACTGTCTTCAAAAGACCGTCGAGAAAGAGAGCCGCTGGCCCCTATTGGCTGCCAGAGGTAGTGACCGAGAGTTGGAAAAATTCAGCTGGAATGATTTCAATTATTTAATGCGGTGGCTTTGAACTTTCTTTTTTGTTCTTGACTTTCACTCACTGAACCTACAAGGCCTTGGCATGATGGATATTTTTAAATATGTATTGTAGTGGTGCTATTCAGTACTACGCGCACTTTTGGACAGGTTTACAAAGTACTTCAAACTGTTTTAAGTTCAAACTGTTATAATAGCTATGGCAAGTGAAAGTACTGTTAATTGGCTCTTTTTCGCTCAGCCTTATTAGATTAAGTTTAGTCTGTGTCATTGGTATCAAGAGCAAAAAGCCAACACAAAACCAACCAAATATATGTGCTTCAGTCTCACTTGCAAACCACCAAATGTTTTCTCATTTACAAAGAAATGAACTTTTCATGGTAAAGAGACAGAAATCAACCAAAAATCCAGAAAAAATGGATTTTTATACATCCATTTGTATGTCACTGAGTGAAATAAATATTTTATCCTGTAAAACAGGGGTGGGGGAACTCCAGGCCTCAAGGGCCGGTGTCCTGCAGGTTTTAGATGCGTCATTGATCCAACACAGCTGATTCAAATGGCTAAATTACCTCCTAAACATGTCTTGAAGTTCTCCAGAGGCCTGGGGCCCGTTCTTCGTACGTCGCTTACTACATCCAAGATCAAATGACACATCCAAGATCAAATCATCGCGCTAACCGTGAGCTCGCTAATCCGGTTCCCCGAACACACCTGCTGTTGACGATTAGTACAGCTGGACGCAGTAATGTGACATCACTGGGTGTCATAAAAGGGGCTACGCATCGATAGTAGAAACATTGATCGGCAACCCTCTGATTGGTCGGCGAAAATGTCGAAGGAGCGCGCTCGGCTCGGTATTTTTCGGCAGCAGAGCAAGAACTCCTGAGTGAGGGATTTCAGGAGTTTCAGAGTTTAATCAGAACGCAAGGGAACACTGCAAAGGCTGCAAAAGCAAGGAGAGAGGGCTGGCAGAAAGTTGCTGACAAATTAAACTCGTAAGTAATTTAATAATAATAATAATAATATATTGGATTTATATAGCGCTTTTCAAGGCACCCAAAGCGCTTTACAATGCCACTATTCATTCACTCTCACATTCACACACTGGTGGAGGCAGCTACGGTTGTAGCCACAGCTGCCCTGGGGCAGACTGACAGAAGCGAGGCTGCCATATCGCGCCATCGGCCCCTCTGGCCAACACCAGTAGGCGGTAGGGTAGATTTATTATATTACACTATATTATCCAATATTATATTACATTATATTATATTGTTATATTATATCCTCTTTCACATTAGAGCCACAACAGGACCCACTAGAACATGGGAACAAGTAAAAGTGAAATATAAGAATATTCTACAGAATGGTAATATTTATCACTTATATTGCTTTTCGTCTCTTGGAAAGAGAGCCTGAAATAATCTGTTTGTTTGTTTATAACAGCAACCAAGAAAAGGGCAGAGCAAAAAAAGACAGGTGGTGGTCCTGCACCCCCTCGTCAACAAGTTGGTTAAGTAAATAATATCCTCACGGGAAAATCGATATCTCTCAATGAGCACACTGTCGCGCTGAGCTAAAGGATCCTGTCTGTCCCGCAATATACGCTGAATTCTGAGGACTCTCCTTATCAATCTTGCACCTTCCGCAATGGGTTGCTCGCGTAAACGGACAGGACATGGCTGCGACAGGCTTCCCAAATCCACCTTGGCTTTTATAGCCGTGGTCTCTCATCTTGATTACACGAAGTAATTTACAATTACTACTCTGAAATATGAATTACATCTGTAATAATCACATACATAGAATGTTAATAGTACATTTCCCTTTTTTAGGAAATGACCTGTATGTATCTGTGTGACATCAATAAAAGGATCAAGTGCTGCATTATCTTCAGTTACATTGATGTTATTTATTTATCGCTGTTGCTTTCGTATAAATGAAGCGGACATACCTGCGTGGCCGCGATCTAATCCTGTTTACATAAAGTAAACCTGCTCCCGAGCAGGTTTACGCTTACGGCTCTGTTGCTATGACAGCAAGTCCCGGATGAGCTTCGGGGAACCGACTGATCCAGGATCACGCGAAATCGTCAACAATCTAATCCGGCTAACCTACTTAGCGAGGTACGAAGAACGGGCCCCCGGTAAGGAACTAATCGTTTGGTTTACGTGTGTTGACCCAGGGTGATATCTAAAACCTGCATGACACCGGTCCTTGAGGTCTGGAGTTCCCCCACGCCTGCACTAAAATATAACTTAGTACTTGGTGGAGAAACCCTTGTTGCATGAAGTTTGAGACTGATTTCTTACTGATTTCTAAATAATCACATGAACACTTGTCACCATCAGCCTCTTGCGGTGAGTCTGTGGGAGCCAGAATTCTGGCTGGGTTGTAGGGGATCAAATACTTTTTTCACTCAATTACATTTTTATGACTTTTATGTAATGTGATTTCTTTATCTGGATTCTCCTTTAAAATGAAACTACCATAAAAATGAGAGACGATTCATTTCGTTGTAGGTAAGCAAACTTACAATTCCAGCAAGGCATCAAATAATTATTTCTCTCACTTTATATTCTATATATTTAGTGGAGGGCAAGTGCCTTTGTAAAACTGATCTGCACATAATGAAAATCCTGCTGTATTCATTCAGAAGTAAAATCAGTGACTGACCATAAACTCAGATAAGGTTCTGGTGGTGCCATAGATGGATATAGGTAGAGGATCATTTACTTCAACCTTTGTGAGAAAGAATAGAAATTTTAGAGACTTCAATATTGGCTCCATTTTTGTGCCAAAAATATAACACGTAAATCCCACCTAAATGAATGAAGTGACATTGAAACAATATCCTGGAATTTCACTCGTGAAAACTGGAGCACAGATTTCGTGGACAAAAAACCAAACCAAACCCCGAGTCCATGACACCTGTAGGCCTTTTCAGGTATAACTTGCTGGACACAAACTCTCAGCATTTGTTGAGTTCAGTTAGCTTCAGATCTTTGTACTAAAGCCTCCACCAACTGAGCATGAGACTTTTAAGGTTAACATTCAGACTTTTTTATTTATTGGCTTTTTATGTAGTTCTTTTTACATTTCTTTGTGAAGCTGTCACTTAATTATCACTTCAGACTGGCAGCATTGAAGGCTGTCAGAACAGAAGAAGTCACTCATGTCTATTGGGGACTAGATAATCACTTCTCTTCCTCATGTACAAACAACACAATTCCCCAGAAAGTGAGCCAGTTCACGATGTAACAGGATTTAATGGTGGCAATAATCTCTTGCAGGGAAATCTGACAGGTGGTGCAATTTCCCAGGCCTTTGCTGTTCTTCTAATCTGGCCTCTAATCCCTTAGCATGCTCATAGCCCGACTTGGAATGACAGGCTACTCGGAAAATTATTTACTTGGAAAGAGATTATTTGGTGCGCTGAAAGGTGATGCAAGTTTAGCCGGGGATTGTTTTTGCCAGCGTGCATCTCCAGGATGTTTTGGGGGCTGACAGGGACACAACACCAGGGGCCCGTTCTTCGTACGTCGCTTACTACATCCAAGATCAAATGACACATCCAAGATCAAATCATCGCGCTAACCGTGAGCTCGCTAATCCGGTTCCCCGAACACACCTGCTGTTGACGATTAGTACAGCTGGACGCAGTAATGTGACATCACTGGGTGTCGTAAAAGGGGCCACGCATCGATAGTAGAAACATTGATCGGCAACCCTCTGATTGGTCGGCGAAAATGTCGACGGAGCGCGCTCGGCTCGGTATTTTTCGGCAGCAGAGCAAGAACTCTTGAGTGAGGGATTTCAGGAGTTTCAGAGTTTAATCAGAACGCAAGGGAACACTGCAAAGGCTGCAAAAGCAAGGAGCGAGGGCTGGCAGGAAGTTGCTGACAAATTAAACTCGTAAGTAATTTAATAATAACAATAATAATGGAGTGGATTGATATAGCGCTTTTCAAGGCACCCAAAGCGCTTTACAATGCCACTATTCATTCACTCTCACATTCACACACTGGTGGAGGCAGCTACGGTTGTAGCCACAGCTGCCCTGGGGCAGACTGACAGAAGCGAGGCTGCCATATCGCGCCATCGGCCCCTCTGGCCAACACCAGTAGGCGGTAGGGTAGATTTATTATATTACACTATATTATCCAATATTATATTACATTATATTATATTGTTATATTATATCCTCTTTCACATTAGAGCCACGACAGGACCCACTAGAACATGGGAACAGGTAAAAGTGAAATATAAGAATATTCTACAGAATGGTAATATTTATCACTTATATTGCTTTTAGTCTCTTGGAAAGAGACCCTGGAATAATCTGTTTGTTTATAACAGCAACCAAGAAAAGGGCAGAGCAAAAAAAGACAGGTGGTGGTCCTGCACCCCCTCGTCAACAAGTTGGTTAAGTGAATAATACCCTCACGGGAAAATCGATATCTCTCTATGAGCACACTGTCGCGCTGAGCTAAAGGATCCTGTCTATCCCGCAATATACGCTGAATTCTGAGGACTCTCCTTATCAATCTTGCACCTTCCGCAATGGGTGGCTCGCGTATACGGACAGGACATGGCTGCGACAGGCTTCCCAAATCCACCTTCGCTTTTATAGCCGTGGTCTCTCATCTTGATTACACGAAGTAATTTACAATTGCTACTCTGAAATATGAATTAAATCTGTAATAATCACATACATGTAATAGAATGTTAATAGTACATTTCCCTTTTTTAGGAAATGACCTGTGTGAAATCAATAAATGGATCAGGTGCTGCATTGTCTTTAGTTACATTGATGTTATTTATTTATGGTGAAACAGTGGTGGAATATCGCTGTTGCTTTCGTATGATGACGCGGACATACCTGCGTGGCCGCGATCTAATCCTGTTTACATAAAGTAAACCTGCTCCCGAGCAGGTTTACGCTTACGGCTCTGTTGCTATGACAGCAAGTCCCGGATGAGCTTCGGGGAACCGACTGATCCAGGATCACGCGAAATCGTCAACAATCTAATCCGGCTAACCTACTTAGCGAGGTACGAAGAACGGGCCCCAGCTCTTCATTGGTATTCTGGAGGTGCTCTGCCTGTCTTGCTGTACTATACAATACATAGACTTTGTGACAAAGTTGATGAAGCATGCATTTTCATCACAGTGCCAGGGCAGAGCACCGACAGTGGCGATGGGAGCATTAAGCAGCAGTGAAGAAGGAAGTTTGGGAGGACATAAGCAGTGCAGAGTTATGCAATGTGTCACGGTCTGGCTGGCAGACCGTGGGGATGTGGGGAAAGGAGGACCCAAAACGCAGACTCTGCGATGCAAACAGTGCTCTTTATTTACAGTGAAAAGGCTGTAAATACAATAACTCCCCGTTGCTCCCTCGAACCCCGTGTGCGTGCTTCCCTCCGATATCTGTGCTCGTGCTCCCCGCTGTTGTGTTTCTGCACCCCCGTGCGTGCTGCCTCTCCGGACCACTCCTCCTCCTGTAGGGAAACCAGAGACGCAGCCGTCAACACTAACCCTCGGCGGGCATATACGAACAACACAGACATATGCTGACACACTAACTTGGTACGATAACTCAATGATCCCGCGTCGGTGGGAGCTCCAAGACTCTCCTAAGTAGCTCCCCCGACGAGCCCTGATCAGCGGCAGGTGTGTGGCTTCGGGTGTGGCCAGTCCCTCCGCAGGGCCACACCCCTCAGGCCTGCAGGTGGCCGAGCTCCATCCTCCAGGCACACCCGCAGACATACACACCCATACCTCGCCTAAACATATGAGTGGGACACAGACTAACACAGCACAGAGAAACACACATATGTACACGCACAGAGAAGGAGAAACGACACCAAAAATACATAATAATAATACACAGGTCCATGACTGCCCAGGGATCCTGGGTCGCCCAGTCCCAGGACCCTGACACAATGTGTGTAAGATAGAGTGTAGAAACCATGTGTGTGTTTGCTTGTGTTTGTGTACTGCTGTATTTCTATATAATGAATCTGTGCATGGCATTTTGGGTGTAGCGTGCAGTATTTCTACCCATGTATTCACACATACTGTCCTCTGGAGTCAAGCTGAGTAGGAGGATTGGCCAGTTGTTTATATAATAAGCATTTTACTCTCATTACTTGTTAGAAATGAGTTATCACTTGGCCTAGAGTAAGCAGCTTACATAGGTCTAATCATACTACAAGAACTTATGGAATCAGATAATGTAGGTAAAAACCATGAATAATGTGAATAATGTGTAGGCTGTGTAGTATATATAACTGTCATGTCATTACTCGACTGGAGCCCTGAGTAACTGCCTACAGTGAATGAATGCAGATACCAACCTTACAGAAATGAAAGCCGCTGGTACTAATGCTGCTACTATTAGCTACATTCTGACTATTTCCTACTCCAATGTTACATGATTGGCCTAAATTTAATCAAATATTAAATCAAATGCAAAATTACTTTCTAGGAACCCCTCTTCTACCATAGATAATTGCTGGAGGATCCAATGATGACGCGGATACAGAGTATTTATAAAAAATAAAATGCGGGTGTTACTGTCTTTTGCCACAACTTTTGAAAGGCCAACGGTGCACCCAGCTTTGACCATGTTGGATGGTTCACCTTTATTTATGTTAATGTTAATCCGTGAGAGACTGCAGTCCCCATCTCTCACAGTTCGCTAAATGCAGCTACCTGTTCCAAAAGTAAAGACTGCCTGGTGGGGTCATCGGTGCTGCAGTGCACTGCTATTATACACTTATCTGTATAATTGTATCATCTGGTATATATAAACAATTTAGTGTGATATACACAGCCAGAGGAGACTGTTATCTGCGATGTCTGCTCCAGATACCACAACTTCTCCTTTCAATGTTTGACCTTGGCTGAGAATGTGTACATTTAACATTTTTCTCAGCATAACAAGGGACCCAACTTCTAATATCCAGCGCTGTGTATATACTTTTTTTTTAATTACTGGACTTTACTATAGGAACTTTGGACAGTTTAAAAAATGCTTATTCCTAAGGGTATTTTAAATTGTATTATTTTATGCCCTTATTTATAACCCATATTTATCTTATACCATGCTCTGATGCTACCCAGTCTCTGAAACAAGTCGTTCATCCTCCCTAAGCCAGCTTTCTTCTGATGGGCTGCCCCCATGAGATAATTCAATAAGTAAAAATAAGTAAAGAGAGCCCCCCTCTACTGTATACAGAGAAAAAGTCTGAAGCTAAATAAACTAAAACTGAAACCTGAGCTTTTTACTGACAGGGATTACTTATACATACACAGATATCATTATTTGAATGTTACTGTGATTATCCATCTCTCTAACAGTATGCTGACACACTAGCTTTAGACCCCAAACACGCTACACATCGCAAATCTCTCACATCTCAAAGCACCGCCGTCACTCCTAAAACTCCCCCCTCCCTAGAAACTAAATGCCATGTTGCCATATAATTTTTTTGATTGGCCCACATGGTACATTTTTGCACCAATGGGAAACGGGAGGGAGGAGGAGTTTGGGTTTTGTTTTTGCTCGCAGGCGGAGAGTGCTTTTGAGCGCTTTCCTTATAAAACGCCGTTTTTACCGTTTCTTCCCACAGTAAATATAAACAACGAAAGTATTCGGGAAAAGACCCAAACATTGCATATATTTTTATAATAACTCTGGTTTTACGTGGCCTATCAACACAATTTAAAAACTGGTATAAAGTCCGCACTTTTTCCGTCAATTGTCCTACTCACATCTCCAATGGTTGTACGCGTTGTCATTAACGTGGCTTCACTCCACATCAGCCGCTTTGTTAGCTAGAACGCCAGTGTCGGCACATAAGGACGCTGTCATAGTCTTTCAACGACGTTGATTAGCTGCGTATATACGAATGTGAATCGCATCATTGGCTGGACTATGGGATAAGGTGGCATCGTTCTAATCCCATACTGGAGCAGCCAGTCACTTACTGACTAACACTGCAAAACAGAATTGTTAACGTATTTCAGGGATTACACCACTGATCTACAGATTAGTAAACTACCAGCTCTACATATTGAAGTACAGCATCCTGTTGCTACTTTGCCATGGTGTGCACCAATGAATGCTAAAGGAGCGTGAATCACTGAACCCATGGCACCATTCTCCTTTCTTTATGCATCCCCCAGGGATCTTGTGGGTGCACTGGGGGTGCAGTTGGGTTTTGTGTGGGAGAAGCCCACCCTGTGAAACCTTGCAAACCCTGGTCTTAACTGCACCTCATGTAGGCAATTAATATGTGCAGATCAATTAATAGTTCATGAATCTGATTAGGTACTCTGTCGTTTAGCCTACTAAGCTCTAAGACTAATGAAAAACGCTCGAGGCATGTTTTAATACACCGCTATGTGTGGTGATATTTTTTTAGTGTGAAGGATGCCTTCTCGCTGTGTTTTCAGTTGATGTGGTTTAGAAGGATCAAATGACTCTTTCCTGTTGGTAAGCTCTTCAAGTGACCCTCTCCTCTAGTGCAAAGCTGCTGCACATTTGTCTCTGGCAAAGACACAGTGGGACTGCTTTGGTGGAGAAATGATACCGTGATGATTAAATAGCTGACTGCTGAGCTGGGTTCAGTAGTGATGGCAAGCTGCGGCCTGTCTCCCACAACCCATAATTAAACCATCTGAAGAGGCGCAAAGTATAGTGATTATTTGTAGTTGGTTTATGGCACATTCAGCTGGTGCCTGCAATACTTTCTTTATCTTGTCATGTTCCCTCGTCCCCTTAAATAAGCCTCGTTCGTTACACCCCGTTTGCCCTGTGAGGAGCTCTGTTAAAGGGCTGCACTTTTCCCACAGCTTGTGCTGGGTGGCTCAGGGCTCCATCTGCAGAATTCATCCACGGCAACAAAAACACATTCTTTGCTTTTTTGAACCACTTTCAATAATAAAAGAGAGGAGCTAGAAAGACCTCAAGTTTAAGAGAAAGTAAAAAAAAGTGATTTACATGTAAAGTCTGTAATATTTTTCTTTTCAGTCTGCGAATATAAACTGTAGAGAAATGGAAAGGTTTTAATGGCAGCCTTGATTTTTTTGTACCTTTTGCACTTGTAGGGCTGAACAGTAGATGAGCATGTTTGAAGAAAGAGCAGAAATATGCTTGTTGAATAGTAGTGAAGTTCAGAAAGTCAGTTTTTTTTCTCTTCCTTTTTAGTCAATAAGCTCGTTGACCTCTAAGTGTTCCCTAGTATTCTGCTTTATAGAGGAAAGATAAGATGGGTTTTGCACCGTTAGCCAGAATTTTGATTTCAAGGTTTTTGTCACGATGCCATTGTAGCTCCGCTTTAACAAAAGTAAAGGGGCCACTTCACACTTGTGTCTGACTGAAATGTAGGTTAAGAGATCAGTCAAGTCTTAAGAATTGTCAACTTGTCTCAGTTATTATTAGCCAAGTTAGCTGCAGAAAACAAAAGCATATTTACTTGACTTTATACACCTAGAATAGGAAATACAACTAATACTGCCAGTGCTGCTTTTGAACACAGTTGTGTGCGTTGTGTGGCTCTGGAGGGGCTTTCTCATATCTAAAAAGAAGCCTGGCGATGTTGTTGTGTAACTGAAAGCTTCCTACAAAACTCAAAAGCTATCGGCACGAACAGAGGGATGGATAAAATTAAAATAGACATGCAGTTATATACCGCTCTAAATTTGGTGGCTGCAATCAAAGAAGCACATGTTTATAGTGATGAGTCTTCCAACCTGAACCACCATATCGACCCCCTGAATACTAAAGAGCTAGAAACACAAACAGCACGTCTTTAAAGAAGCACTCATGACAGTTAATAAACATGTACGACGTTGCAATTTACAGCATTTATTATAGCAGCTAAAAATAATTTTCATAATAGTTCACAGTTTTTGCCCAAATGATATTTGGAGGAAATTATAAGACAATAATCCAGTTTATACTGTAGCACATGCAAACAATAATTTATGTTTTGGTTCCTGGTGCTGTTGCATGGTGTATTTAAGTAAGTAAAGTAAAGTAAGTAAAACTTTATTTATATAGCACCTTTCAAGATAAAAATCACAAAGTGCTTCACAGAAGCTAAAACCTAAAAATAAAAATCAACCAAAAGCAAGTTTAAAAAGATGGGTTTTTAGCTGTTTTTTAAAAGCGACCACTGAGTCCACAGATCTCAGGCTCAAAGGGAGAGAGTTCCACAATCTGGGGGCCACAGTTCCAAAAGCTTTGTCGCCTTTTGTTTTCAGCCTCGTGTGTTGGACAGCAAGCAAGCCCTGGTCACATGACCTCAGGGACCTGCTGGGAATGTATGGATGTAAAAGTTCACTTATATATGTTGGTGCTTGTCCATGCAGAGCCCTGAAAGTCAAGGTCAAAACCTTAAACTGGATTCTGAATTTAACGGGGAGCCAGTACAGCTGAATCAGCAGGGGTGTGACATGGGAAAACTTGGAGGGCTTGGTCAGAAGCTTTGCAGCAGCGTTCTGAACAACTTGCAGACGCTCCAAAGAGGCTTTACATAAACAAGTAAACAAAGAATTACAATAGTCCAGACGAGATAAAACAAATGCATGAATGACAATTTCTAATTTGGAGCGCGATACAATGGGACTCAGCTTAGCAATGTTTCTCAAGTGATAAAAACAGGAGCGAACCAAAGATTTTACATGGGCATCCAAAGTCAGAGCTGAGTCAATACTAACACCAAGGCTCCTGATAGACGGTTTTGCAAATGTAGCAAGTGGACCCAAGTAACACTAGGTACAAAATTTTTAGGAGCACAAACAAGAACTTCAGTCTTCTCCTCAT
The DNA here is from genome assembly GCF_057381845.1 of Rhamphochromis longiceps. Classification (NCBI taxonomy): domain Eukaryota; kingdom Metazoa; phylum Chordata; class Actinopteri; order Cichliformes; family Cichlidae; genus Rhamphochromis; species Rhamphochromis longiceps. The sequence continues at coordinate 32,434,210 of NC_140572.1, forward strand.
TTAGTTGAAGAAAGTTTCCAGCCATCCAACATCTAATGGAGTCTATGCACTTGTGCAAAATCTGTAGCTTGGAAACATCATGGGGCTTAAAGGAGATATATAACTGAATATCATCTGCATAGCAGTGATACGAAATGTGCTTAAATGTGCTCAATAAGTGTTGAAGAGGAAGTAAATACAGTACGAACAATAAAGGCCCCAAAACTGAACCTTGTGGCACACCATAGGCAAGAAAAGTAGAAGAGGAACTGTACTTAGAGGTAGCCACAGAAAAGGCTCGTTCATGCAAATAGGATTCAAACCAGTCCAAAGCAGCCCCTGATATACCCACCCAGTCTCTCAGTCTATCTAGCAGAATATGATGGTCCACAGTATCAAAGGCGGAGGTCAGATCCAACATCAACAGAATGGAGCATTCTCCTGCATCACATCTCATCAAAATGTCGTTGGAGACTCTAAGAAGTGTAGTTTCAGTAGAGTGAGCTCTACGAAAGCCAGATTGGAATTTATCCAGAATGCTGTATTCATCTAGAACAGCTATAAGCTGCTTAGCCACAACCTTTTCTAAAATCTTAGAAATGAACGGTAATTTTGAAATCGGTCTATAGCTACTGAGAAGAGAAGCATAAAGCTTAGGTTTTTTTTTAACAGTGGGTGAATAACAGCATTCTTACAATAAACAGGGACCTGGCCAGAAACCAGTGAGGTATTGATAATTGTGAGCACACAGGGACCAATAGACTGAAAGACATTTTTAAACAAAGATCCAGGTAAAATATCAAGACAGCAGGAGGATGCTTTCATTGAATTAACTAACTTGACCAGCTCAGGTAAGGACACAGGTAAAAATCTTTCTAAAATTACAGGCCTAGCTTGAGTTGGAGCAGACAAGAGAGACACAGAAGGAGAGATATTGTTCCTCACGTTACTGACTTTTTCAACGAAGAAAGAAAGAAATTTTTCACAATCTTCATTTGATGAAATTGGGACAGCATGTGGAGCAGGAGCAACAATATCACTAATTGTGTCGAATAGTACCTTAGGGTTACCTCTGCTCTTAGACACTAAGTCTGAGAAATAGGCCGCCCTCGCATCTCGAACTGAAGTGTTGAAAGTGACTAAAAGGTCCTTTAAATGAAGAAGATGGACATGCAAACGCGTGTTCCTCCATAAACGCTCAACCTTACGGCAGCAACGCTTTAAGAAGCGAATGCTGTCATTTATCCAGGGAGACGACTTTGAAACCGGAGCTAGTCTAACTTTGACAGGACAAACATTGTCTAAAATACAAAGACAATGATTATTAAAAAGATTTGTTAAAAAATGAACATCTTTATAAGGAGATAAAACTAAATTAAAAGCATCGGAAAATTTAACAGCACTAGAGGAAGTTAAGATGTGAGAGCTAACCACATGTCGAATAGGAGAGAGTCTATCATTAGTTTGGTTTGCTGAGGGCACTGTACTGCTGAAACTGCCCTACATTGTTTATTTACCATACTATTCTTATAGTTGACTGTATGTCAAAGGTGGACACAGTCACACAGCATCACCCAGTATTTTGTGGACAACTGATTTTATGTCTTGAGTTTTGCATTTTCTTTGTTTTTGGAACTAGAAGTGACCAATCCACTCTCTTCTCAATACATTAGAAACGGATGAGTAATAAAAGAGTTGCTGCTAAGGGGGGGAGGGGGGGTTACCTTTGTCCCTGAGGTTACCTTATGAAATCCCTGAATTCTCCACAGCCAAAATGACACTCGGTGTACAGGCTCATTTTCGGCTTCACACAGGCACACTTGCAGAAATAACCAAATAATTAAGCTTATGTCACATATCCCTCAGTGCTACAATGATTCAAAAACTTTAATCTGCACTTACTGAGAAACACAACTGAATTGTATTATGGGAAATGGAAATCCATGTGGATTAAAAATCTGAATATGTAGCCGCCTCTACTGCTTCAGCTTCCATCATTCTTATAATGATCTGTCTCTCACAAGCTGCCCACCTCCATGAAAGTTCAATATAAAGTCAGTGGAAAATTTCTTTATTATGAACAGCTTACATGGCTCACTGTACCTCAATAAAAAATGGCCAAAATGAGTCTTGAGACAGCTCTGTGGCTGACTCCTTGCCTCCAGGTATTCCCTTCTGCTGCATTAGTGGCTGTATCTGAATTCTGCTTCCTCATTGTGGACAAAACCAAAAGATTTTTATGGTTTGAAGTCTTTGGAGATGTCCTACATCACACTGTAAAGAAATATAGAATCCTTTCACATGCAATCTTTATATTAGTGCTGAGACATAAAATCACTGTAGGATAGTGAAAGATAGGTAACAAAAGAAGATCTGTTACTTCCGAGCAAACGTGGAGATTTGAAAATAACAGAGTTAAAAATAAACAGGGAAACAAACGTGTTTTTTGCAATCACTGAGTAAAAATGAAATAAATTTGAGTGTGGCTGTTTTGGTAGTTACTGTGATTCAGTCCCATAAACACACACGCAAATATTAACTTTACTCTCACCTACTCATTCACACTCAGGCCGCTGTGAATAAAACTCACACTTAAAAACTCAGACACAGTCACACAGACACACGTGTGACTGAAATCTGGTGATATATAGTTGCCAAGGCGCTGACTTATTTATTTATATTCTCTCTAGATAGCTGATCATAAACCAAAAAATCCTAGAGAGGGGAGCGAGGTTGTAGAGAAGCAGCTTGATAAATGGTTGGGTGAAAAAAATGGACACTTGATAGGCCACTGTGATGGGAGAGACACGGATACTGGCCAGAAAATAATAACCCCTCCCTCAGCTGTGAGATAACACCTCAATCTGTCTCTTAAAGCAGGGGAGAAAAACGGAGCGATAATTCCATTAGGGGGCACAACCAATTCTTTTCAATATCTTTAGACAATAAGTGTGCTCTCGCGTCCCCTTCTCCGAATGTCAATTGTATCTGTTGTTGCTGCTGCTCGGGCCGCCAGTCAATATGTAAACCTGGCAGAGATGGATCGGTCGCCAATAATCAGTTTCCTCTGGGATTTGCTGATTACCAATCCTAGAAAATTGAATACAGAGAGCAGACAGAGGTGCAAAAATGCATTTTCCATTGCTTTGAGCCTGGGATGAAGCAGAAAACAGATGCATTTGTTGGACGTTGCAAAAAGCTGCTCTGTGTCCTGCCTGAATGAAAGGAATGAGGAGCTTAATGGGCTTCCTATTGCTTCTCATTGAGGTGAATGCTGTTCAGTTGTCCCTCATTCTGTGCATATTAAGAGAACTGCTGCTGACATCAACTCTATTAAATACAAACCCCCTTCTTCCTGAACTGCGTGTGCTTTGAATATCCGATCCAATCAAGGCACCCTGTGCAATTTCGTTTTTGTGTTCAGAATTATTTATGTGAGCTGCACGAATAACCAAAGGTGATGGTTAGAGTCTCACACACAATAAGCAAGCCTTCAGCATCCTTTCAGACGGGATAAATGTAGAATGAATTCAGTGTGCATTGGTTAGGATGCTCTACTGCACATATACACCGCGGCAACGTCTCGGGAGAGCAGCAGCTTGTCACGTCTCGGGTGTTAGAAGATCTTTGTTGCTGTTCTGTCTGTGAGAAACTTGCATGACGGAATCTGGATCGTCCTCAGTGAAAGCTGTTGTTTTATGTGAACACCCTGCTTGTGCATTTCCTTCTTCTTGCCAGCAGAAGTCACCATTGCTCTGCCTAAAAGAGAAGAAGTTTTGCCCTTCAAAAGCAGCTCCTGTTCAAAGTAGAGTTGGCTTGATGAACTCTCTACCAGATGGGAAAGCACAGTGTTCTCATCAGCAGGCATTTCTGAATAACCTTCACAAATCAGAGCCATTATTTTACCCATTCAGAATTCCATTAAAAAAATAATAAAGATGATATTATAGACGGACATGCAGGAAACTGAAGGGGGAAATACAGGACATAAAAAAAGTTTAAGACCACTTGAAAAATGCCAAAAAATAATTTTGCACGGTTGGATCTTAACAAGGTTCCAAGTAGAGCTTCAACATGCAACAAGAGGGAATGGGAGTGAGATAAAACGTTTTTTGAGCATGCAATTTATTGAAAACAATGCTTAAGCTGACACAGGCTTCATGTGGGCTTAAACTTTTGTTCAGGACTGAAATTTGCCTTACAGTGATTACCCTTTATTTAAAATGTGGTTGCCACAATTTTTGATCTTTTCACCTTAGTCAGAAGCGAGATTCGCGGTGTTTTAATTTAGCTTTAATGTGGATGGCTGTCTCAGTATATTTGAAAATGGAAAAACACCTCTGTGAAGCCTGAAGTCCCCAAAATGGTGAAAATTGATGAAACAATTGTCAGTCCAAAACTGATAAGACAATTGAATTCATTTATTTATGACTTCCTTACACTGAAAGTGCTATCCATGTGACCATAGTTGAAGTGACACATAAATATAGAAAACATCCATGCATACAATTAGAATGCTGACTTTGAATTAAATTAGAAAAATAATCAAAAAATTAATGAAAAATTGGTTTGAGGGTCACACCTTAACCAGCAGTACAATAAAAATCTTCTGATAGTTCTGTGCAGACTCTGAACTTAACCATGAATTGATGCTACAAACAGATAAACTGTGACCATGTGAGTTGAAGACAATGTTACAGATTTACTGTTAGATTTTCACAAATCACGTGTGTCAGATACAATATTATGTAATAATTTTATTTAAGGTTTGGTGTGCAACTCTTCTGCTTTCAGCTGCTGCTGTGGCTCCTGGTTACAGGAATTTAGGAAAAACTCCAGGAAAGAGTACAAAGAGCTGTAAGCAAGAAACACAAACGTGTTTGTTATATTTTAATCATAAAAATTTGCTCTTTGAGAACCACTAACAGACTGATCTGTTAGAAGCTAAGCATTATGCTGAAAATATATCCTATGTGCAGAAAATTCTTCTTTCTTTTTAAATAAACGTATTTTTGGCACAAGATTCATTTAGACAGCGTGAGAGCAAAAAACTTTAGGTGATAGCACATGTCTAATGCCAGAACAGAAGTTGGCTATGCTGGTGAAACAGATCCCAAAATGTCACATTCTGGTCTTAACCTGTAAAGCCCGAACCATGAAATAATTGTTTTAATTTGTATTGTTTGTATCATTACATATTACTGGGTAAATTCCATTTTATCTAGAAGTTTACTGTTGGTTTGTGTCTCTGTAGAAAGAAGTGGCTTTAGAAAGATCTTTAATGCCTTCTTACCAAATAAGCTTTAAGTTCTATAGCAGCAGTGACTCACTGAAATGTTCCTTCTGAGGATGTCTGAATGTAGGGCAATGTCAGGTCTTTTTTTTTAATCTGCAAGAGGAAAGTGGAAGAAGAGGAAATGATGCCAAAATCAGAGATAGGAAAGCTAAGGGGGGCTCATGCTATAGACAGCAGGAGACGGTGAAACCAGAACAAGAAAATGTCACACTGCACATAGAAAGATAATAGCAAACTGCTCATGCAGTCATGGGATCACTCTGTGCACTATGGGGTCACAGCCGGTGCTTTTTTCATTGCTTCCAGGCCTTGCCGGGGTCTGACATATACACACATACAGGCATTTCTGCTGGCGTAAGCTCACACTGTCAGCATGGAGGATTTACTGTGAGCAGGCCTGGCTAACGAGAGGTCACGCAGAGACCCCTCCTCCTGGGTTCATCATTACTCCCGCCAGCCGCTGTCGAAAAATCGATTTTCAATTCTTTGACGGTGCGAGATTGAGGACTTTGCTTAATGCTTTTATGCAGTGTAACACTCAGCAAGTGATCCCATTTGGAAAATGTTTGGAGTCACCGTGTAGGGTGGTGTGATCAATGAACATAGCTATATGCGCCCCTCTGGTGATTAAAGTGCAAGCATCATTGCTTAGATCTTCACATGACCCCTCAGACTGCATCGCAAAGACAAGATGAAGATGATCCATCTTCATTTACAGCCCCTCATATCTGACTGAGCTGTTGTCTGTTTATTCAATTGATCTGTTCATAATGTTATGAATTTATATAAGGCAGAACGCCTATCTGCATTCCCCGCGCTCAGATCTGCCTCTCATCTTTCACATATCAGTATAATCAGCAAGAACAACGCTGATATTCAGAGCCTTGACAGTAAAACAGCAGGGACTCCTTGGCATACTAAATCACACACAATATGAATACAAAAAAATGCTCCGAGCCTCTTGTGATGCATGGATGTGCATAATTATACAACGCAGGATTTTTCTCTCAAGGCACTCCTTTGTTTGGAAATTGTCCTTCTTTCTGACATAATGTTTTTTTAGTAAGTTGCCCCCAATATATTCTGTAAGAAATGGAGAAATGTGTATGATTTATTTCAAAGTGGCAGTGGAATGAATGTAAGGTTGGTATTATTGTATGCTACATGTTTTTTTTATTGTCATCAAATCCAATAGATAAAAACCAACTAATAATAATGTTTGTGTACCAAAGTCTAGATATAATATGTGCTTTTGCTCTGGGCCATAGAGCTCCATTGTCTCACATTAAAACTAATCAGAGAGCTCCAGTCCACACAGGGATATATGTTCCTCCATTACCACGAGCACACAGTGATGTCTATTTTCACTCGGCTCCACAAACACCATCCTGCTGCACTACGTATGTAAATTTGTAACAATACACCAAATCGGAGTTATTCCTCCATTAAAAATAGTCCCCAGACAAAATGCACTATTGCGTTCTGTTTTTTAAAACCTATAGGTTGCAGGTATTTAATAAGCTCAGTGGAAAGACTCCTTCAAACAGCTGTGAGGACCAAACCCAAATGTAGCTCCTGGTAATGTTTTGTCAGTGCAAATGTCTCATGGCACCGTTGCTTGTTAAAGACTTATGAAATTCATTCGTTCCCGAGGGTCTTTCGTAAGTCAAAAATTTTCGTAAGTCAAAGCACCGATCACGCCTTTTGAGTGAGGCGACGCTGAACGATAGGCTATAGGCTAATTGCTAACTAGAAGAACAATACGTCGTTCAAGTGGAACAGCGAAGCGCAATTACGAAAGCCAAGGGGTTGTCACATGATTCGGAAGGCATTATGGTCATTCTGGGCTCGGCCAACCAGAGCCAGCGGATTTCGCAACACGGGCATTTTGCTGTAACACGGGCAGAAATATTGCCGTTAAGTGCCTTTGTAACTTTTTAGTTTAACGGGGTATTCGTAAGTCGGGGTTCCACTGTATTGAGTATGTTGGTTGTAACTCCTGTATAACCGGGAAGCTGGTACTGTACTCTAATACAGCCAGGGGCTTCACATCATTCCCCTGATCTGGGCCAGCTTTTAAAAGCTGATAAATAACACAGCACGCAGGGAAGAAGGAGACTGTGAAGTGGTAACCTTGGATTTTGGATGATGTTTACTTTCCTAAAAAATTTATGTAGTAATGTAATTAGAAAGTAGAATGTAACACTTTAATACACATTGGGGATACACTTATTATTGAGCGACCAGCAGAGGCTGCAGGTTTAAGGCAATGTGGCATGGGCTCCCATCACCTGATAGATTAAACTCTTCCTGAACACAGTAGAAAATTCATTTTGTAAATTATGATCCTTGTTAGAGTCAGAAAGCAGGATAAAGTATTGGAGGCTTTTGATTGTGAGTGACTTGTGGTCAACAAGGCATCCATAATATTAACTGTCCAAGCTGGTGTGATTAAGCTTTCCAGGCATCCATTAAAGTGAAATAAATTTTTAGTTGAAAATGCAGTCTGTAATTTTATGGATTACACTTTGTCTGTTTCTCTCAATCATCCAGATAAACAAAGACCTGGCCTTCCTTTTCAAGCTCTCAAGACTGCAACAAGATTTTATCCAGCAAGCACATATACATCACAATTTGGACATCTTTCCTTATACCTCTAAAGGGGAAATATATTACCAGTTTTAATACTAGTGTGAAATGATGGTAGAACGAAAACAGATAACCAAAAAGACACTTAATAGTGGATGAAAATGCCGTAGGACTTCAACATGCATTGCATCAAAAAACATTTGTGCATCTGTACACATTATATATTATACTGTGGCCTACAACACAAAAGACAGTCTAAAGTTTGTCTGGCATGTAGTCCGAAATATCTGCAGCAGGGGTAAACTGTATATAAGAGAGGCATTCAAATGCTGTACATCAGAATGACCAGTCAGTGTAGGGGCTGAGCCCTATTGATTTATTCATCAAAGAGAAATTTTACTGATGTTTGGAGCTTGGCAGGTGTTTGGATCAGACAACAGTGCCAAAGTTTAGCGCTGAATCAGAATGATGATAGGCGGCCAGTGGGATTTTCGTTTGCGTGTGTGTGGAGGACAGAAGAGAGGCTTGAGCTCAATTCATAGCACCTGCAGGGAGAACTGATCCACTGGAGCAGCTCATTTCATGCTGGTGATGGAGAGAATGCATATGTATGGACAGGAGTGTCTTGGAAAAGGTGTCTTTGTTTATGTGCATGCGCATGTGTGTGTGTGCTTTATGTATGAAAGTAATGCAACAGCTGTGTTCGAGGCACTTTTAATGGCAAGGCCACAGAGCCATCTGGTGGATTATTATGTTAAGCCTTGTCAAGCCTCGTCTTCTGAAACGAGGCGGCCAAGCAGAAGCCACTGCTCACTTTGCTAAATTTAGACTTTGACATTTGGGAAGATTTGCTTTATAAATTAAAAATCCATACCACTGTCATGGTGAGAGCATAAAGCTACAGCCAGAAATGTGTTTATTTGCTCTCCTGACAACTATTTCTTTAGTAGTCAGTAAAAGAGAAGAAGAAATCCAAACTGCTTCAAATATTCATTAGTGGAGGAGTGTGTGTGATTTTCAAAGCAGAGTGTTTTCTCTTTTATATATCCCTCCCAAAGGAATACACATTGTGGTGCGCATGCTATATGGCCTACACATGTACTGTATACTCGTATGGTTGCTTCTCGCTCGCTGAAGTTCATCTGTTTGAAATTCTCAGCTTGTATCACAGTAACTATCAAAGTATGGCTGTGGAGGAATTAATTACACCACAAATGGTTACCCACAGATGGCAGCGGGAACCAATCAGAATTGATTTGAGCAATCCGTTAAGCATCTCTATCTGACCTGTGCAGAACACTACCTCATCTGATATGGACATTGTTATGCACTCCATTGATTGCCTGGTCAAAGGAACAGATAATTAAAATCTTTGTTTGTGTGTGTAAGTGTGTGTGTGCACGCGCGCGGGGCAGCCTTCCAGATAATCTGTAACTTTTTCTCTGCTTGTTTGAAGTATCACAACAAAGAAAATATTCCATAAAAGTTTTGAAAGGTGTGAAAAATTGCTTTGAACTATCTCCACCGGCTTCCAGTAATGTATTTCTTATCGCAGCTGCGGTGTCTGTAATGCACCGTGGCATCGTGTTGTTATTAGATGCATATTGCAACTTTTAGGGATAATTCCAATTTTCCATGAGATAGGAAGAGGCCGCTTCTTTGGCTTGAGAAAACACCAAGCCCAGCCTGAATAAATGCACCATTTGGCAATGCAGATACCATTATGTAAACCTTGCAGCTCATTTAAATCAGAATTTAAATCATAGTCACAACTTTTTACTTATAGCTTTCATTATTAAAGATGGTGCTGGCCAAAAATAAGCATCCTGTTTGTCTAAACATAACGTTTGTTCCTGTTTTGTTAGTTGAAGGTTTGAAAATATGTCAGTTAACTGGAAAGTTATTTTTAAGCATAACAATGATCCCAAACAAATAATGCAATTACAGTAAAAGTATACCTGGATACACACAATGGAACACTATCTGTCATGGATTGGCCTCCCCAGAGCCTGGACCTCAAGACAGAATGGAATAAAAGGCAGCCAACATCCAAAGAAGAGCTCTGAATGCCCTTCAAGAAGCTTAGAGAACTATTCCTCAAGACTACTGAAAGAAATTAAAAGACATCTAGGAACATGCAATTTCTTATGAAGGCGTATTAAAAGATGTAATAAAGGTTGCCATCAAATGTTGACTTTCAAACTTATAGGAAGTGTAGAAACTCCATTTTCCCCCATATACTTTCTGTGATGGTCCTGGGTGTCTGGTCCAGGATTTTCAACATTAATGCAAATCAGTTTCAATAAAGGACTGGAGCCAATTTGTCATTTCCTACTGAAATATAAGCGACTTACTGTCTTAAATGTGCTATACTTATGTCTTTTAGACCTCACCTCCATCACCTACTTTGTTACCACTAATGCTAACACTGACGCTTCAAAATGCAGAGTACATAACTGACTGATGGTGACATGGTGCCTACATCGCTTTTTTATATAAAAGATGTGTTCTAAGCCTCACGATATTTAATTTTGGATTTATTTGGATGTTATGTTTGTCTCTCAGTGAGTATTCTGCTATAAGCAGGAACTCACCAGCTATCATGAGGAAAAGGCACAAAACAGAAAACCAGCAGAACAGATACTCGGAAAAATAAAATTACATCTTAAACCCCTCAAAGTAGGTCTCATGTGATGCTTGATGATAAAAAATTGCCTCCCTTTGCCAAACAACATTTTAGCCTCCAGTGCACTAAAGCAGCAGTTAGACTAAAATGCCTAACTGCTGAGAACCTTTTGAAACCAGCTCTCTCTTCATTTAATCTTCTTGCTCCCTAACCTGATTCCCCTTCATCTTCTTTGCCGACTGTGGCCTTGGGAATCTAATTCATGAGAGGTTGATGACAGAATGGGGCCTGCGGTCCCGTTAAAAGGCTCCTGTGCTTTTGCCACTGCAGTGAGATTACTGTGTTGTTAGAGCTGGACATCAAAGGATGAGTGTAACAGGGTATTTATGAGAGTGGTGTTACTGAAGTTGAGATGAGCTTGACGGAAAGTTATTTGAACTCCGACTGTATACTGTGACTACTAATATTGATACTTCTGGAAATATAACTTAACAACCACTGAAATAGAATTTGGCTATCTCAGATTCTGTGCTGATTACCAATTCTAAATGTCTAAGATACTCACCCTATTCGTGCACCATATCCTTTATGATAATGCTTTTTGAGTTTTAACACTTTTCACATTGTAAAATGTTAAAGGGAACAACTTCTTCTAACTAAAAATACTGATGCTATGCAGGCACATTTTCCCAAAGGGAAAAAAATCTTCATAGTGTATTCTGTGGATACTAATGGGGAAAACAATGTTTATATACAGGAGTGTAAAAAAAGTGCTTTTTGTTTTTAGGGAGACGGCAATCCTTTAGGAAAATAAGGGAGTAGCCAAAAGTACCTATTATCCCTAATTTAAAAACTTGTAAGAAATGTGTTGTAGTTTGAGTGAACTGATTCTTGAAATGCATTATTAAAATGTGCTGTTTTGCCCCATGGGAATCAATCTTTTTGTTGTACCTTGCTACCCTGGTAAATGTCCACATTTCTGAAATTCTGTGTGCCTAGTTTGTATCATTTTTTGGATACTGAAAGCTTCTGTGTGCATAATTTGTATTTTGCTTGTTTTTAAAACAAAAACATGTATTTGGTGTTTTCTGCAGAGGATGATGTATCGCAGATTTTGAAGCCTTTTCTGTGTCATGTTTCCAATGCTAATCCAGTGAGAAGCTATAAAAATAAAGTATTTCATTATGCTTGGCAAGAAAGCCACAAAGTCAGGCTTAACCAAAATGTGGTAGTTGGTAGGGTCAATACCTTTTCATGTATCTAATCCAAAACTTTCAAATCTTTGATTTACTTTATCATGTCTGTGGCTGCTATGAATCTGTAAGCTGCCATGCAGTCCACCTTCAGCCCATCCCCTCTGCACTGATGCCTGCTTTGCTCTGGACAAGGGGTCCTGGTGTTGCTCTCCATGCATGTGAAGGCAGGGAGGTCCCACAACAGAAACATCTTGCTAAAGATGAATTACAGCAGATAAAAGTGACAACCCTTTGATTATAATGGCCCAGGCTCAAATGTGATAGGCTCATGTGTAACTTCTGGCTCACTTTAAAAGTACATATGCTATTAAGCTAAGTAGGTGATTTCTTATTTAAAGTTCAGGCAAAGAAGAAGAGGCTGGTGTGCTTCTGGGAATTTTTTTAATTAAGTTTAAGTTTATCAGGCACAAACTTATTTTTCAAAATTGCCCACTGGAGCAACAGTAGAAGGCCTTTCCTCTATTTTGTCTCTTCCCTGCATAAATACATTAAATGCCAGACAGAAAATGCCAGCTCACTTTCACATCATTTTCATGGCTCTAGTAGAACAGAGCAGGAAAAACCTCAGTACCACTGTGCTGCTGTTGCTTTGGTCAATTTATGGTTCATATTTTGTTGCTATTGACCGGCCTTCAGAGAAGAGCTTCTGGGTTGCCTACAAAAGTGATTTCCCTCCTGCAGCATGAGCACCCCTTGCCCAGGCATGAAATTGACCTTGGCCTGCAGGCTCAGTGCTGAGATAAGCCCAAACAGGCGCGATAAAAACCCAATTCCCTAGGCATCCATGAACAGAGCAGTGAGAGAGCAACCTTGGGGCCATGACGTCAGAGAGGTTTTATTACCCCCTTGCTATTGGCTGGAAGAGACATGCAGATAGTCTGAACATAGCACACCTGCCACCTGCCTGCCTGTACTCTTGTGTGGCTTATTAAAATTCATGAGCTGTGTTGGTTTGAATGCCAAGGTTTATGGTAGTGTTCTCCCTCTGCATAGGTCCTGGGGGATGAACACTGGGAGAGATTAGAGAAGGACGGTGGAGAGAGATATGGGATCAAGAGGGGAAAGGAGTGAGAGGAAGAGATATAGAGGATGGAAGGAGATAAGGGAAGAAAAGAGGAAAGGGAAGTTCGAGATAGTGGATAGAAGTAGAAGACTCTGCAATATTGCCAGACAGACTTGTGAGGGTTTACACTTGGATTAACTTCAGTGTGTTTCAAATGTATCTGCACACGGCGAGTAGTGTTTAGAGTTTGGAACCCATTGAGGTCATGATTTAAATTACTAATGAAAAGCCAATTTTAAAAAATAACATAATTTAATTCAGGGGAAAGACAGTGTGTGTTCTATTTATTCATATGAAGTTAAAATCTAATTTGTTTTAATGAGGCTTTTTGTTTAAACATATAATGCAGACAAGGTGGCAACCCTGAAGTTGTGCCGCAGCACCAGCATGCCAGCATTTTAACAGGAATCTGTGATCTTTATAATTATTACCCTCATCAGAAGGATTATTAGTCTTTTAGATTCATTCAGTCTTTGTAATTTGTACTGGTAACATACTAGCCACTGCTAATAAGCTGATGCTGATTAGAACAGATATTTGGTAAAGTATTAGTTAAAAACTTAAAAAATTGGTAGACATGCAACACAGAGTATGACCAAAGTTATTATATTTCATCCAGATGTGGACATGAATGTGTGAGCCAAATGGCAGCAAATCACGTATTTGCAGAGACATGCAAGTTAAAATTAAAAATGTAATTCTGCTTGTGGCACTTAAGGAAAGGGTAAGGAGTTAACAACAACAACAACAACAACAAAAGCCAACACGTTTTGCCAAAGTCTCTGGTAGATATTTAGATATTTCACTACATCATCAAAAAATGAATCCTCACGAGCTGTCATCTTAGCATCCATCCATCCATCCATCCATCCATCCATCCATCCATCCATCCATGTATTCTCTCCTTTTTGTAGCCTGTCTGAATGCAGTTTTGTTTTGCACTTTCCTTTATCTGTTTATTTATTCATTTCTATTAGTGTTATTTCTGTTATATGTGTAATATGGAAATGTCTCAGCTGACAGGCAGGAGGAAAGCTACACTGTAATGACCGTTGATTAAAATCAACCAGAAGACCAGGAGATGGTGCTAAAGAATAATTTAGGGTCTCATCACTATTAATGGTAAGTATAGTGAGAATAGCAATAATAATAATAATTTAATAATTTCATCCTTTGGATGTCATAAACACCACAAGCTTTTAACATTGTGCTTAAATTATTAATATCAGGCAGTCTAATTATATTAGAGGCATGATTATTGGAATTAACCAAAGTCAGTCACTTTAAATGTTTAGTGTTATATTCTGTGAATCCTGGGATGTGAGCAGGACCTGAAATACATTTTTGTCAGCGTCAAGGCAAGCAATCAATTACATTAGAAGGTTACCGGGACTGTCCACAAGTGAACAGCTGTAAGCTTCGGGTGACACGTGGTGAGTGAGCTGTTTCCAGTGTGGGCGCAGCTTAAAGCACTCAGACATTCAGCAAGGGCTGCAGTTATTTAGGAATTTATTACAATTCATTGTCTATATTAATTTGAACCCAGTGAGACATAAAAAAAATAGTACTGAAAAAAAAAAAACCCTGACACCCCTAATAGTTTGACTTTTCCCCAATATAATTTTAAAAAAACTTCCTACCACTGTCATTATTGCCAAACTCCCATAGGTTACAATGGAGAAATCACTGAATGCCCCGTGTCTCTCTCTTATGTCTCGACTTTGCACACTATAGATCCATTCACCACACTGACCGCCACATGTTATTCTTTGCTTTGTTACATGAACACACTTCCCTGTATTAGCCCTGAAGATTGTTGGCATGTGTACTAGTACTTCTTAGGAATACTGTGTTGACGTGCACTGTAGTCTGACCATGGAACATGGCAAACATTGTTGAGACAAAAGATGGGTTATAGAGACAGCCAGAGAAGATGAGGTGGCAGGAGAGAAAAAAAACAAGTGTAAGAAACTAAATGAATTAGATGTGGCCCAGAAGAATGAATCTGAAGAGGTCTGAACTACAGCAAGCTCGGGCAAGCTTCTATAAAAGTCACAAAACATAAGAGGCTTTCAGAGAATAAAATGTTTGCGTGGTAGAAAGAAAGAAAGCCTGACCAGTGCAGGCTGCTGACAGTTAGAAACCTGGCAACCAAGAAGTGTACTGTGATGGATGGGGGGAAAGTACAGGTGAGTGAGTGAAGGGGAAGTGAGGTGTGCAAATAAGGAGAGAGGGATGCAGTGACTGAATGAGCGGGAGACTGACAGACTGAGAAAGTGAGGCACTGACTGAATAAGGGAATGGGACACGGCTGACTGACAGATTGAGAGAGAAGGCGAATGAGGGAGAGATTGGGTGACAGTCTTACTTAGTGAGACTTTGGATGGAATAAGAATCACAGAAATGTGATGGAAGAAGAGATGTGCTGTGTTTGGGCACAAGGGGGCATTGTTTCATTGAACACTGAATCTCACTCTGCCCTACAAAAGTTTATGATGATGGTCTGATGTTGATCAATATCTTTACATAAAGTTCATCTGTAAGATTGCCCAATGGACTGACATGTAAACATTCAATAAACCTTATTTTGCACACCACTACAATCATCCATCATGCATCCATCTATATGAATATGAAGTACTGTTTGTTGATATTGCATTCAAGCACATTGATAAAGGGTGTGAGGTGTTTCTCCAGGCTCAAGAAAAACAAACAAGCTACCGCTAAATCTATTTAAGCTTCGGGTACATTTATATACAACGTGGTGTATAAAAACATAGTAAAACTTCTTAAAAACACATTTTCAGAGTTCTGTGCTACATAAATTTTTAACCATGTCATCACAGAAATGGTAGTCAGTCTTTCAAAAGCTCCACTGCTGATTTCTTGTTCCAGACTAAACACTTCACAGAGATGCTGGCATAGCAGAACATTCAGTCTTACTGTGGACAGATTGCTACTAAATATCTCACTGGACACAGAAAATGTATTAAATTTGTTTAAAACAACAGAATCAGAATACTTTAATAACCCCTAAGGAAATTATGTGCTATATGATTATGTGCTATAACAGAGCTATAATATTAATGTTGGCCGAGTTTTTCCCTTACCTTTGCCTTGCCACACATCACAAAAAACACATAAATAAATAAAATAGATGCAAGTCTCTCTAAAACCAGTGCACTTTTTTCCATTAGCAATCACTTTAGATCGTTTTAAGAGCTTGCTTGTCAACTGAACCCTGCAAAGCATCCAAAGAAGTCAAGCATCCAATTTTAGTGTGACGCAAACAACCTTCTTTTATAATATTTGTTCTGATTTACTCGAAGCTAAAGCACTTTTGAAGCCTATTTTCAGCAGATCGACCGATGTGCAGTAAAGCTTCAAGTTGATGTGCTGAAGTTAAGACCTGCTAATCAGGATCCTGAACTAAGGGCTGCTGTAGAGGTGTTGAGAACTACAATTCCAATTCTGAAGGCAGGAGACCATGAACAACACAGAAATAACTTTCTGTGTAGTTATTTACACTATTAGATCAGACAACTCTTTTCGTGTAATAGTAAGTTTATTTTTGTTAACAGTAAATCCACTTTGTTTTAATGTTAGCCCTACACTGTCTACACAACACTGTCAGCTGAGAACTGACTCTTGACACAGTGAATTAGAGTAGCAGTGAAACTAAGTAGGTGAATATCTCACACTTAATCAGCTGGTTATTAATGGCCTGTCAGTGCTGACTCTTAAAATAACTGAAAAAACAGGATCCCCAAACACCTCATTTAAATGGAAATGTACGGCTTTCCCCTTCGCCTTGCTTTTCTTGACATTTTCAGCAGTCGCAGTGAGATGCAAATATATGCTTGTAGGAAGAGTTCAGATGAGAGCCATTCCACTACCCATTAATCCTGCTACACAGAAGTTGGCTGCAAACCAGCCTAAAATGCACTAGGGGGCGCTTGCAAGCTAATCCTCAATATTTTTATACACTGGCTTCTAGACCTAAAAGTCCACATTTTATTTTAGTTTTTATACTGCATTGATAATGTATCTGAAATGAAATGAGATATCACTAGCTTACCTTAAAGTTGAGGTTCTCCTGGTCTATTAAGGATTTACAACAGGACATATGTCCTTGATGTGTCCTTGAGTACATTTCTAAATAATACCTGTGTGTAAGATGTGTATTTAAACCACAACAGAATCCACGTGTGTCTAATAAGCAGCTGGTGGTGGTGGCTGAAACTTTTATCTGAAGGCAGTTTCTAGAAAGGGTCTGTAGCTCTTTAGATTGAGCTTATGTAAGGGGCTTTAAGATCTCTCCAGTGACGCAGTAGAAAGGAGAAACTTGACTGTTATTTTGCATAAACTATGCATAACTTGACTAGAGGTATGACTGTTTATCTATTAATTTATTTTGTTGATAGCATGTTTTTCTGGTGAGATTATTTTGCATTAAGTCTTGAAGTTAATGCTGCAGTCACATCAGAGAAAACTGTGGTTAGAGACTGTGGCATGACATAATGATGACTTGTTGCCTTTGGTTGCTTTGAAGATGGGGACCAGGTGTGCACCCACTTGGCATCTTCAAAAAGACTTTGGTGCTTGAAAATGGCAACACAATGGCAATAAGATGGAGTAAGTCTGCTATCAGTCTGCAACTAAATGGAGTCAGGCTGGCAATTACATACAATCTGTGATAGTAAGGTGATTAAATCGGAATAATCTGTGAAAATTGCAAAAAAGTTGCAGTGTAGTTGCAGAGAAATTCACATTTACTGTCCATCATGTAGAAGAGAGTAGAAATCACAGAAATTCAGAAATTCCTCCTGAAATAGTGACATATTTGCTGCAGAATAGTGATGTCACAAAAAATGATGTAGGTGCTCAACATCTTTGCATTTATATTGGAATATAACCAGAATACAGCCAGTTCGTAACCAATTGAGTCTAGGTGAGCAAAGAAGAGTTGCAGTCATTGGCTCAGGCTGAGTAATTGATTGCAACACAATAATTTGTAACCCTTCAGAAGTCTGAGTGACTACAGTCGGACTGGAGCTGTTTGGAGTGAGGTTGCCCCACCGTACAGGTGACCTGTGCAATTGCCTTATGATTAAAAATAGTTAACTAACTTGCACTAGATCAATGAAAAAAAAACAAGATCAATGTAACCAGTCAGTAACCACTGACTTTTTCTAATTGCAAAAATGTTGCCATTCATTTTTACTCTAGTGTGACTGAGCCATAAGTGACACACTTTGACAAATGGTGCTATTTAAAGGTCATGTTTAACCTCCTAAGACCCAAACTCTTCCATGGCGTGCATTTTTAATTTCTCTTTGAAATTTGGGCTGATTGGGATCCGATGAATGCAAAAACAAAGAATTACCAGATTTTTTTTTTTTTTACCTGATTTTTGTTTCTGTGAAAATTAGAGCCACATATGAGAACATTCGTCTAAAATGTCAATAGAACAGTGGCATTATAATGTCCTCGTAAGTGGATATCAGGCCCTTGTAGAGCAAAATTTAGTATTTTGGTCTAAACAACCCAAAATGTGATGTCCACATATGTGGACGCCAGGTCCTAGGAGGTTAAAATAGCATTTGATCTAATATACTGCATTTTGGATGCAGCCCTGTGTGTCCAAAAGAAGAACAGACATAACATGGAACTTTAAATGTATTTGCACATGAGCAGGAGTTACTTTTAACTTCCATCCATGCTATTAACTACTTAACCACACAGGGCAATGGAAGGACTGGAGCTCATCCCACTGGGTATGCTAGTGCTCACATTCACACATATGGCTTATTTAAAAATCACTTAACATGTCTGTGAATGTTTGAGGAAGCCTGTACCCAATCAGGAAGAGAGAAAACAAACTGCAAACTGCACACAGAAAGGCCCCAACTAGCCATGATATTCAAACAAAGAACTCTCTTACTGTGAGACGACAGTGATGACCACTGTACCACCTCAAGTTTTTTTTCTTAAAAGCACAAAAACGTTAGAAACTTTAAGTTGAAATTCACAATTAGTCTTTGAACACTGCATGGTTTTCGCAAATAAATGCATTTCAAAAATCTGTCCCCACAACAAATAAAATGAAACCCTAGAAAATAACAATTACAGTGGTCATTAAATCGCTCTTCATACATACAGTATGAGCACTTCATTAATAGAAATTTTTTTTTACGCCTGCTCTGGTTCAGTACCATTTAAATATTTACAGCCCATATTTTTATACCTACTTTGGGGTCATAAGCTGCATACTTAAGAACTTCATAAGGGTCAATAATTCTGGCTTTGTGATCCTCCTCTACAGATTAGATGTTCTGTTTTGCACTGGCAATAATTAGAAAAGGCTTACTGGGCACGTCCTCACGGGTGTTGTCCCCAGAATGTGGCTCTTACGCTGTAAAACACAAAGTTAATTGCTGTGTTGAGTAGTTGTACAATTGACCCATCCACACTTATGTTCTTTTCCCCTCCTTCGATTTTTTTTTCCTTGTCTCTTGTACTCAACAACCTCTGTTTCTTCCCTACTTCTTTGCAGCCTCTCTTTGGGCACTATGACATGAGGAAATGAGTCCTATTTTAAGATGGGGCACATCAGACTCAAAGACCCTGGAGTGTCTCTTTCTCCTCATTGGTCTTCCTGTGGTACGTTTTTTGCTGTTAATTATGCAGCCCCTCTTTGCACAGAGCTAGACATTTTCTCTTAGCTAGATACAGTTTTGTTCATCAGTCCTTTTTTGAAAAAATAAAATAATAAACAAACCCCAAAGATTTTACACTTCATAGCATATTTTAACAATACATTCTGAAGCCTTGTGTTTGTTATCATGGCAAAGGCCTCATGGTAATATTTTGAAACCAGACTTCCTCAGTAAGGTTTTGACCTGACTGAGAAACTAAGGGATGCTCATTTGCTAGATTTGTCATTCCCAAGATGGGCATATTGGGGCTATTCTAAGAAGAATTATTAGCTCATTTTGAATTTGATATCAGTAACATATCTGGAAAAGTTGGGGCAGGACCATGTTCACTACTGTGTAGGATCCTCCTCTTCTTCTTCAGTGTAGAATATGGAAAAGATGTATATAAATCTTATAAAGTTTGTATCTGTCTTGTGTGAAACTTGTATGAAAAGCATACAAGAGTGAAAACAGATATAAGATCCTTTGAAAAATTATATAAATGAAACTTGTATGTTTTGGATACTTATTAAAACAATATATGAAAGTAATGAGAAAGTGGCCACTTTCATGAGTAAATCATATAAGCCTTATGTGATTTACTATATGAAGCAAGCCAAATCGGATGCAAGTCTTTTATAAGTTTTTTCTATTTCTTTTCCATATGGGTGAGGAGATCCATTGCTGGAATTTTTGGGAGAGGACTCTATTTTAAATGAGCTTTCACTTAGAGAAGACGGGGCAATGTCTATATCATCTTTACATATAACTTCTTTGCATGATATAGTTTTTTACAGACTGGTGAACCTCTGCCCAACTTTATGTCTAGAGACTGCCTCTCTAAGATGTTCTTTTGATACCAAATCATATTACTGATCTGTTGCCAATTAACCTAATTATTTACAAAATGTTGCTACAGCTGTTTCTTTTTAGCACCACTTACTTTCCCAGCATTTTGTTGCTGCCATCAAATTCAAAATGAGCTATTATTATTCATTAGCTCATAACATTTGATATTTTTTTTCTATCTTCAACTATGAATAAAATATGTGTTTATGAGATTTGCAGAGCATTGCATTCTGTTTTTAAAGTACATTTTACATAGCATTGCAATTTTTTTTGGAAGCGGGTTTGTATAAAATGAACATCATGTCATATTCAATTTGAAATCACACTCTCATGAGGAAGATCTTTAATGAGAAATAGGGTGGATTTCTCATGGACGTCTACGCAGCCAGACTTCATGCTACCACGTGAGTTGCCCAGTGCTGGCCATTTAAAAGAAAAGAGTGACATCTTTGAAATGCCTTGTTTGCCTAAGGAACCGTGTGCATTTGAGAGATGGAGGTCTGGAGACATACGCAGCTGTAGGCAACTGTTAATGATCCTTCCATGGGTTCACTTGGGGAAAATTTGTTAGGACTTTTACTTTCTCTAATTAGATCTTGATGACCAAAGGCCCACTTTCAGGCTTGAGTTAAACTCAGTGACTTTGGGTTTAAGGGAGGGGAGGAATGTAGTGCTGCAAGGGAAAGGACGTGCTTGATTAGTAAAGCAACAAAACAAAAAATAATGCGGTAAATTAACGGGTTTATCCAGCTTCCAATCCAGTGAAATCGAAAATCCTAATTGAAATTAAAATCCTATAGAGTGCCCAAAAGTAAATAGCTCACTGGAGTTGTTAACCAAGTAGTGTGGACCAAATTGCCAAACTAGTGCATTTTGCTGTGCTGTGAATAACAAAGAGTTTATCTAACAGACTTTCTGTTCATGTTCTCCAAGTTTTGTGTGAAATGTTTTGCTGCTACTAATTTGACTTTCCCTGCTACTGTACTGCAGGTCTGAGCTGATCAGGTGATGGGGAAAGTTTCATAAATCTGCTCCCCAATTAAAGACGAGCATAAAAGAGAGAAGCACCCCGAAGGTGATGTGATTTAAATAACTCCTTTTAATAGGCAGTGGCTCGGAGGGGTTCTCTGGCAATTATCACTTGTGACCCACAGCAATTATCACCTGCTCCCAGCAGACAAAAGGCAATTTTCAACTAATTGAGTGCTAAGCCACAGGAATTGTGAGAGCTTGACCTTTTAGTGCTGGTTTGGAAGAGGCATGGCCACATTTTTAAGGCCAAAAAGCCATTTTGAAACAGTGACAATCAGCTGTACCTTCCAGACTTTAATGATGTGCAGAAAGCCTGGGGAGGGAAGCAAAACCCCAGGCTTGCTCACCGTATGACTGTACATCCCATCATTTGTAGAGCCTCCAAGTCTAATGGCATTTTAAATGGCATTTTGGTTTCACAAGGATTAGGTCAAGTCTTTGAAGTTTTTTACTCAATCAGCTGAAGATGGCCTTCTGTCACCAGGTGTTCATAATCACAACACTCCTGAGGATAAAATTGATCAGTTGGGCCGCATTATGTTTTTGCTTGTTCAGAGATAATCGGGAATATCAGCAAGTTATTTTCAGACTCAGGTGTTATGTTAATTTTCTGCTATTAGTGAGGCGGCTCATGTAATCACATCCATGTGCGAAAACCTGAGCAAATGTTCAAAATTTAAAACACCAATCAGCTTACGTATGAGCGAGAACCAAAAATGCTAATCGTCACCATGTTGAAGGTCACTTTTTGTCCTTGCGCAGCTAATTATATGAGCATTGTGAGTGGTAAAGTTGGATGGTTATTACACTGCTTTTCCATGATGCTGACATTTGTGCATCTCTTCACTCTCAGATGTGCTTTTGTTCTGCGCTCAGAAGCAGAAGAACTGCATTGCATAAAAGTGCAAATGTAATAAATCTTTAAGTTTCATGGTTTCATAATTAGCAGCCAATGTCTGATTTACATTCAGTAGACTACAAGATCTCTTAAGATGCAACACATAAAGCGATGCATGCTTTATGTAAGCAATGAACAATGAATGCCAGAAATTTAACTCGGATGAAACTAGAACCCCCAAACAAAATACAATAGATATGAGGTAAGGGTTTATTTTAAAAAAATGAGTGGAATAATTACAGACTCGAAAGAACCCTGTTCCTCCTACGCAGGCCCTCACCCACTGGAAGAATAGATACGGGTCTGTGTGGATAGATTTTACATGGCTTGAGCTGAGGGCGAGGTTGAAGTAGAGTAGACTCGTAGAAAAAGCTCATTTCTAAGAAATACCATAGCAGAACAGTTGGTGTGGGAGTGGTTCGGAGGCAACAGTCAGGCAATCCAATGTGGAGACATGTATAGCAAAATTTACAAAAAGATTAAGCCAGGCTGACTGTTACAAAGCCTACAATCAAGTGATGTGGACAGAAGCAATTGGATGATTACAGAGCCCAACCCTACCACCTCTAATACCAGAGAAAGGAAGGAAAACTGTCCTAACTGAGAAGGAAGCAGATGTAGTGGATGTATAAATAGGGCTATGCGTAAAGGGGGTCTATTATACACAGCAAATTCAAAAGTGTTACATTTTTTGGTGTTAATAGTCTCCTTGCAAAAGTAGAGTTAATTTTACTCTAAGTAGAGTCACATTCTTTTAATGTAACTCTGAGGTGTAAAATGATAGTAGTTAAAATCGAGTGTTAAAAATGAGTGTTTCTCTGTCAAATTTGGAGGTGTTACAATGGAAACATTAACTCCTGACTAGTGATGGGTCGTTCGCGAACGAAATGGCTCTTAGAGCCGACTCTTTGACGTGAACGATGCGAGCCGGCTCCTTATCGCGAGCCGTCACGTGGGTTTTTTTTTCTTTCTCTCAGCCTCTCTCTCGCACTTTTTTTCCGCTTCACTCTGCACGCGAGCCTTGTGCTTTACGCTGGGCAGAGGGGGGAGGGGCGGTAGTTACACTCAGTAGCACAGGAACAGAGCCAGAGAGAGAGAAAGAGAGGCAGGGACAACAACATTAGAAAGGTATAGTAATCATCCACAACTATTTTCGGTTGCAGATGATAAAGGATTGAGAAAGTTTATTCATGCAGGTCCATATGACAGAGAATATGCATGTTCTTTTAGTTTTCATATTATAATTTATATTTAATTGTGTTGTGGTTTGCAGTGTTTTGTGTTCTTTTCACTTTAAATTTGTGAAAGGAAAAAGCTGAAAATTTAAATAGTTAAAAGTTGAAATGTGAATAGTTGATTTTTGTATTATATGATTTATTTATTACATTTTATGTGGAGTGAATAAATAAAAGTATATTTACGGTGGCCCCTAGAGACAAAGCACATACAAACTTCAAATCACGTACGAACTCTGAAGCATGTACAAACTCCAAAACACGTAAGAAACACGTACAAACTCCAAAACACGTAAAAACTCCAAAACACGTAAAAACACGTACAAACTCCGAAGCACGTAAAAACTCAGAAGCATATAAAAACTCAGAAGCACATACAAACTCAAAACATGTACAAAAGACAACAGAAGTGCTCCAGGATGCTGGGCGCAGTGTTGAGCCTTTGTTATCTTGTGGCTACACAAGCCAGCAAGTACCAACGACCGGATTTGGTGTGTGGTAATAACAGGTAAATGAACTTTTTTTT
Organism: Rhamphochromis longiceps; assembly: GCF_057381845.1. Lineage (NCBI taxonomy): Eukaryota > Metazoa > Chordata > Actinopteri > Cichliformes > Cichlidae > Rhamphochromis > Rhamphochromis longiceps. The sequence continues at coordinate 32,458,257 of NC_140572.1, forward strand.
AAATTATTTGAATATATATATGAGTGCCTGTGTATAAATACACAAATACACACATGCTTTCAATTGTGTAATTTAAGTGATCTAGTAGCTCTGCTTTGGAAGTTCAGTTAATGCTAGAAATGTGTTTTGGAGTTTGTACGTGTTTTGTCACCGCATATATTTATATATAAACATATATAAATAAAACCACTTGTTTTTACGTTAGTAATTCCTTTTGTGCATAATTTTATATTATTGTTAATAATAAATTAATTAAAGCAACAAAACAACCTGAAGAGCCGGTTCGGAGCCGAAAGAGCCGGCTCTTTTTAGTGAGCCGAACCGAAAGAGCCGGGTCTCTAAAAAGAGCCGGAAATCCCATCACTACTCCTGACCTCTTAACTCTGAACTCCTAGAGGGGCTATGACACCAATAGAGTACATTCACAGACTCCGCCCCCAGCACGGCTCCAATCGAAGCTGAAGTGAAGCCGTTTCAGAACATTTTGCTCTACATATTTGAGTTGTTTGCCATGCTTGGTAAGTCATTTTTTCAAAGATTGTTTCAATTATTATTATGAGCTTTTACTTCTGTGGCTCTTTGGAGTTGAGACAAAGCTGTGTGAAAGGCATTAGCCGTGTTGCTCGGTGATAGCATAATATTCTGCTTTAGCTAGCTGAAAGGTATTGTTTGCGGGCAAATACCACAGCCTTGGAAAAAAAGCTTGCATGTGAATTTTCAGTCAAACGTTTGGTCAAATACACCTAAAACAATGTCTAGAATGTGAAATGTTGGTATAATGGTGCTACTTGAAGCCTGAAAACGATCGCCCATAAAAAAAAAACGAGCAAACAGCAATAACTGACGTCCTGACTCGATTCTACGTTAACATAGATCCCTTCAGAGATTTGTGCACACGGTTTAGGTAAAAATGAAAAAGGTTGAGGTTTTACATTTAGTTCAGTATTACCTGTTGCCTGTGTCTTTGTCTTTTGGGAAAATACTTTACACAAGTAATGGCTCAAAGAGGATTCCTTTTTTTTACTGTGCTGCAATTGTTTACTGGATTATTTGTGCCGTTAATTAGTGTCAACTAATTTTTATTCAATCTCCGCACAGGATATGCTTGTGAAGATGGAATATGGGGGAGAGCAGAAGTGCGCTGAAGTTCCACAAAGGGATGAATGAAGGACATGCATATTGTATTGAAGAAATAAGTGTTGAGAATGCTGTTATTTGCATTTACCATGTCAGACCTTTTGATAAACAAAATTCTAATGAAAGTGAGAACATGTATACTGTTACATCTTTCAGAAAATGTTTTGAAATTGTGGTGCACAGTTCAGAATAAAAGTTTTTCAAAAACCATTGCATCTTTTTAGTAAATGTTTATTTCCAAAAGAAATTTCTAGAAGTTCAGAACAGTAAAATTCCCGCTTTTTAGAATGAATTAGAAGATAACTCTTACGTAGTTAAACTAAAATACTCTTTGAGAGTTAATATATAAACTCTTAACACCAAGTGTTAAATTATCAACTCCAGACAGATTTGGTGTTTAACACTAAATCAGAGTTAATGTACCAACTCTCCAAAAAGAGTTAAATTAACACTCTCTGGTGTGGACCCATATAGACACTTTAATAGTGTTGAAATCAAATCCGACAGTGTTAATTTGGACATGGTGGATTTGCTGTGTACCCATTTCTAACTCCACCAAGCGTTGCTTTGCATATTATTACTTCCACCAAGGAAGTTACGTTTCTGGCAGCGTTTGTGTATCATTCAATCTGCTCAAAAAGTTTTGAATAAATTCTGATGAAACTTTATAGCAGTTTAGAGTCACATCATATTTACCTCTGAGGTAAACTCCTTGATTTATTGGTCAGAAATTGACAGAAATTCTTATAACTTAGAAACTATGATTCTTACATGTGTGGTGTGTATTCTCAGCATAAAGAAAGTACTGTTTAAATATTTAATATATCTTGTCACAGTTGACCTCTGACCTCACTTTCAAGGTCAACAGATTGATGTGAATCAGAATCAGAATACTTTATTAATCCCGAAGGAAATTAGGGTTACAGCAGGCAGCACGCTAATGGCGCGTGCGCACTAAGGTCAAAGGTGAAGGTGAAGGTCAAAATGATAATAATGCTATAGAGCGCCAATTAAACCTATGTTTCTTTCTGCTGTTTATATTGATAACAAGAACGTGTGCAGGGAATAATATATGAGGTTCTAAATATAAAGTAACTTTGCACTCCTGACCTCTTCTTCAAGGTCAAAATAGGTCAAACTTTCTTGAAACGTCTTTTATCTTTAAAACTGTGCTTAAAATTGTACTGCACTGCCTTTTTTGTATTGGCAACATTTAGGAAATAATACTGGTATATGTGGATTCTAAATATCACATTAAAGTTGACCCAAGTTTATCCCAAAATGTGATGTATCTTTAAAGAAAGTGTTGTCAAAACAATTAAAATGAGCTGCCTTCCCAGTTATATACTGTGGTATGATATCACATTATAAGCTCAGGTTATTCTCATCCAGTTATTTACAAAGCATTACCTATTATCCATTACCTACTTCTACATAATGTTTGTGTAATCAACATCTGTCATGCCACTCTTACCTGATTTGTACTGCACTACATATTTTTTAAAGTATGTCTTAAAAAGAACAAAGAAAATAAAATGAATATATACAAAATATATTACTTTTCCCTTAAAAGTAAGTATTGCCCAGAGGGTGAGCTGCTTTGGCAGAGGTTAACGCTCTCAGAGCTCTTGTTTATCTTACATCTTATAAAGCTCCTCAGTTCATCTTCTGCCTGCAACAAGCCTCTGTAGCTGCTCCTGGCTTCTTTAAGTTAACTTTCTGATAATTTGCGGTGTCTTACAAACTAAAGGTTTGAACAACAGGTGGTTGGGCGCTTTGTGTTCACATCTATCAGAGTATTTCTGAGATAACTACAATAATAGATACTCATGTAGAGCCAACAGTGGAGAAAATCTTTGAGTTTTGGCTAACTTCTAGATAACAGGGACTTTGTTGTGTGTACACTGACCTAATGATTTGACCACATGTATTATAAATGTCAAGTTAAATCTGAAACCAGTTAAAACATCTTAAAGGTTTAGTTATTTGATTTAAAAAAAAAAAATCACCAAATCTATTAAAATATCTTTTTTTTTTTTGCATTTCTGTCTTTGTACTGTAGCATGTAATTGAAAGGGGCATGGTATGACAGCAAAGTCTTTCATTTCACTCTCACTGAAGCCAGATGAAGGAGCTATTTTGGGCGTGCTGAGCGTGCTGAAGGTCAGCTGAGACCGTGTGCTTTGATCTTGGAGAAAGATGCAGCCCATGAATGAGTAGGTGTGAAGCGCTTGCTTCAAAGTCCCGAAAGAAAAGAGATTAAATGCTTACATGTCTGAAGCTGTTCTTCCTTTCTCATTTATGATCAAGAAGACTTGTCATTTCAGTAGACTGCAAGATTTTACTTTGCTGTTATTTTTTGCAGTTCTTCTGAAGTCAGTGCCCTTCTGTACGGTGCTCATACGGATGGTTTTCAGAAGCTCCACTTCCATTCTGAAAAAAAAAAGTTGGTAGTATTAATTTGTCAGTAGGTGAAAACCACTCAATTTGTATTTATTTCGGCTACTGCCATCTGATGTTTTAGGAAACCACACATTATAATTATTTGATCTAGTTTGACTATTTGCTAATCCTGGCTAACTCTAGCTGGTTAGGTGGCTAGCTAGTTAGCTAGCTGTTTATTCATAATTTACTGGAATACTAATGCTATGCTAATTGTAGCTATTGAAACCTGACCTTACAGCAATAATACATCAGTGGTTCTCTTTTTGGTCAATCCAGCACATGAAAATCAAGGTGACCATGTCTTGATTTTTGCACAACCTTATTTCTTAGTGAAGTACCGCACATAAAATTGAATTCTTTCTGTAAAGTTGGGAACTTAAACATAAAAGTCTATGAGAAAACAGCCCTACTGCTGGTAACTGATCAAGTGATCATTTGAGAACCTTTTTAGCTTCAGATAAAAGTTTTGGCTAAAGAGCAGGAAAGGTTTGCACTCTTCTTCTGAGTTCCTATAAATAAAAAGTCTTTTTCTGTAAAGTTTTCTCATACTTTCATACCACGGGTAATCCATCATTTTGAGACCGCTTTTTTTGTTGGTTAATGACAATAGTAAACGACAAATAAAAGCAAAAATTAAGTCCAGGAGACATGTTTCATGGACGAAAGTCAATGTAGAGGTGACAAAGAAAGATACAAACAAAACTGTTTGATATCACCGAGTTTTCTCAAATGTTGGCTTTTTCCTTGGGCTTCTTTCTTTAAAGTTTTTCGTGAAATACTGCTGCTTTTAATAATTGGTTCATGTGTGGTGTTGTGTGTTGTGTTTTGCTCTTCATAGCCACCGTAGAGGCTGAATAAATCCTTTTGTAAAGCATTGATACAGACAGTGTTTTGTTGTACAGACACATTCTTATTCATTCATGCTGAATAGAAAGCAATATGGGGTTATTATAACTACAGATATGTTGGTCCTTGCCAGAAAACAACCTTTCAAAGACACATTCCCTAGGCGATGGTCAGTCAGGACTGAGTGTAGATGTTTATGGTCCACTGCTTGCAGAAATAGCAAACCCAGTCATCTGCTCCCGCTCGTGCTGTCTGGCTCGGCTGATCAGTGATTAGGTTGCCGATTGCTGACAGTCCCCGCGGACGATGGCAAGAAAATCATTTACAGTGTTACTCTGAAACATCATCACATCTCACTTTAATGTTGGGGCTATCTTTGTGGATGAAAACTGTCAAAACACAGTGAATAAAATAGACTATGCTCGCCTTCTAGATTGGAGATACAGAAATGCATATAATAAGCTTTTCTTGGTTCGATTTGGATGGGATGCAGCTTCTTATACTTTTTCACCTCTTGCTGACCTTTGCCTCCCACTATCAGATCTACTTATTTGATATTTGCCACAAATCAATCTCTCTGAAGCAGTCAGTGTTTCAGAGCTTCTCCTACAGCACACTGATACACATACTATCTACCTGCAGTAAAGTCTTTTCAAACCTCTCATACCTGCAAACTGTCTTTTAAACCTTACATACATATGTCAAAAAGCTAAAACTTTTAAATAAAACATGGTTTAAAAGTCCAAGAGAAATGATCTCTGAATTCCTGTGAGGTATAGCTGCGTTTTATTGACAATACAAAGAAACCTGATGTGTTTTTCGGGCCAGTCCTATGACCTGTTAAGTGTATCCGTCAGTCAGAAGCTCTGCATAGCTTCTCAAGGTTATGTGAAATTTCCTCTATGAATGGTTTTCTGCATTGCCTTAATGTTGGTAATTCCAGATGAAATATGTAACCTCTCAAGGTTCTACAATGAGCTCTGCCTTGAGTATCACAGGCTCATTGAGTCAGGTGATGGACAGCAGTGTTCATCTGCCTTTATTAAAATTATTTACCCCACCTTATTATTGCCAGACACATACCTGAATCAGAAAACCATGAAACACCTCATTTATTCTGTCCTTATAGTTATTCTACTTGTAATTCTTTGCATGGTAATTATTTTTGCAGATGCTAATTTCTGCAAATTTCAATTTGCCTGCAAGGGAATGTTTTTAGGGAATTATTAAGCAAATGCAAATTAGAGATGAAAGCTGATGAAGAATTTTGCCAATTAGCAGGTATTGCCTAAATGAAGAATTTAAAACCAATCAGACACGTGAAAATGAACGTTGAGATAAAAAATAACAAGAACTGATGGAATTAAATTATGTGTCCTTCCCCTGCTTATTACACTGCTCTTTTCCTATAGCACACTCTATAACTGACCTTCCATATGTAAATGGAACATTAGCCATTTTCTATGGCTCACAGTATAAAAGTGTTGTTGATGTATTTTCTGCTATTTCTTCATGTCTGTAAGCTCGGTCATTCATTTGAGCCAAGTCTGGTAGCAGTGAATTGTTTCTTGCTGCGCACATGTTAGCGTGGATAGCATGAAATAGCTTATTGATTACTCTGGTGCTGGGGGGTGATTAGAATTCATCGAAGGAGAAAAACCACAACAGCAGGCATGGAGACAAAATGCTCAGCCTGACCTTAAGGGCTCTACCTAAACTGTACATTTCAGTCAGTTGTTGTCCAGTTGCTCATCTGCCAGGACATCGGCTCGGGTGCAGAGGTTGACAATCAATGTGTCTGTATTGACGTTTGGGCTATACATTTATATAGAAATTGTGGCTGTATACATCTTCATAGAACTCTGCCGTGCTGAGATAAGACCTCTCTGTCTCAACTCAGATAATGGCAACCTGATACCTTTCTGTAACTGTGCACTCTGTCATCAATAATTTTTAATCCGGATTCACAGGTCAGATGCCGCTGATTTGAATAATGGATTCATTTGGTCTAACAGCCTAAAAAAGACACTGTCAAAGCTGTACTGACCGTAGATCCAGCAGACAAGGTTTTGCATTCCTAGTTGTGCTTGTACTCTGAGTCACATGAAACAGCATGCAGACCATCCACGCAGCTTCATGCAGCCTCTGTATTTTTTGTACTTTTAAGGACAGATTAAATAGTAAATCTAAAATCTTTGTGCTCTTTTCAAAGGTTGTGATAAAAACACACACATAATATGATTTTATAGCATAGAATTTTATAGCTATATACAGATAATTAATTTGGTGTCAGCGTATGTATTTCTTGTTTTTTGCCATCTTATCCTACACAAAATCTACAGAATTTTAATAGAGCGATGTTACCAAACATAATTAACATGCATGGTTACTGGAATCAAATGTACGACACCGCTTGTGTTTTAAGAGAATTTCTCACATGTTTGTTTCATGGAAAAGAAAAACATTTTTAGAACCTTCATCAGTTTTCTGAAGTCACGGCTCTTCATTCATTCTCTCCAGCTGTGACCATAAGCAGCTGAAGGGCAAAATCTTTTCTAGTGGAGTAAATTTGAAAAGGAAAACTACTCTTATATTCATAACAGCAGGACAGAGGCAACTGAAGAAAGTAATGAGATTCCCTCGTCTTTTTCTTATCCTCATCAGCCTCATGGAGATCCTTGCTGTTTTCATTTAAACTCTTATTTATCAAAGAAAAGGTGCTACAGGTTAGGTGCGCTAGCATGTTACTGTGACAATAAGTTGAACTCTTTTGGAAGTTTGTTGCATGGTGAACTTGGTGTGTGTCTTTTTCTATTCTAATCTTGAATTTTGGCTGGAAGAAATACATCCAGCCACTAATGATGTTACATCCCCAAATTATTTTTCAATCAGGACTAGATGTGAGCAAAAGAGATTCAGCTAATGTTTCTTGTGGATTAAAGGTATGCTGGGGCTTTGCTGCTTATAAAACTTTCAGGTGTGTTATCATTTAGTTTTGTTGTTTCTGGAGTTCTAGAGATCTTGGTCTATATTTGTGGAGTTTATCTTGCTGTTTTTTCTGTTCTCACTCCAGGAGTCATAGTCAGAATCTTATGCCTTTGGGTTTTATGTCTGGTTATTTATTCTTCCCAATTTCAACTGATTTCTAGTTGTAACACTTTTTGTTTTTATGATACATCCAGGGTCTTGAGGTCTTTTTAGTGTTTTCAGTTCTTATTTATCTGTTAAGATGTTTTCGGTTGATTTAATCATGATTGTTTGTTTTCAGTTTTGCATTTTAATTGGATGATTAGTCTTTAGGATTCTTGCTCTTTGGAGTTTGTTATTTTTATTTGGGTCTCTATAGTTTTTTATTTTTATTTTGCTTATGTCCAGTTTGTAGTTTCATTCTTGTGGGTAATTACCTTGATGATTTTCAGCTGTGTCTTGTTTCCTTCCTGTTTCCACATCCATGGTTGTCTTCGTGTGCATATATGTAGTCTTGTTGTATTTTATCACCATGTATCCTTCCTGGTTAGTTCCCTGAACTTAAGGGTTTCAGTTGGCTACATTGTGGATCTATTAAACTATAAGACAAATCTTTGACTTTGGTTTAAAAGCCCAGTTATTTCTCCCTGTCTTTTTGAGTCCTGCATTTAGCTCCTATGGTAAAAAAAAATCTTGAAAAAGTCATTAACCTGATTGCTGGTAAAAGATTAGCTGATACTTTTTGGACTGAACAGTTTTAGTTGACTAAGCATACTGCACATTTTTCCCCTCAGTGTGGCTTTAAGGTAAACTTGACATAATTCCTCAGTTGAATGAATCATTTTACTTTTCTGGAAAAACAAAATCAAAATACATGTCTGTGAAGGTTCTCCAAGCTCCTAGAATATCAAAACAGCATTTCTTTCGGGTTGTAATCCTTTGTAATCTTTGTTTTGTAATGTACAATTACAAAACAGAACATGTGTAATGACTGAATGTGATTTGGCTGGGACTTCTTATCAGATCACTCTGGTTCTAGTGATGATGACAGCCAGCAGATAAAACTATTTAGTGTTTGATACATTCTACATTTCAGACAGAATTGTTGGCAATCATTCCCACTAAGACATACCAGAGAATAAGCAGTTTTTAGTTATCTATGATAGTTTTCACTTGCCTTTACAGCCCAACAAAGAAAATCTCAACTTTTTAGCTTCTTTTTGGGACAAATCAAAACATTAAAAAATATTGTTTAGATAAAAAGAAACATGAATACGTTCTCTCGAGACATTTGCACTGGGAGCTAAGACCAGAATACAAAGTGGTTCAGGCTATTGTCTATTGTATTTTTTCAGCCATAAGGTGCAATGCACTCTGACTGTCAAAGAGTGGATTCTGTTGATAAAAACAGTCTTCATTTTGTCTGTCTATGTTAGTTTCTTTGGAGGTTTCAGCAAAACTTGTCTTATCTGCCTTTTATATCTTATGTAAAGTACCTTATGTGTATGCCCTGTTGTTGAGAGGTTCTATGCAAATAAGTTGCCTTGCCTTCTGCAACTCTTTGGCAGAAATATGATTCAGTCACTTTGCATTAATAGCTAGGGGTTAGCACAACCCTACTTACACACATAGACAAACAAGATCCACTGGCAAGAATGCAATATGTAAAATAACAATAGACTTCTGAGCCCAGCCGTGTGTAGCCTTGTCTTGCATGGCATTCCTACAGCAGTATACTATGTAGTTATTTATTATTCATCCTCCAGATCTTTAATAAATAGGGACTGTAACAGTTCCTATTTGGTCAGAGCCAAACACAATGTCTCAGATCAGCAGAAATGGGTCAGCCTCTGTTCAGTGTATTGGCTGAAATACACTGTTCTGCTTTTTGTCAATTTGATTGTCATAGATCAATCTGTCTGCACCCATGCTGAGGTCACAGCATTTGGCCATGCGACTGCATTGTGACCAAATGGATGTGAAATTGATATTGATCTTCTGGTTTGCCCAATTGTAGGTATTATTCATTCAGCAAGAAAGTCGAAAATACAGAAAACGGGTGAAGAGAAGGTGAGCAAGGGTAAGGAGGCTTGGTGCATTTATTTTATTGGGGTTCGAATCTGATAGTTTTGTTGTAATGACATAAGACAAGAAGACAAACAGTGTTTAGTGTTTATAGATGACTTCTAATCGAATGGATTTAAAGATCAAAATGAGTCACGGTGAATCATAACTCGCATTCCTTCTTGTTAATTCGAGCAGGTCAACACAGATCAAATGGTGTCTTGAGGAGAGGCATTTACAGATTGCTTTTAACCATCTAACATTGATATGGTACATATGAGTATGGATAAAATTAGAACTTTAGAGACTCTCAGTGCAAATACAACAAAACAAGCATTAATGTATTTCAAAAATGTACTTCTTGACTTTCCACAACTGAGTTTTCCATTCAATTCATGTTTTAGGAAAAGAAAGGGTACTTGATTGCATCCAAGACAATTAGTAGAAGCTTTTTAATACCCTTATCATTTAGAACATGGGTGAGAAGGAGCCAAAAGAGATGGCTCATATCAGCTTCTAGTACTCATTCCTCTTACACAGTCTCACGCTCACTCTCAAGTACGCGTGAGATACAAGCCAGTGATCACATGAAATTCTTAATGCATGCGCACTGCTACAACCCACATACGTGCTGTTGAAAATGTCAAGAAAGAGTCATGACTTCTGTTGTCTGTTTGATGGAGTGAAGAATAATGTCACACTGAAGAGGACAGTTAATGCGACACATAACGCTTTGGCTTTGTGGACGGAAGCGGCACTTTAAACCCTGTCTTTATTTGCTGGACTAGCCAGAAAGAGGCTGTAATTAGGAGATCCATTTGTAATATAAATGCTTCAGTGTGCAGTGAGGGGAAGTCATTGTCCCCTCTGCCTCATGAATTAATAATGAAAGACATCTCAGTGATGGAAAAGGAAGGGGTGGCATCTTGAAAAATGAAATATCTGACCTGCTTCTGTCACAGTACGGTAAAAGATTTCCCTCTGTGGTTACAGAGAGGGAAAGGTACTCTATAGGATGTATAAAAATGCAGCTGTTTGGGAACTTGTTGATTGTCATAGCTCAATGGGCAAGGCAGCAGCATTCTTGTACTGTAAACACCAGGTTTTGAAAAAGGAGAAGAAATATATGGCATTAAAAAGTTGCACAACATAAATCTTTTATGTTGCATAAGCAAGGTTGTAAATGGAAAAAAGGGTGAAAAGGAGTCCTGCATTCTTCTAGAAGAAATTCTACTGGCAAATTGGGACATTTACCTTAACATAAAGATATATGAAAAATGAAGAGGACCCAAAATTTGCATCACCCTTAAACTGTTTTCTCAGTTTACCTGATAAATTTTATTTCTATATCCAGGAGTTCAGTGAGTCTAATCCCGTGACTTATTTCAGTCGGGACAGTTCAACGTGCAGGTTTTTGCATTAAAAGATTAAGTAGTTAATTTACCCATTCACTTCTTGTTATTGCTAGAAAGTGTAAACTATTTCTCTTGCTTTCAAATTGTAATTTTTATTGAGTTTAAACTTTAGTTTTGATGTTAACAATAGGAGATCAACTGATATTTTCCTTCGTGTCCATGGCACTGCCATAGACAGGCAGCAAGTCCAGGGTAAACCCCGCCTTTGACAGCTGGAGTGGACTCCAGACCCTCACGGACCCTGGTTAGCAGTCAGATGGATAGATAGACTGCTGTTTTTTCATTAATATGATTAATTAGATAAGTCCAAAATGGGTCATATTACATAACTTCCAATGCTTATGTGCACTCATGTGAATAACATGTAAAATGCACAACATTTTATATATGCATGGATAACTGGCAATTCATCATCATAAATGATCAATTACATGCCACTTCAAGGGTCACACAAACAATTTCACAGGACAGTATATTCTTAGTATACAAAAACAGTAATATTCAAGTGCTTAAATTATACTCTTAAAAAAATCTACAAAACTCTATTTATTTTTTTTTACATTATTTTGCAGCATCATTGAGAATTGCTAATGACATACAGGGTAATTAATAATATACTGACTTCATGTCACTTCCCAGGAGTTCCCAGTAGTTTTCCGTGCTACCTAAAATTTCCTGTAAGTAGTCTACACATCCACTGTGAGTTTCACTGCTGCTTTCTAAAGCAGGAAAATGAATAGCAATACTTGTGCATTTCCCTAAGTAAATAATATGACTCTATCTACTACCAGTAGGTCAAATAATGTTGTTCTCATCTGAATCTATTTTATTTGGTGCTTTACATAAGATCACGTTCAGTTTTCTAAATGCAAATAACTTGCATCCCAGATTGCTTGTGTTTGTCCCTTTTGGTATAACTGAAATTACACTGTGATAAATAGCTTCTCCTTGGCACAATATTAAGCATGTCCTCTGCTCTAATAGTGTGATCTCAAGTGGTGGATGGCCTCATGATGATGGACTGTCTGTCCTCCAAACTGCTCGCCATCCATCCACATCTTGAACTGTGATTTGGCTAAATGTTTCCCAGCATTGCCGTTTGCTGCCAAGTTATGGTTCAGCAAAGATGATAAACAGAATCTATGCTGCCCGTTCTGGTCCTGATACTGCTATGTATGGAAAAGCACCTATGTGACATTGTTGCAGAGACACGAGAGAGATGCACAAAGGCAAAAACGCTACTGGACACATATAGAGAGGACATACAGTACACAGCTCCATCACAATGTTCAGCCAGGCTGCATGATGCACTATAACGCTGTAGATACAGATATTGGATGGCGAGTTTTCAGCAGCGCAATGAACCACAGCACCAATATACTTGTAATGCTGTACGGAATGAAAATGTAACCACACAGCACAACATATCCACTGACAGGATGCAATGACCAAAATAACCACCAGACACTGACAGCGGTCCCACAGGGCTAATAGCAGCTCTGTCCCTGCACCCCTTGGCTTAAAAATATAACGTCTGGGCACCGAGGCGATGCTGAAGCTTGTGTTGCCAAACATCGGCGTGCCATTATCACTGCTTCCATAGTGGCAGTGAGGCGGAGACATTTAGCAGGGTGTCAAACTCACTGGAGTCCTCCATCAAACAGCAGCAACCAGAATAAAGGCTCTGTCAGAAATACTGACAGCTGTAATATTTCACTTGGGCCCTGGAAGCCATTCCATCAGCCAAAACACAGAGGCAGAGAAATATTTCTTTTCTTTAGCCCCCACACCCCTTGTATGAATATATATGAATATTTTGGGGGTTATTGCATACCCAGTTGTTGTCAGTGTTGGGTTAATGCAGAGAGAGTTAGAAGAGCAATTTTCTTTTATGCTACCTTTGATGACATTCGGATTCAGGTGGACTTTTAATGGATACATTCTCTCATTGAGCACTTTTTTCTTCCAGTTTTAGTCATTATTCTTGCTCTGATAAAATATTTTCAATTTTGCCTAATTGCATCTGGCAGGAGATTGAAAAGCAGCTTCAAAGTATAACTCCACCTTCCGTTATGGATGTTCCACTGAGGTGCAATTTTGCTGTTGCACAATTAAGAAAAGTGCAGGGGGAACTTTCATATCATTTATAGCATCTGCAAAGAAATCCAAGGGCAGGGCTGCAATTTTTAATCAATGTAAGTAAGTCATAGATTTACATTAATGCCACGTTTCTTAGCAGCATGGATTTATAGCTCGGCCGCATCATAGTCTTTAAAGGACAGTAGGCACCATCTGCTCTAATTTCTAATATAACCTTCCCACACCTTTAATTGTGATGCTACTGTCTGCTGTTTTGTGAGCAGGGATAATGGTGGGTTGGCAGGACAGAGGTGTGATTTTTTTTTTTTTTTTTTTTTTTTTTTTTTTTTTTTTTTATTCTGTTTAAGACTTCACTGATGTTTAGCTGTCCCTCTGAGATCTAGTACTTTACCTACAGTAATGCACACTATCTGTAATTTAAACGTCATGTTTACCGGTCATAATTAGCAGATGTGAATGGGCTCATATTGCACTTCGAAGTGTACCTAATATTTTCTTATACATGAGGAGGACATATCATGTTCTACGTGTATTTCATGTTGTAGGACAGTCTCGGTCGTTGTGTCCTTGGGCAAGACACTTTACCTACCGCCTACTGGTGATGGCCAGAGGGGCTGATGGCGCGATATGGCAGCCTCGCTTCTGTCAGTCTGCCCCAGGGCAGCTGTGGCTACAACTGTAATAGTGGAATTGTAAAGCACTTTAAGGGTCTCGAAAAGCACTATATAAATGCAGTCCATTATTATTTTCATCAGGTTCAAGTGCTCAGAATACTCTCTAAACCACTTTTATGCTCATTTCCAGCTTCACATTCTTCTTCTTGTACTTTTTGCATAATTTGCAAACTATTCCTTATTTGTATTGTCGGGGCTTTGATTCAACCCCTCCAATCTCTAAAACAAGCCTTTTTAGCACCCTTGAATGCGTCTATCTTCTGGTTGGGTGCCCATTGTAGACAGAAGGATTGAACAGCAGGTGTGGGGTTTCTGTGCTCACAGTCACAGACGTGTGCCTGAGATGTTCAGATTAGGGACATTTATGACATTAGAAGATCTAAGAGAAGAAATAAATATCTGAAACTGAGTGTTTAGAGCTGACTGCCGCCTGAAAATTAGGAGTCTCTACTGATTGCCACCTTCATAGTACCCCTTACTATCAAGTCTCATTAAGAAATATTCTCATGTTGCTGCTTTTGTCTCACTTTTAGCCCTTAGAGTAAAAAAGGCAAGATCTGTCCTCTAACACACCATGGCTAACTGATTTAATCTGTTTTCCGTCATTAGAAAAGGTGAAATATTTGGTTCATCCCCTAATATAATAGTCCCCTATTATCTCATATATAAGTAACCTTACCTTTCTGAAAGCACCTTGAATGTCTTTCTCGCTGTATTTCCCCGACAACGATCATTTTTAATTGATGTCACAGGCGCTATACTCAGTGTCACTCCTGGAGAACCGATACAGGAAATTGCCATTCATTTTTCTTATTATATATTGAACTGTCCACAGTTTCACAGCAGCGGGAGAGCTTTATGATTACATCACAAAGCACGCGAGTGCACACATTACAGCTGGCTAACCATAAGCACACAGCATCGACTTAGCGCACATCAATACTAATGCATGCAGTGTACATGCAACCAATCTGCCAGTGCTCTGTCAATATTTATAGATGCATGGATCCCTCTGCCATCAAAATGCAATGAAGACCAAAACCATAATCTATCATTTAACACTGTCATGCTGACAGCAGGCTAATGGCTGCTGAAGACCTGACACTGATGGAGTGGACCAGGGGAATATTGTAGCTTATCAATATGTCACTTCCCCTTTGTGTGACATTACAAGCACAGTATAGGAAAGCCTCTTTATTTATGCAGACGCTTTAGGCAAGGAAGCCAAGAAAGCAATTCACCCCTTCAAGATGATATTAGACTCAAATGAAAATAAACATTAAAAGTACTGTGTAGTGGTTTTGAGTGCTAGCAGTGACCCCAGGAGTGGCTCGTCAAGCTCTGCAAGATACACATTGGATTTGCACTATTCAGCTCAAAGGTTTTCGCCACGCACCTGCTAAAGGCAGAAAGAATAAGAGTACAAGCATATATGCAAAATCCTGCTTTTAAATATTTTAAATTTGAATGTTTTAAGAGGAAAGAAATGCACTGAACTTGATTCTTAAAACCCATAGAGGCACTTTTGAGGTCTCATGTTCCCAGACTAACATTTGCTTCATATGAACTGCAGGTCTGTGTAATAACTTTCCTGTTAATAATCCGGTGCACTATCACTCAATTTCAAAGAAATAGGGAAGACGTTAGGGTCCTTGTGTATCACAAAGAACAAGGTGGGCTGTATTACTCTAAATCAACCCAATGAAGTGAACATCTTCCAAACATAGTGTTTTTCCTGTGGACAGATCACACCAACCAATGTGTACACACTAGATTTAGCTAACTCAGGCTGCTGAATCCTCAGGGATGGTCAGTTTTGTCCTCCAGTCTTTTTAAAGTCTTGTTGCTCCACAGGGGATTGCATAATGGCCAGTACAACAAGACGAACAATTAATCTTACATTCACCCTCTTTGTACTCATGCCTGCAGGTGAAGATCATTGCTCAGGAGCTTGATCACCCACTGTGAGGAAATCATGTTGTGTTGTAAGTGTATTTCAAGAAATAATTATAACTAATAGAAGAATGGACATGGGTTTAGGGTCATGCTTTTACCTGGCGGAAAAACCTATTTTATTTCAGTATTTTTTTAAAGGTCAGAATTCAGAGAAGCAAATGGAAGACAACAAATGTGGCCAAGTGCATCAAAGTGCATTTGTACAATTGCCCACTGTACAGTCATTATAAAGCATCAGTAAACTTTTGAGTCCATTACTGCTTGTAGCAGCTCTAAGCCTCTAACTGCTGACTTCATTTTAAAGACCCAGAGGATTGAGGATCGTATAAACGAATAATTGCCTTGTACAATCCTACTTAAAAACATTGAGCTTACGCATTACATCAATAAGTGTTTAACATTAAATCCTTATTTTTATGTCCAGCTTTGGACACAAGTGCACACTTATTTCTTGAACATTTCTGTTTCCTGTAGACTCTTATCTAATGGCAAACTATTGAAGTTGAACTTCTCTTCCAGAAAAGCTCTAAACTAAATTGAAAACGAATTTTGTAAATCATAGAACCGTGATACAGAAACTCCAAACAACAAGAACATACTTCACTCTGTGCACGACACAAAATGAACAATTTAGCACCACTAAACTATACCCTGAAACACACAAAATGTTTTTTTTTTGTTTTTTGGGTTTTTTTGTACAGCGTGTAAGATCTTTGGCAGAGGGTTCCAGCCATGGTTTTCTCTACTTTCTCTAAAAACAGTCCTGTACTTGCCAGAATTTCTGTTTTTTAATGACCTTTCCAACTCAGGACGATGTTTTGCCAAGACATCTCTGCTGGCTTTACAGATGCCCAAAAAAATAATGAGTTGGAAATAGAAAGCTACAAATTCAGTGCATATACAAATATTGCTTGGTGATTTTATAGATAGAAAACATAAACAAACGTTTTGAACTCGGGGTGGCTCTAGCTCAGGAGGTAGAGCAGGTCATCTGGTTGGCGTTGTGATCCTTGACTGCTCCAAGCGTGAAATGTTTGTTTGTGCATGCCTGAATAGCCTTGAGCAAGATACTGAACCCCTAGTTGCTCTCTAATCCATTCATTAAAGTATGAATGTGTGTGAATGTTATATAGAAAGCAGTTCAATGGGTGAATGAGGCATGTTGTATAAAGCGCTTTGAGTGCTCAAGTAGAGTAGAAATATACAGGAACCAGTCTATTGCACAGAAAACCAGTGATTAGTACAATAAAACCCTTAAATATCTCCAGTGGGATGGGAAGATTATATTGTTATATATGTATTTGTAACCCAAACATTTTACAATCATCATTACAATCCACCACCCTTAAAAAATAAAATAAAATGTTTAGATTCAGTTCACAGGCTTTGCTTTAGGAGAGTTCTACCTTGTGATGCTGTTGCAGTATAAGTCTATATTGTCCTCTCAATCATACCCACCACTTGCCTTTTTGGTCAGTTATAGTAAAATAGCATTATATTAAAATATGCTTAAAATAAAGCTGTTTATCTGGTGGCATCACATATGCATAAAAGTGCTCAGTCAAGATAATTCTAACGATGACACAGAGAGACTGTTTCCTTTGGTTGTATTTTATTAAATAAAGAAATGTCAGAAATAAAGTCTAACTGACCAAAAAATTCTGATGTTATCAAAAGACTTTTAACTTTCTTCACCCTTTCTTCAGAAGCACCTATATGTAGGACTGTTCAGCACTTTTCATCTATCACATCAGCAGCCTGGCAGAATATTTCCACTCCACCTCCGGCTGCCTTTACTAATTAAAGTACTTCAGTAATTGAACTTTCTATTTTCACCTGTACTCGTCATATGCTGGCATGAGTTAAAGGATGGTATTAACGACACTGCTGCCACAGGAAAGCGTGAGTGTGAGACTGTAATAAGGTCAGAAGAATTGCACCACTGTGCACGTGTGCTTGCTGATCTTCATGAATAGCTGAGCTGTGTTTTTTTAGATCGAAGAGGCACAGGGTGGATTTGTGTGTTGCTGCGTTGTAAACATCTGTGATCTACCTTGTGTGTGGGCACAGCGTGGCATATGTGCCCATTTCCACCGCACACTGAAATGATGAACAGGTGGGTCAGCGTGTGAAGAGCAGCTGTCAGAGAACTAGCCCATACATCTTCCCACACAGCCGAGGCATTTGCAGGCAGCGCACGGACAAAGAGAGACTATCCCCAGCTTAAGAGGCGAATTGCATTAGAAAAAAAAAATTAATTCAATTGCGTCTCCAGCTTGTCCTCGGACAAAAGATCGTCAGGGAAACAAATCATTGATCTTTTCAAGAGCAAAGAGGAGATGCTTGCTCGTTATGAATTTTCTCGTCGTGACGGTGAATTGTTTGCCAGTAGAAGAGGAGTGCACGCTTCATTAAATGTGTGAAATCCTGCACTGCTTTGACAATCACTCTGCAACAATCATGCAGTCTGATTGCACACTATATGTGTAGTCAGTACATGGATGAGTGCAAGCCTGTGAGAAAGAGCATGACTGAGATTCCCTGTGCCCTTGTTTGTCTTTCTATAATAGAGGCTCATTGGTTAAAATGTCAAGAGGAGCAGTCTCCAGAGACAGAGGAGCCACGCTGTGCTTCATAAGGGAAGGGCACCTTTGGCTGGATTTGTATTCTGCGTCCGATGCTATTCACCCAATCAAATGACATCACGGTCCTCAATCTCAACACCATCCCAGGCAGAGGAAATGAATAAAAATAAGTCACCAGAAAGAAAATAACAATCCTGCTTTGGTAAAATGTTCAAATTCAGCTAAAATATTAAGTGAAAATGGGACCGGTATTGACTGTACATAACCTCTAAAATGAGGATATAAATTAAAGTTTTCACATTTGAATTTGTAATGTCTGATTTGATTCCCTCAATTTAAAATGAAGGGGAGAAATGGAAAAAGCATTTTTGTTTAGAATAATGAGAAGCTTTTTAGGCATCCATCCATTTTCTTAACCACTTACCCAAGCCAGGGTGTCTGGGGGGCCTAGAGCCTATCCCACAGGTTAACAAGATGAGAGGTAGGTATACCTTTAGCAGGATGGTAGTCCATTACAGGCCAACACAGAAAGATAGACAGCACTCACATTCACCCCACATAACTTAACACCCGTGTCTTTAAACTGCGGGAGCACGCCAGTGTACCTGCAAGGAACCCACACTGGTACAAGGAGGACATGCAAACTTCAACACAGAAATCCCCAGCCAGATTTAAACCAAGCAACTTCTTACTATATGGGTAGAGTGGCAATGCAGTGATTAGCACTGTCAAACCAACTGAGTTACTGCAAAATCAGATTGCAAGATCAGGCAATAATAACCAGAAGATAAAAGACATCACATGTAACAGAATCGCTTTAAAGCAAGCCTTTAAAAATATTTTTAAGGCGTGATTTAAAGGAAGCCACTAATTCTATGAACCAGATCTCCTCAAACAGAGTCTCAGTTTTCAGATGGTGTCAGCAATTCCATGTGTCTCATCCAGTTGTGCTTTAAAAGTGATTAGTAACTTATTAAGATCAGTTCTAAAATGTACAGGAAGCCAAAGCAGAGAAACCATGATAGGAGTGATGTAATAGTGTCGGCTAAAACCAGTAGGTTTTGTCCTTCTGTGACCTTTCTCTGCACACGATTCCTGCTGTACTCATTATGGCCAAAATCCACTATTATTCTCAGACATACTACACAATTTGCACTATGCAACTCTACATCAATGGGTTCAAAGCACACTGGTGCCTCGCAATCTGCATTAACACATACCTCTATTACTTTCTACTCGAATGTTTAGACAGCAGTAGTAAGGTGCAGAGCCTCAGTGGACAGAATGTGCCATTTCCTAGTTTTGATGCCCCAGAAAAGAATCGCCTGATATACCTCCTTCATTTCTCACACGACCATCATGGTTTCACTTCCTTTGCTGGCCAGGTGATCGCAGGTCCTGACACTCCACTCTGCTCTTGTAACTATACAAGAAATGAAAGAGAAGCTCACTGATGAGGTAGGAAAATATGGTGACCTTTACATCCTGTGATCCTGGGAGTGTAAAGATCATTTTAAAAAGACATAATGAAGCATAATGGAGGTTGGTGCTCAGTGATGAACCCAAACGATGTGACACAGCACTCAAGTGAAATTGGTGCATTTAACTTGAACCTTTTCCAGACACTGAATTAACTGGGAAAGTTCAGTTAACTCAGTAAAAGCAGGTAATTTTAAGTCTTGTATAAGTTATTTCACTAAAGAATTTGTGCTTGGTTGTTCATGTATTTCCTGCAGCTTCTTCTTCTACACAATTCAGCAACTAATGTTGCTGTAAACAGTGTTGTAAACTGTATTCCATTACAGTTACCATTTAAAAAGGTGGTATTCAGAATATAGTTACTTTGTTGAAATAAAGGGATTACACGGCGGTCTTTTCCTGTTTCATATGTTAGGCTATGCCCTCTCTATTTTTGGTAATTCCACGCCGGTGGAAACCCAAATAAAACACGCATTAAGAGCCTCTAATGCCTGGGTCTCAATCTCGCAGCCCATGTCATCCTCTACTTGCGGCCCGCATAATGACGTGATGAAATATTTTTAAAAATTATTGTTCCAAAAATTATTCAATATAGCGACAATAGGCAGAGTGTTTTACAATCATCACTCTAAAGAATTTAGCCTCATGGGCAGTGTAGCCCAGTTGTAAGTAAGCTATTAAGACTCGACTGTACACTGTGTTCGTCTTTTCCTCCGAAACAATAAGTTCTGTTGGAGCAGCCTTTCAACGCCTCTCTCTGTCTCTCGCTAGCAAAGTTGACCCCGACAACAAAGTAAAGCTAGTTTTTAGTTACGAGCCCGACACAGAATCCGACATATTAGCCAGAGGTCCCTTTACTACCGTTCGGAGCCGTGGATCTGTTTTATATAGGCATGGAATAGTTTTCTATACGAGATCGCTGCAAAAAGTGCAGCCTTACCTAATGTCCACCCTACTGTTACTCATTTTATATTAAGATTTAAAAATGTAGTTGATATTTGTATGGTGAGTAGCCTTCAGTAATAGTAATAAATCACACAGCAATAGTACATTCATGGTAATATATTAAGTAATCCAAAGTATTCAGAATACGTTACACTCATTGAGTAAATTAACAAAATAAATTACAAAATACATATTGGGGCATGTATTCTGTAATCTGTAGTGGAATACATTTTAAAAGTAACCTTCCCAACACTGGCTGTAAATGGATGTCGCTTAAGATTGGGTAAAGCTGAATTACATACAGTGAGAAAGGGACAGTTCAAGCCCAAAGTGTCACGGTACTGGGTCATGTGACCCAGTGTTTGAGTTTTAATGTAACCTTTTGCATTCATTTGTGTTCTAGTTTCAGTTTAGGTCATCTAGTTAATTTCTAGGTTGCTGTTTAGTCCTTTGTTTCTTAGTTCATTTTGTCATCTTTCCCTGTACTGGATCTGCCATGTTTCATGTCTGTGTGGTTCTTGTTGTCAAGGTCGTGTCATGTCTACGTCTCCATGTTTCCTATTTTATTTTGAAAGAGTCTGGTGTTCTTTGTTCATTGTATTCAGTTTCACTTCCCCTGTCCTGTCATTGGGATCATGTGTGTCAGCTGTTCTCCCTCATGTGTTTCCACTTCCCCTGATCATCCCTGTGGGTATTAGTCTCTGTGTTTCACTCAGTCTGTGTCGCATCATCTGCGTTACCTTCCCTGCCCTTTGTCACAGTTTCCCAGTCAAGTCATAGTGAGAGTCACGGTTTCCAAGGTTATGTTTAGGTTTTTCCTCAGTCTCAGTTGTTGTATTTCCGTGAGTTTTCAGCCCTAAATAAAGGCTTGCTTTTCGTTAAGTCCAATCTTGTTTCCTCGCCTCTGTCTGCACTTGGGTTCTCTACTCTCTCCACATGGCCTGCCCCGGCAGCTCATGACACAAAGTAAATTTAGATGTTTTTACTCTGGCTTAAACAGCTATTTGTAAATAACTGTACTAGACTATTCTGGTAGAGAAATTTCTGCAATTTCTGGAATTTAACAACTCAGAAGAACACCTCATGGTTCCCACATTTGTGTCCTTTGCAAGAAATCCAGGCTCTGCAAGAAATCCAAAACATTGCTCTGGAAAACTGGAAGTCAGGAAAACATACAACAGAAAGGACCAAATATGGAAGAAACAAGGATGGAAATGTATCAAAGGATGTAAAACTGACAGCAGCAACAGTTACAAAGTAAACAAAAACACTTATTTCAGCTAAAACATAACACTCCAAAGCTACGGAAGTGTTGCTGATGTTTCTGACAGCATTAGGAATGTAAATACTAACAGCATTCCTCTCAGCAGAGCTGTAACATTAGGCACACACGTTTGATTTGACAAAAGGGGAAAAAAATCTCTTATATGAGGCAAACACCATTTAGTTCCATTATGCTCAAAAACAGTCAGGCATCTCTACAGCTGATATCTCAAAGACTCTTTAGGGTGAATGTTCTATGACTTGCCACTTTAATTTAAGAGACAATTCACAGCAAAGTTTTTGGCTTTGAACTTCTCACTTTAACTATTCTGCACTCAAAATAAACAAGTTCTTGCAACTCTCCATCAAAGGTTTGCTTAATTTTCCTGCTGTGAGCTTGCATTTTGAACTGCTGCTGTATCTTTTTTGTTTTTGTTGTTTGAGCGTGTAGAGTCACATGTTGATGATAAAGTAAGTGCTGGTTGTTATTATCACAGTCAGCAAAAGCAGACTGTGTGGAGAGTGAATAGACAGTTGGAAACAAAACTATAATTTAACAAAAGGTGAGCTGTTTCATAAGGCTGATTTTTTTTTTTTTTTTTTTTAAAGGCACAAAAATTGCACAAGGCAAACCGAGACGAGAATAAACTGTAACCTAAACTGGGAAAACTAAACATAAACATGAAGAAATCCTAAACATGAAAATGGAGACATAAATACTTGGAACATGGAACCATGGCGTGAAACAACAGACGAGCTGACAATGAATGCATGACAACAGACCACATAGATACACATGAGGGTGATGAGGGCAGTGGAAACACATGGGGATACAACTGAACATGACTCCACAGGGGCCTAAGACACACATGGCGGTTGGGGAATGAGAAACAAGGGGAAACATGTAAAGAAGAGGAGGCAGACACGACACTAACCAACATAGTGGGGGAGACACAGACATTCGAGGAACCTAAACTGGGAAACCTAGAGAACTCAAAGAGACCTAACTGAAGCTTAAACTATACAAATAGAACATAATAATACAAAAAGGCATGAAACTCAACATGCTGGGTCAAAGACCCCAAAACCATGACCGCTATAAAGTTAACAGTGTCACAGCTAATGTACAAAGCTGAGCGTTTTGTCTCTGGAGGAATTCCTGAGTCAAGGGAAGAACAGCAAATTACCTCAAAGTAACTGTCCTGGAACAAAAACATTATATTTACAACACTATTCAGTTACAGTAAAAACACAATTGGCTGCAGTGCTGTCATTGTTGATTCCCTTTAACCTCTGTTTGGTGAAGGTCGAGCATCACGCTGTGATTCTGGAGATGAGTTACTGGTTATCACATGCAGTCTCCTATTAATCTTCTCTTAATCCAGCTGATATATAACCACAGTTTGTGCTTCAAAGCTGAGCTGTTGTGTAGAGGCAGAGACAGAGTCTGATCATGTGCAAAAAACATTGAATGCGAACCGTTGCAACACTCTGCCTCATGTCTGAAGTAAGGACAGTGGGATGGAGGATGCACAAGTGGCTGTATGTTTCAGTGTTATTTTGATACAGATCAGCATATCATTGCAGCAGGTCTAACAGACCACGCACGAAGCAGTAACTACACTATCCATGCTATCTAACAGGTTAAATAAACAGCTCACTGACTGCCGGACTACATGCACAGGTGTGCATGCTTTTCCACCTCACTCAGTGAGCGAGTAACAAAGTAGCACAAATAGTGATTTCATGAAACTAAGCACGCAGGATCCTTAAGGGAAAACTTCATCACCTTAAATGAAAGCAGTGTGCATATGGGAAACCCAATCAACAAAAAAATCTGGAGTGCTGCTGTTCGCTTATCTTTTTGAGCCCTAGTGTAAGTCTGGTACTCCCTTAATAGTTTTATAATATTCCAGCAGTGGCTTACAACATATCAGGTGTGATTTAGTGACTTTCCAGTGACTATAATGAGGAGGAAAAGACCAGTTGCACTCTGGTGTGTAACACTTGTCCCTTCAGGCTCGTTGTTTTATATTTGGTTCATTTCTCCTCCTGTTCTTTTTCGGAATAGGGTTGAAAGTGCTCACAGAGGACCAGAAGGCAGTGCCATTAGGTGAGTTACTTGCTGCGGTGTCTTCAACATGCACTTGCCCTACAGTCCCTCCCTGTTCTCCTCCTCTGTGTCAGAACTGTCTAGCTAAAGCCCATTTCAGGTCTCTTTCCTGCAGCTCCCACGTTGCGGACTTAGGCTCTGACAAGCCACATTTTCCGCACTAGCAATGTAGTTACAATTCTTCTTTGGAGAACTAATAAGAGAAAGCCTTTGCCAGTCAAACAAAAAATCCAATTAAACAGCAGGTTTCAGTGCCAGTAATTAAAGAAGCTGAGCTGAGGCTGCTAAATAAGACACAATAAACAAAAAAAAAAAAAAAAAAAAAAAAAAAAAGACACAATAAACACACACTTATTACTGCTCCTTATCCCATTGTAATGCGACTTTTGTTTCAAAGTTTTAATTCGTAGCTAACCTTACAGTAAATGTAAATGCTTCTCTTATTGTAACTCCAGCAAAGTACCAACACAAAAGAAAAGAAAAAAGAAAACAAAACAACATTTAAAGAAACTTTTTACAACAATTTGGCGCCGCACTTATTTCAGGTGTGCAACATATGTTGAGGTATATGTAACGTATATGTTGCATCAGCTGTATATAAAAGAAGGACATAGGCACCGTGACATCAGCTATAAGTTTGTAGTCATCTTGGGTTTTTAACACTAGACATCAAAATTGAAGGGCGGATCTATACTCTGGAAAAGTCCACAGATCTCAAAATAATGTTAGTGACTTGTTGGACACAATCTAGCCAAGTCAAGTGAGAAGTACAGCCCCTTTTTCCTAGAGTAGTACAGAAAAATTAATTTTTTTAATTTGTTCATTTGCCAGAAACTACAATCACATCTGTGTGCTCTTTTAAGCCTTTTATGTCAGTTAGTATTCAAAATCAGTCAATCAATAAATCAGTGAATCAACACATTAACATCAAATTGTAACATTTGTTGCAAAATTGCATTCATTTTATAATTCTGATTCAAAGATATGGGCCAAAAAACCCCAATATAACTAAAAGAAATTTAGGCTGTCTGAAAAGCTACACGCTGTAACATTCATTAATGTGCTGCTGTTCTGTGTGCTAAAGGTGAACACTATTGTTCTTATTTTCAGCCTAAAGGCTTGTTTATGTTTAAGTAACTTACTTGGTTATTTCTGAACACTTTAAGCTTGACAACTAGTCTTTCTATTGCAGTGTGTATTGCATGTGTATGCCCTCTAAAAGACAACTACTTTTTGTCTCTGATCAACACAACGCTGATGTCTGTAGGTGTTAGTTGCACATTGAGTCCCTGCTATTAAGCATCAGCAGATATGTTTTCTGTAAACACTGAGGCACAGACAGTGGAGGTCAGAAAGCACACCACACACCACGTGCTGTTGCTTTGTCTTTACATGCAGGTAGAACACTGACCTGCTATTTCCTCCACATTCTTGGCAGAAATCTGTTTTCCCAGTCATGAAAGAAGAATGAGTGATGTGGCCGAAGCCCTCCCCTCCAATTCTTTCTCTTCACTGCCTCTCATGTATTTATTAAATGTCAAGCAGCCAAAAATTACTCTTTTTTTCCCGGTGTACAGACTCTTCAGAATGGGATGTTAGGGTTGCAACGGCGAGGCAGGCGGCACTAACCTGGATGGATGAGCACCCAGGACACAGCCTGTAATTTAGATTTCATTATGATAGTGGTGCAGGTACAGTAAAAGACGAGAGGCAGTTTGGTGATCCATCACAGCTCCCCACCATCTTCTTCCTCACCAAAGGATAGCGTTGCACGGTGGAGGAGAAGATGGTTGTAGCACATGGTAATTAATAGGGTGGATTTGGTTTTTTAAAAGAGGGCTTGGGAATGGTGACTTTGTTTGTTCTAAGGCATGAGGCCTGCTGAGTTGCAGAATGGGCACTTGTGGATCAAAAGTTGGACTCTGATGAAAATTGATGGGGAGGTGAAGTCTGGAGTGGCTTCTAAATTAAGGCAGTGGTGAGGATGGACATTAGGGAGGACACTCCCTGTGAAGCAATTGATGCAACAAGACTTACATCAACTGTTCTGTGTCCCTTTGGCTCGCGACACAGCTTAAGAATCAGAGCAGCGGGATTAGCGTAATAACATAATTTCCCTGGGATAAAGCTGGAAACTGGTCAAAGCATGCTAATGTTCCAAATGGGTATTTAATAAGCTATGCAAAGCAAGTCAAGCGAACAGTGAGCTGCATACATTGCAGTCCTATTAAAACTTTACCACATCTCAGCTCTTACCTCTGATCTGTCGAGCTGCAACCCTAATCTCGCTCCCAGCTGTACCTTTTTTTTTTCTGATGCCAAAGGTCTGAATGTCACCTCCTGCAGTCGCTTGTTAATTAGATGTTGTTAAGATGTCCACTCTGCAGCAGCCTTATCAGTTTAATTGTCTTATTAATGAGCTTCAACGGTCTAAATGATTTAGTCTTGACATTTCAAAGACTTTTTTGATGAATTTGTACTCCAGCTATAGACAGTGTCCTGAATCATGAGCTGATCATAAATCTTGTCACAATTTCAAAAGCATTTTCAAAAACATCCAGAACATTTTCTGCCTTTTTCTATTCATGTTTAATTCTGGTTGTATTTTCATTCAAATTACTTTTGATTTTGAAAAACTTTTTAAGAGGCACTATTTTGCTCTTAGAAATACCTGATGAAGTTATTGTGCTTTGCACTCCAATTAACTTTAGTCAAATGCCAATTTGTTGACTGCAGCCTGTTGAGGCTGCCTTTCAAGTTTTATGCACTTTTGAAAAACCTTTTAGTATTGCACACAGGAACACCTCAAATCCACCCTCAAATACAGTTTCTGAAATTAGATGTAGAGTGCAGTAAACTGGATGTTGGGAAGAAAATAGATGGATGGGTGGACTTAGGTTCATATTCATGAGACATAGCATCCCAAAACAGATAAGTGAGCTACATTCTGCTATCAGAACTAGTTGTCTCCACTCTTTATGTTCAGTGTTGGTCAAGTTACTTGAAAAAACTAATCATAACTAATTACTGATTACTTCCCCAAAAAAGTAATTACTGATTACTTCCCCAAATAAGTAAAGATTATGCAGTAAAAGTAATTCTACTTTTACTGCATAATCCATCATACAAAATGTAATCAAATGGAAAAGTCTCTTTTTTTAACTTGTTTTATCAGTTTTAATCTTTTAACTTTATGCATCAAGCAAAAATTTAATTATATGCAACATTCTCTGAGTTGAATAAATTAGTTTAACATTTAAACCTATTTTTTACACATTCCAGCACATAAAATAAAATATTTTATGTTGAAATGCTGAATCTCACAGGTAAAAAAAAACCATGCATTCTGAGAACTGTAGTCTGACTTCCTTGTGAACTGAGTTTGTGTGATTTTAAGATTTTTTTTTTTCTTTTTCCTCTCAAGAGGTAATTTGGGGCTTGATGGCATCAGGCAATCTGATTGTAGAAGCCTGCCAGCGATGTGGGCTTCGAGCCATCAGGCTGTGTGAGTGTAAAAAGCCACTATTTGCTTCTGTAATTTAGAGCCACGGAGAGTATTGTGGGGATTTAAAAATCATTTGACGAGGCTGCCATCCTTTCAGGAAAGCAGCCTACGGTATGCCAACAAGTGATTCAATTCAACCTGTCAGGCTTTCCACAAACAAATATCAAAACTCTTAAATCAGAAGTGAATGAGCAATCCGAGGCCTCTATCCAAGCTCGTATTGTAAAATGTAATACTTGTTTCACAGTGATGCTTAAAA
Source organism: Rhamphochromis longiceps (assembly GCF_057381845.1). Lineage (NCBI taxonomy): Eukaryota > Metazoa > Chordata > Actinopteri > Cichliformes > Cichlidae > Rhamphochromis > Rhamphochromis longiceps. Next base: position 32,486,010 of record NC_140572.1, read on the forward strand.
CCGGACAGCTGTAGGAATTTCAAATATACACAAGCATCTGTTCCTTTGATACTTTCGACAACCTGTTTGAAGGCAAATGAATCAGCAGCACTTTTCCACATTCTTGTGTGAGGTAGAGGTGATGGCATCTAACATGTGGCTAACAACCTCGACTCTTGGATGGAATGCAGCCTTGGCCTGCAGTTAGCTGAATGGCGATCCAGGCTATCCATCAGGACGGGTTATTTTCTCCACATCAGCTATGTTGTTCCCCTCCCACACAGAGCTGCGAGAGATTCGGCTTTGCAGCATGCAGTCACTCTGTCCTTTGCTCTCCCTCTTCATCGCTGTTCTGCTGTCTCGCCTCTCTTTTCCTCCTGTCCCCTTTTCTCCCACCTTTCTCTGTCAGATCACTGAAAAGCGAGAGATTCCCCTCAGTTGTTCCTTAATCCTGTCAGCTGCTCCATTTAAGGTTTTGTTTCTTTTTGTTTTGACAGAAATGCCTTGAGGCAGCAGTGTAGACTGCTGAGTCAATGCAGCAAGTCACTTTCTGTGTGCCATAAGCAATTTCAAATTTGAATTTTATTTCTGTATGTGAATAAACAAATGCAGTTTGGAGTGGTGCGAAGTATTTGATCTCTGTGTACCTAAGTAAGTACTTATTTCCATCCAAAATGAATATTCATTAAAAATTTCATTTTACCAAAATATAAGCCTAAGTACAAGCACCAGGTGAAACGGCACAAAGATGCTGCTGCACCAAAAACCGTCTTGCTTTGGCTGCTAGGAAATTAAAGGAGTTTTTTTGCACTTTGCATGGAAGATGGCAACTTCCACAAATGCTCACCATTTACTGCACTTTGTAGTTTATCTGCAGTTTTTCTTTCTTTTTCCTGCTCAGCGAGAGAAATTTAGTTTGTTTTGGGCTTGAACAAGTGTATTAAAGTCAGGTTCAGTGCCTGAGGTGGAAAAGCAAAGGTCACTGAGATAGGATCTATGTCTGAATGTTAAATTCCATCACTAAGAGTGTTTGTTCACATATGAATATATGTGCAAAGCAAATAAAAGGCTCTACTTTTGTGTAGAAAATTCTCCTCTTTGTGAGAAGAATAGAAATCCAGTAGTGATACTTATTTGAAGTGCTCTGCCAGCAGTGAATCAGACTGCAGGTCAGCGAGTTCAACCTGAACATCACTGGATACATTATCCACACCGCAAGTGAAATCATGTGCATTTCACTCTCAACTGTTTTGAGGTCTTCAGTTCGCCTTAAAAAAACGATCGTGCTGGGCTCCAAACATGGGTGAGAGCCAGCTGAGGCGATCAGCTGATGGTTTGGCTTCTTTCACTGTTTCCATGTGAGCAAGAATGTTGCTCTCCAGTTGGGTTGAAAGAAACTACAACTTTCTGCAGACTGTATGTTTCAAATGCAAATGCAAATGCCTTACAGTTTGGTGTTTAATTAATTCATGAGTGCAGTCACATCAACTGCAGGAGCAAGACCTGCCTTCTGTTCTACACCTGAATGTCCCCACCTGTTTCATGCCTATGCTGAACCACCTGATTGCTGTGTGGTAGCTCATTTCACCATGCTCAATCTCATGAACCTGGAAAACGCAACAATCTGTTTGGGATTCAGTGCTCTCACCCTGAAGAAGTTAACCACATTGTTGTTGATGTTGTAACTAAAATATTGAATTTTAAGCAGCTCCTGATGTGTAATACAATGCAAGGATACTCATTTCTGTCTTGGGTTCATTTCAGTCATTTTATGTTACATCCTATTCAAATGTCTGAAAACCATAGAAAAATTACAAGGTTTTAACACCTGCCAGTTTGTCCCATTTCAGCCCCAGTCTAACCAAGCATGCGGTCATCTCCTTGAAGTCACTCCCTGTCATAGTCCCTTTCACTGAGTGCGTCGCTGCCAAATAATCCATAATTGCTGCTCTATTAATGGATGTGCTAATCTCGGTTTTAAAAAAGCCCTTGTTGCTTTTGAAGATGTCTGTTTCTGCTATGCATCAGTCTTATATTTCTCAACATATTTAATCTTGTAATGGCAATCTAAACTCAAACGCACTAATCTGTTCTCCAAAAACTACGCCCATGGCTTTACCTCTGAAAAAGTCCACTTGTTGTTCAAAATCCTACATTCTGCGTCAACCTATTTTTTTTTTTTTAATGTGAGTTGACATCTTTCAGGACTAGCAAACTAACAGACTTTAGAGCTTTTATTGTCATTGTGTGGTTTCTTGCACAGCGAAACTGGGTAGCTGGACCACAAAGGTGCAAAAGTAAAGAAAACAATATACAACGAGGAAAAAGCAATATATATATAGCAGCTCTCATAAACATCTGTGCGCACACATTTACAGTAAAAGCAGCCTTGCATTGACACACACACACACACACACACACACACACACACACACACACACACACACATATATATATATATATATATATATATATATATATATATATATATATATATATATATATATATATATATATATATATATATATATATATATATATTTATTTAAAGTTTAAAGTTCTTCAAAATAAAAGCAAAGAAAGTTGTTTTCTGATTTCCCACAAAACTGCAAAAAAAGAGTGAGAAAAAAAGCAAGAATTATTTATTTGAGCTACGTAACATTGGTGACGAAAAAAAACTCAGGATGGGTCACCACAAGCCTTCATTGGTTAGGATGAAATAAAATATATCTTTTTATTATGTGTACTAATGTATAGAAGTCTGCAGTGGCCAGGATGGCCTACTGAGCAACTCCACCTGGAGGACTCCACCAGAAAGACAACAATCAGACATTAAGCACTGAGAAGGTTGAGGACAGGTCGTGAACATGGAGCGCTGAAGCCAGAGATATGCACAGAAAAGTACACTATGAGAGTGAAAGAAAAGGCAGAACACAGTGCAAACTAAGGGAGAGAGAAGACAGAGTTTATGCCTCGCAGCAGTGGAATTTAAATGAATGGAGAGGAGAAAGAGAAAGGATTTCCAGCAGCCTGGCCCTATAGCAGCACAACTAAGGGATGGTTCAGGGCTACCTGATCCTAACTATACTCTTTATCAAAAAAGAAAAGTTTAAAGCCTGATCTTAAAAGCACAGATGGTGTCTGTCTCCTGAATCCAAACTGGGAGCTGGATTCATAGAAGAGGGGCCCGATAGCTGAAGGCTCTGCCTCCCATTGTGCTTTTGAAAACTCCAGGAACCACAAGTAAGCCTGCAATCCGAGAGCAAAGTGCTCAGTTGGGATAATATGCTACTACGAGGTCTTTAAGATATCATTCAGGCTTTGTAGGAGGAGAAGGATTTTAAGCTGAAGAGGAGCTGGTAACGGAGAAATATGATCCCCTCACTCTGTCTGCACTCATGCTGCTGAGGACCTCGAATGCTGGATTTTTACTTGCAATGGAGTATTTGTAAAAATAGTATTTAATCTGTGCTTTTGCTCATTTAATATGTGAACCAACAATATGAACAATAATAAAATGCATCAAAAGGTACTATAGAAAATAATGTGACACAGCACTGTGGTGTTTCTTCTGATCCAATTAACACTTCAATGTGTCTTTTTTTATTTGTATTTTTGTTTGTTGTAGTATGTGTACAACAAATGTGCAATTTTTTAATATCATCACTCTCACCACTGTTATAGAGGCTTTCTTTCTTTCTTTTGTTCTTTTTTTTTTTTTTGTTTAACCACAGCAGGCATCTGTGAAAAATCTTTAAAAACTCATTGGTTTGGGCAAGTAGTGTACAAACAGCAAACACCAAGACCAGCTGGTAAACCTAATGTGTCCATCCATCCATATATCCAGTGTTTTCCAGTTCTTCCCGGACTGCTGGGGTCCTCCAGTTAGAGTTGCTCAGTAGGCCATTGCTGCAGACATTCTATAAATTGGTACACATAATTAAAATAATTTAAACTCTTTGTTTTTTAGCTTAAATAACAGTATCATCTGGTAATAAAGAGTCACCTGTTTCTTTAATGTAACTATTTGTGTTATTGCTGTCTATATTTTCTGCACATGCTTTATCAAAGTGAGAAAAGTCCCTTTGTATCTGTAAGCTTCCTGAATGTGAGGTTTGATGGATAAGGTGACAATGAAGGCATAAATGAATTAAACTGAAACCTGAGACTAAACAAACCTAAGTTCCACATCCACTCAGACTGAGTGGACTGGTATTCCCTCTGAAGAGCCTGGTGGAGGGCTATTGCTGCTGTTGCAGACACTGGCCCACTTAAGGGCCACTGGTGAGTTTCTATCTGGGCTATCATTGATCCCAAGGCAGCTCCCAGTTAATGTTTAAGCTACCTAGGGCTAGCTGTCACGAGCAACACTGATCCTCACTGATCTCATCTGCAGTCTGCCTCTCCCGTCTATTTTTGTACCCATGGGGGAAAAGTTTGCTACTCTAATTCCTTCCATGTCTGAGAAGAACATGCACACTTCTGTTAGCTCAAGCTCTTTACTCCTTTGGGGACTGAGCATGGAGGACTGTGGATATGACTCTAGTTGTAAGAGACCAGAATATTTCTTGCAGGAAAGGAGCCAGTGATGTTGTTTTGAATTTTATGTAAGATGTGAGTATTTTGCTGTGCTGCATTCCCTTCTAAATATGTTCACACGCAACTGGAAAGGTAATTTTAGCCAATCAGCATTTACTTATGATTTAAATTGTTGTGTTTCCTCAAATGATACAAGTTTTAGCTCCTTTTTGTTTTTTCTTACTGTTTTGGTATGTTTGCATTAATTTGCTTTCAGTGGAACTACCACAAACATAAATATACTATACATCATACAAAAATACTGAGCAGGAAAATGTCATATTTTGAGCAGTGAATGCGAGTGATGCTATTATAAAGTGGTTGTGCTGATTGCATGTCACCACAATAATGGCTCTCAAATTCAGTGATTCACTGAAAGCAAAGTATGAGAAATATTAATAATTACAAATATTTGCATGGTAAGAATTAAGATTGACTCAGCAGTTTATTTTGTGTAAGTGCATCCTGAATTTCAAGGCTCTGTCTGATACTACAGTTGGATCATGGCCAGCTACAAATGCAGAACAGAAAGAGCTGCCATATTTTTGATTTGAATATACCAACTTTCCCACTAAGAGACCTTACTTTGGTAGTTGGTCTCGAATTTTTGTTTTATTTCCTTTTTTTTTTCTTGTTTTTTGCTAAAAGGAAATCACAACAGTTTAGTCACTGATGACCAGCTAACCTGTCCCTTGTCTTGTGGTTTCTCTGTTGGTAAGAAGGCCAGCTCTGTATAGTTATGCCAGTGTTACCAGAGTCTTCGACCTGGACCTGACAGGCGCCAAGTCCATGACTGTAGACTGAAACATACAATGTTGGTGTTTTCTTGCTCTCGAGATCTGCTTTGAGCTAGATGGTCATGCTAACCAGGACCTTCAGCAGTGGGGAAGTGGTCATATGACAGTGCACTGAGATCGCAGAGGCTGGAGGAAAAACATAACAAGTGTCATTGCCAGTTACAAAAGTTGAGTTAGAGCTTGTCCACAGGATGAGAAATTCATGGAAGAGCCAGCAACTACTACTAGTGTTATTTATGTGGAACGAACAGCAAGAAATAAAGGGAGCAGGAGCATCCCCATGTCTCCACTACAAAGCAAATTCACTAGCCAGTATTTTCATTGTACATTATAAATATGCATCCATATTTATTGTGTTAATGTTTCACTTACACGACATGAAACTAAAGCTTGAGGATTGTGAGTTGTGTTTTACCTGCTTCTTATTGATTCGTCCATCTCCACCACCCGCCAGTCAGAGAGGGTTGTGCTAAACTACCCCAAGTGCCTGAGTTTCAAATATTACAAAAGCTTTAAAACACTTTATCAAAAGCATTCAGAAAGCCTCTGGAAAAGTATAAATTTGTATTTCATATGGAGTTCAATTAAAGAGTTGTTTTCTCGTTAGGTTTTGAATAAAAGCCTATATATTAGTTGTATTATTAGGTTCAAACAAATGCAAATATGTCCATTTGCATCTGCTTGCACATGCAAACTCCTTCATAACAGCTTTTATAATTGATTCTTCCATCTTTCAGAAAAACCCCTTCCTTTATTTTTTAAAGATTAGAATATTCTGATTGGATGGCTAATCCCTTAGTCGAGTCAGCAGCATTGCAGCCTTGAGGAAAAGAAGTATTAAGGGCTTTCACAGTCCCTGAGGGAGACCTTAAATACCTCCCAGTTTCACAGTGACAGTCTCTCGTTGTTAAACTTTGGTCTAAAGAACTTATTTTATATGACTCAAAATAGATATTCTTATGTCGTACGTGCCTGGTATAAGCAATCTATGCATTGCCTACAGGCGTTCCTGTCTTCCCTGAAAGTACATCTTTAAGTCTTAATGTCTATGAAATACACATATCAATCTAGCGCATATTTTATTGAAATAGCATATGATGCACGAGTCAGAAAGGAAGGACATGTAAACCAGTAGGGACCATACCGTGCTATTACATTAGAACAAATCAGGTTTTGCCCAATCACCTCAGAGCCTGTAGGCGTGAATATAATGAAACATCCTTATGTGCAAAACTCGTGTCAGTAATTGGGATGACTTTACACAGTGCAAGCTGCCTTAGCTTCTGAAACATTGCACCCAATGTCGAAGAATGCCTGAGGGCTTTCCGTACCCTTTACACTGTAGCCAAATTCTCGCCTACTTCTGTTGATCCATGATGCACAGAATTCAGGAACAAGCTTTTGAGAAGTGAGAATGCTGAGCGCTTCGACTTCGTCACAAGAGCAAATGAGGCAGAGTGTTTGATCATAGAGGAAGGGCTGGAGCTTCCCGTAACGACCCCGAGGCTATATTGATTTAGAATAAGGCTTTGTGTCTCTTCTAGCTGCATACATGCATAATTTGCCTTCATTATGTTTAGTGCAGGGGGCTCTTTGCCTATATTTCCAAGGCAGGTTTGTTTTTAGTGGCAGAGGATGGAATTAGGGAGAGAAGTGAGGGCAAGTGGGGAAACAAACATTTTAAATTGCAGACGGATGGCTTTGTTTTAAGTTGTAGTTTTGTGTACTTTCACTGACCGGTGCTTTAATATATACTGTGCCGATGTATGAGAGGTGGCACATGTTTACTGTAGAGTTGGCTCCATAATGTGTGGTCACAACTATTTAAAAGTGCAAAACTGACAATTTTCTATGTTTTTATTGCTTTCTTACAATTCTTCGTACCTGCGTAACTCTTCGACACGCAGCGTTTATTTGTGTCCGTTGTTAAAGCTTGAGTGACAGGCAAAAAAAAAAAAAAAAAAAAAGCTTGAGACTGATGTACCCTAGATGTTCTAGTTTTGATTCTGTATGACGTTACTGATTGTGCATATCAGTAATATGGCCATGACACAGCAGAAGGTCCACCCATATTCTGGCTTTTCTTCTGATTTTTTTCTGGTTTTCAGCAGATGATGACCCAAAGAGCTTCAACAAGGCCCAGCATTGAATGAACAAGGTTTATTTTGAACTGTGAGCCGTGCACAGCTACTCTAATAACGTCTAAGAATATAAATATAGTGCTAGAAATGAGTACAATAGATTGCCTAAAAAGCATATTATTTAACTAAAGTAGTTGGAGTCTCGTTTTTTAGAAAGCTGTACTCAAACAAGACAAATTAGTTCATTTGTTGATGATTTTTCAGGATTGAGCTCTAGCACAGCTGTAGCACGATGATAGAGCTTGCAACTTAGAATACATGCACTATGTGTTTCCATGCTAATGAAAGTAAATGTTCCACTTTGTTTTGTGGCTAAAATATTTTTACACAGGTGTGGAGCTCTGTGGTATACAGCATAGAGAATCTAAGCCATATAAAGCTTTGGAAACACACAATAGTTTACACGGGACAATAAGAAACACAGTATTGATAGCCTTCTGTTTTACAACCTAACAAATAGGGCTTATTTGTGTACTCAACATCAGGTGACACTCATCTAATGGCTCTTACAAATAAGTCCTAAAGCATCTATATCAACCTGCTCAAGGCTCTAACCAGCTGCTTAAAAAATATGAGTGTGAGTGTGCTGCACTTCTGAAATGTGGAGAGCAGTATATTGTTATAATGGAGTGTGAAATGCTGGACTTTATTGATCCCTGTGGGAAATTCTAGCTTTTCACTCTCTGCCTTCCACAGTTAGTGGTTAGTTGTTAGGAATTCAGTGTTTCGGCTGAGGACACTTGGGCAGAGTGATTGCCTGTGGGTGCTTTGCTTGGGCCTATATCCAATAAAACATCCAGCTTTTCTAACATTGATCGGATGAATTTATTTGTGATGGTGAAAAAAAAGGCTTTTCGACTAGTGTTTGCTGCTTTTGTTTTAAACATAGTATATGCAATAAAAAATGGAACTAAAAATCTACCTGATTCAGGTGTGTTTTACATTTTGAGGCATTCATGTCATTACAGAATTCAATATTTATTATTTACTGTGAAATATACCTGCAATTTCGACTTGGTTAAAGTTTTTGGGAAAAAAGTAACACAATGCACATCTTCCAAATGACCTCTGTAGTGTAGCTATGGGAGTGCTGTAGAAAAGAGCAATATGTCCACATTAAGAGACTGAATTTGTGGCTGTTGTGAAGTAACTCATAAGTTTGTCGGGCAGAAGGCTGCAGCTTCTGTTCTGTCTCAAATTGTTTTTTGCACATATTTTGCTTTTTTCCCCACTTGCTGATTTGTTTCATTTTTACTCCATATTTCCTTTTGTTTGTTTTTTTTTTAACAACTTGGTTTCAGAAAAAGGTAAAATATACTCATGCATACTAAAAAGAATCATTCTTACCCCTTGCAGTTTTAGATTCCTTGTCAACCAAGGCCAAGAAACAAATTCAGAGTGATGAAAAATGAAAAACAGTTCCTCAAACGGCCACTCAAAAGCCAGCCAGTCCCTGAAAAATTTGATGTTAAAATGTCCTAATTTACAGCAGATATCAATGCGATATCAACCAGACTTGAATGTCACTGGTAACAAGGTGTTGAGTATTAGGCAAAGAAATGAAAATGTTCTATCTTGTCAAAAAAATTATAGGAGCCTGTGATATAGAATACTTTTTGAAAGCCTTGCGTTGCCCCTCATTTCTTTATATTTTGCTTCAAAAAAGCAAATGTGATGTTGAGCGAAAGTTCTTCAGGTCTTTCTGAACGACTTCCAAAGTTCTTTTTTGGATGTTTGCTGCTTTTTCACTTATTTTCAGTCCAGTCATTATACCTGGTCATCTTCAGAGGAGTGTTAGTTTTTTCAGTATCTTGCCAAAATTAATATACTTATGAACGCAGAGTAGCACTATTAGACAGTGTTTGGGGGTTGTTATGGAAAATTTAACAATAACCTGCAACACAAAGGAGCAAATGGGATTTTGAGCAAAAGTTGATCTTGATTTGAAGTGGGTTTAATAAACACATTGCAATGTGGAGAGAACCACTCCAGTCAAACACTAGGGTGATCTCTGAATTGTGGCCACGACCTTTACATCTTACATATAGAGACGCAGACAACATTTCACAAACTCTTACATGTTGCCCCATCTCGGGGAGGGGGCTATACCTCCTCCCTCACAGAGAGAATTATGACCTTGTTTTCTCCTTGGCCGTCACCTAAGGATTTACATCTATGATAGGCAGGAGGAGTCTCACTATCTGTTTAACATCTCCCATTACAATGGCCTCACTGTGTGTGTAGAGCACAAGGCCCCTCTGTAGTGAACATACATACAACTAAGTGAGAAAGTGACATTACTATTACTAATGTGATATGATTAAATATGTGATTAATACAACAGAAAAGAAATCTGCTTCCACAACACTTCCATGCAGTAAAAGCTTTGCAATGCGACATACACAGCTGAACAATATCAATAAGGGATTGGCCTCCCCAGAACCTCAGCTTTGTTGAAGCAGTGTGGGATCATCTTGACAAAGAACAGAATGACAGCCAAGATCCAAAGATGGTCCTTCAAAAAGCTTGGAGAAATATTCCAAAGGAAAATTCAAGGAAGCTCCCTAAGAGAGTTGAGACTGTGTTGAAGAATAAAGGTGATCATACCAAATATTGACTTTAAAGCTCATTAGAAGTGTACAGACTCTTCTTTTATGTCTTATATACTGTCTATCCACATATGTTTGCAAATGTTTCAATAAATCATTGCCTTTATTTCCCGTTGTCCCAGCAAAAGTATATAAATAGAAATACAATCACCGTTCAAATACTGCTCAAATACTGGATTTGACCCCATTTTGCCTCCAGAATTCCCTTAATTCTTCATGCCACAGATTCACCGAGTTGCTGCAAAAATTCCTCAGAAATTTTGGTCCATGTTGACACGATAGCTTCACAGAGTTGCTGCAGATTTGATGGCTGCCTGTCCATGATGTGAATTTTCCTTTCCAACAGATCCCAAAGGTGCTCTTTTGGACTGGGGTCTTGTGACAAGACTGTTTGAGTACAGTGAACTCATTGTCATGTGAAGGAAGCCAGTTTGAGGTGATTTGAGTTTTGTGCCATGGTGGTGGCCGGAAGCAGCCATCAGAAGTACACTATCATCATAAAGGGATGGACATGGTCACAAACAAGCTATGTTGTTTAAATGATGAGCAGCTGGCCCAAAGTGTGCCAAGAAAATAGCTTCCTGTTTCAAGTTCAGCAGAATGTCTTGGAGAGGTCTACATGCTGAAATGATAACAAGGAGTTGTATAGGTGTATCTAATAACAAGGTTGGTGAGTGTAGTTAAAATACATCCTCTTATACTGAGTGACCCCCTCATTAGGATTTCATTCAGCTCATTTGACACACCCCTCGATGGTATCAACAAGCACAGCGGGATAAGACAACAGTAATAAAAGGATTACACTAGCTGCAAAAATGAATGACGTTGCAATGTCAACAGCAGGGTGCCTCGGAGCTGTATAATCTGAGCCCTGTTGCATAAAATTGACTTAATGAATTAATGTTTGCTGGATGGAGCACATCGTGTTTCCTTGTAGAGACTGAAGCTTGCTGCAGCTCAGTGTGATGGCATTTGGCCCTTAATCAGTCCACCCTCTGCATTTATCCTTTCTAAATATAATTACAGTTACAGTTACTTTGATCTATAGCTAAAGATGACAAAGCCATAATTTCTCCTACTATTCATTACCATTTAGTATATCTGTTGCTACACAATAAACTAAATAACCCTGATATTCATTTTTTAATTGCAAAAATTATGCACCATGTCTTCCACATGGGCAGTTATTGGGAAGTATTTTTCAGTATTATTCTTATGGTCACTTCAAAGGGACTACTGGTGGTCATTTGGTAGCTCTGATCTTAGATTGTCTGAAAAACTGAAATTGCTGTTCAAATATGAAAGACAACATGGAGAAAAGGCTGCTGTTTGGCTTAGTGACTGTGTAGATCTCAAGAATGACTAATCCATAAATACACACGATCATCTTTTTTTACATTACAAGCTATAAGCCTGGATCTCTGATGGTATGGGGTGTGCAAAATATCAATTCCATGATTACTGATATCAGTCAGTTTGGCTTGGTGCAGCTACAAAACAGGATGCCTTGCATCAAGGCACTTGACAGAAAACACCAATAAGAAATACGCAGTGAAATCCAAGGTCAAAAAATGTCATTAAAAAGAATGCCAGAAATACATATGACTAAAATGTTTGGAGAACTCTGTCTTCACTTGCTTGTTATCCCAGACTGAATCCTATGGCGCCAAGATCAGGCCTCTGAGTGCATCTGTTGCAGGATTGTGGCTAAACATGGTGCTACATGACTCTGGCTGTATGTTCCAGTTCATCCTTGTGCGATGGCATCTGTGTTTTTACTGGTTGAAACCAAACCTACACTTTGGTTGCTCTCAACATTTCAAACATATCTTTGTTTTTGAGCTTGATTTACTTCGTAATAATAGTCATTATACAGGATTTTCTTGCACCGCTTCCAAAGCTGATCAAAGAAATACGTGTGCAGTATGGCTTGGAAATAAAATCCCTGTTTTCTATCAACACTGCCCACTTTTATCAGCAGCGACAGCTTCCCTCTGCTTTTGAATGCAGAACTCAAATCCTACACTCAAGATTACAGGGAAAAACCCTCAGGAAGAAACAAATCACTCTTTAGCATCTGTCATTTTGAGTGACTTTGCATTACAAGGAAATGTCTGCTTATTGCAGAAACCAAAGAATTGTACATGAAGAGTACCAACCAAGGAAGAGCTTGACTGCTATTTATTAGAGAGTCAGAGTGGTGATATTGCTCCCCATCAGAAGTGCCAGCTGTTGCTGTAATAATGTGATGTGCTGAATGTGAGCTGCTGGGGCTAAGCCACAGAAGCAGACACTGGAGTTTGGTCATGAAACTTTCATCAGTGGTGAGGTGGCGTGGAGTTCCTGAGTGTCTGCACTAAATTGCCCCAGGGTCATAAATACTTTATCAACAGCAGACACCTCGGCGAAACACCTCCCCAGGGGCTCTCTTTCCCTCCCTCTTTGTGTCCCCACCTCTCCATCGCCTCCACACTTTCCTCTGCTCTTCACACCCACACACTCTGTCTCTGGCACTCCACAACTGTACTGGGTTGTTTAAAATAAAGTATTTCATTCTCACACTCTGGGTACCTTAAAATTCAGTTGTCACGTTTCCAATTATAATATACTCCCACACAGAATTACAGCACATCCAGAGATGTTTTTCACTCTTCATTGTTGGAGTGACATGTTCGCCCATCTCTCACAAACTGATCTTGTCACTTTTTTTTCATTACAATTCACTGCAACCCCCCCACCCCCCCAAAAACACACACACACACACACACACACACACACACAAACATCAAACATACCCAAGCAAAACTCCAAACTTAGATCTTTTAAGGCACAGACTTTGATCTTCATGCTAGCAGTTCAGCCTAGCCTGCTTAGCTTTAATGCCACCGCCTTTATTCTCCCAGTGCTGTGCATCATGTTGTTAGAAGCAAGACACCAAGAGAGGTATTCATCCAAAGAACCTCTGCAGACCAAGCTTCTGCATGAGCACATTTATGGGGGAAGGAAAAAAAAGTGAGCGCTTGTTGTGAAGTGCACAGATTACACTCAAATCCCCTCATCAATCTGACTGCAATCAGTGCAACTGTAACTCAGCTGTGTCATGAATCCAGCTGAGAATGTGCTGGAAGTCATCAGTGACACAATGCAGATCGGCTCAGTTCAGTTTCGTGCAGTTTCTTTATATTTGTCTGTGCATGTTAAAGGTTTAAATGTTTAAAGTTTTGATAACTCTAGATAACATTCGGGAAGTTAAGGTGTCAGTGTTAATGTATACTGTGCAGTTAAATCTATTTTGGTTATGCCATGTTATAATCAGTTCGTTGAAGTATTATTTTATAGCCACAGACGGCCCAAAAGGTGAACTGTGGCTGCTACTTGTTTGTGAATTAGTGTTACAATTACAATACAGACAATTGTTTTCTGTTAAGAGCATTTACATGTGCATGTTTCAAACAAGCAGAAATTCTATGTAAATTAAAAAATGTTAAGCAAACTGAAACCCCAGTCCTAGATGGGTCACCAGTGATGTTATTATATTGATTATTTGCAAATCACTTTGAACGTAAAAACATTTGATGTTGTAGTGGAGAAAAACCTGAACTCCTGACAACAGATTCCAGATCCACAGTGAGAGAATCTGGTGGCTTCGTTATACTTTGGAAAGATGTCCCTGCAAATCAATACAACAGTCTGCTGTGTGATCATCTTTATCTGCGATCAAGCACTTCTCTCCTGAGTGGTCACTTCCAGGATGACAATACTGAAATGGTTTGATGAGAGTGAAAATGAAACAGCTGTAATGAGAATTAGCTCCTCCAAGTCTGAAGCCATAGTTCTCAGGTGGAAAAGAAAGGGTTAGGAGCTCAGTGATTCTGGTAGAGCTCACAGTAGCGCTGCTGTGTCTCCAGATCTAAAGGAAACCAGTGGGGATGTTTTAGGCTTCTCCAACTGGGTGGAGATCCCTGGGCAGACCGTGCAGACCTAGACCATCCAGGAGAGATTATGTTTCTTAGCTGTCTTTGAAGAGGGAGGTCCAGGCACCTCTGCTTACACTTCTCTTCCATGACCTGGACCCTGACAAGTGTGAGAAAATGGATAAAAGGGAGGCTGTAAAATGATTTATACGCTGTTATGAGGTCATAAGATCTCAACATATTTGAACACCTATTCTGCACCAGTTTGTGCACGGTATATTTATTGGTGGCTTCACTACTGCCATTTACAAGCCAGCTGTCAGTTTGCTTGTTGATACAGAGTGAACAGCAGTGTTGTGAGGCTGAAATGGCAAAAGTCCTCCCTAAATATTCTTTTAATTTGAGGCAACCGTGGTCATTCAGTCACATACAGTGACGGCTGTTTATATTAAGATTTTTTTTAAAAAAAGAAAGAATAATGAAGCAGACAAGTAGTAAAACGTAACACTGTTGTCTTTTCACAGGGTGCTTATGTGCACTAATTACAAATAATATTTTTCTTTGTGAACAACATATGGTATATTCTGAAAAGTGGGAGATAAGCTCCCTGGTGTCTCTCAGATTACTGCACAGATTAGTGATATCACAATGTACCTGTTTCCACTAAACTGTAGCTCTACATAACTCCAGTAAAGTGAGGCATTAAACCACTCAAAAGTTTAACAGTTTGCTGAGTTGCTATACTGAACTTAAAACTTTAATTTTCCCTAAAAACAAAATAATTCACTTATCGATAAATGCTGCATTGTAAAGTCTAAGGATGTTCGATCTGCCGACAGCCAGTTCAAACTGTATAAATATTAGCCAAAAGCTATTTACAACTAAACAGGAAATCTCACTCTGTCGTTTCTGGGAAACATTGCCCCTGCTTGCATCTTTCCATTGGTTTCTAAATGCAAACACATCAGGTTTAAAATTCATTCTTTCTCAGCAACCTGTCCTTAAAAGCAGTGTGTCCATCCTGTGTTCATTTACTGTTTCGAAGTCAGCGGTATGCAATCTCATCCTCTCATCCAACCAAGTCAGAAACTCATAGTATTAAGGCTGAAAGAAACTTTGAAGATGCTTATGGAGGCTAACCAACTTAGATCCAACCTTTACCTTTAAATTAAACAATTTTCTAAAGGTTATCGCATATATTCATCATCCAAGCAGATCCAATGTGTGCATCACTCCCTCTTCCCAAACAGGCAAACTCCATTAGTCTCCCTCAGAAAGTGGTACACGCAAGCAAAGGTTAAGAGGAATTTATGCAAATGTGAGCTCCACTAATGCACTCAACACACCCACAAAAAACATGAAACAGATTTTTTTTAATTTTATGATTATCATGTCAAATTCTTTTCAGACCCAGAAACCTTTGTCTACCATCACAGATGACCGCCCGACGCTGTTTGTACGTTTGTTACGCTGCATGTTTACTTTATATTAATTTCACGTCTCTGACATTCTGAAGGTAGAGCTGCTCAAACAGAACATGTCAATATTTGAGCGTCGCTGTTTTGGGCGAGAGATATGTTTAGTCTGCCCTCGATGCGAGTGTGAAGGTCTTCTGCTGGCATTTCTCCCAGTTCCTTGAGATATTTGACAGGGGATTTACTCTGCGTTGTCACTTTGCTGGAGATGGAAGTGAATCCAAGTTCTTCTTTCTGAAAAGCAAATTCCACATTCTATGCCCTGTTTGGACTTTTACACTTAGAAAGCAACTCTTCCAGAATGTCAGGGGCCAAAATAGTCCACGGCTGGCCCCAGGACATTTGGGTTTTTCCCTGCCAGCTAATAACCTGAGTGGACAGATGTGTGGTGACAGGGAAGAAAATGAGTATTGCTAAACGTCTCCCCGAGCAGGGATTTGCTAATCATAGCATATCAACCTGAATTAGGAATATTCACCCCGTCAGGCTTTTGCTTTTTCCTAATTGTGGGCTTCATGTGTCTGTATTAAGAACTATACACAGCATTTTAGGAGTTTTAGTATTTTTGAGGGTGGTACAGGATTGTAAGCTTTTGCAAGTGTTGCTAGCTTACAACCTACGTTAGTAACCAAGCTGATTTCAGTTTCCACATCCATTTGTTTTTGGAGGTCTGTGGTACTAGAGGTGGGAGTAAAGTTTGCTCCCCTAGGCTTTGTTAGCCAGCAGTACACATAAGTATCAGGCTTGTTTCCTGAACTCTTTATCAGCCGGAGAAGATGCTGATGTTTTGACTGAGATAAGCAGATTCATCAGCAGTCTGTCAGTCAGAAATGTGATTGTAATATAAGAACAGTACTAATGGAATGCCAATTAACAACACTGTCAGTGTTTTATGAATGGTTTCTCAAGTGAATGTTGAAATCTGTGTTTCCACAAAGTCCGCTTCAGCTGGTGTAGAGTGCAGAGCTGAACGGACTGAAGCTCAAGACACAAGTTCACAATTAGTGTTGGACTGTGATTTTTCACCCAACTTCCTGGCAATTCTTATGAATAAGTGGATGTAACATTTCCAACATTTTCAAAATTCTGGGGTCTTCACTAAACGTGGAACTATCCTGGAATGTGGAAACAATTAAATTCAAAACAAACTGTTTAAAATTGTAAAGACATTTTGAAGAAGTGTGTGTGGTAAAAAAAAATCATCCCCTCAAAGCAGCTGATAAAAATCACTATCGGTGAAGATGGACTGAAGCCAGGGTCCTATGTTAAATCTACTTTTAGCACTGTTATTGTTTGGGGATCTAAACTATTCAGATTGCCACAAACTAAAACATATGGTGGTAGGTGGAAGGGGAATAGTCAGGGGCAAGAGGACATTAAATTAAATACATTTCTGTTGTCCAGAAATGTATTTAATTTTTTAAAATTTGAGGTCATATATGTGCTCCTACCTGCTTCCCAGAACAGAGTCCGCTGGCGTGGTGTTGCGGACCTATGCTCCACCAGGAGTCTACAGGAAAACTGATTGATGTGCTGTTCAGATCTGCCGTGCTTAAAGCTGGAAAACAACAGGTTAATCCAGACCTTTTTGAGATAACAAGAGAATTTACAAAGAAATCTAAATGTGGAAATTTTATTTATGTATTTACACTCTATAGGGTTTACATTATATAAGACAAAAACATATCAGAACGTTTTTGTTGTTTTCTTAGGAAAAAAAGATAAGTAAATGATCAATTTTGCTTCTCTTAATACTATTGCTGCAGTAGCTGCACTATGTGGAACTGAAGGCTGACTTGGACTGACTTCCACTTCAAAGTGGATTGATTACTCCTGTCCACAAAATAGAGCACGCAGATTGATTTGTGTCTTTATTATAATACAAACAGACCACTTTTTCAACACTGCTATATTCCACTCCACTCCTGTCCAATGAGATATCATCTCTGCGGTTCTACAGACGGATAACAAATGAAAGATGAAAGACATCTGAGTACAGACTCTTCCACGGCGGGTCACCAAATGATTTTATGAAAATGATGATGGCTTTCACGATCACATCAGAATAAGACTTAAAAAAACAACAACATTTAAACACCAAATGCAGGAATCTCTTTTGGAAAAAGAATGGGGAGTGTATAGTGCAGTGTATTTAGTATATATCAGTATATTTTGATTCATTTTGGTGATTCATTTTAGTCTCCCGTGAGTTTTCTTTTGAAACTGTGGAATAGAAAACAGTTTGAAGGGTAATGAGTAATGCAGGGCCAGTTTCAAACTGCTGCAGGTCTGAGAGGAATGCTTGTACATCTGGAGGCGTGTCCCTGGAGAATGTCGAGCTGTCAATGAGTGAAAGCAGGGATATGATTAGAGCACCATGCACACATGTCTCCGTCATTGTTGGAGCTTAATTTTGAGTTTACATCAAAGCTGTGAAAAATGGAAACAACAAACAAAAAATATTCACAAAATGCTAGAAAAAGGTGAAGTTTGATTGCCTTTGAAGAAGTATGTGTGGTTAAAAAAAAAAATCAACCCCTCAAAGCAGCTGATAAAAATCACTGAAGATGGACTGAAGCCAGGGTCCTATGGTAAATATCTACTTTTAGCACCGTTATTGTTTTGGGATCTAAACTATTCAGATCGCCACAAACTACAACATATGGTGGTAGGTGGAAGGGGAATAGTCAGCCACACACACACACACACACACACACGCACACACACGAGCTTATTAACTGTGATTGAAACCAAGAAAAAACAGGAAAATATCTAAACACTTTTAAAGATGAAATGGAGTGATTTACAGCTTACTCGTCTTTTCTTAGCCTGTGCCTTGATGCTTAATAGCTTTAGTCGATATATTTGATTGACATTCCTGTTTAAATTACTTGTTTGATTAAAGACTTCTTTCAGTACTGAAGCACATGACATCTTCCCTCCCACCCATTGCCCGCAGTCTGGTAGATGTCAGAGTGCGTGAGAGTTATTTCACTTCACAATCCCTAACAAGCTTAGTAATTCAGCAACAGTCAAACGCAGATATAAACTATTGATCTTTGTCTGGCGCAGGCGTTAGCGATATGAGCCTTAATATCACCGCCTCTCATTCTGCCTGCCCGGCTTCCATAAAGTTGAGCGTCTAACCACAGAAGCAGACCTCGCTCTCTCATAAGCCCCGCGGTGAGCTTGATATAGCGGCGGGTTCACAGGTGTCATTTCTCCGCTAAGTACTCCAAACACCGACGCGATCGTTTCCGTGCCCTGCGCGTATTTTAACAACCGGCGGCGAGGCTTTTGTGAGCCACGCTCAATCCTCCCTTTATTGACCATTTAAGCTCCTCGCTCGCCGCCATCTGAAAGGCTCCCGTATAACAAAAGCAGCGGGTTTCTGCGGCTGGAAAGCGGCCGTCTCCCTGAGCCCATGGCCGGTGTTTAACGCACGATAACATGCAGAGGTGGGTCGGTGTTACGCGCGCCCACAACAGTAAAGAAGAGGAAGGCTTTCAGCACCGCGGACAGCTCCTGTGTGCACCTTTCAGCACATGATGCTAACACGTCAGCCGAGACAGCTCGCACTGTCTTTTTGTCTTTTTTTTTTTTTTTTTTTTTTTTTGAAACTTGGGTCCTGCAAAAGCATCCCTCCCCGGAAACCATCACAAGACCACTTGAACACTCCCCTCCTCCTTCCCCTCCTCCATTCCGTCTTGGGCTATATCCTCCAAAATACCAACATCACTGAGAGTAGACAGGGAGAGAGGCCAGACACCCCGGAGAAGTGTCAGGCTGGTAAAATGTGAGAACACTCCGTCTTTCTCGCTTCAGCAAACGAGCGTGTCCGAAACTCTCCTCCCTTTTCCCGGAGGGGGGTTGATGTGAACGCACAGGGCTGCGTTGGCGAGCGTGTGACGAGAAGCCAAGACCTCGCACATATTCAATCGTGACGGATTCGTCCCTTCGCTCCACCACTCCTGTTTAAGATTCCGCAGTTGACAAGACGGCGCCTTGCCCTCCCCGCCTCTCTCATCAGACTTATTTTGCGCCGAAAACGGGATTCTGTCCGCTTTTCTTTGGGATTCGACCAAGTTTTCCCTTCCGAGGAGTTTTACAATGACAGCTACCAAGGAGCAGCCGAATCAGAGACAGAATCAACCGCAGCAGGATGAGGTGGGCAACTGGCTTTTTCTTTTGACTTCCACTTTACCCTTGTGCTTTATGTTAAACTCTGCGGGATAACCTGTTCCGCAGCCCGTTCTAGCTTTAGGGTTTAAGGTCTGCTGAGAGGCCACCGCTGTGGCCACATCCACTAAGTGAAATGTGTAAAAATTCAGTGGCCGATCGGCTCCCCCTATCAAGCAGCATCAGCTTTCTGTGCAGATAATGAGGCTGTGGCTCCAGTGCGAAGGGGCTCATTCAAGTTGGGTGCTGCACGTAGCAGCGTCGAATTAATCGTGTCGTCGCCAGCTGTGCGCGGAGCTTATTGTCAACTGTCAGGACTGGGTCACAGAAAGCTTGAACGCCGTGGGCACACGCGCTGTCAGTGAAGGGGGAGAGATTGAGAGAGGAGCACTGCAGCTTGGGCGCATTGTAATTCAGCCGTTGCCTCCTGTCAGCTGCCCCCGACACCTTGAAAGAGAACAGTCCTGGAAAAATCACTTTATAAGGGTGGGGAAAAGAGCGCAATGTGCTTATTTTTCTATCTGCAAGACGCACATCAGCTCTACCTGATGTTCTCATCAGCTCATTAGCCTGCAGGGGTTAAACGTTCTCGGTTTGGCACCTTCACACAGGTGGCGTTGCGCACTGCAATGCTTTTTTTTTCAGGGCAATAAGATCAAGACTGCAACTTGACAACCACGCACGTGGGTTTGCGCCAAACCGCTGAGGCTAAATCAGCTGCAATTAATGATCACCATCAGTTTTCTATTCATCCATCAGTTTGCTTTTCAATTAAAACAAATGAACAGTTCTATGAATGATGCAAATTCCATCTGTTTCACCCCGGGCTTTCCTCTGAGAGGTCCAAATATATTCTGGGTGCTCTTAATTGAATTCAGTCATGTAGTCCTATTATTCTAAGAAATCAAAACCTCGGCCTCATAATTGAGTTTCTGTGCCTGAAATATTAGAAGGCCTCATGAGATGTTGGTGAAGTATGACAGCTCACAGTTTTCTTTGCTCCATCCTCTATACTTAAAGCGCAGTGGATACTACTCAGTAGGGCTCTCAGGCTAATTCAAAGTCATGTTGTTGATTTCATGTGTGAGCACTGACTACTCATTTGATTAGGGATGATATTGTGTACCATATGTTCATAAATGCCAGAAGTTGTTAAGCCTGCAGGCAAGCTGACTGTGTTGGTGCTTTTATGAAGGCATTTCTGGCGTGTTTAAAAGCATTCAGTAACATAGTGGTGACTTCAAAGCAGCAACAGCATGAAGATATATAAGTGTGTAAGAATCACAAAGTCAGGTGATGGTATTGTGAGCAAAAATGTCAGTGAAGTGAAGACAGTTTGAAAACACTCTGTGAGTTTTTCGAGCACTTTGTGTTGGGAGCTATTGCATAAGATTTGTGCAGCAGGCCGGCGTCATGTTTGCAAGCATTGGGGGTGAGAGTAGTGCCTTAGCTGAGCCAAAGCTATTACTGTCCCAGGCACTGTCAACCCACAGTGAGTATGTATAGCTCTTTGGCAGGCTCTTAACAGGGTAACTCTTCATCAAAGTTGCATGAAGATGCTGAGAGAATTACAAAAGGGGAAAAGACGAAGGTGTCTCTAAATAATGGGTGAAGGAGAAAAGTGGGCCCTAAGCTGTTTTTTAAATGCAAAGTGGAGGACCGGCAATTCTCTTTTCATACTCTGCCTCTCTTTACCACAGTTGAGTCCATTGTTGTTGCATTAAAAGCCTTTTTTTCTCTTTCTTTTTTGTGGTTTTGTCATTCTGACAAAAAAAGAGAAAAAAGTAAAAGAAAAAAACCCCACAACTAGCCACACAAATAACACTGGTGGGAACTGTGTGACGCAAATCCATAAAACTCTCCAGCTTTTCACTTGCTTTTTTAAGATATCTATTATTTTGTCCAGAAGGATGGCAGCCAGCTTGTTTTTTTTTTCCTCCATCATCCAACAATTTGCAGCAATTTGCAAGAACCACAAAAATACCTCTATAACCAAAAATCTGACCCTTCTCTTAAATATCCATCTGTGCAAAAAGCCAAATAAAAGTTTTCAAAATTCAGATACATGAAGAAAAAAAATACCTAGGAAAAGACATCATCTCATTCTTCATGTGTGTTTTCACAGACATGACTGATGTGTTGATTTTTTGTTGTTTCCAAGGACACATAGTCGCTTTTAAAGGATTCTGACAGATTTCGGTTTCTCCTACAATAAAGTGGATATATATTATAGTTCTTGGCATGTTAATAATCCAGCTAGTCATTCTGATGTATGGTTATTGGTGTGTGTAGGTAGTAGCAACTATTGTCCCTGTTACAGACTGCAACTTAGTGTATGTGATAAAATGCAAATAATAAAGCTGACTTTAGAGTGGTTTTGGCTTTGGCTTAAATTCTATGAATTTTCTCAAATGCTTTCCAATGCTGTTAACATTAATGTAGGAATCAGGTTTTCAAAAAGGAGAATGTGTGCATGAAGAAACAAACAAACAAAACCCCCAAAATGAAACAATATAACTCATTCTGTTCTTCCCCATTTTAAGGAGAATGGGCTACAACTAAATTTCAGACTGCAGGACCTTCTGCTATTCCTGGTAACTGTTAGAGTTTGCCCCCTCCTACTTCTGTGTCAACACAGCTGAAACAAGAGACATTTTTTTAGTTCTTAGAACTCCATTTTTATTATTCCCTTAGAGTAATTACTTTCCCGTCATAAGCATGACATAGGTGTACTGTGACCAGTCCAAAATTAGCAATGTACACTGCAGCTTTTAGCATTTTCATTAACACTGGAACAAAACACAGGGAAATGAATCAAGGGAAGGCTTTACTGAGCCCGTAGCCAATGAGAGAAGCACTATGCATGTGATTTTTCACTCATCAGAAAAGTATTAGCTTGCAATTCCTTTCAGCTTGCAAAGCCACAGTGAAGCAACACAGAGAGAAAATGAAAGCAGGATTGGAAGAAAGTAAAACATGAGGTGACATTGAATTATTAGCGACTGGCTGGCTGTTATATCTGATCAGAGTTCCTATTAGCAGCTCAAATGCAAAAAAGAAAAAAAAAGAAGGTATTCAACTCCTGAAGGACCCCCCCCCCCCCCCCCCCATGGGTATTTGTGCCCACCAAAATTCTTTGGTCTGGACTAAAGTGTTTTAAGATGCTGACTGATATGCTGGCTCTCTAAGCCATTATGTGCTGTTGTGACGAGCCGTTCTTATGCTGACTGTTAAGACCGAAAACAAAGCAGTTCACTGGGATTTGAGACAACTCTGTTTTTCTTCATTTTTATGTGTTTTTCCTCTGTGTGCTGTTTCAAAGACTGGCAGCTTATACACTGGAAATCGTTTGTCCTATGGTGATCATTTTATGTTCTGGACTGATGATTTGTTCAGGTGCACATGATACACTGACTATAATGACTGTATAAATAAATGTTTTTAGTGATTGACCTTGATAGTCATAAAAAGCGTTATAGGCAGAACATCTTAACTATTTTTGCTTTGCTTTAAAGAGAATACATGCAGTCAGCCAACTGTGAACGGGAGCAGTGGAGCAGTCTTGGCAGTGAAACCATACAGTGTGGCCAATCCCTCTTTAGTTTCACTGCAATCTTAGAACAAACTGACTCATTTGACATTGGCTGATCTCACGCTGTGCAGCCTCCTTTAACCACACACACAATACAGGCTGACTGAGAGGTTGACCTCTCATTGCGACCCTGTAGCCAGCTCAGACTCTGTGCAGTCAGTGGGGTGTATAGACTCAGCACCTGGCCAGACAGAGTGTTCCCCTCGGCTTTGTTAATGGAGCCGTTGCTGTCTGTGACTGGGACTAGAGGCGAGCGTTAGGAGAAAAGGATGCCTACCCTATTGTGATTAAGAGGTGTGCTTGCACATGCTGTGATCCGGTGGCCCGGGAAACTGTAATTCACACTAATGGAGAAAATGTCCTGGACACTGCTGCTGCTGCTTCAGTGGCCTCAGAGACAGTTACTGAGAGAGGGAAGAACAAAAAAGAACAGGTTGCAAGGGAACTCGTGAGCATAGGTGGACAAAGAAAAGGAAATGTGAAGGAGGCAAAGAAGAGGGGGAAGGTGAGAAGACAGGGCCGGTTGTGTAAATGACAAATGGATTTAAAGAGGATCACGTGGAAGATGATGATGTGTGAGATGAAATGAAGTGAAAAGAAGATGTGTTAGTATGTTCAGGAGTGTGAGGAAAGGGACAGTTTTTTATCAATTGCTATGACTTATAGCAACGATAATGTGAAAACACTGTTAGTTTTGAATAATGATGAACTCACAGAAAAAAACTTTGTCTGCAAACAGAAGTTTTTCATTTACTGCTTAGTGTCCAGCTAATTTTTAGCCTCCCATAAAGATAATTTTGTTACAGAGATTTGCAGAAGGAATGCTTTTGCATCAGCGACTTTGCTTTTTTTCTTTGTGCTACTTATAATTTGCCCTTTCACCCTGAAAAACTGTAATAAGAAGGAATTCTTCACAAGCGCTCATACGTGACAACCAAGGAGTGACATTCGTCTCACTTTTACCATAAAACTTGTGCATCATGTTTGGATAACCTATGAACCAATGCAACTAATGGTGTTTTTCCTTGGAATGACATTCCTATCTGACTCATCAAGTGTCACATGTAGCACCAACATTAGTGAAAATTCACTTTTTTATTTGCCTCTTATGTGATAATAACTGCAGAGAAAAAAAATAAAACAAAGGTGATCTAAGGAGCTTGGAGAGAGGCTTCATCAGTTCCTGAGGTCACCGGTGCCCAGAAAGGAAGAAGTCTCTTGGATGCGAGGTGAAACATCTTCACAAAATTTAAAGAAGTCCAGTCGTTTTCTTTCTAAGCTCCTTAGACTGCCATGACTGGATGACTGAGAACCTACACAGACAAGCAAAGGTCTGCTTCCTGTGGGGTTATAAAGTATGCGTGTTAACCTTTGGGCTTCCAAGGTGCGGCCTTATGTTGAGAGAAATAATGTTTGTATCAGATATATAAAATAAAATATGTGAAAATATAAGCAAAACCAAATATTTAGTTACTGTTAAATGTTGACTTTGGATTATCTTATTTTTGTCTTTGTGGGTAAATTAAATGGATTCAACAAAAGGGAAAAAAGGCATAACAAAACAGAATATTGGGAGAAGAGACTGAAAGATGCTGCTAAATTAGGTTTATTGTTAATATGATTTGAATGCAAGATATCATTTTGTATAAATGGGTATATAAATATCAATTATATAAATGGGTAAATAAATGTTCAGCCCATTTCTGCATTGGGTTGGTGTCAGGTTGGCTGGCAGTGCTTGAGTTTTGCATCACATTTTTCCATCTTTTGGGCTGAATTTGCATTCAGCACATGCTGTTCAATCTCAAATCGAATGGACAGAGAGGAAGAGCTGCTATTTTTTGAACATTGCATAATCAGAAGCACTGCAAAGTGTCCCAGCCTGTGTGCTGACTTACACTCACCACCTTCCTGTCATAAGCTTGTCTCTGTATCCCGAGGCGACCGGTGCCCTGAATTAGCTGAAGCTGACACATGTTCCATCCTCGAAAGGATTAAAAGGCAATTACAGAGTTTGAGTCATCAGTTGTGACACAGACAAGGGGACAGGCTGCAGTCGAACCCGAGATAGCAGGAATTAGGAAGAGGAAACAGTCAGACCTTCTACTTGTGTGTGTGATAACAGGGTAGCTTGTGAGTGAATGGGTAGTTGCAGGTAAAGCACACATCTCAGTCACCACTAATACCTGATATTTTATTGAATGCAGTGTTGGATGTAGATGTGTGTTTTTTCTTCACTGGCTTAAAAAAGCCCTAAAATTTTAAAATCACCCCAGGCAACTTTTTCTCCGCTCTAATTGAGATGCAGTAAATTTGCCTGAGCTGCTCAAACCATAATTGTGGTGCTGGGCATGTGGACCAATCTCACTTGAGAGTGAACCAGAGGATTGTCTTCTGAACAACAGAGGCACCAAAAGAAGTAATTACAACAACAAATGTCCTGGGAGACGCACACTCTCTCATGCAAACTCTTTCTTTCTTGCGTATTCTCTCCCAGCAAACATGGTTTAAATATCATGGAATGATGGCAAAAACTGCACTGTAGGTGAGCAGATGTTAGCTGATTTTGGCATTTCCACAGACAACAGTGGTCACGTCAGACTGTTTCTTACAAAGCAAGGATTGTTGTTTAAATTGTTGCCATAAAGAAGACAAACTCAAGAGTCTACATTGTGGAAATTGTATCTCTTTGTCTTTTGCCTGGTTACATTTCTTGTCTGGAGTCAAGCGCTATATCCCCTTTTTCACTGTTTTAGTCAGCTGGCTCAGTGTGATAAGAAGTGGACTCCAGAGCACAGGTCACACATCTGAGTCCCTTTTCCTCTCTCATAAGCTGGAATGTTTTATATATGTCAAGTTAGGCTACATAACTGAAACTGGAGATACCTCCAATTTAATGTGTTAGTAATAAATGAAGCAACATACATAAGGGA
Source organism: Rhamphochromis longiceps (assembly GCF_057381845.1). Taxonomy (NCBI): domain Eukaryota; kingdom Metazoa; phylum Chordata; class Actinopteri; order Cichliformes; family Cichlidae; genus Rhamphochromis; species Rhamphochromis longiceps. The sequence goes on from NC_140572.1 coordinate 32,512,207, forward strand.
GATACTTGAACTTGTTTTACTCTGGCTCTAGTCACACAGGTCTCGAGACCAGTCAGCAGCTACCTGGTAACAATCACTTGCTGGGAAAGATTTGCAATCCCAGACTGAATGATTGATAAAGAGCGACTGATTGTAAAGAGGTATATATTGCAGAGAAAACTTTCTTGCGATTGCTTTGGTAGCTAGACGGTTGCAACGGCCGCGATCTTTTTGTGAGTTTTTGCAGACATCTTCCATGCAAAATACTTGCCAAATGATAGTGCAACACCAAAATGTAAGTAAAGTAAAACTAGTACCTTTTGAAATTTGTTACTTGAACGCATTGCACATTTCACAGTTTCACGACACCTGCAAGTATCTGCTGATAAGTTGCCATCTTCTGTATAAACTAGCAACACCTGTGCAACTGATTTCATTTGACAAAATACAGCAACCTGCTTGTGGAATATATATTTATCTCAAGTGATCAGAAGTTGCTAGGGGTCACCAAACAGTCTCTAGACCTATGTGACTGAGGCTTTAGGCCACATAGTTGATACGTCATTGTTTAGAAATTTTCCTGTGTGCAACATGAGTGACATATTGCAAAGCCACAATACGAAGGGTACACATCAAGAAGAGATGATCAGCCAGTGCCTGATGTTGAAATATTTGCATGAGAAAGTGAAGCTGGGCTGTTAGCAGAACCTTATCTTTCTACTTTGTGTTGTCATGTCTGAGAGCAGTTGTCACCAGTGCAGGAAGCCTTTGTGCCAACCTGGACTTGGCTATCTGCGGATGTTGTCGAAGGTTGATCTGATATCCTCGTGTTGGTGTTGTTCCCAGATCATCATACTAAATGTTGTTCCAGGATCAACATTGCAAGTGACCAATCAGAATGTTGTGACGTCATACCTTTGCGACTTCGGGAAAAACCGGCGTAAAACAAAAAACTGTACTTAAGCTGCGTGAAACCGCCTCTGTCCGCCGATCAACGGACCCTGACCCTAAGCCTAACCGTAACCCTTTAATAAACAGTAAGCAGAATTGATATTGTCCTTGCAACATTGGAATTTCATAAATGCACGAATGGCTTGGGGCGCAAAGGAATAACGTCACAACAATGTGATTGGTCACTTGCAATGTTGAACCTGGAACAACATTTTCATGATGGTCTGGGAACAACACCAACACGAGGATATCAGATCATCCGTTGTCGAACGCTGTCAAACATTCCAGCAGTCTCATTTCTTTTTAACACCAAACTACAGAAATTAATTTTAGATTCCTTCCTTAATTTTGTTCTCATTAATATTGACTGGCTGGCTCCTGTCGGGCTTTTTCCTCAGCAATAGTTCATCAGCCCAGCTCAGATGAAGTGCAGGAGTATTTTCTGGCAAACAAGGTTTTCTGCACTTCCAGGACTTATAGTAAGCACTGAGGGCAGTCGCAGATCGATTTCACTCTCTGGGCAAGATAATCAAAGCCTCATCTGAAAGGCCGGTGATATTGATAGCACTCTACTGATACATAGACCACTGCATCTATTTATCAACTCTCCGTTGTATGTTCACTGAACATGGATGAGAGGAAAGTGTACAGACCTGTACAGTGTGAAGTGCAGTGAACACTAAGACCAGGTAAAGGGTGTCACATGTGGTTGATGTGACATTTTGTAACAGAAGCAGAACTCTAAACGACTAAAAGAAAGATTTTCAGTTTATTTCAACCTGCTGTATTTTGTGGCTATTGAGTCATGCTAACATTGTTGTGAAAAACCGATCTCTGCAGCTGTTTTAGAAAACAACAGATTTCAGGACAAGAAGTTCAAGCTCCAAGCAGCAGTCGAAAAAAACCTGATAAATGCTCCCAGTCCTGCAACTGTGCCGATTCCTCTGTCTTCTGACTCACTGTAAATTTATTGTTCTTTTTTTGTTGTTCATGTTTTAATAGAGAGGAGTCCATTAAGTTTATAGTGATGGGTAATTCATGACATTTTATTATCAGGATGAAATGATTGCTTCTTTTTTTTTTCTGACCTTTTGTCTTTTGTTATTATAAATCAAGTGCACCTGTTTTCTTTCATGCCAGCTTGCACCTCCCTAAAAAAGTATCAAAAAACAAAAAAGCTCACTCAATATTATCATATGAGCAGTACTGACACATTATCAATATTTCATTTCTAAATATCACAGTTACCGTCAATACATAATAATCGTGACACCCGTAGCTGAAACACAGAATTTTATGGAGAGTGACTTTCACCTTTGTCACAGTAATTAACTCGAGAGAAGAAAAACAACACAATTAAAGCCACACACACATACACGGTCTCTCTCTCTCTCTCTCTCTCTCTCTCTCTCTCTCACACACACACACACACACACACACACACACACACACACACACACACACACACACACGCACTAGATTAAAAAATCACTGGTTAGGGCTTTGCTTGGCTTACCTAAAATGCACATCAGTTCTTCCTTTCTGCACGGATTTAGACGCCACCACAAACTGTAACCATACCGAACCCTTAAACACTGAGCATGCTGTGTTAATTCATCGAACCATCCACAGACTTAAAGAGTAAATCTCAGTTTGTGAAGTCTGCTAAAATACACAGCAGTACTGTAAATCCATTCTCTGCCATAGATTCCTGTCGAGAAATCTTGTACTAACCTTGATAGCGAGCTACAGTAAGTCACAAACATCTTTTTCTGTCAACCTTGGAGTTTTCACAGCTCACTTACTCAGACAGACATCTGTCACACTCTTTTTTTTGGCTTGTTTTTCAAGCTGCCATTTCATGATTCAAGATGTCACCGACATCCAAAGATGCAATTAACTGCAGTCATATCACGTAGTTGTCTTTGAAGTTAAATGGTGTTATTCGAGGCGGGGAACTCGCTTGCTGTTCATAAACCCTATATGGAACATCGAAAACAACAGTGACTGTAATACAATAGCAAGTGTGTGTGCATATGTGAGTCTCCAGAGTCTGATACATCTTTTTCCTATTAAAACCACATCAGCGTGCCTCACTGTTGTACTGGGTGATGTGTTTATTCATTATAATTAACATGGGCACTATAGCTCACCGTGCTGCTGCTGTAAATATGAGACCATTAAATCAGGATTAATCTGTAGCGAAACATAGCCCCCCACAGTGCACTACTCACACCAGTTTGGGCAAAATTAGCTAAAAACTACAGCTGTTCTAGGAAACAGCTGAGCCTGAGCTCACACTCTGTGGGACTGATGATGATCTTGTGATTTGTTGACAATTACAGACACCGGGTCTTTGTGTTAAACCACTGTGCTAGAAAGTAATAGAATAGAATATCTGTTTATTGTCATTGTACGTGTACAAAGAAGTTATGGGTGCTCCACGCCAACTGTGCAGGAATAAAATATAAATAGTAAAACAACAGGAGAAATGTATACAAAACAAGAGAAATGCACGCACTGGAGAACAAAGTGATTGGAAGTAGTGCAAAGAACTTGGTCTGGGTATAGAGTCTGTGTGTGAGTGGCCTGGGTGATGAGGGTTACTCAGACCATGGCTCAGATTGGCAAGGTGAGTGGGCAGGGGTGGGGTGTGGGGGGGGGATAGTGTTTATTAACAACCAGCATTACCAGTATAACCAGTATTAGCTACAATGATTGCCGATGCAATGCATTTTTCTGCTTCAGAAGCTATTTTATGAAATCTGTAGTTTCTAAAATTAAGATGTCCATTGGTGGAGGATGCACAGATGCCCTGTGACAGCTGGGATAAGCTCCAAAACCCTCATGATTCTGGATTGAATAAGGGGTTAAGAAAGTGGATGGATGGAAATAAAGTGAAACTTAGCACAAACACTGCTGGAGACATTTGGAGCATTAGATGGTGAGAAGGGGTTCACCTTGAAGAAGTTGGCAGTTAATCACAGGACTGCAACAGACAGACAGATGATCATTCACGCCTACAGATAATTTAGAATCACCCGTTAACCTAACAAGCATCTGTTTGGGCTGTGAGAGGAAGCCAGAGGGAGCTTCATGCAAGGGACTCAGCTGGCCCATCCATTCAAACCAAAGACCTTTGTGCTATGAAGTGACACTGCACCCCTGTGTCATCATTAAATTAAATAACAAAAGCTGCTGTTTCAATGGGCAGCACGGTAGCACGGTGGTTAGCACTGTTGCCGCACAGCAAGAAGGTCCTGAGTTCAATTCCACCATCAGGCCGGGGTCTTTCTGTGTGGAGTTTGCATGTTCTCCCCGTGTTTGCGTGGGTTCCCTCCGGGTACTCCGGCTTCCTCCCACCGTCCAAAGACATGCAGCTTGTGGGGATAGGTTAATTGGATAATCCAAATTGTCACTAGGTATGAATGTGAGTGCGAATGGTTGTATGTCCCTGTGTGTTGGCCCTGCGACAGACTGGCGACCTGTCCAGGGTGTACCCCGCCTCTCGCCCTATGACAGCTGGGATAGGCTCCAGCGCCCCCCGCGACCCTGAAAAGGATAAGCGGAAGCGAATGGATGGATGGATGGATGGACTTTAAAGCTTTTTTTTTTAATTCTACAAAGACTTTTCTTTAAAAAGTGACCTCGTGTGGGAGAATGAATTGTGACTGCTTTCTTTCTGCAGTGCAGATAGAAATAATGTACAGTGGAAGTGAGAAAACAGAACCTCTGAAGAAAGAGTCAGGCCATCAGACAGTGATACTCACTCGTAACACTAGCTATTAGTAGGTGTTCTTTTGAAAGCATGGTCTCCTCATAAAGGACTGCGAACACAGGAAGTTTTACATCTTTTTAAATCTTATCCCACACCATAAATGTGTAGCAGCAACCCAAAGTGTATTATTTGTATTCTTTTATTTTTTCTTGCTATGTGTTTTGGGGTCATAACACTGCCAAAATGCAGCTTACCCTGGTACCGTGTGTTGCCACCAGACGTATCTAGAAGTATCGATTTTAGCGTTGTGTCATCACATTTGGCTTTTACTTTAAAAGTGTCCATATCTGGATGAGAGGTTGCTAAAATGCTGACTAATAGTAGCAAGGTGCATACATGAATTGAGTGGGTAGATAATGTTAATAAAAAATGCTCCAAAAAACACCAACAATCAAAAGGTCCCTTTCAATTACTCCAATTAGCTGATGAGATCCACAGCTAAGCTAACTATAAACATGCTTATTCCTGCTCTGAAGTTGGACATTTTAATGCTGCAGTCTATGGGGACCGACTCAGTTTAGGGAGCCTTTATGAAATCTGACAAACAATGCCTGATAGGTAAATATGGTTGCGTGAGCTGTTTGACAAGACAATGAAGGACAATGTTGTTTGCTGTGTAGGATGCTTGATAGTTGTTCCACACCCTAAACAGGTCACAGTGCTTCCCATAGAATTGCATCTGTAGCTGTAGAGGATTGTGTATACACAGCACATATGTGTGAGCGTGAAAGGATGTGTGCCCAGGATTCTTTAACCTCCTAGGACCTGCGTCCACATATGTGGACATCACATTTTGGGTTATTTAGATGAAAATACTCAATTTTGCCCTACATGGGCCTGATATCCACTTACTAGGACATCATACTGCTACTGTTCTATCAAAATTTTAAACGAGTATCCTCATATGTGGCTCTCATTCTTCTTAAAAACAAAAATAAGGTAAAAAAGAAATCTGGTAATTCTTTGTTTTTACATTCATCGGGCCCCAATATGCTCAAATATCAAAGAGAAATTAAAAATGCATGTCGTGGAAGAGTTCGGGTCTTAGGAGGTTAAATTAATTAACAAATACCATGTATACTTGTGGCCTCTGCTTTCCTCCTGTAGACAAACACCACTTTCATTGTCTGCTCTGTCTTCTGTTCTGCAGTCTCAGTGAGCTCCAGTTCAAAATGAACCTCCACCTTCCAGAACACGGACTAACATTGACAGCTGCAGTCCGAGACAATAAAGCTGGAGTTTGTTGAACCACAGGATCACAGAGGGTCGTCCTAACAGTGACCTGACCAGTCTGTTCATAGAGACACCCTAGGCAGGAAGGGCCAGAAAAATGTCTGGGCTTTTCTAGGCTCTGTTCTATTTTCACACAATGGAAAACATTAAAATGTATTTTATACTTTTTAAGTCAGCTGTGCATTATGTTAAAATATATATTCAAGATTTTCTACATTTAGGACAACAGGTAGTTAATGGTTTCATTTACGGCAGCAGAGAGACATGGTTCCAGGGTCTGGAAGGATGATGATAACCGTTTAAGCTAATTAAAAATACCCTAAAAGGGTAATTGCTATATTCCACTGTAGGCATTGTCTTTATTTTTATTGTGACGGGATATTTTTGTCTTTGTGTGGCAAAGCGGGCCGTTGCCCTTTTTATTCTGTTGTCAAGACATTGGCCATCGTAATCGCCAAGCCGAGAGCCACTGTAAACATCACTGAGGGTGAGATCATCAAATCAGTTGCCGCTGCACACCTCTTCATCCAACTCCCAACTGTGCTGTCCTTCCCTCTCCACCTCTCCACCCCTCCATCCCCACTAATTCCCTCTCAACTAGCAATTTTATAGCTCAGTGCCTGCTGAATCCTCCAATGTGACCCTATAGGTATAAAAACCACACAGTGCCACTTTTCAACCACACGAAGAGACAATTTCCTGCCTGCTCCAGACGCATTCAGCTCCTTGTCGACGAGCTTCTCTTCCTATTGCTGCTTAATTCAGGCTCTCCTTTCAATTTTTATTTCTCCCGATAAATGAGATTTTGTTTCTGAATTGGGAGGAAATGGCTGGAGTCTTATCCACAGCCCGGAGTGTAATGTGCCTAGGAATGTAGTCAGCTGTGTCTAATTGTGTTGAGATTGGAGATTTGACTGCTGGGGACTGACAAAGGCTTTAGTGTCCACCATGTAAATGAACAAAAAAATTGCATTTAAATGTGTGCGGAAAATTCAAAGCAAAAGGTGATTAATAGAATTAGCTTTATTGTCCTGTGTCCTTCACGTACTATAGGTGGTTTGAGCTTAGATTTATCCACTATAGCGCTCTAATCCAGATGAATGCATTTCATTTAATCCTCTCCAGGCCTTTGTTTGTCTAATAAAATCAGTCATTGCTCTCTTTTTGCGCATCACTGACTTCAGTGATTAGAATTAGCCAGGAAGAACATTAAATGTCTTTTGGCAAAATTCACACAATATAAAAGTATATTATAAATCTCCAAGCTAATGTGCCCCGCAGTAGACTATTCCCATCTCTAAAGAAAATGACTGTTATTACAGGATGTCAAATGTCTCCTTCATAGATTTAATTATATTTCACTTCTGATACACTGATGTTTTTCTTACTGTAAACACGCCGGGGGGGATGTACAGCAGTGTGTGAAACTGTTGTCATCATAGCTGTAAAACAGGATCAAATATGAAAAAGTGCATACACACAGAAGGAAACAATTTGTATCAATGAAACAGGCGTAACTCTACAACACCTTTCTGCGATAGATTCGGTCTAAAAGAAACTCTGATGATTGTGATAAAATCTAAAAGATCATCCAGGAAGAGATTATTAGCAATTCTGTGGAATCTAAATGAAATCCAGTGATGTGTTGCGAGAACAGGTACAATGACATCTTGTTGATGTTCACTCTTGTCATCCTCACATTTGAATGTACCATCATGTTGGTTTTTACCACCATTTAATTTAGGACAAGGGCTCAGAGATGGTCAGATTACAGAGAGATCCTACAACAAACCTGGAAAGGCAAGATGTTCTGGAGAAAATGCTGAAGAAGTCTGTGGTTGCTTTGGTTCCCTTTTGCAATTTCTTAGATCTCTATATAGGTTCTTTCTGAGGAGCAACACCTATTGTTCAGGTTTAAGTCTACAGCAAGGCTAACATGACTGCAGTGATAATCCAGCTGGCCTGCAACAGCGCTGTGGTGACCATAAACTAGGTGTAAGCGTCTGAACATAGGGGACGTCTGAGTGAAACATCTACAGTTTTCAGGTGAACAGTTGAAGCAACTGGACGTGGGAGTAAATGGGAACTACTCATGACCAATGCTCAGCTGCACACTGATGCTCAATGAACAAAATCCTCCACAAGCGGACAGCGTTATAGAAGGCAAAGCATCTAATAGTCTAAATTATTAGAAGCCTAATTTGTGTTAAATATTGCAACCACACATAGAGAGACATTGACTTACTGCTCAGCCCAAAAAGTTTGAGATCCTCCTGGTTTACAATATATCTGTCAGACTGAGTGATTCATAGTTTTGTGCTATTGTTTTTATAAAGCCTAAATTTGAAATTAGATGAAATCCTATCAATTATTAACAGCATCTCAACTGGTGAGAGTCATTGTTGTTTACCGTTCATAAAGACAAATGTCAAAGGAACGCAGCAGCTAATTACAGTTTACTGTGTGACTTGGCGAATAATAGCACATCTGCTAAAAAAATGACAAAAAAATGCAGTGAGTAATCTCTGCTGTTTTCTCTTGTTGTACACCAACAAACAAAAACCACATCACAAAACCCTTCAAAATAAATCCATTATTTTGCTTCTACTTTCTCACTTTGAATAATTTAGACAGTATGGTACAAAACAACAACAACAAAAGGCATTTTAATTTCTGCCCAGTATTTTATACGTAAAGGTGGGGCAAAGTCAAAGCTAAACAACAACCAACTTAAACTACCATTCACATGATGTGACATGAAATGATTGTAAATGCGGCGTAGTGGTGAACATGCCTTACATGTGTAAGATCCGCAGCTGGAGACCGGGGCAGGCAGAAGCCCACCCTCAGGGGATCACAGGCTAGTGTACTCCTTGATCCCACTCGCGGATAAATGGGAGGGTTTGCATCAGCAGAGGCATGCGGTGTAAAATCAGTGCCAAATCAAACCGCAGATCCATCTGCTGTGCCAACTCCTCGGGAATAAAAAAACAGCTGAAAAGACTGATCACTTGAATCACTTGAATCATATTCTATAATTCAAGTTTCAGTGAATACAGTATAAAGAAATACTCTACCTGGACTTCCTGCTACATAATACATGGTTTAGTGCTAAGGAAGTATCATTAATAGCCAAATATGAACAAAGTGTAATGAAACTGTCTCCTATTAATCGATGTAATTAAACGGGATATGCAGGGGGTTGATGTCACACAGGGTGATGTTAGGGATAGATCGAGGCAGGTGATCCTCTGTGGTGACCACTAAGGGGAGAAGCCAAAAAAAGAAGAAAGAAAACGTATCTCTGTATGCTGGAGTGAGCATTGTCAAGGTTCATTATTGACAGGATTGAATTATTCAGACTTTCGTAGGTTTTGGAAGACAACCAGTGGAGAACTTGATGTGCCTGAACTCCTGTATATACACAAGAGTAACCATTTTTAAAAATAGATTTCTTCCACTTCATCATTAATGATTTCACTTTGCTGGAGCTGTTTAATTCTTTAATTGAACTTAACAAATTTCCCACGTGTGGGACTAATAAAGGTTATCTTATCTTATCTTATCTTATGAAGGCCAAGTCAGTTTGGAGCTACACTGCTGTAACTGATGACTTGGCTGTGTTTGTTTCATACGCAGAGTCATCTATTTGCATTCGTTTTTAATGTGCCAGAGACTGTTACATGCAGGCCACTGAGGAAGATGCACAAGACTGTAGTTTCTTTAATTTAATGTCAGTTTATTGCAGTGACGCGAAGAAGAACAGAAAAGACCATTCAACATTGCATTCAGTAGTATTTGGTTTCACAACTGAAATTAAAGGCATTTTTTGCTAATTGCAAGCCTTGTGTATGTTTGCGTGTTTTTGTTTTTTAATGTGTTTGGAACAGTTATGTACAAGTCACAGTGAATTAAATCAGTTGGGAGAATACATAGTGTAAAGTTAACAAAAGATCATATACATTAAAGCTCTAAAGCTCATTAGTGTGTGGAATGTAACATTGTTTTTCTATTAAAAAGCAGCATGAATGCATTGGGAGTTTTATGTTTATATTCATTGACTGACATTCTGGCTTTTTGAATTTAAGCAGACACTCGATTCTATTGATGCCATACTACAACTGAGCATTTTAAATGAATAGATTTTATACGTAGCTACAGAAACAGCTTCACAAAGGCTTTATTAATTGTTAAGACTTCTATTTCACCTATCCACGCAGCCTTGTTGGAAGGAAAATAATCAAACTGGTGAAAACTGTGAGAGTGGTTCTTGAAATACGAGGTGATAAACAAAAATGACTTTCACAAAAGATTTCTTTACAAAAACTGTCCTTCCACAGTGTGGTTTAGTTCTGTTCTTTTTTCCTTTTACCAGTAGTGCACTATAATGTGGAAACTGTTCATGGTTCTTTTGAAACGTCATCACTAGTACAGAAAATGTTTGCTGAATATTATATATGAATCATGAGGATACAAACAACATTCTTTTTAGCACTTTTCTTGCTTCGCCAGGAACTAATTTGACTCTATTCTGCTTCTGTAAACTCAGCACTTGGCTGTGCGAGTCATCAACCCTGTATACGTGAAACCAATATAGTGGGGATGGTGACTAATTGAGAATTATCTTGCACGGACCAAAGGCCAATGGCAGCGTCCTTGAGGGCAGGGCTAATAATGCTGAATACAATAAGATGACAACATGTATAAGCTTGCCGTTTCCTGTTGCCCGTTGGATCAATTTGAGATGTTAAGCCTCGGGACCCCAGCATGGCTTTGGCGGTAGCTGTCAGTGATTCACGAGGCAGTGAGAAATGGTATTTCATGGGCAAACAAAAATAAACCTGTTCAGATGACGTTATTTTTTTTCTCTCGCACCGACCTGCTGTTATTGTTAAAATGGCTCAGCCTCTGCTGAAATGCTGCTTGTCATTTGTCACACTATCGCCAAGGTCAGAGTCCAGGCGAGAGTAAGCTCACAGCTCTATAAATAGCCTGACTCCTCTGACAGAACCGCATGTGCAGACACACATCTGTGCGCAGTAAAGCCTGTAAAAATTAGCTTATTAGCAGGAGTTTGATGAAGCTGGCAGGGGTCTTAATCAAATGTCTCAGAGGAGGCATTAGCATTCTAATATTACGTATTGTCTCATCATCAGGCTCAAAACTACAATGTTTGCCTCGAACAAGGTGTGTGTATTAACTGAGCAGGTGTTGGGACATAGCTTCTATTTGCATACCTTGAAAGCTTGAATTCTGGTGTATTACTGAGATGTCTTGAGGCTTTCGAGCGCAGCAAAGCCAACTACAAAGGGCACACTCTGCAACAGCTGGAAGAATACTGAACATATAAATGCAGGACTGCTAAAACACAGTGATAACCTGTGGTGTTTGTTCATGTTTTTGTATTACACATTGATATTTTTTATCTCCAACTCAGAGGAAGGAAGGCTGGGAGCAACAGCAGGGTTACACTATCACTCTTATTTAAGTTTTTTTTTCCTTGTGGACGTCTTGACTGCTTCTAAACAAGCTTTATACCTGGGTCATAAGACCCTAACAAACAAAATATGGGGCAGGGAGTATTCTTCTATTGGACGTCGGTGTTGGTAATGCGGATAGGGAGTCTAAAATTGTGGATATATTTAACTTAAAACACATGACTATGCAAGTCACAGGTTTGGCATTTGGAAAATGAAGAACAAACATACTAAGCAAATACAATGAGCTAAGTGAGAAGTAAGTAAGTGGTGTGGAGTTCTCTCATATTATAGGACAGAGAACATAGTTGAAAAAAGTCTGTCTGTAGCCCCATATGAAGTGGGAAACCTGCCCATCTCAGTATAGTTGGAGATGAAGGCAGGGAGAAGGATCTCAAAGACTCCTACATGAAAATCAATATGATAGTGGCAAGGATAGTAACTGTCCTGTCCCTCAGTCTCACCAGGAAACATATTATCCACTTTCAGTGCTGCCCTGATATATTCAGCTGAGTTGTTGCTGACATTCAATGTGGGCATTTCCCCTTTTTTCGACTGCTCCTATGGTTCGCCATAGCAGATCATCTGCCTTCATCTCAGCCTATCTCGTGAATTCTCCTCTGTCACACAAATCTTCTGCGTGCCCTTTGTGTGTCCTCCTCCTTTGCTTTCAACCAAGACTAGCACAGTTTCCATCAGCACCCTGCTGGCCAGCAGCACCAAAAGCGTTTGCCAAATCACAAAGACTGCGGTTTCCATATCAGATAAGTCGGGATTTGGGTTAACAGGGAAGATTTTGCCTTTAATGACACAACTCTCCACATTTATCTGGGTTTGGGCCCAGCATCACTAGCAGTTCATTGGCTTCTACATATACAGTACAATATCTACATATCCATCCATCCATCCATCCATCCTCATCCGCTTTGTCCGGGGCCGGGTCGCGGGGGCAGCAGCCTAAGCAAAGAGGCCCAGACCTCCCTCTCCCCAGCCACCTCCTCCAGCTTATCCGGGGGAATACCAAGGCGTTCCCAGGCCAGCCGAGAGATATAATCTCTCCAGCGTGTCCTGGGTCTGTCCCGGGGCCTCCTCCCGGTGGGACATGCCTGGAACACCTCACCCAGGAGGCGCCCAGGGGGCATCCTTGTCAGATGCCCGAACCACCTCAGCTGGCTCCTTTCGATGTGGAGCAGCAGCTGCTCTACTCTGAGCCCCTCCCGGATGGCCGAACTTCTCACCCTATCTCTAAGGGAGAGGCCATCCACCCTTCGGAGGAAGCTCATTTCTGCCGCTTGTATCCGCGATCTCGTTCTTTCGGTCACTACCCACAGCTCGTGGCCATAGGTGAGGGTAGGGACGTAGATCGACCGGTAAATTGAGAGCTTCGCTTTTACACTCAGCTCCCTCTTCACCACGACGGACCGGTGCAGCGTCCGCATTACTGCAGCTGCAGCCCCAATCCGTCTGTCGATCTCCGGCTCCCTTCTCCCATCACTCGCGAACAAGACCCCGAGATACTTGAACTCCTCCACTTGGGGCAGGAACTCATCCCCGACCCGGAGTGGGCACTCCACCCTTTTCCGGCTGAGAACCATGGCCTCAGATTTGGAGGTGCTGATCCTCATTCCCGCTGCTTCACACTCGGCTGCGAACCGTTCCAGTGCGAGCTGGAGGCCCTCACCCGATGAAGCCAACAGAACCACATCATCTGCAAAAATCAGAGATGAGATTCTGAGGCCACCAAAGCGAAAGCCCTCCGCCACTTGGCTGCGCCTAGAAATCCTGTCCATAAAAATTATGAACAGAACCGGAGACAAAGGGCAGCCCTGGCGAAGCCCATCACCCACCGGGAACGAGTCCGACTTATTGCCGGCAATGCGAACCAAGCTCTTGCAACGGTTGTATAGGGATCGAATGGCCCGTAGCAATGGGCCAGACACCCCATATTCCCGCAACACCTCCCACAGGACACCCCGAGGGACACGGTCGAATGCCTTCTCCGAGTCCACAAAACACACGTAGACTGGTTGGGCAAACTCCCATGCACCCTCAAGTATCCTGGAGAGGATAAAGAGCTGGTCCAGTGTTCCGCGACCAGGACGAAAACCGCATTGTTCCTCCTGTATCCGAGGTTCGACTAACGGACGAACTCTCCTTTCCAGCACCCTGGCATAGACTTTCCCAGGGAGGCTGAGGAGTGTGATCCCCCTGTAGTTGGAACACACCCTCCGGTTCCCTTTCTTAAAGATGGGGACCACCACCCCGGTCTGCCAGTCCACAGGTACTGCCCCTGATCTCCACGCAACATTGCAGAGGCGTGTCAACCAGGACAGCCCTACAACGTCCAGAGCCTTCAGGAACTCGGGGCGGACCTCATCAACACCAGGGGCTCTGCCACCAAGGAGTTGTTTAACTGCTATCTACATATCATTGTTAGATATTCAATTTTCTTCATCATCTAACTCCTGTATCAACAGCAGGAATTAGATGGCATTTCCTTCAGTCGCTGTGGTAGGATTTGTTTGTCCTGTGCTGGTGTAATGTCAGAACTGAATAAACACTTTTAAACCTAATTTTGGTGCAAACCACCAAACACCTTAGCTGTTGTAAGGTGTTAGCTGTGGGGTGGCTATAGCTCAGGTGGCAGAGCCACTAATCAAAAGGTCGGTGGTTCGATCCCAGGCTGCCTCCTGGCTGTGTGCCAAATATCCTTGGGCAAGATACTAACCCCATGTTTGCCTCCTGGTGGTGGTCAGAGGGCCTGGTGGCGCCAGTGTCCGGCAGCCTCGCCTCTGTCAGTGCGCCCCAGGGCAGCTGTGGCTACAATGTAGCTTGCCATTGCCAGTGTGTGAATGAATGGGTGAATGACTGAATGTAGTGTGAAGCGCTTTGATTAAAGCGCTACACAAATGCAGGCCATTTACCATTTGTAATCAGGTTTGACTGCTGACTGATTCTTCACGTGCAGTTTTTTCCAGTTGGTAGCTTTCTCCACTCTTACTTAAGGCGTGGCCTTAGCCCAAACAAACTGCCTGGAGAGGTTACCAAGATGGCTGCTGAGTGCCAAGAACTGCTTCCACAAGGATCTTATCATAAAAAGTGTCATTGTAACAATGTTAACAGCACAAAACCAAATGCAGACTCACTGCTGCTTCTCTGTTGTGCTCTCCTGCTTCTGTCATAACAATCCACTGTTATTTATACAGTAAGTTAAGGCTCCTCATGCAATTACAAAGACAGGTGATGTGATTATAGAAAATCCTCTGTTAGTGCACAGCTAAGGCAGGACTGCAGAGGGAGAGGTGTTAGGGTGGTGTGTGATCATCTGCTTTGGTGCTTTAACGCACACACGGCCTTGAAAACAGTGTGGAATAAAATCAGTGCAGTACAGAGATTGTGATGAGGCACTCCACTGATGTTGCACACGGAGACCAATTTACTAATCATGGGAGGCAACACTCACAGAGCTTTGTGAAGCGAGAGAAAATAATTCTGATGGTGTCAGCATCTTTTCTTTTTTCATATTTTTGTGCAGTGCTATCCACACTAAGGAATAAAAGTCAACATAATCTCAGAGCAGATGCTATGTCCCCCATAAGAGAAGCTGCAGGAAAACATAACTAGAAGATAACCCAGTGCTGAGTTACTTTTTATCAGTCTGCACTCACCCTGAACGCTGCAGTGTTTCCAGCAGTTGGACCCCTCAGGTCCTGCTGGAATTCATGCATGGAATAACATCATCAGCAGCGTTATCTCAGCTATGCCTCCAATGCTTCCCTAACATCCCATGTGACAGATTATTTTTCGTGGTCTACTCGACCTGATGAATAATTGACTGTATTTATTGAGTGTGATGGTGTTTGTTCCAAAGAGAGGCAGCTAGAATTACAGTCGAGTCAGTTTAATTAAAAGAGGATTCAGATCATTGTTCTTGTTCAATAAATAAATAAATAACAAGTCGAGGAAGTCAAATAAAAGGTATGAATTTATGCGTGTGCAGGCATGCGGGCATGCGGGGTGTGTTTTTGTTCTGTGAGAACAGATTCGAACATCCATTCATGAATTTTGTCGTCCCATTGTATGAGTTGTGAGATATATATTTTACACGCACAGTATAAGTAATCATAACTACTACACAGACCACTTCAGCAGTTCTCATGGAAATTTTCAATTTGTACATCGTTATGTATTGAATAAATATCACCTGCTGCTAATCTAATAAACCAACTTATTTTCATAACTGTTGAAGATTTGCTCAAAATTCTATAAAGAATTGGATTCTTCATGGAAGCTGAACTGCAGATGACAAAGCTGAAAGACAAAGTTAAAGCCTTCTCACTAAACCCACTGTACACATTTTACCGCTTGGGCTGAGCTGTCCCTCTGATGTATTCATGTCTAATCTCATCCACGTCACTTCCAATAGAAATCTTCATCTTCAGCTCTACCGCCTGTCTTTTTGTCAGTGTCACCATCCCCAAAACATACAACATAGCAGGTCTCACTACTATCTTATCATTTTTTTCTTCCACTCTTCCTCTATCCTTCTGTCACAAATCACCCTTGACAGTCATCTCCACCCACTCCACCCTGCTTGCACCCTCTTTTTCACCTCTCTTATAGATTGTCTGTTGCTTTGGATGGTTGAGTCCAGGTACAGTGAAATCATCGACCTTCACTTTTTCTACTCCGTGCAGCTTCACTGTTCGCTCTATTATTCACACACATCTATTCTGCCTCACTTCTACTAACGTTCAATCCTCTTCTTTCCAGAGTACACCGTCATAGCTGCCTTCACTTTTTCTTTACTAATCCACTGCACTTCATGAATCACCAACTTTCCTCAGTCTGTCCTTCTTTCTCTCCCCTTTTCTTCATTTATCAGCTCCTCAAAGTTTTTCTTAGTATATATCTATCTAATCACTCTAACCTGCTGCACATCCTTTCCAGCTCAAACTCTCTGCCTAGCCAATCGATACAAGTCCTTTTCTTCTCTAGTGTTCAGTTTCACATACAGCTCACTGCCACCTCTTTCTTTGTTGTATGCCTGGCCTCTCAGTACTCCTGTCTGCTTTCAGTCATCTCCATGACTATCCCACTTTTTCTTTGCTGACTTCACTCACTGAATACTTTCCTGCACTTCATCATCCCACCTCCAAGTCTCATTGTCTTCTTTCCTCTCTCCAGAGGATACACTGAATACCTTCTTGGCAATTTTTCCAATCACTTCAGCTGTACTCTCATGTTCATCTGGTAACGCTTCCCCGCCACCCTGTCTCAGCTCCTCTGAACTCTGTGCAACATTTTTCACTCCTCAACTTCCACCATTTCATCCCTGCTTCTGTCTTCACTTGCTCACTCCACTTGATGTTCAGTCATCTTACAGACTACGATCCAATGCTGCCTAGCTACATTCTCCCCTGACACCAACTTGCAGTCTATTTCTTTCAGACTGAACCTTCTGCAAAAGATGTAGTCCACCTGTGTACACCCTCCTCACCCTGTGTTCCTCCCTCTTTCTGAAATATGTGTTAACCACAAGCATTTCCATCCTTTTCACAAAATCCACTACCATGAAACCTGCTGAATTTCTCTCTAACACCATGCCTACCTATCACCTCCTCATCACTTCTGTTTCCTTCACTTACATGTCCACTGAAATCTGCTCATACCACCACTCTCTCCCTAGAGAGGAGACTCTTCGCCCAGCTTATCTGGAATTCCTCTTTTTTCATCTAACTGACATGGAACATATATAGGGCCTACCGATGACAACATTTAACACCACCCCTTCAATTTCCAGCTTTGAACCCATGATCTTGTCTGACACCCTCTTCACCTCCACAACACTGTTCATATATTCTTCCTTTATTTCTCTTCCTAAACCACATCCACACCATAGTATAACAGCTTGAACACACCTCCGTTGCTCCTGGCCTTGTTTCATTTCCACCTGGTCTCCTGCACACACAGTATGTCTAACTTCATTCTCTCCATCATATCAGTCAGCTGTCTCCTTTTAACAATCGTAGCTCTACATTTAAAGCCAATATTCCCACCTCCACACTCCTGACATTAATTCGCTCTCGCAGCCTCCAAACACGCCTCCCCCTCTCCCCTTCTTTTGTCTTCGGCGAACCACCGGCACCCTGTCGGTCAGCAGCACTGGAGGTGGTTGTTGTTAACCCGGGCCCCAACTGATCTGTTATGGAAATCTCATTCTTGGTGTTTGATTCGGCAAAGATTTTATCTGGGCTTGTGACCGACAATAGAAATATACTGGCTTGTGCTTCCCCCCATGGCTGGCTTATATAATTTGTATTCATTAATAGATTTGCCTATTTTATCCACTTTAGCTCAACTGTATCTTCCCACAATCAACAGGAGAGCCTCAGTGTAACTGCTGGTTATGATCAATAACACAGAGATCAAAACATCCCAACAGAGAGAGATTCGTGTGATGTGAACTGTTGCCTGCTGATACCTGCATCATTTTCCTGAGTGTTCCTCACATGATCCTTTCTGATTTGTTATAGTGTAAAAGATGCTGACATCCTTATAATGGTTTAATAGCTCTAAAACAAGAGGGTAGTTAATTCTTGTTAATTGATAAATGATTTAATATAATAATTGTGTTCATTGATTAGAAACTGAGATTATTCTCAACCATCTTATTTTATCTCAAGACTTTAACATGTGTGCAAAAACAATTGCCATTGTACCTGCAAAAATCAAAGACGTTAGCACACAGAGAAGCCAGCAATGACAGGCACTGTAAAGACTGAGAAGAAGACAGGACTTCTTATACACCGAGGGCTAAATAGGGAAATAGGTGAAAGCAACCACACATACACACATATAATGAAGGAACTAAAACAAACAGACATGAGCTAAAAAAACAAAACAAAACAGGATGCAGAACTGAAGCTCATTACTAGAAAAAAACAAAAAGTAAAATCAAAAATTCAGAGAGGTCATTATAAATAAATAAAATAAAATATAAAACATTTGTAATAATAACAAATTTTTAAAAGGAGCCCAAATTCAAATATATTCACAAAGAATTCAAAGCAACAATCATGACTTTGCCTCCTATGTCCAATTCCATTTCTGTTATTTCCAGTTCCAAGTAAATGAGCAAAACCTAAAGTAAAATATCAGAATAATTTAGATAGAGAACACAGTGAGAGCTCAGCATCTTACTTTGACTTATTCTCAGTCAGTAGCTAACACTTTTCATACTTTTGTTACTTTTACAATATGCAATGATACAATCGCTGTGAATATGAGACTCTATTTAAGGCTCACAGCAGGCATCTTGGAAATCACACTTTAAATATGGAAAATCATGTGGCCCGTACCATAACTGCCTGACACAAATCCTGGTATGATGTAAATATGCGAAAGACTGTTAGAGGAGAAAAGGAGATACTTTCTTGGGTCTTTGTCCTTGTCCCTTTACTTTCAGGGAAAAAAAAGAAAAAAGAGGGCTTTCTTCTTAATACAGCCCAGCCTTTCAGGAGGCTATTTATAAGCCCGCGTGTCCCTCTGTTGCACAGATACACACTTTTTATGTGAAATAAATGAACACATTCTGAAAATGAACGATGTCCTGGCAGAAAGTCAAAGATGAAAAAAAATAGGCAGGAGACAAGAAGAATATGCCTCGAGGTAAACTAGTTAGAGTAATGTCACTGGAGTATATGAAATACCTCATTTTACCTTTAATTAGGTTGTCGCTCAGGTAGTACCCTCTAAAGTATTGCTGTATACTTGACAAATGTATTTATTTGTACAATCACCAAAAGAAGCATAAACTTGGATACCTATGAATTAATTTCTTTTTTCTCACTTGACAGACATCTGAATATCACTAAGATAGAAAAAGCCACTTTCAGAGCTTTTTCTATCCTAGATCTTCCCCAACAACCAGATTAGAATCACCAATTAACCTGACATGAGTCTCTTTGGACTGTGGGTTACAGCTGGGTTTTATTCTAGCCATGTTACAAATATTCACATTTTCCAAAACTAGAAACCCTTACCTTCCCAAAGAAGTCCCATACAGTCCCTATAAAAAGGTGACAAATTGAATCTAACCCTGAGTGCGTACATAAGTTCCTAGCTACTTTAAACTCTAAATTTATATTTTTTTTATTATGTTTTTGTTCTGTGCTAAATACAGACTTTCTCCTGATATTGTATTTTAAAAAATACAAG
Source organism: Rhamphochromis longiceps (assembly GCF_057381845.1). Lineage (NCBI taxonomy): Eukaryota > Metazoa > Chordata > Actinopteri > Cichliformes > Cichlidae > Rhamphochromis > Rhamphochromis longiceps. The sequence continues at coordinate 32,531,845 of NC_140572.1, forward strand.
TAACGATACAAATTTGGTAACGTGGACACACCTTTTGGCTCTCAAAGGTACTTTGAAGTGCAGTAATCATCCCCCAGGTGTATACGTTGCAATGATTTTTGTGTTGTGTTGGATGTGGGATAAATGTGGCATATAAAGAAAGATGAAACTTAAAACCATTTATATTTTATCATGTTTAATACGAGAGAGCAAAAATGCAATTTGTGGTGTAGTGTAATTATTAAAGCCATAAAATAATGACTGCACTGGTTATTGGTTGGATTTTAATAAAACAGAGAAGAGAGGCCCCAGCCTGCCCTCCAATCAGCAGAGATTTATTGAGAAATGTATTATTTCTGATGAGGGTGTAATGACTGTGATAAAGCCCAGTTGCTGTCTTATTCCCCCTGGTAGGCTAAACATTTATCGGGCCCTTCCACTGTTTCCACAGTAATGGTAATGGAGAGACTCAGCAGGTCCGAATTCTCTTAGTGGTTCTATCATCGCTTGTAATGAAGTTAATAAATTGAAAATGATGATCCAAGAGTAGCTAAATAGGAAATTGGGGGAGAAAATGAGATAGGGAAAACGTGCAAAAGAGAGGGTGAAAGAATCTCACGCACTGTGGCACAAGGGCAATTTGGAGTTACTGTCAGTCTTCAAGGACATGTCAGCCTTTTGTGGTACTAATGAAATGAGCAACAGCCCAAGTCCTGATATTAGATGAGTCTTATGAGTCCAGAGGGGGCTGTGAATAATGTAACAGCACATGTATGTAATGGTTACAGTGAACTGCTTCAGTGTTTAGGAAGTCCGTGTTCACTTGATACTCAGCGTAGGAAAAATTAAGTGTAAATCTGCCAAAATTCGACTAGATTTGGGTTGTTGTTGAAAACTCTGTGGTACCTTGTGTTCTACGAATAAAAACCTGGAGGTGCTTCAGTCATAATTGACTCATCAGTCAATATATGAGAGTCATGACTCAGATTAAGTGAGTTACAGCACTTTTAACCATGTCATGTCAAGTGCTTAGAAAATGGATTTCAGACTAAATCTGAAACAGTTGCAGCTTCTCTTTTTTTTTTTTTTTTTTTTTGGCAATCATTTTAGACCACTTTCCCTCCAGCCAATCAGAGTGCAGTGGTGAGTTGGTGAGCAGTAATCGCTGCATTTCAGCTGCAGGGTTTTGTGGGTAATTGAGGCCAGGAGGATCTGCGGAAGGAAGAAATTTATAGGAGGGGGCTTAATTCACGTTATCAGAGGCAGCAGATGTGGTGGAAGACCCAGTTTAAGACTTTCTAACACCAGGATTCAGAGATGGAGTTGCAGGCAAAAGCTTCACAAACTCTCCTGGATAGCTATTTCTCTGTAGATAATATCACACAGAAACGCACAAACACACACACCCACACTCGACAATCAGTCAGATTTCTGAAACCAAGCCCTGCTGTTTTCAGTATCTGTAAAAGATGGAGCAACATTTCTGTCTGATTCAGAAAAAATGACCCCTGACACTTGCGGAATTTTTTTTTCATAGGTCAGAAGCTGAAACTCAAAGGTAAGGTTGGCCAAGTGGTAATTAAACCATGTAAATACTCTTCAGCTTTTCACCATATCAGAGTTTCATTTTTCAGTTTTACAGTGTGGCTCATTTAAAGCCCTCCATTGCAAATCCTCCACTGTGTAGGGGATTGGATTGGAAGCACAAAGCCCTAATGTGACCTATGTTAATAGGTACTGTAAGTGAAACCAGAGTGCACAGAGTGTACAATATGTGATGATCAGGAAGGACTTTTGTTTTTATTAAAAATAAAGCTATTTGTGTCATATTTGCTGTCTGGTGTTATTCTTCTTATTGGTATATTCACTTTCAGTCATTCAGTCATCGCCTTCGATATCTCCCCTCTGACCTCCACCTTTTTTCTGTGTGTCTCTCTGCAGGACCTGGGTGGAGTGAGTCCTCCTCAGAGGAACTGGAAGGGGATTGCTATCGCTCTGCTGGTCATACTGGTGGTCTGTTCCCTCATCACTATGTCTGTCATCCTCCTCACACCAGGTAACACTCAGACTTGATTGTGATGAACTGATGTTTTAGGGGGAGTTTTGTTTTTCTGCATCTACTTGCACTGACAAAATGTCTTCAGCACAGTCTACAATTTAATCATAACCGCATAATTTATGCTTATTAAGATTTAATCAACTGAGTAAAAATTATACAGCCATTTCCGACTCGCGTATTGTAATACCCATCTCACATGTTTACCTAACCTTCACAGTAAACGTTATTTATGTATCACTTTTGTTCATTGTTTTACAGTGTTTACTGTTAGCTTCTGCTGCTGTTCCTAAGAGGCAAAAAAAAATCAATTAATGCAGATTTAAGGTGTCGAAATCTGTTTAAAATTCTTTCGTTTGATTTAAAAGGCAGTGGATGAATAGTTCACCTTTTCTGGTGGTCGTTTCCTTAATATCTATCTGTAGGCCAACTTAAAGCCACATAAGTAAATATTTTCATGTATAAAATGGCTAAGATGAAACTGAAATATGAACTCATCATTTTTGCCTTATGGCCCCCACAGGGTTGTACTACGAAGCAAGTTCGACATAGCTGGCCAGAGATAATAGGTATCACACTGGTGGTTATCAGCTTGATCTATTAATCGAGGGTTTCTGCTTCAGGCTGTTTGTACGCTCCCATAAGATGGGTCATTTGATGCACCATTTGACTCTTCTGCTGCACAAAGTAATCTGATTGAGTCCGTCTGACTTCAGTCAAAGGGATCAGGTCACGGAGGGAAAAAAAATATGCATAGTAAATTGTATCTAAATTTACAAATTACTATGTACAGTACATTTCACCACTTAACACACTTCCAAAACTGCTGTTATTCTAACATGAAAGCTGCACATGAAAGCTACATTCCTTACATGATGACCAGGGAGTGCATTTAGACCTAAACCTGTCCCATAATGAAGTGCATGAGGGGATCCATTCAGTTTATGGCCAAATAAAAGTGAAATTATTATTTTTCACTTACTAACTCAAATTTCTTTTCTGTGTAATAAATGGGGAAAATACAACCAGCAAATGAACCTGACAAGATATTTATGCTTTATCTGTACCACCAATGTAAAATGTAAAACCTGCCATAGAATTTGCACTGCTGTGACTACCTGGCTTCATTTGGTGGTATAAGTAACATATTCTTGAATAGCCTTGTGTAACATATTCCCTCTGTACTGGTCCAAAAACATATAGTCATCAGAAAAATGAGTCATAGCAAATCAAAACTCTGAACACTACCAGCTACTGTCCAGATCCAGAGGGGTGTACGATGGGGCATGGGAAATGGCTTACTGAGCTGTTTCCACCCTAAACTCTGTATAGTGGCACTCTTTTTACCTGGCTAAATAACCATGGTAACTTATGCTGAACACATAAGCTAGTCAGGAGCAGGTTATGTTCTGATTTTCAGTTTTAACATTTTTATTTTTCATTTTAAATGATTCTTTTATTTACAGCATTTTTGAGGTACACTACAGATTCTCTGGTGGGTTTTTTATATGTTTTATGTGCAACATATTAAGCCATACCGCCTTAAAACCACTGAATGAAGCACAAACTGTCATAACAATGTGCATGTACTAATTTAGTGATGAAAATTCCCAAATGTTGTTGTACTTCTAATTTGTTGGTGAGGTACTAAAACACAGAACACACAGCAAGAATACCTGATCAATTAATAAATTCATTTTCACTTTGATCTGCCACAAACTAAAGTAATTTCCAAGTGTCCTTTGTTATTATTAGTAGTATTATTATATTTAATGGTTAGGTGAACAATAAATTAATTAATTCGAACTAAAATGTTCATTTTACCATCCTGGGCAATAAATCTATACAGATAATTAACAATTTTCTTTATAGATTTTTAATCATTATTCATCATCTTCAGCAACTGAAAATGCCTCTGACTGGAGAAGGTGAGAGGCATTATCAGTGTGTGAGCCACACAGCATGCATGAAATGACCCTTTTTGCAGTATGCGAGCGTGCATGGAGACTGAAGCAAAACCTGGATTAACACAGAAAGCTGATAACCACTGTTGTGATACCTTTGCCAACTTTGTGACAGTGAAAACTTTGGTTTAAGCCTGAACGTATCTTACTTTTCCATCAATTAAGCTTCATAGAACACCACTACACATTTGAGGTGTGTAAAAACACCCCTCTGCTCGCTATCTGAATGGAAACGCAAATGGACACTGCTTGACACTGGACATTGTGTGTTTGTGTGTGGCGGGAGTGTCCTTGCTTAGACTGCTGTTACCCAACCCAAAACCTAGAAAAGACATAGAAAACAAATGGATGACGAATGCTTAATGGAAAAAACTGAGGCAGCGTAAAACATATTCTTTCTGTGTCATTCATATTCTCTAGCGAGTATTTTACAAACTGTTTTGGGATCTCTAATTTCTAGCGGTACTACAAAACAGGTAACAATTTCACATAATTGTTGAACCTAAATAGCTTATCAAGCTCTTCTCCCATTTTCACACACTGTACACTGTATATGTGCTTCAAAAATATCATTTTCTCAGATGTAAAATCATCACAATCCGCTGGCCATGCAGCCACTCTCTCCCCAGTGTATTCCACGGTTGGTTAGACTTTCATTGCCTCCATAAACAAACATGCTGTGTGGAGTTATCAAGGGAAGCCAATATGGCTGACATTCAAAATGACTTGGCCCTCTTATTCTGCTCACAATCAGCAGCTGTTCTATTCAGGAGAAGCTTACAATTGGCATGGTCTCTTTCTGCTAAAGGCTTAACATTTCATAATTAAAAATGAAACATTTCCAGGGTCAGCGCTGGAACAGCTTAAAGATTTTCTAGCCCAGTGATGATCATGTTAATGAACGAATGAAATGCCATTGTGACAATGTGTATCTTTTTCACACACATGGATTTCTTTGTGTGTTCATGTGTAAATACCAGTATGTACATCTGGATTAACAGGACACTCAACATACTGTATTTGCTCGTCAGGCAAGTGTAAAAATCCATCCAGTTCTATTTTCTTCCTACAGTCATTGGACAAAGGAAGTAGCATCCAGGTGTCGCTAATCAGTTAGTGTGAGCACCTCTATAAAACTATATGTTTTTTTGTAATTCAATGGTCTGGAGATGTGTGTTAACACAATTTCACAACCTTTCCAAGATTGGACCAAATTTACCCCAAGGTGAGAGCTCCATCTCAAACTCTACAGGCCTCAGTTAGAAAGTGGTCAGAAGTCCACACCTCAAACCGATCGAAATACTGTGATTGTCATGATCCAGTGTTTGTGTGTTCTGGACTTATGAAAATTGTTTATTTACTGCTCTCTTGAACTCTGGGTTTTGTTTCCTAGTTTAGTTTGCTTTTTGAGGGTTAAAGCTAGAGAGACTCTCTCTCTAGCTCTCTCGGGTCTGTCTGCAGTCTGTGCTATTGTTTGTAGTGTCAAGTCGTGTGTCTTAGTTGTGCCTCAGTGTGTTTCCTGTCTTATTTTGATGGTCCCTTGTCCCTGCATTATGTTCAGTTTTGCTTCCCCTATCTCATTATGTCAAGTTTGCTCCAGCTGTATTCCCAGGTGTCTCCACTTCTCCTAATCATCCTCACACGTATATACTGTGTCCATCTCCCTTTGTTTGTTATCAGAGCACCTGTTCTTCTCTGTGTCTCTCAGGTTTTGTGGTTTCCTTGTGTTTCTTAGTTTAGACTTCCTGTTTTGCTCCTTGTTCCAGTTTTATTTAAACAGAATAAACAGTTTGTTTTCAGTTTAAATCCTCATCACTCGCTACAACAGTGTGCTACCCGTGGACCACACAGTGGTGGTACCTTAAGATAGCGGTGAATTAACAAATCCCACAAAACCGCAACTAACTGAAGCAGCATTTTAGTTCCTAAACAATGATGCCACATTATTATTGCTAAAGGTGGTCCTATAAGCTACTGAATTGTGGGGTGTTTGTCATGTTGTAATGAAAGATCTGCAAAAAACTGGATGATTTTTGTTTTTTCACATCCCAATATGTTAAACCGTCAAACTACGAGAGGGTGTATTTTCTTTTCCACATGGATGCTGATGGTGAAGCAACTAATGCTGGAGTTTGATTTGAAATTGGATGCATGAAGGATGATTTGTGTTTAATAAGCGGATAGAATTTGTAACATGTGCATTTATTTTTATTTTTACCAGAAACAAACAAATTAAATTTATGCTTTTTTGTTTTTCAGCTGACAACCAAGCTGGAAGTGACACTAAAATGACTGTGGAGGATTTGTTCAAACCCGAGTTCAAAGTCCATGACCCGGAGGCCCAGTGGATCAATGGTGAGTAATCCATATTGACTGTACCTGTTTTGACTGTTCAGAAGTTTTTAGCTACGGATGCAGGGAAGTTCCGCAACGGATAAAAGGCACTGTTTACCAGCCTCGTTTGTAATTCTAACGAGACAGAGGAAGCAGCTTTTTTTAAAAGCACAGATAAAGCTGCTACAAAGCGTTACTGCCTGCCTGTTCCATGAAATGACAAAAACAGCATAAGCGAGTCATTAGTTGAACTATATAATGACTCAGGCCCGGTGCAGTCTACTGCTTCATGCTGCTGTACATATATTTATACAATACACACTCCTACTTGACATTAATGACATCTGGTTGAGTTCTAAGTGTACTCTGTATGAAGAAACAACAGCAGTGCTTTTGTTTAGCAGCATAGGGATGACATCTCTCTGTCGTCTCTCCTGCTTTGTAATTGAGGCTCCCTTTAACAGCCGGCAGACAGTTCACTTCTAAACAAGGCTGGCATGTTTCACCTCAGCCTTACCTTGCATCTCGTTATGCAAATTTAGATGTAGGGATTTATTTTCCCTCTCCTTATTTACATTGTATTGATTTGTTATTTGCCAGAAGGGGATCATATGTTAAGCCTGGAAGCCCTTGGCTGGAAATAAACCACATCAACTGAAGTGCAAGTGAATCTGATTATGGTTTGCTTAGAGGGAGGGAGAAGATAACGATACCTCCGAGGGAAAGGATGGACAGGATTGCGGCGTTCCCGCATTGCTCTCCGCCAGTCTCCTTTCCTTCCTGCGGATTAGTGTGTTTGTTTTGGCTTTCCTCTTCGCTGCCCATTGACTCAGTCTGCGCCTGAGGGCAAGGGAAAAAGGCAAGGCCTTTCTGTCCATCAATATTTCATTCCTGGGTGACATTTTTCCACTATCTTTGCAACGCCATCTCATTCCCTGAACTGACCTCGGGCTAGACAGAGAAAGCACCAGTGTTGTGAGATGAGGCAGTCAGAAAAGTCAGCTTTATAGGGTGGTTTGTGGATGGATGGGGCAAAATAGACCCCAGACAAATGGGAGAAGATAACAGACAGACGGGCGAGAGGAAAGATTGATCACTAGGATTTGGAGCAAAAATGAGATTTTTTTTTCTCCCTAACCCAAAAGCTTTAGTGGGTTTGCCTGAAAAGTCTTCTGTCTCTGTCTGTATTAGAGATAAATAGGTGCATCCAGTGTTTGGACAGTTACTTTTAAACCATTTTTTACTACCGATTACAGACAACATGCTTTTAAAGATCATTTTTAATGTACTTCATTACTAAATGAGCATTATGAGTAATGTTTTGGATTGCATCTACATTACCATTAAAATCTAGAATCTAGTATTCAGCAAATTACACAATAAATGTAAAACAAAAAAAAGGTGTTTATGATGCTGTGTGTTTCTATTCAGGCTCCTTTTCATGTAGTTCACTGGCGCACTGCAATTTTCACTGTTTGCTTTGTAAAATCCTGGGCGACAAAGAAACATTTGACATTATTTCTGTGTTTTTAGTCTTCAAACTTCATTTCTTTATCACAGAGAGCCTGTTATGAACATTTCCAACTCCATATTTTCATTCTTTGACTTTATTAGCATTGCTTCAGTTTCAAAGGTCGAAATTTAGTTCATCCATTCTTGAGTTCTGAAACAGGCTGTTTGAGCCTCTTCAACTTTTTTCTGATTGGCTGAATATCCCAAATCGAATATTTCCACAGTAGGTGGGTAGGCCTTCTGTGCCTGAGGTGACCACATTAGGAATGTTTCATCCAATGACATCCTACAAACTGAGGGAAATAAAATATGTCCGAAAGCATAAAAGTTTAATTGAGAGGCCTTACTGTCATTATTTAAAAATCTTAACATGTTTAATATGAACTGCCACCACTGGCACACATTAGTAGCAGGTTTGTTATGGTGATTGCTGTGCATTGAAGTTGCCAGTATGGATAACTTTGTTTTTTACAAATCTGACCACAGTTTCCATTTGGCTCACAGCGCCCGCTACATCACATCCCTTATTCTTTCCATGTCATAGACACAGATTCACTCCTTTTGAACACATCATATGGTGTAATTCCAAAGACATACAGTGTGTTTGGTATGATATCTGAACTAGCTTACAATCTGAGGATTCTGTGGAGAAAGAAAATAAGATCTCTGATGTGCTATTAACTAGTAAGATTAAGCAAATATGAAATATGTATTTTTAAACATTCTTTATATATGTCAGTGAACCAGATGTTTTATTTTATTGGGCTGGAGTCAGAACATGAAACATTTTTTTCACTCAGCCACACAATAAAACTTGCATTTGAATGATTCACTATTTAGTATTACACAAAAATGAAGCATGCTACTGATCCAATGAAGCTCCAATGTGACTATGTGTTACCAAAAATAATTTTTTGTTAATAAAATTCTTATTTATGCTTACACTTCTTGTGTCAAGGCACATAAAACATAATTGACACATATGTTAACATGTCTGGATCCGTTGGCATGACCAGCTGGTTTCAGAGCTCCACAGGAAGAGAACTGATTTAATCAGTGGCACTATGCAAATAGACCAACTGTTGGAAAAGAAAGGTTCATTTTCCCAGCTCTAGCTTCCATGGTCATTACACAATGTCAGAAAAAGTGGTCAATATTTGGTAAAATGTCAGCCCAGCATAATCATGAAGAGCACGTTTGTTTGTTTGTTTTTTTGGAGCCAGTGAAACATTAAGGTAAAAGAAATGGAGGCAAAATGCCTGCTTCAAAATATATGAGGTCCGTGTTGCTTAGGTTGTTTGTAAGAAGTTTGAGTGAGTAATGTATAAAGTATGTGTTAGCCTTTTCTGTTGGTCCGAACCAAATAAGCAAAACAACGACTGTGAAATTGGCAATACGAGTTAAATATGTGAGTGTACGGGCCCCTTAATTCATACTTCAGCTAACAAGTGGTGACATGAGGTTATGGATGGATGGGTTGCTACAGTCCGACATTACAACTTGATGATATGTGAAATGGAGTGCATCATTACAGATTAAATTTGCTGCTAAGAGCGCTGTGATTCATCAGGTACACCTCCACCTCTCTGGCAGTGAAGCAAGGTTTTCTCAGGATATTATTGCCTCAATTGCCTCACATTGTTGATGATGATGATCTTTGAAGACTTTGAAACATCTGTAAATCAATCATTGATAATACTACTTATAGATTGCTTATAAATAATCCAGTTATTAAGCTGGTGGATCTTTTAATATCATTTCAAATTGATGCTGTGGCTGATTTAGCCGATCAGACAGAACAATTAAACTCATAACAGGTGAACTGAGTAAAATTGTTGATTTTGTTAAAATAGCATGTTTTTTAGGAAAGTCCATAAGTCCAAGCCAGTGTCCTCCCCTAGCCAGATAAGTTCTCTACAATGCAGAATCTGTTCAGGAGAAACTCAAGGAACTTAAGTGAGAACCAGAGGAATTTAATCAGCCACCACACTCCCCAATCCGATTAAACGAGAACAAGCCGTGGCTGCCCAATCCTGCAACCGCTAGGATTCAAATGATCCACTGCCAGATTCATCAGAACACCCCTGGAGGTCCTGTGTGCATGCACCGATGGTTCAGAGCTATTTTGGCGGGACGAGGGGAACCTACACAACATTAGGCAGACGACTGGGATGTTGTGGCTGGTCGGGGTACATTAAAGCAACACATTTGCAGAATGCCATTTGTCTTCTGTGTGGTCTGACATTTCTGCAGCTCTTCTCTGAAATGCATTGTCATTCTGATGTGTCGAGGGTTGTTATTGATGAGAACCTGTCTGAGGATTACAGGGAAACAGCTGGTTAACACTGGGCAGATATGGAAAAAAATGACACTGATACTCCTCTCCAGCTGTTGCTTGTGAAGACTTGCATATGTGTGAATAGTGGATGTATATTTGTTTTTCACACTGAGGCATGTTACTGAGAAAGTCACATTCAGCTGATGCCACATGTGTTTCAGTGAGCGTCATTTTCCATCAGTATTGTCGCAAACTCCACTTGCAGGCTGGACGCCATCAGACTGTCACTGACAATCTGCTGAGAGGAGGGTATCATATTGTGTTTGCACTGGCCCAGCTTGGACAAAATAACACACCAGTTGGCTTATATAAGCTCGCAAAACCCAAAATATTTCAGCATAATAAGAGTGTGAAATGAAACAACACATTTTTGACTGCATTTTATTTGTATATGAAGCAACATATAATATGAACAAGATATGCAGTGGAAAAATACCCCTACTGATAATGGCAATTCAACTTATTTTTACGTAGTACAAGAAAATCATGAGGTTCAGAAACAAGTAAACTATTGACTGAAGAACAAGTTAAATACACAGAGAAAATATATATATATATATATATATATATATATATATATATATATATATGTGTGTGTGTGTGTGTGTGTGTGTGTGTGTGTGTGTGTGTGTGTGTGTGTGTGTATATATATATATATATATATATATATCTTGCACATTTTCAAAGGGATTCAATTTGGGCTTTGTGCAGGCCAGTCAGTAACACACTTTGGTCTTCTGAAGGTAGTTCTTCACCAGGAATGATGTATAAGACTCAGTAGGACCCAGAACTAGTTTTTCTTTTCCTGATATGAACTGGCGTTAGAAATGGCACATCCTTTTTAGCTAACATTAAGGTCTTCACTATCAATATGTTTGTGTGTCCCACCTAAATATATGAATTTATTTCTACTAGCATCAGCAGATTTCCATATACACAATGACTCGGTTCATTACTCTTAGTAGAAGAGAGTAAACATTTGCAAAACACTGTTTATGTAATACTGCAAAAAACACTCCCATAGTCATATTCATGAACTCTGAAAGCAGACTGATTGAGCAACATGTACCTTCCTTGAGGATGAGTCACAAACAAAAACATTACTAGTGCAGAAAGTCCCCCACAATACTCAGTAGGAAAACATTTCACTTGGCATCATGAGGAAAAGAGAAGCCAGAGCTTGAGGAAACAATTGCTGAACAATGTGTTCAACCAAATTAGTTTACTCACACAAAGTTCAGGTGGAAAAACCCCCCAAAACAAATCAGCATTTATTTTGAGGGATTTGGATTTTTAAATGAGTGTCAGAAAATCCTCTGAATTAGAAATGTGCCTTTGATATAATTATATATACTCTCTTTGTTTGTCCCGCTACTTAGACATATAGATTGCACTTTATACATCTAAGTCTATCAGCATCTTTTTACATTTGAAAATTTGCACACTGTGCTTGCAGTATGCAGCTGTGCATTTACCATCCAGCCCGCCCACGAAATCCAATGTTCACCTCAGTAAATGTCCAGCTCTGTGGTAATCCCTGTAAATCCATTATTGAGCCATTAACTGTCAATACTGTTCACCTCAAAACAAATTACCACTTGACTTCACCTGTTTACTAGTGAGCTGCATCACCTGTCAGCTCTGTTCATTCACTGCAGTCAAATTCACATTTTTTTTATTACCTTACAGGCAGGCTTGTGGCTGACAGATTAATAAATCCCCTCTGGACTGTTTGGGTGCAGGATTTTACTGGATGGCTCCAAGAAATTTGTTATTATGTGAAAATGAAACTGGGTGCTGAAGTGCATCAGTGTGAAAGATTTTTATTTGTGTATTATGTGGGATCATACCATCTCAGTTGCAAATATAGTGCATACTATAAGTTAATAGTAACAGTGAAACTGTGTATACCTGTGTTATTATCAAGCTAAGCTGTTGCCTTTCCAGGAGAAGCCTCGCAGCAGTATGTTTTTATTGTTTTACTTTTATCTGCGACTGTATGTTATTAATATGTGAAATGCTGGTAGCTACACTAAATAGACAATAACACTTGGAGTTGCAAATGCAATAAAAACAGGTGACGTTTGCTGAAGGAGCGTCACCTGACATCTTAGGTCGAGTGTGCATCCTTGATGATGAATAAATGATTTCCTGCTCTGGCCTTATTATTGATGCTGGGTTCAACTAATGGAAAGTCCCAGTTTTTATTCAGCATGTCTTTAGCTTTATTCGTACAAGATCGCGGCTCATACTCGACATCATCATGAGAATATATTTAACATTTATATGAGTCTAACATCAATTCTGTAACCCCTGTGACAGTAAATATCTTCAGGAAACCCTGTCCCAGGGAAATTGTTGGTGCATGCGTACAAGAAGCGATTCAATCATTTTGCATTGCTTTTAAGTTGAGTGCTGGTCATATACTCCATTCTCTGGTTACTTAGGCAAACCTCTAATATGTTTAGTAACAAGTCATATGTCAACTGCTTCTGCTCTGATTAGTCACTTCATTCGCTCACCATGAAGGTGAGAAAGGTTATTTTGTACTCTGTCCACATTACAGCATCTGTAATTGTTTCGCCCTTGGTCGCTTGAAGTCATCATCTGCTTCTATGGACTCTAGTCACCATCTCACTGTGAATCTTTGAAGCTTCTGGGATGAAGAGCTTCGTGCTCCCTTATTCTTAAACCAAAATGCTCACAGTATTAAAAGCTTAACCATTCTTTAGAATCAGTGGTTCTCAAATTGTCGTGTTATGCAATTAAACTAGGTAAAAAATATCACTTTTGTGGGGGAAAAGCAAACAAAGGATGGCTGACACTGTTGCACTCATCTTTATTTCATTTAAAATTCTGCTTTTTTATTGTTAATGACAAAAATGAAAGATAAAAATGATGGGAGTGAATTTTTTTTTGGCTTCTGAAGTAGGGCATGCCAGAAAAAAGTTGACAACTATTGTTGTATAGAAGCAATTTAAAAGCCTTTTAAAAACAATGCAGTGTTGGGGAAGAATACTGAGAGAAGATAAAGCTGCGTTTTTTGACACAAATCACACACACAAAGGTATCTCTGCTTCCTGTCAGACTTTTTGCATTCAGCCCCAACAACTTCTACTAATGAGCTGACACATGGGGCGTACAGCAATCCTGCTGTAGACGTAGTTGTAATTTTTATTTACAATTCATAACGTCTTCTCATCTACTTCATACAAAGTAGTTTTTGCAGTGATCATATTAATGAACCTTCAATGGCTTTGATGTGAGTCATTGGGAGTAGAAGGTCTGCAGTGGAAAAAAATATGCAGTTTTTGGATGTGAGAGGAATACCGAGCTTCAGTTTGACTTATTTTGCTGTCAGTCTCAATCCTCTATACTGGCAGCAAAACACAGGCAGAGCTGACCAACCACAGTTCTTTTGGTCTCAGCGTGCTACCTCTGTGGCTGTGACAGGCTGTTACATTTTAAAGCCTCTCCCCACTCAAAAAGACTTTTCTACCTTTCTGTTAGTTTTCTTTCACAGTCCACAAACATCCTAAACTATATGCATTAGCCAAGTCAACTTTCCTTTAGAGAAAGCTTATAGTAGAGCTCGATCGATTGAACCCCCGAACCATCCCTTACTTATGCTGCTTTAGGCTCAGGCTGTTGGGAAACCTCCACCTGCCAACTGGTCACAGCAGATGGCAACTGCTCACTGAGCTTAGTTCTGCTGGAGGTCTTTTCAGTACATCATTGGGGTCCTCGCTCTGATATTGTGAGATGATTAACCTTAGAATATAAAACCCCTAGAGACACCTGTAGCTGTGAACCACGCTTTAAAAGACAATTAAATCAAATTTTAACTTAAATTTAAATTCAATTATTGGTCATCTGTCCAGGGCACCTCTGTTAACCTACCCAGGATAAACTCATAGTTGTGGTGGGATTTATGTTATGGTTGATACTAGGAACCTGTTTCCTCGTTGAGACGTGTCCTTCGATATTTACACACCCATCATAGCAGCATAGATATCATTTTAAGAAACTTAAACCTAAACCTGAGGTCATTTGAAGTCAGATCAAGTACAAATTAATAAACACATCTGAATAGCATATTTAAGGAGGCTTATATCAGCTACAGCACAGAGGGCACTGAGTAAATACTTCCTTTTGTTGCTCCCATTAAGGTGAAGGTTATCTCTGGAAGGAAAAAGTCTCCATGGAGAAACTCCACACTGGTGAAAAATGAAAAAAGAGAGTGTAGGAAAGCTGAGCGCAGATGGAGAAAAACAAACCTCCAGGTTCATTATGACATTTATAAAGAGAAACTTCACAATTATAATTTACAACTGAGGAATGCAAGGAGGTCCTACTTCTCTGACATCATCACTAAAAACAGCCATAATGCTCGGGTCTTATTTTCTACAGTTGACAGGCTAACAAACCCTCCTGTGTCAGTGGCAGCTGAACTTCATTCGACCATGGCCTGCAATGACTTTGCCAAATTCTTCACTGAAAAAATCCAAAAAATTAGACAAGCAATTGGTACATCAACAGCAGATCCAGGATATGTACTGTGTCCACCAAAAAACTGTTTAAACACCATGAAACAGTTTCAACCTATTAACAGCAAAGACCTGGAGGACATCTTAGGTCAACTGAACTCCTCCTCCTGCTGTTTAGATGTCCTGCCAACAAGTTTTTTCAAAAAGGTCTCAAAGACTTTAGAGTCAGACCTGTTACAGATCGTCAACTTTTCTTTATTATCAGGTGTGTTTCCAGAATCACTAAAAACTGCTGTAATCAAACCTATACTGAAAAAGGACAATCTTGACAAGACACAAATGAACAACTACAGGCCGATCTCAAATCTCCCGTTTTTAAGTAAGATCATTGAAAAAGCAGTTTCTCAACAGCTCAGTTACTTCTTAAAACAGAATAATTGCTACAATGCCTTCCAGTCAGGTTTTAGACAGAACCACAGCACTGAAACCGCTCTGACCAAAGTGTTTAATGACATATGTCTGAATACAGACAGTGGAAAAATGTCAGTCCTAGTTTTACTGGATCTCAGTGCAGCATTTGATACAGTTGACCACAACATATTACTCAAACGACTGGAGAACTGGACAGGTCTTTCAGGAACTGTACTAAACTGGTTCAAAACATACGTAGAAAACAGGAAATACTTTGTATCAATAGGTAACTTCACATCTGAGCAGACAAGTATCACATGTGGAGTTCCCCAAGGTTCCATCTTGGGACCCCTTCTGTTTAACATCTACATGCTCCCACTGGCACAGATTATAAACAACAACAAAATAAACTATCACAGCTATGCAGATGACACACAAATATATATCACAATGTCACCAGGAGACCGAGGCCCTGTACAGGCTCTTGGTAAATGCATTGAGGAAATCAATGACTGGTTGTACCACAATTTTCTCCAGCTAAACAAAAACAAAACTGAGGTAATAGTCTTTGGCGCCAAAGAAAAACGATTACAGGTCACCAGAGAACTTCAATCTATACATCTAAAAACCACAAACCAGGCGAGAAATTTGGGTGTAGTGATGGATGCAGACCTAAACTTAGAAAAACACATTAAGACAATAACAAAGTCAGCTTACTATCACCTCAAGAATATATCAAGGATAAAAGATCTGATGTCTCAACAGGACCTGGAAAAACTAGTCCATGCATTCATCTTTAGTAGGCTTGATTACTGTAACAGCATCTTTACAGGTCTACCTAAAAAATCAGTCAGACAACTACAGCTCATTCAGAACTCTGCTGCTCGAGTCCTCACTAAGACCAAAAAAGTGGACCACATCAGTCCAGCTCTGAGGTCCTTACACTGGCTGCCTGTCCGTCAGAGGATAGACTTTAAAGTTCTGATGCTGGCCTATAAAGCTCTGAATGGTTTAGGACCAAAATACATCAATGACCTCCTGACCCAGTATGAACCATCCAGATCCCTCAGGTCATCTGGATCCGGTCTTTTATCAGTTCCCAGAGTCAGAACCAGACACGGAGAAGCTGCATTCAGCTTTTATGCTCCTTATATCTGGAACAAACTCCCAGAAAGCCTCAGATCAGCTGAAACACTCAGTTTATTTAAATCCAGGTTGAAGACTCACCTGTTCTCAGCTGCATTTGAATAAAGCACCAAATCCACACTTTAAGCTTAAATTTCAAAACTTACATTTAACTACTGATTTTATCTACTGTTCTGATTTAATCTGTTTTGATTTTATATACTGTTGTTTGTTTGTTTGTTTGTTTGTTTGTTAATTAGTTAGTTAGTTTATTTGCTTGTTTTAATCAATTTTAAATCATGCTTTTTATTTGTTCTTGTTTCTAATGTCTCTGTAAAGCACTTTGAATCACCTTGTTGTTGAATTGTGCTATACAAATAAACTTGCCTTGCCTCTTGAACTTAAGTGTTGAGGCTGGTGCACTAGGATTTTGCAGAAATACAGAACTTAACGTGAAGATGATCTTTGGCACCAGTGTGTCTCCCTCGTCCTCTCTCAGTTGACACATTTCATTACTTATGCTGTGGGGCACTATTTGGAGAATTTTTTTTTTTTTTAATTCTGCACCTTTTAATTCTAAATCAAGAATCTGGCATGCATTGCAAAGTTGTTGGCTTGATTGCTGATGACTGGGCTGTGACCCAAGCTGCAGTTTTGTGGGGTGTGGTTTCAATGGTACATTTAACGTTTTATGCCTCTAGGTGGATTTCATGGCTGTGTGGTCTTAAGATAGAATATAATATCTTAAAAGGTGTAAACCATCCAGATATCACATGTCAGTACCAGATCACGCTCTGCTTTGAAACTGATCTTTGTGTGCCGGCAGACTTCATTGCTGGATGCCTAATCACTCCACTGTTTAGTTCAGTAAGTCTTTTAGCATTGAGCCAACAACCCACCTTGATTTTCTTTCATTTTTATGATTAGCCACATAATTACGCCAATTAATTTCTATTCCCCTGCCACTCAACTTGGAGGAAAAGGAAGAAAAGGATCAGTTTTTCAGCTGCCATAACCTGCAAAGAGGCTTGCAACATATGCATCATAAGCAGGGAAACAGGGTCTTGGAAATAGGGAAATGCATTCTTTTTAGCCCAGTTTTCCACTTGCTTGCTTTTGCGGGATCATTTTCAGGGGTTAATTAGGAACTGCATGCTCTGGTACCTCCCATTAATTAACATTAGAGGCTCCCCAGGCTGTGCTGTTAACTGCTGCTAAAGCGTCAGTGAAGGGAATACGGTGCATGGTTGTGTGCATTTGTCTCCTCGTATATGCCAGTGCATATAGCACACGTTTCACAGTGGGAAGGTTGTTAATGGCTGCATGCTAACGTGCGGCAGCTCTTCAGGTTCCAGACAGCTCAGATGCATGGACATTTTAAATCTTTCTGTTCATTTTTTCCGCAGATAAGAAATTGTGATTTGAAATGTCTCCACGTTTATGTGAACCCCAGTGCCACCCAGCACTAACACAGAGTCCTCCTAAGCCTCATGTATCTCACATTCTTCTCCATCTTCCATTAAGCTCCTGTAAGCCCATCCTATTTTTGCCGCTCCTGACATGCCCATTATCACTGCTCTGAGCAGCGAGAGACACTGATTAAAAGGGAGAGATTGAATTCTCCACTGTTCTCCCTTTGCCCTTCCTCGCTGTGTGCGATTTTCAACAGAGACAGTGCTGAAGTCAGACCATGGCCATTAGTGCATCAGGCGTTGGTGATTCACTGCTGAGACAAACTTCTAACAAAAAAAAACATTTTCTTTTGTGTAGGCTGAATTAAGGATGCTCCATTTTTTACATATTCCGCCCCTCCACAGCTGTCACCAAAAATAGTAAAACACACTTTGTGGCCCAGGTCTGTTAAGATGTTGTCATGTATTAGCATATGATGTTTAGGGTGGAGGGAAAAAAGGGAGGCAGAGAGCATAAAACACAGAAGCAATAAAGTGGAGAAACAATATCGCTGTCACACTTTGTGGAAAGAGCTTTGCTTGTCCATCAGCCCGAGACACAGAGAGGAAGGAGGTGTATTACAGCTGAAAAAAAAATCCCATGGATTGATTTCCCACTAACAGAAAATAAAATCATCAGTGTCTGTCCATGACACAAAACTTAACATTGGGAGGGAATGCTCACTCACCTTTCACTGGCATTGAAAGCATGTGTTTTTACATCAAATAGTACAGCAAAGTGTAAATCGGATCAAAAAGAGTGCTATTTATGAGTTAAAGTATGATTTGCAGGAGTCAGTTGGACATTGATTGAGAACAATTTTTCACACGTTTTCCATATGCAGAGAGGCACCCCACATATCAGAGTGATGCTGAAAAATCAGTGTAAATGCATTTGTTACTTATAGACCGAACTATTGCAATTTATTATTATCGGGCTCTTCTAAAGGCTCCTTGAAAACACTTCAGTTGTTTTCTTATTTCTCCCATATTACTGTTCCTTCATCGGCTCCCTGTTAAATCCAGGACTGAATTTAAAATAATTTAAAATACACGATTTTTTTTATATATATTTAAGTAAATGTCTTGTGTGAACTCTCTCCTTCTCACCTACTTTGAGCCAGTTCGTGACAACCTATTATCACAACAAAGCAGTTCTCTCTGCAGGTTTACTTGTGATTTCTAAATTTTCTAAAAGTAGAATGGGGCTCAGAGCCTTCAGCTGTCGGGGTCCTCTCTTGTGGATCCAGCTCCCAGTTTAGATTTTGAGAGACAGACACCCATTCTACTTTTAGGACTAGGCTTCAAACTTCCTGTTTCTTGTTTGTCTTTGTTTTTTGATCATCTTTGATCCCTTCCTTTCTCTTCATCCTTCAAACATCAGAAAACTATATTTATAACTGTCCTCAAACCAAAAACCCAACCCACAACATCCCACTTAATGTAAACTTAACTAAAATGGCATCACAGCAAGGAATTAAAGGCTGAACTACCAAAGTGAGTATACAGGGAGAGCAGAATTATTAGGCAAATGAGTATTTTGTCCACATCATCCTCTTCATGCATGTTGTCTTACTCCAAGCTGTATAGGCTCGAAAGCCTACTACCAATTAAGCATATTAGGTGATGTGCATCTCTGTAATGAGAAGGGGTGTGGTCTAATGACATCAACACCCTATATCAGGTGTGCATAATTATTAGGCAACTTCCTTTCCTTTGGCAAAATGGGTCAAAAGAAGGACTTGACAGGCTCAGAAAAGTCAAAAATAGTGAGATATCTTGCAGAGGGATGCAGCAGTCTCAAAATTGCAAAGCTTCTGAGGCGTGATCATCGAACAATCAAGCGTTTCATTCAAAATAGTCAACAGGGTCGCAAGAAGCGTGTGGAAAAACCAAGGCGCAAAATAACTGCCCATGAACTGAGAAAAGTCAAGCGTGCAGCTGCCAAGATGCCACTTGCCACCAGTTTGGCCATATTTCAGAGCTGCAACATCACTGGAGTGCCCAAAAGCACAAGGTGTGCAATACTCAGAGACATGGCCAAGGTAAGAAAGGCTGAAAGACGACCACCACTGAACAAGACACACAAGCTGAAACGTCAAGACTGGGCCAAGAAATATCTCAAGACTGATTTTTCTAAGGTTTTATGGACTGAGGAAATGAGAGTGAGTCTTGATGGGCCAGATGGATGGGCCCGTGGCTGGATTGGTAAAGGGCAGAGAGCTCCAGTCCCACTCAGACGCCAGCAAGGTGGAGTACTGGTTTGGGCTGGTATCATCAAAGATGAGCTTGTGGGGCCTTTTCGGGTTGAGGATGGAGTCAAGCTCAACTCCCAGTCCTACTGCCAGTTTCTGGAAGACACCTTCTTCAAGCAGTGGTACAGGAAGAAGTCTGCATCCTTCAAGAAAAACATGATTTTCATGCAGGACAATGCTCCATCACACGCGTCCAAGTACTCCACAGTGTGGCTGGCAAGAAAGGGTATAAAAGAAGAAAAACTAATGACATGGCCTCCTTGTTCACCTGATCTGAACCCCATTGAGAACCTGTGGTCCATCATCAAATGTGAGATTTACAAGGAGGGAAAACGGTACACCTCTCTGAACAGTGTCTGGGAGGCTGTGGTTGCTGCTGCACGCAATGTTGATGGTGAACAGATCAAAACACTGACAGAATCCATGGATGGCAGGCTTTTGAGTGTCCTTGCAAAGAAAGGTGGCTATATTGGTCGCTGATTTGTTTTTGTTTTGTTTTTGAATGTCAGAAATGTATATTTGTGAATGTGGAGATGTTATATTGGTTTCACTGGTAAAAATAAATAATTGAAATGGGTATATATTTGTTTTTTGTTAAGTTGCCTAATAATTATGCACAGTAATAGTCACCTGCACACACAGATATCCCCCTAAAATAGCTAAAACTAAAAACAAACTAAAAACTACTTCCACAAACATTCAGCTTTGATATTAATGAGTTTTTTGGGTTCATTGAGAACATGGTTGTTGTTCAATAATAAAATCATTCCTCAAAAATACAACTTGCCTAATAATTCTGCACTCCCTGTAAAATCTAAATGTCAAAAAGTGATGAGATCACTCAAAAATGGGAGAGACTGATGAATATGTGCTGCCATGTTTTAGTGTGGGCTGTTATCTAGTAACAGAAGAAGAAAGTTTTGTTATTCGGGAAGGGGAGAAAAACTGGTTGGCTTTATTATATTAAACTCCATCAAATGAAAGGAAAATATTGATAAGTAACTGAAACCTCCCAGCAAGCTGATACTTCCCATCTTCCCTTCTTTTCAGTCACTACTTTACTGTATATGTTTTCATCCTCACCTGTGCGGCTCCTTCCACCTGCACAGGTGCGCATAGGGTTATAGATAACACAAAATATAAACCAAGAAGGCATCACCTGGCTTCTGCTGACATTCACCTTAGATATTTAAGAGACACCTTTGGCTTCAGAAACCCTACTTCTATTTTACCCTACCACTCCTCATTGTTAAGGACGTAATCATGCAGACATGTCCTCACTAACTCTGATTAACAGGTAACGTCCAGGCCACACAGACAGGATTAAAAAAATAAACCACAAAGAAATCCCCAAAACATAATGCAATAACAGCAGTTTCATATGAATTCAAAATAACATAGTTTAGGGCTCTTCTCAGATTTTACTCAGAACAGCTGAGTCCTGATGTATTGATGAAGATTTTTGTAAATGCTGGTAATTTCTGCTCCCTGATGAATATTGTTGTGCCACGATAATAAGGGGAAATTCTCTCTAAATTGTTAAAGGCCATTCAGTTGGGTTCTAATGAGGCAAGGGTATTGATTGGCTTTCACCTGGCTGTGGAGGGAAGACAGTGATATATTGGGGAAGGTGAAGAGCTGGCAGGTCTCAACAGCAGGCCTCCAGTGAGTTAAAAGCACCAGTCTTAACCCATTCACTGTGAGAGTACTCAGCTTGCTTAATGAGAAGAGCAGCAGAAACGTTTCAAAGGCTGTCTCCAACTACTTCGTCTCTCTTATTTATTAAAATTACCCACATTTCAAAATCATAAGTGTCTGTTTGAGGATAAATGGAAAAAATGTCAGGTATTTCCTTCTTACCTGCCTGTAAAACCGCTTTGAGTCCAGGTTTGTGAACTTTAAGGTCAACATTTTAGACCTGGGCCCTATTTCAGGAAGCCGGTTTAGAAAACTCAGAGTGAAAAACGATACTCAGGGTTGAGTAACCCCGAACTGTCCAACTCGGAATATTCGGTTTCAGAAAGGCTGATAACAATTAGTTCAATCAACGCGGAGTTGCTTTAACCCCAAGTGAAGCGCGCGGACGAGGATACATAAAGCCCTGATAAGCGGAGCACAGATTACGCGAGTCACCATGGAGACGGAGGGAAAGAAGGCGCGGTCAATGTATTTCACAGCGCTTGAGGCCGAAATTCTGATGGCAGCATATGCCGATAACATGCAAATTTTGCAGAAAAAAGTAACACAGCCTCAGCTGCAAAACAAAGGGAGCATGCATGGCAAAACATAGCCGACAGAGTCAATGCGTGAGTGTTAATATAAACATTGATCTAGGGATTTCCACCCATTTAACACGTTATTTTATCATATGTTATTTTATTTGTTATTTTATACATTTTATTTTGTGATGTGATGTGAGCGCAGGTGCAACCCAACAGGCCCCAAACGTGCCTGGCAGCAAGTAAAAATGAAATATAAAAATATAGTCCAAACAGGTAAGGTGTAATTGTATTATGAGCCATAGTGCTTGGTCTGTTTGTCCTATGTAAATCAATTGCAGTTAGAGGCTACATTAATTTTCTTTCTGTAAGGACTTATTGAAATTATCTGAGTACATTACAAGTACATATTTGCTTACTCTGTATGCTCAAATGTGGCCCGTTATAGCCAACAGAAAAAAAGCGGAGGCCCGAAAAACAGGTGGGGGTCCTCCACCACCACCACTCACAGAGGCTGAGCAGTTGGCCCTCAGCCAAAACAGTGGGCGCCCTGTGGCCGAAGGCATCTCTGCGGGGACATCCTCTGAGTCAATAACCCCGCAAGACACAAGTGCCTACATAGGGGGTAAATTCAAAATAATACATGATGTGCATACATCCTTTCTTCACAGTCACCTTTGCATTGCTACTCATTCATTTGATAAACTCTTTACCATAATGGATTATTTTGTAGTGAAGTTATTTTCCTACTGATTTTGCCTTCCCTCAGTCTTGGTTGTCTTTGAGAGCATAATGACAATGAAGTGTAAGGTGATTGGTATGTTTGTTAATTGCCATTTGGTCCCTTGTAAGTTATAAGTGACCTGTGTAAACCTCATATTCTATCAGTTGATGGTGATGGTGTACTGCATCTGGTGCAGCCTCCTGTTGAGCCAGACCAACATGCAGTTGTGAGTAATACTCCACAGATTATATGAGTTTACAGTAGAACAGCAATGTTGTTTATTTCTTTACTACAGGAAAATAATGAAGAAACATTGACAGCTGTTACAGAGGAGGAAGCAACAGAGACACTTTATGAGGTTTACATCTTTTAATACTTTGTGTACAGGAAACACAGGCGACCAATAAAGCCAGTTGAACAAAAAATCTGTTTATTCCTCTTTCAACATGTTGAGGTGATGGGTCAAAAGAAATGATTGTGACATATGGTGTCTCTGACTGCTCTTCCATCTTGTATGTCCGTGCGAGGGTCAGGATGTTCATGGTTTGGATCACTGCTGATGTTTGGTTCAGAAGGACAGTGTTCTCCTCTAATTGTGGCAATGTTGTGAAGAATCACACATGCCACAATAATGTCACATGCCCTTTCTGGGGTGACCCTGAGTCTTTGCAGGCACTGTAACCGGGCCTTAAGCATTCCGATAGTCATTTCAATTCTGGCTCTTGTCCTGCAATTAGCCAGATTATATCGCTGCTGTGGGCCCGGTTCAGGGCCAGAGTAAGGGGTAAGCAAATAGGGTAAACATGGATACCCCCTATCACCAAGCAAGTAGCCAGTGAACTCTCCTAAGACAGAAGGATACACTTCTGAAGCAATTGGTCTTTATATATTTTAAAGTATTCTCAACTCACCATGTCCAAATTTTGTGCTCAGTGTACATTCACGGAATATTTGTGAGTCATGGACAGAGCCTGGCCACTTGGCTTCCACATTTGTGATAATGTTGGCAGCATCACATATGATCTTCACAGTGCAGAGAACACAAATTAGCATCCATTACTATAATGAAATAATTTGTTAGTTTGAAATGCTACAGGGAACTATGTACCTGCACATTAATGCTGTGGAAAGACTTCCTGTTCACATAGTCTCCTTCATTTACTGAAGGAGCAATGATTGGAATGTGAGTGCCATCTGTACAGCCAATCACGCCTGGGAACCCTGGAAATAAATGTAAAATGTAAGTAGTAGTCCAAGTATCACCACATCATAAATTAAGTTTTGTTCATCCTGATACCTGCAATTTTGTGGCATCCCTCTTTGATAAATCTTGTGGGTCTATGACCGGGGAACACCACAAACCAGTACAGGAGACGTTTCAGTGCAACTGTAACATTCCTGACTGCCCGACAGACGGTAGCCTTGGAAACGTGCTCAGCGTCACCAATATTATACAGAAAGCTCCCGTTTGCAAAAAACCGAAGTGCAATATAAATAATATGTACAGAACTGAGAGGATGTCCACGATGTGTCACATGCGTAATATATGGCCTGAGGATGTTATCCAAATAACTTAGAGATTGTGCTGAGAAACGGTAACGTTCGCACAGACAATCATCAGGAAATGATAAAATGTCCAAACGCGCTCTAATCACTCTCTCCCGGCGGAGAGCTCTGCGGAGAATTTGGGCTTCACGATCTACTGGCTCTTCAAGGAAGGGACACGCCATGTCCGACACTTCCTACTGTCAGGTTTCCGACAAAGGGGCGGAGACAGTCAGGGTTAGTTGTAGTAAACCTGCTAGGGGGCAGGTTAGCTTCACGGAGTGTGTCGTCATAGTGACTCACTGAGGCTTCATCTGAACTCGCTTTGTGAAACCGAAAACCCAGAGTTTTCGTTAACTCAGGGTATACTTACTCAGTTTTTCCACTAAACCGGCTTCCTGAAACAGGGCCCTGTTGAATGCTCCTCACAGCATTTTATCTGAGGCTAGAGGAAAGTATGGACTGATTTTGTTTTCATTATGAATCCATCCAAAAGAAAAGAAAAAAAAAAGGTTTTAAAATTGCACAGGCATCACAAATTAAAGTAAAGCGCAATTTGCATCCAAATGCTTTAGTAGAGAATAATGAAAGCTCGATGAATCAGCAACACTATTTTGTTTTTTTCATTCTGAACTTTAAAGTACATTTTAAAACAATATCATGGTGTCTTCTGAGCACCTTGGTAAGATTTTAAGTCCACTCCACAACTCTTTTATAAATTACAAATTACACTAATAGACAAAAAGGTTTAGGATGTTATTCTCTCCTCTGGTATAATTTAAAATGGTCAATGAATATACATGAATGTTCCTTTTTGGTTGTGTATTTCAAAGGCAAACTGAGCACAAACAAAAACATAAAAATTTTTTGCTGATAAAAATTTCACAACATGGTCTTTCCAGGGAGCCATTCAGTAACCATAACAATCGCTTAAAAATGAAGCTAATAAAATGAAGGCACACTGTGATATTTTATTCAGTACATCCTTGTATAGTTCAGCATATTGTAGTACATGTGGTAACATCTAGTACACAAGATGTTGACATAACTATTGCTATAAGATGAAGTTCTCAAAGGCAGTTATGTAATGTATAGAATATTAGACTTACAATATAACATGTCAATAAATAATGAAAATGTTTAATATTTGCAAGACCCACCTGAATATATTAACAGTACGATATAAGAAAAGCATTCTAATGTTATGATCAAATGGTATTTAATAATACAGGTTCTAACATCAGTGCTTGCAGCTATATTGTCCAGACATATTTGTAGTTTAACACTATCAATGTTTATATTATTTATAGAGGTTAACACTGGTAATAATATAGGGCTTAATACGTTACTATATGGCAAAATTGTTTAACAACAGACAAAAAAAGATATAAGGAAAAGGACCAGTTAGAAGTAATAAAAGTAGTAGTAGTAGTAATGATAATAATCGATTCTAAACTGCATAGAAGGTAGTGAAGGGAAGGGGAGAGGATAGGGTTGATATAAGCTGTTTCCATGGGCTCTGTTCATAGGCTACTGTACCCATGTCTGACTTTGAGCATCAGTTGTTGACTCCCATCCTTTAATTCCAGAGGACAGTCAAAGTAGGAGTCAACAGAAAGTGGTCACTATCACAATGACAGCAACTCTTTAGACTTTACAGTTTACACTTGAATGTGTATCAGGCTGTATATTTCAGTCACTCAGCTTGAATTTGTGTAACTCTGCCGTTTATTTCTTCCTGCCCATGTTGCACACTCTTGAGGAAGCGCCATGATAAATGCAGTTTTTGAGCTGTCACCTGTGGTAGAAAGGACAATACCTAAAATGCTAGATTCTGATAGTGCATCTGGTTTATGTCCACAAGTTCAGACACATGAAAAGCTTTTTTAAAGCATTTTTGACAGCATTTTTAAATTGTTATGACAAATACAATATTATCGAACTCCTTAGCATTCTTGGTTATTATTAGTAAGTACAAGTGTGATCAAATAATAATAAACTGTATATCTTATTCAGTCAGAATTCAATGAGCTCTGCCTGGGAAGAATGCTGGTCTGTAAATATGACAATGCTTTCTGAACCTTAAATTTCTCCAAGTCATTCTGCTCGATCTTTTCCTCTAACTGATTTAACACAGCACCATATATTTTGCACTGGATTTGACATTTAACATTGACATTTAAATTTAAGCTAGTGCCAGAATTCACCTAATTAGTCCCAGAGTTAATGAAGGTTCATTGTAGTGGGGAAAACTGGCATTTACATATCCAGCCTTGATTTGAAAGCATTTCTTTGGGAAACACCTTCAAACATCTAAAACTCCAGAAAATGGCCACTTTGTTATTACGACCAAGCTGTTATTATGATCTATTGTTCTGTTCAAAATTTAATCTAATGGCATGTAGAATAAGTCCACATATGAAAATTGGCTCACTGGAAACTTAGAAAAAAGAGCATTGTAAAGTTTATATCAACCTAATAAGGTTCTTTTTCTACCCAAATCATGACCTTGTTCTAACAAAATGGTCCTCGACAAATTAATAGGTAGCATAGCAGTGACAGTAAAACATTTATGCTGCCTCCTTCTGTCAGTTCTGGTGATCATTAACAGCAGAAGCACTTGGACATATAATATCAGGAATTTATGTATGGTAGTGTCATGGTAAAGGCTGGAAAGGTTAAAAATTGTTCAGGTAACAAGAGATCTAAAAATACATGAGAAAAAGTGTTTTTTCTACTTATCCAATTCGGGGTTATGAGGAGGGAGGCTGGAGCCTATCCCAGCTGTCATGGGACGAGCACACCCTTAGATCTCTAATCTATCGCAGGGCTAACACAAAGAGACAGATAATCATTCACAATCAGAATCACCAATTAACCTAACATGCATGTTATTAGACTATAGGAGGAAGCTAGAGTACCTAGAGAGCACCTATGCAGGCATAGGGAGGATATAAGCTCAACACAGAAGGGCCACAGCTGGCCTTTAATTGTTGTAAGGTGGCAGTGCTAACCAACAAACCACCACTGTGCCACCCCTACTTTATTTTGAGCCAATCGTGATCCTGTCTTGAAGACTGTTGTCAAGAGTTTACCTCCTTTTTCTAAGAGTTGAAAAACATGGCCTCCAATCTGAGACATTATCAAAACTTACCTGTTAACCTATGGTTGGGGTTAGAGGAATGGTTAGAAGTAGGTTCGGTTTTGCATTAACCACATGCTAAATACTTAACTAAAATATTATTTCATCTTTCAAATGAATTCCCATAACTTTCTCCGGCACAGTTTTTCTGTTCCAGAGGCTTCTTTTTTCTTTTCAAATATTCTAAATAAGTAAAAGTTTTATAAAAAGAGAGAAGATAACTTGACTCCCCAAAACCCCAGCCCCACTGGTGACCAGCTGAATGTTAAAAGGTTAAGCAAGCACATTAACTAGACTCAAATTCTTTAAAAAAAATAATAATTTCAATTTATTCAGCAGTTCATAGTTCACTGTGTAATTCAACCAAGGATGTCAGCAATAAGACTTTTCATGTGTATACAGTCTGAAACTTCTCCTGTTTAATCAGTGGTCCCTGTGCGGTGGTATTCAGCAAAGTGAACCACAGGAACAACATTTTGGTACAACGGAATTAAGATTTCATATTCATAGTTATTTATTATCTACCTCAGGCAATTTCTATGTCTATGGAAGCTCATTGCAGAAAGGGACTGATGAATATCTACATGTATCACAAAGAAGTGAAGGAGCAGAAGTAATAGAAGTGAAAATGATTCTTTCAAGTTTAACCTCCCCACCGTTGAATTTCTTATCAAATGTATTTGGAGTTAATACTACTTTCTATGGATCAGTTGTGGCTGGTGTCACTCAAGTGTATATCCACTTTACACACAACCCTCTGAGCAGCTTTTCCCATGGGTCACTAAGGCCGATGCATTATGGAATGACATTCATATCTCATCGATAACCTGCACAACCCCACCGCAGGGCTGTGACATTTCACTTCATTAAGTCCCCGGTTCATTTGTTGTCTTGCTTCACATACAGGGCCTGAGCGAAAAGATGATGGTTGAGGATGAATTAAACATGGCGGGTTTAAATATAGACTTCTTGAGACAAAGGCGGCTCTATAGGCAGTTCATCCCCAACCTCCTCACATCCTCTGACATCATCCTCCCACTGACACTAGTGGCAATGCATTTTAAAGCGATCAGTTGACTGACAAGGCAAATACTTTATAGGGTGGTGTAGACTAGTGCAGACTCGATCCCAAATGTGCAGCATTCTGCAGCTGGAACCACAGAACATGTATAAATCCATAACTAAATTTTGAGTCCTGTTTCATTCAAATTGACAAAACAGTTTTTACACCTCTCATTGTAAACGTTTTTCTCTTAAACATTTATCTTTTAAGTAAGAGGCTTGATTTTAAAACAAACATGGCAGCTCAATCTCAGAGCCCTCTCTCCATTATATCAACATATATCCACTGTGTCAGACTTGCCTCTCTAACTTTGTCTCTAAACTGTTTGACATGAGCTGTCCCTTTGAGGGACATCTTCAACTTTGCCTCCTGTCTTATCAGTGACACTGAGTCCAAATCATACCTCATAACAGGTCTCATAACCATCTTGTAAACCTTCCCTCTCACTTTTTCTGCTATCCTTCCATCACAAATCAACCCTAGCTCTCATCTCTACCCACTCCACTCTTCCTGCACTCTGTTCTTCAACTTTCTTGTGCAATGTCCATTGCTTTGGATGTTAACCTGAGGTATTTAAACTCATCTACCTTCACTACCTTTATTCCTTGCAGCTTCACCTTTCTGTCTGTCTCCCTCTCATTCACACACATTTATTCTGTATCGCTTCTACTTTCATTCCTCTTCTCTCCAGAGCATACCTCCAGGCACTCTTCCACCTTCTCCATACTCTCATTACACATCAGAATGTCATCTGCAAACATCATAGTCCTCAGATACTCTTGCCTGACCTCATCTGTCAGCCTGTCCATCAACACTGCAAACAGGAGGCAAAGGGTCTCAAAGCTGATCCCTGGTATAATCCCACCCCCACCTTGAACCCATTTGTCAATCCTACTGATTGCACATCCCGCCGCTGTCTCGCTGTCCTCAAACATGTCCTGCACCACCTTCACATACTTCTCTGCCACTCCTGAATTCCTCATGCAGTACCACAGTTCCCCCATGGGCACCTTTGGTCCTACTCTTTCTGACCTTCTCTAGACATCAACACTCTGAAAGCAAAATTTAAACTATAATTCTTAGCATGGAGCCATACTTATGATCACTAATCGTCACCTCTTCTTAACACTTTCTCTTTAGCAGTTTGGCTCACCAACTGCATCCCTCTGTAGTTACTACAGCTCTGCACATTGTTTCTGACAGTTGGTACCAGTTTTTATGCCAATGAAAAAAATATACTTTGTTACAATGTACTAGTTATTGTTGATCTTTAATTGAAACCCCTTTTTCTGACTGTGATTTTGGAAAGATGTCAGTTGGTAAAAAGTTAAGGGTGTGTATAGAAAATATAAATCAAGCCTGCCACAGCATCGTGTCATCTATCACGTTTTGTCTACCTCATGATTTATTTTCTTGAGTCAGGTTTTCATATTGTGGATTTGAAGGAAGAAATCTAATCAGGCTGAGGCCAGCACAAGTGAAACATCCATTTATTCTTTCCACTGTGTCTCAAGTTTGCTCAAGATTTTGGAGGATGCAATGTCAGAGATCCAGGATATAGGACCAATGAGAGGTGTCTGTTATAGGATGAAGTAGGCAGTTTATAATTTGAATTTTTTTTAAGTAATAGTAACACAGAATTAAAGGAAACTGTAATCGAATAGAATAGAATGATTTTAATTTTTTTTCACTGGGTACAATGACAATAAGGTACCACTCCCGTCTGTGTGCACACACTTAAAAAAATCATTAGCATAACAATGTCAATAAATAAATGATAAAGACAAACACATTCACACACACCCATGATAGACATATTGTCCTGTTGTATTCCACTGATCCATAATTACACAAATGTTATTATATTTATTTCATTTTATTTTTTTATTTTTTTGCCACAAACTGTAAACTCAACCATAAAAGAGCAGAAATACATGAGTGTCAGTCAAATATTGTTAACATGGTTATTAGAAGTTGCCTGTTGACACACAAACTGATTTGACTAGATTAAGACCACCAAGAATATAGAGGCTTTTTGGGTGCAGCTAGTCTTAAAGAACAAATTTACTATAAAATTGAGAACTAATCCAAATAAGGTTTTAAGATTCGTTTGGTTACTCCAACTGTACAACTATGAGCATAGTTCATAAATCCATTTTTGCACCATAAGAAAAATCTGTTCTTTTCTTTACACAGTGCTATCCATGCCAGATATTGTTTACATATTTATAACTGAAATGACAAAGAGCTATGAAAGTTTATAGTGCAGCCTGTACATTTGGTCCCCTTTTGTTGGGTCATTAATTGTTTTGGTTGCCTACTTAATTTATAACCTCTGTTTTGTGAACGTAATGTGTTTGAGTGCAACCCCTACTGTATTGGAAAGTGACAGTATAATATACACGTCTCAATTGTATCTTTTTTCTTTTATGAAAAAACAAGTGTCAAAGTTGGTAGTTGAATTATGCCCCAGTGTCATGCTGTTTCTCGTCTCCGATAAACATCTGAAATTACTAGGTTGCATGATTAACACGTTTAATGTTGTGCACTTTGACAATGACACTTGTTTTGCAATGCAAATCAGAGGTGGATCATATGAGAGTTGCTTTTAGAGCAGACTGAAGAGAAATTAATACGAGGAGTCAATGAGCAGCAAAAGCTCAGCTCTGTCTTTCATCCGGCTTGAAAATCAACGCCCAAGTTAGAAACAAACACCCACGCATTATTTACTGTACGGTGGGTCTTGGAAATAATTAAGCACCACTCAGCCACTTTAGCAAATAAAAGGCAGTGCTTGCTACAGGTGAGTCTGAGTTTCAGGCCCACCAAGAAATTGTTGTTGCAGTGTTTGGATTTAATGTTAAGTGTGGCCAGACCACATCCAGTGATTCAGTTTACCATTCATGGTGTTTCCAACTGCACTGAAAGAACAAAGTAAGTGGGAAATGGTGAACAGAATAATGATAGACAGATAAAAATCGTATTAAACTGAAGCTAAAGTGAATAGTTTGTATGCATACAAGAGGCAGGCATGAAGAGGAACATCCCAGCACTGTGGGGGGCAGACTCACAAGTCCCATTTTTACGTGTTATTCTGTT
This sequence comes from Rhamphochromis longiceps, assembly GCF_057381845.1. Taxonomy (NCBI): domain Eukaryota; kingdom Metazoa; phylum Chordata; class Actinopteri; order Cichliformes; family Cichlidae; genus Rhamphochromis; species Rhamphochromis longiceps. The sequence goes on from NC_140572.1 coordinate 32,563,549, forward strand.
ATTGGTAGAGTTGTGTGTTACAGTGTTGTATTCACACTTTTCATAATTCTAGTGTTTTCATATTTTAGCTTAGTTTTACTCTTTCCTTTGTCTATATGGCTATACAGGCAAAGAGAGGAGCATTTCATCAAGGGCCTGTACTCCAAAGCAAATTCACCATGACCAAGATAGTTTTTAGTTATCTGACTTCCATTAAACTAACATCAGTGATCAGGTGAAGTGTTAACAAAGGTTGTTATCAATAAGTCAACCCATGGTTTCCCAATCAAGCTGCAAGTGCAATCACATGAAAGGGGTGGCGTAACACCATCTAACTAATCAGATACATGGAGAGGTCTACTGGCAACACAGTTCTTTTTTTTTTTTTTGACAAAAAAAGAATAATATATAACATTCAAAAACTATGAAGAGGTTAAAGGCATTATACAGACTGAAAGCAGCGCAGCTGCTGCAGACAAAAGCAGTGTTGTGAGTGTATGTAAGAGAGACCTGTCCACTAGTTTAGGGTTAAAAGCGCTATATGGCTGTGTGTGCTGTAAGTGCTTTCGCCAGTAAGGCTGGAAACCTCATATATACTAAAAATATTGCTAGTATTTTGTTGAACTTGATGGAATGACTTTTTTCCCACACACAATAATGAAACAGCTGAAATCATGTCACTGGATGCTCTGTGGAAATATTGTGACAGCAGTAGTAGCAGCTGACACTGTCAGCAGCATAGGCTGTATATAAAAAAAACTGAGGAAGCCACTATGACATCAGCCATTGGTTTTGGACGTAAACACTGAAGCAAGAATTCCTGCCTTGCACAAATGGCCTTTGGCTGTTTTGCTTTTTTCTTTCTAAAGCCTAAAATAACTCCATGCAGCTGACATGACATGACAAGAGCTGCTGACAGCTCTCAGATGTTATCCGGGCGTGTTATTCATGACACGGTGCTCTTTATGGCTCTACATGCATGCGTATGTAAGATTTAGACTAATGGCTTATATCAGATAATACACAGGTTAATTAAATAGATAACTGGATGCTTTTACATTTAGGTGCTCTGAGATTAGATCTTCAAAAGACACATATTTGTCTCATGATGGTTAACTAGTTACTAAGTTCATAATTGATCTGTCTCATTACATTTCTGTACTTTTACTACCATTGTTAATTCACACCATGTACACATGACATGCAGGGGTGAATATTGTGACACATTTTCTGCACCAACCATCTATAAATTTTGTTACTGCCTGTACAAAAGTAGCTCATCTGTCTGCTCAGGCCAGATGGAAAAGGCATCATTACTATCCTATATTGATGACAGGCCATTGTGAAAAGTAGATACTCACCAGTGCTGAAAGGAAACCTGTCTTCTGGTCTCACAATCTTCAAAACTCTCCAAATTAGCTGCCTGGCTTATTTGGTCCTTATCCGGCTTGCAGACATCTTTATGCCTTTTTATTTCTCCTGCATCTAGCAACAAGAGCCAGAGCCCTGTTACTGTTGCCACTTCAGTGAGTAGTCATAATGTTTATATGAAAGCGCCCTCCCTGATCAACTAAACAAGCAAAAGCAGCTCAAACTTTAGCATATTTACTTGTATCCTTCCATCATATTCTTAAGGCCTCATAGAACACCTATGGTTCCTGAATTTTCTAAAATTAGGATGAGAGGCAAATCCTTCAGCTATCAAGCCCCTCTCCAGTGGAACTACATCCCAGTTTGAGTTTTGACCCTCAACTACCCCTTAGTTATCCTGCTAGATCTCCCATGATGCACTAGAGGAGTTCTCCTCTCTTTTCACTATTCAAGAAGTTTTATATATATATATATATATATATATATATATATATATATATATATATATATATATAACACAAACACCCAGCACGCCCCTGCGGGCGGTTTATCCTTCAAGCTCGGGTCCTCTACCAGAGGCCTGGAAGCTTGAGGGTCCTGCGCAGTATCTTAGCTGTTCCCAGGACTGCGCTCTTCTGGACAGAGATCTCCGATGTTATTCCCGGGATCTGCTGGAGCCACTCGCCTAGCTTGGGAGTCACCACACCCAGTGCTCCGATTACCACGGGGACCACCGTCACCTTCACCCTCCACATCCTCTCGAGCTCTTCTCTGAGCCCTTGGTATTTCTCCAGCTTCTCGTGTTCCTTCTTCCTGATATTGCTGTCATTCAGAACCGCTACATCGATCACTACGGCCGTCTTCTTCTGTTTGTCTACCACCACTATGTCCGGTTTGTTAGCCACCACCATTTTGTCCGTCTGTACTTTAGCAAAGATATATATATATATACACTCATCCCCCAGCCAGTTGTGGAACATGGCTACTCCTCCCTGAGCTTGTTTCTGCCGGTTCTTCTTGTTAAAAGAGAGTTCTTCCTCCGCAATGTCCTAAATTAATGCTCTTAGGAGTTGGAGTTGGTTTGGATTCTTTAATTTCGATTACATCAAATATCACCTGCCTCTTATTGAGTAAACTGGAAATTAATCACAAATCAAATCACAAATCACAAATCACTTTTTATTGTCACATCACATGTGCAGGCACACTGGCACAGCACATGCGAGTGAAATTCTTGTGTGCGAGCCCCACAAGCAACAGAGATGTGCAAACACAACAACACAAACGAGCAAAATACAAGAATGGCCAACCTGAAACTAATAAATATATGTACAATATATAATAGTGTATGCATTTCTGGATGTGTATACTAAATATTTTCCTACGTGTGTGTGTGTGTGTGTGTGTATACACATTTTTACAAATTAAATAGTAAAAAAATAAAATAAAATAATAATAATAATAAAATATATAAAATATACAGAGTTGAATATGTGCAAAACAAGTGGCATTTATATACAGTGTGGAGTGCATAATGTTGAAGTTCCAGTAGTGAAGCTGAGGTGTCTGACGTGTTCAGCAGTCTGATGGCCTGATGGAAAAAGCTGTCTCTCAGTCTGCTGGTACGGGACCGGATGCTGCAGAACCTCCTTCCTGATGGAAGCAGTCTGAACAGTTTATGGCTGGGGTGACTGGAGTCCTTGATGATCCTCCCCGCTTTCCTCAGGCACCGCTTCCTGTAGATGTCTTGGAGGGAGGGAAGCTCACCTCCAATTATCCGTTCAGAGCACCGCACTACTCGCTGGAGAGCTTTGCAGTTGTAGGCGGTGCTGTTGCCATACCAGGTGGTGATGCATCCAGTGAGGATGCTCTCAATGGCACAGCGATAGAAGGTCCTGAGGATGCGGGGGCTCATGCCGAATCTTTTCAGTCTCCTGAGAAAGAAGAGGCGCTGCTGCGCCTTCTTCACTGTTTTGTTTGTGTGTACTGACCACGTAAGATCCTCAGCCAGGTGTACACCAAGGAACCGGAAGCTGCTCACTCTCTCCACAGCAGCGCCGTTGATGGTGATGGGGGTGTGTACTTCTCTGCACCTCCGGAAGTCCACTATCAACTCCTTTGTCTTTGCGACGTTGAGGGTGAGATGGTTGTCTTGACACCAGTGGGTCAGGGCGCTGACCTCCTCCCTGTAAGCCGTCTCATCACCGTTGGTGATAAGACCCACCACTGTAGTGTCGTCCGCAAACTTCACAATGATGTTGGAGCTGTTAGTGGCTGTGCAGTCGTAGGTGTAGAGTGAGTACAGGAGAGGGCTCAGTACACACCCCTGTGGAGCACCAGTGTTCAGTGTGATGGGGGATGAGGTGATCAGAATCAGAATCAGAATCAGAATACTTTATTGATCCCTGGGGGAAATTATTTTTTGTTACAGTGCTCCATTTTAAACCAACATTAAGACAAGACAGACAATACGCTAACTAAGAATAGTACAATATATACATATATATACATACATACATACATAAGTCACTTATAAATAAATATTTGGAAAAGAAACATGTGTAGTTGTAGCAGCAAACAGTGTGTTAAGTGGATGCGTTGTACAGGGAGATGGCCACAGGCAGGAATGATTTCCTGTGTCGTTCAGTGGTGCTTTTCGGTAATCTCAGTCTCTCACTGAACGATGCTGCCCAGTCTGACCACCTGGCGTCTGTCAGACAGGAAGCTAAGGATCCAGCTGCAGAGGGAGCTGCTCAGTCCTAGATCCTGCAGTTTCCTGTCCAGCTTCGAGGGAACGATGGTATTGAATGCTGAGCTGTAATCTACAAACAGCATCCTCACATACGTGTCTCTCTTCTCCAGGTGTGACAGGGCAGTGTGTAGTGTCAGGGCTATGGCATCATCAGTGGACCTGTTGTGGCGGTATGCAAACTGTAGAGGGTCCAGTGAGTCGGGTAGTGCAGAGCAGATGAAGTCCCTGACCAGCTTCTCGAAGCATTTGCTTACGATGGGGGTCAGGGCTACAGGTCGCCAGTCGTTCAATGAGGAGATGGTGGAGGATTTGGGTACAGGGACGATGGTGGCCATTTTGAAGCAGGCTGGGGCTACAGACAGAGAGAGGGAAAGGTTGAAGATGTGCGTGAACACTCCAGCCAGCTGAGCCGCGCATGACCTGAGGACGCGGCCGGGAATCCCGTCCGGACCAGTAGCTTTGCGTGCGTTCACCTTCCTGAAGCACTTCCGCACATCCTCCTCAGACACAGTGTGCGCACTGACGTCATCCGCGGTGCGCACACTGTCCGGTCTCATGGTGTTCGCTGTGTCGAATCTAGCGTAGAATACGTTTAGATCCTCACACAGAGAGGCCGTGGTCTGCGGTGTGCTGGTTTTCCCTCTAAAGTCTGTGATCGTGTTTAGTCCCTGCCACATACTCCGAGGGTTGTCAAACTGTTGCTCCACCCTGTCCCTGTACTCACGTTTGGCTGCTTTGATCGTCTTCCGGAGTTGGTAATGTGCGTGTTTGTAGTCCGACGTGTTCGCGGAGGCAAAGGCGGTGTTCCGTGCCGCGCGAACATCTCCGTTAATCCAGGGTTTTTGATTTGGGAAGGATTTGACTGTTCTGGATGGGACGACATCTTCCACGCATTTCCTGATAAATCCACAGACTGAGTCTGTGTATTCATCAATGTCTCTGGCGGCCACGTGAAACATTTCCCAGTCCGTGTGATCAAAACAGTCCCGCAGCGCAGACTCCGATTGGTCCGTCCAACAGTGCACCGCCCTCCGGGTTGGAGCTTCCTGTTTCAGCTTCTGCCTGTAGGCGGGCAGGAGCAGGATGGAGCAGTGATCTGATTGGCCGAATGGGGCGCGGGGGAGGGCTTTGTACGCATCCCGGAAAGAGGTGTAACAGTGGTCGAGTTGCCGGTTTCCACGTGTGTTGAAAAGGATGTGTTGATGGAGTTTTGGTGAGACTTTCTTCAGGTTTCCCTTATTAAAGTCTCCGGCTGTGATAAACGCTGCCTCTGGGTGTGCGGTTTCCTCGCTGCTGATCGCGCTGTACAGTTCCCTGAGTGCACGGTCAGTGTCGGCTTGTGGGGGAATGTAAACAGCCGTAATAATCACTGCTGTAAATTCCCTCGGTAGCCAGAATGGCCGGCACTTAATCATCAGGTACTCCAGGTCCGGTGAGCAGAAGGATTTGACCGGGTGCACGTTCGCATAATCACACCAGCTGTTGTTGATCATGAAACACCACCACCGCCACATGCCAAGACAGGGAAAATAGCCTGTCTCGGTATGTGGTTGATCGTTAGGAAACAGCCAGATAGCCCTGTGTGAATTGCTGTCATCTGCACTTCATTTCTTTTTTCCATGTGGTTCTTGTTGAAACTGACAATAGCCAGAACCATCCAGTCAAGACAAGCAGTGACGTAGTTTGTAAAAAGCCAGTGAAAATGCTTAACCTTAGACCGTGACCACCGTATATTTACGTTTTCCAAACCTTTGTCTGTTTTATCTTAAATATTGTGTGTTGACTTCGGAAGTAAATAAAATGGCATAGTGCAGTGTGAACTCGTCACCTTGGAGGTTTTCCAGTGCAGTTTTAAATGTCTTTGTGCTAAAAATACAGATGTGTTGTTGCGTATAGCTCCGGGTTTTTGCCTGAGAAACTGATATTGCACTATCTATTGAGTGCCGGTAAGGAGAGGTGACCTAGTGATGAAAGACCTTGAGATAATGGAAGTGTTCCTGATCGAGCCACGGGGGAAGTGCAGGTTACAGGCATAACTGCTGACTGCACGGAACAATTCAGCATCCAGGTGCTGGCTGGGAGGCAAGAAAGGCACCTTTGAAGAGCACTCTGCCTCTTCCCTGAAGTGGAAAAGCAGTCCCTTTAAGGGAAGAGCAGGACCAGTTTGGTAACATTATTCTCAAAGGAAGGTTGTGTGTTGTTCACCTGCTTTTGTTGCTGACATTGTTTTAGATGATGGTGACAAAAAGGGAGGAGGGGAGGAGAACAATGGAGATGCAAAGGTAAAGGAGAACCGAACACTGTGCATATTCGAGCTAGAGACTCTCACACTTACACACTACAAAGTTTCATGTATCCAGAGAAGCAGAATAGTTCTTACTTCATCTCTGTTTTTTCTTGGATATCCAGTGGCAGAATTGTTATTAAGGTGGGAGAATTAAAAGAAGCAGATGGATTAAATGATTGACAAGGTGTTCTTGTGAGCAACCCACGTGGACCAGAACTACCCTGTTCACTACCTGCAATTCTGAGCAGTGCTTATGAGCTGAAATGGCATTAACCTTCTGAAACTGAAAATTTCAAACGCACTTGCAGAGGCTGGTTCGACACAACCCCAACCAGTCGATTGGAATGATCCAAAATGGCTTGTTAAATAAGGCTCAGTAATTAATTAAATCTCTTCATTGATGAAGTCTAAAGAGTTCGTGTTGCAGAGGTGTTGTGCTAATCTGGCTCTTAATCTTCCAATCTAATCAGAGAATGCTGCACATTTATTCCACTGGAGGGAAAAAGAAGTGAGTCAGAGGCTAGAATAATGCAGAGGTGGGCTCTAATTTAAGGCTCATGTCCACTCTTATTTTGTAAATCAACTTGCAGTGTTAGACTTGGAGCAATAGGAGGCCCATTATTGGATGCTTTTTGTAGCTTTCAGTGATTTTACTTCACGCTGAAGTAAAAACTGAAGAAATACTAAGTGAAAAACATCTCTAAAGCAAAAATCCAGCACATTTTGCGCAAGCTCTGAGTAACCTGTCAAATATTATGGATTCAGATAGATTAGTATTTTGACAAACTCTAAGTAGACGAGTGTCATTGGAAGATGTTCAGTTTGCTTATATTTAAATCCTATATTGCATATTTGTCCCTACTTGCACCCTTATTAAGCCTTAATTATACATTCTACTCTGGTCCACTTCCGGCATAAATTTTGTCATCGGACTGTAAATACGAGGCAACATCTGTTTGCATGCTTGCCCATTTTATGTAACTGCATCGATCTGCCAGAGAATTTACTTGACAGAGCACCAACTGCACATGCACCCCAGGTGGTGAATTTCAAAGAAGTATAACAGTAACAACAATTTGGCCGTGTTGTCTCTTCTACTTCTCCATGTCCACAATACAGTTTAATCAAGGCATTAATCAATAGCCATTAATGCCACATAAGTTTTTAATTAGCTTAACTCTAAATTTTAGTGAAGCAAATTCAGCCAGTCGTTTAAGGAGAATTTCAAAGACTTTCTTCCTTTATTTTGTTACTTGCTACTTAGTAATGATAGCTAAATTGAATCCTATACAAGCAACAGTAGGTGCATTTCATAGTACAGCCATACTAAGAGCTAAGTTTGGCCACAGTTAATAATCTACATCATGTTTGTGTTTTTTATTATTCATGAATTTGCTTTTTTTTTACAAAGTAGTCACATCAAGACTACTGCATTCAGAGGCCTAACGTAATAATCATATCATAGACAATGATATGATTATTATTTTTCTCCTGCAATAATATATATTACACCTCTGTTCTCCAACTTGGTTCCCACTGCATTTTGTGGAAAGCATAGTGTGGTGAGCAGCTGTAAGATCCTCTAGCACAGAGTAGAGCAGGCAACAAAAACAGAGATGATGCTTATTAATAATAATAATAATAATAATAATAATAATAATAATAATAATAATAACAATAAACTTTATTTATAAAGCACACTAAAAAACCAAGGGTATACCAAGGTGCTTGACAAAAAATAAAATAGGAAAAAGGAGATGGGAGGGAAAAGAGAAAGGACCTGGCACGTATCAATTATAAAACCTTGACAATTATAATATATAAAAGTAGTTAACAAGCATAACGGATAAAAATGTACCAATGCACACCAAACGTTAACTAGGTGGAAAAGCAAGACTAAATAAATAAGTCTTCAGCCGTGATTTAAACAGTGGCATAGAGTCAGACGCCCGGATAGCAACAGGAAGATTGTTCCATAAGACTGGGGCAGCTACAGCAAACGCACGGTCGCCGCGAGATTTCAGCCGAGAACGAGGTTGCTCCAGAAGAAGTTGGGTAGCAGACCTAAGTGCTCTGACAGGAGTGTGTAACCTAAGAAGCTCATTGAGGTAGCTCTGCGCCAAATTATTAATAATTTTGTAAGTGAAAAGTAGTATTTTAAATTGAATACGGTATTTAACTGGCAGCCAGTGCAAGCCAGCAAGAACAGGAGTGATGGAAGAAAACTTCCTGCTACCTGTCAAAAGGCGTGCCGCCGCATTCTGGACAGTCTGCAATCTAACGAGAAGGGAGGAGGAAAGGCCAATGTAAAGAGAGTTGCAGTAGTCCAACCTGGAAGTCACGAATGCGTGAATAAGTTTTTCCAGGTCATTGTGCGGAATATAGCGCTTAGCCTTAGAAATTAGGTGCAGCTGATTAAAACTAGACCTCACAACAGCAGACACTTGCTTGTCAAATTTAAACGAGCTATCCAGTAATATGCCCAAATTACTGGCATAATCAGAAGGGGAGCTAGCAACCAATCTTTAACCTCACGCAAGCATTCACGAAAATAGTGAAAAGACATAGCAAGATCGTCAGTAATCTCAAAATAAATCTGTATATCATCAGCATAGCAATGAAAGGCAAAATTATACTTCTCAAAAATTGCTCCAAGAGGGAGCAGATACTGTATAGTGAAAAGAGAATAGGGCCTAATACAGATCCTTGAGGCACAATACAGCGTACAGGTACCGAGGAAGATGAGCAGTTGCCCAAATTAACCGAGAAAGACCTGTCAGCAAGATAAGATTTAAACCAGTTGAGGGCAGTGCCTCTTATACCCACAGTATGCTCAAGCCTTAGTAGAAAGTCAGAAAGGAGAATATAAAGTTGGTTTCAAAGCTGCTTGCAGCTGCACAGTGACTGGAGGAAGGTTTAAACTAGGATGCCCTATATGAGATCTGATCTGTCTGGTGATGCTGTCATTCGGTTAGTTTACATTTTTTTCCCTCTTTTTTTAATGATCAGATTGTTTTTGTGGTAGGTTTTTTTTTGCACCTGTTATTGTGTACCGTAATTGTGAGAATCAAAACTAAGTTTTTTCTTCAGACTCTGTTTCCCTGCACTGACACTCTTACCATTTTAAGACTATTCAGGAAGGTGACTACAGTATTTTTAAGGCCAACAGTGTGAGAGACTTTTTACAGAAAACTTTGCCCTTATAGTCCCAGGGTATTTGGAAAATATACTGGAGCAAGAGCTTTTCAAGGGTCAGTAACTATGGCACAGAAACGTACTTCAAATACTGGTTGCTCCAGTGAAATGCCACGTTTATTGGAGAACTCTTCAAAGCCACATCAGCATTTCTTGTTTTCCTCAAAACTAGTCCATAGAAATATCCAGAGGAAAGGCCATGGTTTACTGATGTCCCATTTGAATACACTCACAGCACCGTTCTCATCCCAGGCCTCAAATAAATGCTCATTGCCACTCATTAACAACTAGTCTGGAGTGTTTGTTGAATTAGTAATGTTGTTGCCATGCAGCTCTAAATGAGCTCTTGTGTCATTAATCTACTGCTGTGCTTCTCTGTCCCTAGATACATTTATTCTACCAGAATAAGTAAAAAGTCTTCATTATCCCCAAACTACAACTGAGTGATGTGATGAGAGACTTTAGGGAATGTATTGACATTTACTTTATCTGCTGTGGATGAGATCGCATGGAAGTCTGATGGAAACTTGTTTGATGTTTGAGCAACTAAATTATGAATATTATGATCTATAAACATCTATACTGTAGGTTTGTGTGTGTGTGTGTTTTAAATCACATGTAGTGAGACCTTATATAGCTCCAAAATTTAAGATATTTCATAGATCAACATTTATTAAAAATAAATATATACCCACAATATTACTTGCCTGTGCAGTTAATCCTGGTGAAATTAAAAATGCTTTCTTGTGAAGGTGTAAAATGTTAAACAGTGCATCACACTTAACACTGTTGGATCTAGCAGTGGCACTGAATCCTTACATCCCAGCACACGTTGTCGTATTTACTGTCAGCATCTGCAGAACCAAGCGCACGTGTTCTATCTTTAACAAGCTGGCTTTGAGCTTGACCAGCTGTGACATTTGGTGTAACCTTAGGGACTGCAGACTGCAGCATTCGGGCATTACGCAACCTTGGCTAAATAATTCAGTGTGTGCTATGCATATTACATTGTGCCCAGGGTTTCCACTTGGCCCCTAGATGCTGCACTCAATTGGCTGAGCAACCTCATCTGCCAGTAGAAGAGCTCTCAGGCTAAAATTTAGCTTATCACTGTTTCTAACCTCCCACCTGTATTTTCCTAGGAGACTACGGCCAGTGAAGCCATAGCAGTGTTTGGAAAAATTATTGTATTCCAAGTTCAGTACACAAACCCTTTTAGTTTTGTAACATATCATTGTGCTGGAGTAGTATTAAAATGTCTCTCTTTGTGTTTTTAGCTTTAAATACACAAAACATTGACTTTGAAATACTACTTGACAAGTAAAAATACTATGTGGTGTAGTGGGTAAAGTCTGAGATGGAGAGACAGCCAAAAATTGCTCATAGCTGACTATTAAACATGATCTCATCAGTTATAAGTTGTTACTGCCACAACCACCAAATATGTGGCTGCAAGGATTTACTATAATGCATCTTATGATTATATCAAACACTAGAAGCATGTGGATAGAATTTAAAATACTGTGTGTTGAGAACATGGCATAGTATCTAGAATCTAGTGTATCTTATTTTGTTCATATAAAAAAAGTCACACATATGAAGGCCTGCATTATAACATTACTAAAATAATGCAGCAACTCCAGCTTTTATGCACGTGTTTCTTGCTGAGAAAGACCATAGCAATTCAGGTAAATAAGAAGAGACTGACTGAGAAGCAATGTTTTTGACTGAAGGCATAACTCTTGTGTACATGAGTTCCTGAGAACTGAGACTCAGGTGGAGAGCTGTGTCATTACAAACTATTTGACCATACAAACCTGAAATCTGTGGCTAACACAGCTAACCTATATGTTATGTTAAACAGCACAAAACATTATATACTGTGAAATCATGAGCCATCATGAGGGGTTAGATTGCAATACATTTACTAGTGAACAATCCTCGCAGTCTTATTTTGAAACTTTAATTGCTGCTAACGAGCTAGCTCAACTAGTCTTCCCCTATTAGCAGATTGATTGGGTACCTCTTGAGGAGATCCTTAATGTCATTGAGTTGTGTCAAGCTTTGGTACAAGCCACTGGACAGTCTCCAACTCAAACATGTTGGTGCATAGGTGGTAAAAGTATTCTTTGTTCTGCTCTTAAGCTCATAGTCATTGGTTATCATCTCTGATTAGCTGTTACTGCTTTGCTGAGTTCACAGAGGCTACAGAGCAGAATACAGTCACCAGCTGTAGTCCAAGACAGTGGAGTGCAATTTACCAGAGAGGCAGATGATTATTGCTTCACTATTTATTGTCACAACCATGAATAGTATCTTTTGTTGTTATATTGAGAAAAACATGGGCATGCTTCCTGAGCATAGTGTTCCCCATATGTGAGAACACCCCCTCCCTCGCAGCCGCTATTACACACTCTAATTCTGTCCAAAACAATGAACACTGAAAGAACATTTATTTATTTATTTTTATTTTATTACCAAGTTGCTGTAGAGTTCAAAAGAGCTAAGTTATAAATTATTTAAAATAATAAATAAAAGAATGTCAAGACTCAGTGTGGTTTAAAGTCAGAGAACATAACAGGGTTTTTAAAATGTCGAGTGTTGACAAAGTGCAGAGAGGAAGCAGCACTCAGGTCCACAGTTTAAGAGCTGTAATTGCAGAGGCCTGGTCACTTCTGTGCTTTAAGGTGGACCTCAGGACCACCTGGGCCATCTACTTGGCAGACCTTACTGAGCTTGTGGGAATTTGCAAGTTCAAAAGTTTAGATAGGTAAGGAGGCTCAAACCATTTGTTGCTTACGGCTTTCTCGTTTACTATGTAACCCTCTAATGTACAAAACAAGGCATTCCCAACATCTCTCACTGACTACTAAAACTTTTTATCTGAAGTTATGTAGCTGTGCTGAATACAAATAAGAGAAGGTTTTGCAGAATCAAGTCTAACAGGTCTTGCTTGGCTATAGGGTTGTTTATCCACAAGAGCATTAGTGAGGTTACTAAGGGTTTGCTGTCAGTCAATGCTCCAGCTCCTTCCAAAGGTGTTTGGTAATGAAGAGGTCAGGACTGTGTGCAAGTCAGTTAGAGCTGGTCAGATACAACCCGTAGGAACATATCCATGGCATGAGACGTACCATAGTTGCAAAACAAGGCAGGTAGTACATAGCACAAAGTTAAAATCAAAAAGTTTCCTATATGGTTATAGACAGACAGAGAAAGCAGAGAAAGCAAACAGAAACAGAGCCTAGGATTCAGGCAGAAAATTAACTACATCATACTGTGACATGGTATAACAAGTGATACAATATACTGACAGACTAACGAGCAGACAGGTGGAAAATATCATGTTATTCGGCAGTAGGAAAAACATTTCAAATAAAATATTTGAAATATTAGATTTAAACAGAGAAGGCAGGATGAATGAATTTTAAATGATCATCCACCAGTGTTCTGTTAAAATTGGGTTTGGTTTGGGTTAAAAGAGATTTCTTGATAAATGTTAGAGGACATTCATCTGGATGCAAAAAACAATGAAGATGCAGCAAAGCTAAGGAACAGTTATTTTTTTTAACTGTCTTGTTTTTATTTGTTTCGTTTTTTAACTAAACCAAAATTAAATAGATAAATAAATGAAAAAAAAACACGTTTAAATTTAATTGAAATGATGGTGAGCCAATAGTATCCACAAATTTTTTTTTTGTTCAATACAAAAATTATATTTTCCATACCCCACCCGATTTTAGAGCCGCTAGTTTAAAGACATTTTGATGATCGAATTGAAAGATTTAAAACAAACAGTGCCGTCCTGTATTTAAACTCATCCATCAGCCCCGACCTCCTCTCTTTGCAGCCTGGCCCTGGCAGTATTTTATCAGACTTCATCAGTTTACCCCTGATATTATTTTGACTACTACATGATACTGTTAGTTAACCAAATGTAAAAAAATTTATATTTTCTGAAACAACTGATGCTCTCTTACAAAATCTATATTGGTCATGTAACAATAATATATATAAGCATAAATGGATCAGTGAGGTTATATTTTGGTAGCTGGCTATGAAAATAATAATGATGATCATTTTTTACAGACCTTGCTTTGTATACAGGGATCCTTCTCATCCTAAATCAGGAGAGGATCATCCCAAAACTATGACAAAACATAATTCACAAGAATAATAATGAGAAATGTTTAGATGTCACAACCAGGTCAGAAAGAGTATTACAGTACTATGTGTGGACATATATTAAAGAATAACTACCTATTATTATTATTATGATAATTTGAAAACAGACCAAGAGTCTCACATTTTAGGTACAAATATATTATATTTGCTCTGTTATTACCATTTCCTCAAGCGATCAAAAACAGGCACGTTTAGGAAATGTGATACACTATTATAGGATTCTATAGTTAGAACTGAATGCTGTTATTCCTCCACTGCCTGCAGTCTCCTGGCAGTATTAATCTTTTAATTCCTGACAGTTATGGCAGTTATGTGGGCAGCAGACTCTGGAGCTGGACAGTTAAAAACCCAAATAAATCTGCTGCTTTCAAAGGGAAATTACAATGAGTCTTGTGGCTCACTAAACACAAACACTGGAAGGGGGAGATATCATTACCCAAGTCTTTCTTATTTCTTCAAGCAGTCTTTTTCTATGGCTGTTCACTGAATGGCAATGAATACTCACCCGGGAGAGAATTCCGAGGGATTATTAGTATTTTAGGGGTTGTCACTGAAGTGGCAGGATTTTAAGGCACACATTGTATTTGTTTCTCCCCTTTTGGTGTTCTCCAGGAACACTGAGGAATGCTATATTTGTGTCAAACATATGTCAGATATTTGTTTGTGGATATGAAGCCCAGCTGGGTTTGGTGACATTTCTCCTTCGAGCTAGATACAAAAAGAGTTGTTAAAGAAAAGCATCTTTTTTAGAACTGTGGTCTGTCCACATGTGGCTGACGTGTGAAAGATTATCAGTGAACGGAGAGTTTTCACTGTTCTCTTTCAGAAACAAGTGGAGCTGACAGTGAAGGTGGATGTGGTGCAGTACAAAAATATGGCCCTATTGTTAGCTTGTAGTTTAGCATGGCACCCTATTGTATAAATATGGTTGCTTAATATGTGCATTGTATGTGTGTGAAACTCACTCAACAGGAAAACAAATGCTGCTGGAGTGTTGTTATGGATAAGGACTGTATAACTATCTGAAGTATAAGGCAACAGTAGTTTGATTACACTAAATATTGCATTTCCTTTTCCTTAGTCATAATTTAATACCAGGCTATGTCTGTTCTATTGACTATTGAAGGTGACACAGCCCATCTGCTGTGTTTTCCAAGATGATGCTGTGGTATCATGACGTGGTGCTTCTATTTAAACCAATCTATTTTGTTTACTCTTCAGGTAAAAATGTGATAACAGTTACCCTGAATTTATTTTAATTATAACAGTGTTCTTTTTTGTGTGTTGTTGTTTTCTGGGTATATGCAATGTTGGTCAAGTTACTTGAAAATAGTAATTAGTTACTAATTACTGATTACTTTAACATGATACACAACCTGAATACTAAAAATAATAAAGCAATAGACCTTTCAGCCCAATTCTATTTTTTCTGCATAATCCATCATATAAAATGTAGTTGAATGAAAAAGTCTTTTTTTAAAACTTGTTTTATTAGTGTTAATCTTTTAACTTTATGAATCAAGCAAAAATTTAATTATATGCAACAGTCTTTGAATTGAAGAAATTTGTTTAATATTAAAACCTATTTTCTGCATATTCCAGAATCCCAGTCCCATATTTAAGCTCTGTAGAAGTTACCCACCGAGAGGGACAATGGACCCCCTAATGATCCTCTACCTAATCACATGAGCCACGGTGTGAAAATGGGTGTAGGTCACAATCAGCCAAGGTTTCGGCTGAGCTCATTGCGAAACCTAGCCCCACCCTATCATGTGATTTCATGAGGTCAGATGGCCCAGGATGTGAGTGGGTGTTAAGGCGCCTGGGAAGGGATCTCAAAACTGGATTATAGATGGCAGACAGTTGGTGTTGTAACCCATCGCCTCTGTTCAAAGATGGTCACTCACAGTGGACATAAATGGCTTGAAAGAGGAGTAAAAGAAGTCGTTTATGTCCACTGTGAGCGACCGTCTTTGAACAGAGGCGATGGGTTACAACACCAACTGTCTGCCATCTATAACTCTCTCTCGATATGATTGTTGATATACACACTGCCACGGACGTCGCACGCTCGTATGTCATTGTCATGAGACAATCACAGACAAAATCACAGTTTAGTTACGCAGTAACACAGTATGCTTACGGGAAATTAACAGTAAAAAATTACCTTTTTTGCAGTAGTAATCCCTTACTTTACTAGTTACATGAAAAAAGTGATCAGATTACAGTAACACGCCTCATGTAACTCAGTACTTTTTACTGCCCATCTCTGGTTATATATGGTTATTAATTGATTGTTTGATATTATGCAGTGCACTATTCCCATTAACTAAGATTATGCACAGCAGCAGATAGATATTTACAGAGTATGCACAATCTGTCACATTTTTATGATGTTTCCTCTGCCTTTTACATATGTTTTTTGTTTTACATATTGTCTTTTGTGCCCTCACAAATTCTTGATGTTTCATTTCAGTTTTATTTCATTATTTTTTATTTATTTATTTATTTTTGTAAAATTTTACTTCACTTATTCCTCTGTGAGTGCCGTGTTTATCATTTACAATGTTTATTGAATCACTTTAATGCATTCACTTAGTCAAAATCCCCTATGCGTATATTGAGATTGATCACTTCTACTGATCATAAGAGGCCATCATGAGCATATTCGCCCATTTCCAAGCACATAATCTGACTACTTAGAAAGATAATCTTGATACATTGAGTGTGCATAAATATGTAAAATTAATCACGGCTGTTAGATACAAAGTTGATATAGCTGGTGTTCCCATGAGGCCCATTGCCTGCACTCATAAGCTGCACATACTGTAAAGTGACTATGCACTTACTGCTTACCCTTTTTTCAACAATACAACTATTATCATGGATTTTTAAAAGGGCACAAACCGCTGCGGTCATTTATTATGGCCTATAAATGCTTTCACCAAAAAAGGTGAATAAAAAATCCACACTTTTTAAGTGTCCACTCTTTTTTGACTGAACCACAGTTGCTGGCAAAAAAAAGACACCTTGTGATAGGACTCACATCAAAGAAATCCACTTAAAGATATAAGACACAAAGCTAAGGTCTTAAATTAAGCCCTATTCAGGAGAATTCCTATCTACTCTTCAAATAACTCAGATACTGCAGCTGCATGTGTAGCATGTGCTGGGTACAGTGACCATTACTTAAGTCTACATAAGCCTGGTAGAAAAAGTTGAGGTCATTTATTATTCATCGGGTTACAGACGTAGGACATTACTTATACATTAGAATCTTAGCTTGTACTTTTTCAGATAAGAACATTACATTATTTAAGGAGACAAGTGCAGAGCAGTGCAGAGACCTACAGTAATGTTTTAAAGATCACTTGAATGAGTTCCTTTTTATCAGCTCTAAATATTAATTTCACTCCCGTAGGTAGGTGCTGATTTGAGATTTTACACTGCTGAACATTAAATGGCAATTAGGTTGATAATTCTAGAAAAAAGATGTCAGTATTTTTGGAGGGATTGTAGTTTTGCTGCAGTAGTTTTTCACGTCATCAATCTGTTTCCTCCAGGTAGGCTAATTTAACCAATTTTAGTAATCTGTCATCCATAATATAGCTGTAAGATTTTAAGGCTGTTATCCCCGCTCCCATTATATATAGCAAAATTTTTGCAAGAATGTGTGCTATGTTAAAGTGAGTTCCAAAAATATGAAAGCAAGCAAAATTATATCCCACGCATAAACCATGACGTTGTTGCATAAACCTGGTCGTAATCAGAATGTCTGAGGATTTGGAAACACATCAGAACAGAAGTTGTGACATGTAGCATCTGAGTGAGTAATTTAACTGAAGCAGATTCCTGGCAATGACAAATTATTCTTGGGTAGAAATGGTTAGCTTTCCCTGGTATTCTTTCACATTCAGAAGAAAATTACATGGATTTCATATGGACTGGGTAATGTGTTAGGAATGAGAGTATGACAGTCAGCGGTAGCGATTCCATCATCAACCAGGATGAGGCCGGGCATTGTTGTGCCCCAGAAGGAATGCAGGCCCCACTGCACCAGTATAGGGTCTGACAGTGGGTCCAAGAATTTCTTCTCGATATCTAATGGGGTATCCTAATGGATATGCCGCCCAGACCATCCCTGACCCCAAACTAAAACAGTCATACTGAATGATGTTACAGGCAGCATAACATTCTTCATGGCTTTTCCAGACCTTTTTAATCTGTCACATTTGCTCAGGGTGACCCTCCCGTCATCTGTGAGAACCTCTCAGTTCTGGTATTTTATGGCAAATACCAATCAGGTTCCACGGTCCAGGTTCCTCAGTTCACCCTCATCCCTGTTTCTGATTTTTTTGGGTCAGACTTTCATACCAGTGGCCTGCTGGAGATTATTTTGTAGGGCTCTGGCAGCAGATAGTATGGCGGTCCTGCTGATGGGTTAAGGGCTTCCTATGGCCTTGTCTGGCTCTCCTAGAGCAACTGCCTGTCTGTTGAAATCTCCTCCATTCTCTTCAGACTGTGCTGGTAGACATAACAAAACTTCTGGCAATGGCACTTATTTATGTGCTCTCCTGGAGGAGTGGGACTTCCTGTGCAACCTCTGTGGGGTCCTAGTATTGCTTCATGCTATCAGTAGTGACCCAATCCATATGCAAAACTAGTTAAAATGGTCAGAAAATGTGTCAGAGGCCTCTACTGGCAAAACCTGTTGTGGGGGTTGTGTCATTGCTGGCCCTTAAATCACCTGTTAATTTCACTAACACCAAAGCATCCGAAACTGATTAACAACCCCATCTCCTACTTAACTGACCACATCAATATCCAAGAAGTTTAATTGACTTGACACTATCAATAAAACAAGTTCACTTTTTTATTTATTTTAACAGAGCTGTGATCCATTCCCATTGCTTGTTGAAGTTGCAGTCAAATAGTAAATTATATTTAGGAAGATTCCTAAATGACTGAAGTGATTCATAATAAGAGCTGGTCTAATTCTATAAATATGAAAGAACAGTGCTTCAGTGTTACTTTATTACTTCCTGGACATCTTTTATGAAAAGAAACATTTCAAACAATGCATCAACTAAGTTCATGCAAACAACGATCAACACAACTAATTACATAAATTGTAATGTGTAGTGTTGTTTTACCGACTCATATAATTTTTAAACTTTCAGTAACTTTTAAACTTTAAAAGGATCCTCGCTGTAGTTAAAGAAGTTTGTTTTGAAGTTGTTTCCTGTGTGAAGCACCTATAACACCGGTTTAAAAATGTGTTCTATAAATAAATATAATTAAATTTGATCAAGTGAAATTGGAACTCACTTTGTATTGGACCTTATTTTGGGCATTGCTGCATAGCCAGTTTTTAAGAAAATAATTTTATTCAGAGATGAGTTCAAGTGGATGAGTTCTTCACCAGGAAAGGTTGACACAGGTGAGCAGCTTTTCTTTATATAGTCATTTAATTTAATTCCACCTTGGTAATGAAATTATATTTTTCACTGGGCTGTCAACCTTTTTACAACCTGCATAAAAAAATACGATTACATGTGGCAAAGTGCTTAAGATGCTTTTTTGGTACTACATTTCAAAACAGTGCCATTTTTTTGTGGGAAAATCATAAGAACAATGTCTGCCATTGCATTAAAGCAGTGGTGTCAAACTCAGTTGCACAGGGGCCAAAACTAAAGGCACACTTTAGGTCGCGGACCAAACAAGATAAACATTTTTTGAACACACTAAAACAATGGTTTTTTTTAAACATAAATACGAATAAAAACAGACAGTAACATTATTCCAGAATAAATGGCGGTGATTTAAACCTTTAGCTCAGATAAAGTTTACGGTCTGCGTTACGGTGATCATTACATGCTCCATTTTTAGGACTTTACCACACAGTGTTTCCTGGTGTGTGATGCAGTAATATGCAGTTAACTCACGGTACAGTTCTCCTCTTGCATCTTTACTAGATTCTACATCCTGCACAACACCAGTGCTCCATCTGTTGTCCCAGGGCAGTTTCATGTCAGTTACACTTTGAAATACGTTTTCATAAATGTCTTTTCCTGTCGTTGTCCCGTGCATCGATTTAATGTCCAATATTTACACTCCATGGATTCAGATGGTCAGCTGTGCAATGTCCAGCATGTCTGTACTTTCAATCCACAGCAAGAGAGTATGCAATGAAGTTTTTGCTTCTTTCACACAACTGTGTTCTTAAATCAGTGGCCATCTCACCAACCCGATCAGCAATCATATTTCTCCTCAAGCTCACATTTGCCAAAATCTGCGTTTTGTCTGGACACAAGACGCACACCTTCATCATGCAGCTCTTCAGAAACTCTCCCCCGGTAAATAGCCCGGTGTTCTGGCTGTCTCCTCTGCTACAATAAAACTTGCTTTCACAACAGCTTCACTTTGTGATTTTGCTCTGGTGACAAACGTCTGCTGAAATGTCAGATTCTTCTTTAGCTCTTCTACTTCTGTAGTTTCTGCATTTCAGTTTTTCAGCTTATGTTGTGACTCGTAGTGCCGTCTTAAATTAAATCCCAGCCACATTAGCTCCACAAATAATAAATGGGTTTACCAGCAATGTTTCTAAACATACAGTATATTCAGTCTCCCACCAGTGCTGAAAGGCTCTGTTTTCAGAATCAACTTTTCTCTTGTTTTCAATCAAGGTCAAGAAAAGCTGTGCAGTCAAAGGACTATTCAACCGATCTCGCTTTTGATAGTAAGAAACTGGGTTTAGAACCTATATTTAATATATTTCTACGAGACAAGTGTACTGAACACAAAGCACTTCTTTGGAAACCCGATCGTTTTTTTCCAATGCAGGATCACATAGACCAAAAGTGTGAACACAATTATATTGAAGATCAATTTTTGAGAAACAGAAAAGCACCTTCATCCTACACACATAATTGATTAAATATCATCCTGGTCACAGAGAACGAGCAGCACCTCAAAGCTTTGAACTCTTGATCAAGTATCTTAGGGAAATTCCCAATAAGCTCTTTTCCATAGTTTACATCTGTGATGTGGGGGAGTCAAATACATCATTATTATTATTATTATTATTATTATTATTATTAATGTTTCAAAAATTAAGTATTTTTAATCACCTTGTCGCTCACTTGCTCACTTGTTTGTAATGAAAAATATTTTACATCCAAACCAAAGCCAAGAGTAAAGCAGATCAATCTTAAAGTATTTTGTGTTTCTTCATTTGTTTGCTAAGACTGTATCAGAAAGGTGAAAAGCAGTCAGTACACCACTGACTGAAACACAACATCTGGAATGTTTGGGATTAACCAGTAAAGACGGCTACTACATGTGAAGTACAGCTGTTACAATACCAATGGCAATGAATAACCTCTGGGACCCAGACGTGACCCTTACCCTGATCCACGCATTGTTTGCTCTCACATAATTACACTGCCAGTGAGCCGAGCAAGCAGAAACGAAACCAAAGAAAGTAGTTTTGTGCCTAAAGCTAACCAAAATGTAATCACATGAAGAAAAAAATCAATAATAATTTATATTTTTTGAAAGGAACCTAGAACATATTTACACTTTAATATTACGAATCTGGTTGAGGGATCCATATAGTATGACCGATTCTAACCATTTATTATAGTGAGATATAAGTGTAAAGACAAATCAGGGTCCACCATCATTACCAGGAAGCTTAAGAAATAAGGAACAATAAGACAAATACTGTAATACATTCAGTAGCGGTTTTTGATACGGGCGGTTGCCCGAGGAGGTGGGGGGCGGCATCACGAGCATCGGCAAAAAATAAAATAAAATAAAATAAAATAAAATAAAATAAAATGCTCGTACTCATGCTGCCCCGACGTCATGCCAGCGCATATTGGGAATGGCATAGGCACCGATCGGTTTTCTATCGCCCATTTGCTGGGAGTAAGGGCGCCCTCCGTTTGCGAGGTGCGCCTGCTGATTACGGCTCAGGGAGGAGGGCGGGGCGGCGGGGGATTTTCTGTTCTGGCTGGAGCAGCATCTAATAACCAGCTCGCAGAGGGAGTGTTCGCCCAGGGTGGCAAACAGGCATAGGACCCCCACTGAATACATGTACGTTTTGTGTGAGTCTAACAATGTAACACAACATCACAAGTTTTAAGATCAAAAATATACTCATCTATAAACAACAGGGTAAAGAATGAGTGGTGGCACTCGGGACCTACAAATTGGAGCCAGAGTTTTGGCACAGTGTTCACAGCTGTTGTAAGTTTGCTGTTGTCACTGACATGAACATAAACAAAGCACGGTACATTTTCTGTAAATGATACACCCTGCATGTTTAGAGTCAGTTTTACATGGAAATTTAAGAGCGAACAGTGTCACTGTTTTTTCAGCATTATGGCAAAACTGGTTAACTCAGCAGTGTATAGAGATGCAACTCAGGCTTCATTTTTGCACCAGCTCCTAGGAAAATGCCAATCTGTATAAACACGAGAATATTACTAATGAAGACTAAACCCACAATGTATCTACTTTACCTGTATCAAGGCAGACTGACTGCATCACAGCTGTGTCAGGTAGCATCTTGAAATGCTGATGTTGAGGTGGATTGCAAGGTATTTTGTAGATGTGCAACTATTATAGCCAAATGAAATACCGTATTTAAATTTGTCAATTTGGTATATAAATCCAGTAAGAGCAGGACTATTGCAGTAGCTGATGTGGCTCTGCACTGAAATGAGCCTGCTTCAGGTAATACCATATTCTACTGTATATGTAAAAACAACTATGGCCATCATCTGGATCTGAAAAGACACGCTTTCTGCAAATGCCATCTAAGGTATGAGGCTGTTTCGTGTTATTAAGAAATATTCATTGTAATGTTCTGTAACTTTATTCAGACATACAGAAGCTGTTCTGGAAAGAGCCACAGTGTGTGCTGTATTTGACACTAAGCACATGAGACTGAACAGCATGACCAATATACCGAAATCTTTTGTGTGCCAATCGATTTCGCCGTCTTCAATCAGATGTATTCCGTTTCAAAGGTTTTAGGGTTGCAAGTGTGACTTGGTGAGATTGCTGTTGTGACATTTATCAACAAATGAAAAGGTGGAATATTCTGACATTGCGCAACTGTGTTAAATTGCTGTCAGATTACTGGAAAGAACATCTGAAAAGGGCCAAAAACTTGTGATGGAAACCTGAATGGAGAATTGTGCTTGTTCAGGCAGCATAGTGAAATTTTAGCTCACATTAGCTCATTCAACCACAGGCTCATTCATCATCATTCATCAGCCACAGCTTCCATCCAATAAGGTCCAGTCATTTTTATGCAATTCATTCAATGCACTTTTATTTGTATAGCCCAACCAATATTAAATATTGCAGCTGAAGGGGTTTGACAGTTATAAAAACATTATCACCTGACATTTCTTGCCGTTTCCTCAAATTTGCAGCTAAAGCGCCATTCACCTCTGTGACTCTTTTCTTGCATACTTAACTTTTAAGATTGTCAACCTTTATTTGTGTATCTGATTGTTCCGAAGATGTTACTTCCCTGGCAGGAAACTTGGCCCTGTTCTTTCTCAGAGCTGAATATTTTGAATAGTTTTTGAGTACCCTGAAGATCCTGATTCAAGAGGTGCTGTTGCTACGGAGATGAATGTCTAATGTTTGTATTTTGCATTGAAAAATTCTGTTGTACAGTAAACTACCACAAACTCATCTCCAGTTCATGCCATGCAGTATGAGCTCCTCTACTGATAAAAATCTACTGAACAAGTTTTACATTAAAAGAAGATAATATAAACGTGAGTTTGGGTATTGTGGCTATCAATTGTGAAATATTTTTCGGTCATGCTTATTTGTTTGTGCTACTTCCACCGTAGATTTATATACTGAACCCTCAGCTGAAGTCAGATGCACTTTAGTCGTGGTTATATGCGACTGTGATGAAATGATAACATTATTACTTACTTATTAGCAGGTTAACGTCATCTGAGAAAAGCCATTACTATTACTTTATTTATAATCCTCAGACTATCTTTAAAACGTATTTAATCAAGCTTATCAACAACACATTCTCAGTTTTTGCAAGTGTATATATCTAAATATATATAAGGAAACATATTAATTCACAACCGTTGTCTTTAGAGTTCGAGTGTTATTCAATTATGTTATGGTTATGTTTAGGTGAATCAATCATCATCTGCTTTAATACAAAGCAAGTCCATATATTTATTCCCTTTCTTACTCTCTATCCATCACAACCTCCTCTTACTTGTTCTGCAGTTCACGTATGTTTTACATTTTTTGTTCATTGTTTGTTTTGCATAATCCACCCAGTGATAACTTTAGAAAACGGTTATGATATACTAAGGCAATCATTTAATATAAAGGTAACTAAAGATCTATTATTTATCCTAAAACATGGGAGCAAAACAGGAAAAAAAAAAACTCCGGCAAACAAAAACAAAATAAAAAAGATAATAAATGAATAAAAAACAAATAACTTAATAAAGCCAAAAAATTCCATCAAATAGAATAAACAAATATTTCAATTAACTAAAAATAGATCTCAAATAAACAAAATAAAGAATAATTGAAATGATTAAATAAATAAAAGTTGAAAGAATAAAGTAGTTTCATAAGGTCTAATCAAAACAAACTTAAGATAAGATAAGATAAGATAACCTTTATTAGTCCCACACGTGGGAAATTTGTTTTGTCACAGCAGGAAGTGGACAGTGCAAAAGTTATGAGGCAAAAATTAGAATACAATAAGAATAAATACAGTACACAACTGTACAGAATAGAATAAAATAAAATACTATATACAGTAGAATAAAATAAAATAAATATACAATAAGATAAAAATAGAATACAAATACAAATACTATATACAACTGAGTAAAAATACAAAAAAAAATACAAAAAAATACAAAAAAAATACAACTTAATAGTAATAGTAATTTTTATAGATAAATATCAATAGCAAATATGAAAATGGCGTCATAAACTTGAGTATTAAAAACAACAGGCAAAAAAACAGAATTTTATTTTTAAAACACAGCAAATCCATGGATAAACTTTCCTATACTGCAGATCTCAGTATGGTGAATCAAGCAAAATTAATATTTACCTTCTGATAACATGTCTTCTAACATGTCTTTGGATGATCTTCTCCTAAATGCAAATGCAGCAAAAAGAGAGACATACCTCACAAACAGTTAAACAAATGACACACAGACTGCAGCTCCAGCCTGCTGCGACACTTTGATAGATGCGTTTGGGGCAAAATGCTGGAGATATATATAAGCGGGATATATATAAAACAGATTTTAGCCAGAAGCCAAGGTTTGGGACAAATTGTTTTCACCTGACAATGGCACATAATGAAAAGCCAAAAAAGGATTAATTATCTGGGAACAATAAATGTTTGTTCCAAGTGTCCATTAAATGTTCAGATATTTCACTTTGGATTGATAGCTATCCAGCAGAGCTAGCCAAAGAAAAATCTGAGGGTGAATTCCCAGAGAAGATAAAAATTTCAAGGTTAACTTTGTTGCTGTTTCTGAGAGCTAACTATACTGGTCGGGTTTTTTTTTCTTCTTTCAATACTCTTTGTCACATCTCTGCCACCCGCTGTTTTTATGGCATTGCTCACCTCACTGTTTGTTACACCAGAGATTCATTTGTCCTTTTGTTCGATTCGTCAAACCCACATTTTGTCACTGCTTCAGCCTCACTATTTGGGGCCTTTATTTGCAGCTAGAATAGTACAGGAGCTGCATTCATACAAGTACATTTGAAAGCCGGATGCATAATTTGAACAGGTGAAACAAAAAGAAAAGTATACTTAATTGCTGGTGCATTTTCTCCCTGTGCCTGTTAATTTGGAAGCTGCTGTTTGTGATGATGGAAATCTGCTCTTTACATGGATAATTTCACTATCAATAACATGAATGAGGAAAATTTTGCTTATCCCCATCAGATTTCTTTGTCTTTCACTACACCGAGCATTAGGATTGTTAGTATAATGTGGATTCACTCTGCTTGTATGAATACTATAAATGTGGATGCATACATTCCTTGACATTTATGGTTGCCTGTGTTTCTCAGTGTTTAGCTTTAATACAAACCAAACAATGCAGTCACGTCCATCCAATTCTGCTCTGTACAAAAAGATGTTTTCCTGGCAGCGTCACACAATGCTGCTCCCATCAATACACAGCATGCCGCGCTACCTGCGAGATGAAAAATCTGGGCATTTCCTTTTGTGTTTGTCTGACAGTTAAATCTCACTTTTCATGCTCGCAGTTAATCACATTACATCACCGTCGCTCAAACTCGGCCCCTTTTGGCTGTCTGCGGCGTTTTTACTGTTTTTTAATTTGAGGGAACAGTGAAGCTGAAAAGATGTTGTTTTTAATGGCATCTTGACAACTCTAAACAAATCCACAATGGCTGCTTTGCTTTGTTCTTTCAGTTTAAAGTTTTTCTCTACATTTTTATGACAGCTTTCAGAATTCATGCAGGTGTTTTTTTTCTTTGTTCTCCCTTTTTGTTCACACAGACTCTGAAGTCATCTACAGGAACAGTGACGGCCATGTCATCAAGTTCAACATCCTCACAAATGAAACAGAGATCGTCCTGACAAACGGCACATTTGTAAGTAACTATTAGTCTTGTTTACTGGCTGGTGACTGCCATTCAAAAGTTTGGGCACACTCTATTCTGGCGTGTCTATAGGAAATTAAGAAGCCAAAACTGTCTCAAATATTAATTCACTAGCTGGGCCCAAGTCCTCATTTAAGGTTTGGTAGCATTTTTAGTAGATAAAGGTGAATAGCTTAATCAAGAAATGAGCTCCGGTTTGGGGAAGGCCCCGATGGGGACTGGGCCTGGCAGGTCCCCATGTACTAATGAGAAGTGAAAGAATTGAAAAAACGTGAGGGAGGGAGGGTGGGGCATGAAAACAAGAACAAACAGCTTGTAGAACTGGAGGAGTCATATATAGATAAGACCCAGAATGGGTGTGTTTGGAGGCGGGGTCCGGCCCCTGACATTTAGATAACTTCTCTCCAATTGATAAAAATATTTAAAGGTACATTTTTTGCATTTTGCATTTGTGACCTTAAAAATAATTTCAAACTAAATGTAAATAAAATCATCAAATTTGACTATTCTGCTAAATAAAGATCATGCTTTATTTTCATGTAACACCAATTTGTACCACAGGTTGGTGTAGAGAGTCAGTGTAATGTTTAATTTACTAGGCAGAAGAAAGCTTTTTCATTTAAAATGGTAACTTTGCAAAAAGAAAACTATGTAAGCTAATTGAGGTAGAAACTGAGGGTGAAACATAAGGTAATTCAAAAAGAGTTATAGAGATATGATCAGCCCCTAACAGCCCTTGGTAAAATTTTGTCTCTGGTGAAAGTTTAAATCCTCTTTGGATTGGTCTTAAATGTTTTTCATTAAGATTAAGAGAATTTCCATTCAGTTGATTTTTTTTCCTACCCTCTACATATTTAGGTTGCACAGTGGTGTTGCTCGTTGTAGACTGTACTCTGTAGTTTCACTTTCTGGCATTTTGGGTAGAAAGGTTAGAAAAATAAAAGCATGTTAATCTCTACATGAGAGATTTTGACTTTGGAG
Source organism: Rhamphochromis longiceps (assembly GCF_057381845.1). Taxonomy (NCBI): domain Eukaryota; kingdom Metazoa; phylum Chordata; class Actinopteri; order Cichliformes; family Cichlidae; genus Rhamphochromis; species Rhamphochromis longiceps. Next base: position 32,590,968 of record NC_140572.1, read on the forward strand.
TCCAGAGTTTGGTTTCCAGGGGCAGTGACTTTGTTATTAGGTGGTTCTTGCCATGAAGAAGGACCTGTGATGTGTGTGTCGGGGTGGGTGTGGGGGGTTGCTGTAGGCATCTTTGAAGATTTAAGTCAACACTTATCTAGCATGACCACAACAGCGTGATTCAGATACACGCATCGTATTTTGTTTGTACTTAAAGTGATCTTCATTTGTTGAGCCAAAACATACCCAGTGTTGTGAAGGTTATTTTTAAATGTATTCCACTACAGATGACAGAGTGCATGGCCCAAAATGTAGTTTGTAACGTATTCTGTTAAGTTACTTAATATGAGTAACATATTCTGAATACTTTGAATTACTTGATATATTGTCATGCTTTTTACAACTACATGAATCTACAGGATGGGCCATTTATATGGATACACCGTAATAACATGGGAATGGTTGGTGATATTAAAGTCCTGTTTGTGGCACATTAGTATATGTGAGGGGGCAAACTCCTCAAGATGGGTGGTGACCATGGTGGCCATTTAGAAGTTGGCCATCTTGGATACAACTTTTGTTTTTTCAATAGGAAGAGGGCCATGTGACACATCAAACTTATTGGTAATGTCACAAAAAAAACAATGGTGTGCTTGTCTGTGAAGGTTCTCAGTCATCCAGGTCATCGTCGTCAAAGGAGCTTGCAAATAAAAGCGTCTGGACTTCTTTAAGTTACTTGAAGACGTTTCACCTCTCATCCGAGAAGCTTCTTCAGTTCTAAGGTCAAATGGTGGAGAGTCCCAGATATAAACCTAGTGGGAGTAACCCCCCACAGAGGGACAAAAGGACCCCCTGATGATCCTCTAATCGCCTGAGCCAAGGTGTGAAACTGGGTGTGGGTCCCAATCAGCCAGAGTTTCGGGAGGGATCTCAAAACTGGATTATAGCCATCTATAATCCAGTTTTGAGATCCCTTCCCAGACACCTTAACGCCCACTCACATCCTGGGCCATCTGATCTCAGGAATTCGCATGATAAGGTGGGGCCAGGTTTCACAATGAACTCACACGAAACTCTGGCTGATTGGGACCCACACCCAGTTTCACACCTTGGCTCAGGCGGTGTATCCATATAAATGGCCCACCCTGTACTATTGCTGTGTAATTTATTGCTATTACTGAAGGCTACCTGCCACCGAGCTAACATCTTTAGCTGGTGTTAGCTGAGGTTAGTTCATAGACAGCAGACTGGTAGACTTGATGGATAGCATTAACAACCTGCTAGCTGCAAATAATCATGTGCAGTTCTGATGTAACAGGACACTTACATTGGAGGCTCTTATTGCGTGTTTTGTTTGGGTTTCTGGGGATTCATAGAATTACCAAAATTAGAAACAGGAAAAGACCACTGTGTAATCCATTTATTTCTACAAAATCACTGTATTCTAATTGTCACCTATTTAAGCGGTAACTGTAACAGAATACAGTTACTCATATTTTGTATTTTAAAGACGTAATGCCGGTACATGTATTCTGTTACTCCCCAACACTGAACATACCTGCAGACTAATGATAGCTGACAGTTGATTGCATCAGATCCCCTGATCTTCACACTCAACTGACCTAATGTAAACTCATCGAGATTCATTGGTTGAGTAGGTGTACTGAAACTTTTCATTGGTACTGTACTTTAGAGTTGATCTTTTTTGTCGTATTGTAAAATATTTCTTCTTCTTTATTATTTTCATCAGATTAACTTCAACGTGGCGAAGTATGCAGTCTCCCCTGACCTGAAATATGTGCTCTTCGCATATGATGTGAAACCGGTAAGTTTGTTAGATCTGTACAATCATCATTTTTTTTTCAAGAAGAAAATACTCTTATTTTTTTTTATTATTTTCTTATTTTTCCATCTCTGTCATACTGAGACTGTTATATCTACATATGGTGTGTATAGAATATGCAATGGAATGCAGACACTGGCTGCCCTCTCAGATGGGTGGAATGTAAATAGATAAGTTTGGGCTGTTGGTTTCATACCATTTTTTTATGTTGACTTAAACTGTGCCTATAGGACTCTGCGCTTATTGAGTTTTTGCTTTGTAAACAGACAGCGACTCTTTCAGTGCACAACATGCTCAGCATGGAACAATGTGGTCACTGCTGCTGGGAAAAAGGAGTCAAATAATTTACTTGAAGTCACAGTGAAACTGAAATAAATGCATTTTCGTATTTTCTCATTGTGTTCCTGACTGGACTGAGTAGACTTCATGGGCAGGTTAAGCCAACCATGTGCTTCAGATATAGTTGGAATTTTGGTACATGGTTTAGTGAGTGTAAAGCAGGCTGTGATCCATTTAAAAAGGAAATGACTTTCTTGGCTTCAGTGTTGAGACAAGTGTTGAGCAGATCACCGAAAATGTTTTTTTTTATCTTATTGGGGGGGAAAAGTAAGATGCCTGCCAAGATTTTATTGTTTTTATTTATCCCTGGTTAGGCCCACATCTTGTATTTTCATTTATTTATTTATTTATTTTCATTCCAGGCCCCATGTGACCTATAACATAGTCACAAGTTAACCACATAAACCATGGTGGGCCCTGATCTGGCTCATGAAAGCCTGTGTGGGGCCAATTATAGGCCATAAATCCATGTGGCTCCCACACACACAAGATCACTCTTTAAATTACCTATGAATAATGCTATAAACTACATTCTCACTTGCATTTCATGGGAAATAAATTTTCTAATATATTTTTTTTGTTGCCTTGTGACCGGCAGTATGTCCAGATGTCTAGGGTGTACCTCCTCCCTCCCTAGTACTTTCTTAGAAATATAATTCACAATGTAGTTTAGTTGTATAGGAACTTATTTTGGGGAGTTAGATTATAAACACACATATAAATACAATGTTGAATAAAATGAATGAATAAAAGTACTTAAGAAAAGAACTCCTGATTGAGGTTGTCATACAGGGTTAAACAGAGAGAGAAAAATAGGGTTTTGTTGTAAAGGAAATTCTGAATCTTAACATATTTAATCAGTAAAGTGTCAGGAAAGAAATTACCCTAATGAGATAGGACAGGTTCCTCAAATTCTAGATGCTTGTGGTTCAGGACTAAAGCCAAAAGATTATCAACAGAAACTTCATGTGACATCTTCCAGAACATGGAGGAGGATTTGTGCAACGTTACAGAAGGTCTAAAATGCACAGTGACAGAAATATAATGATATTTAAAGAGCAGCAACCAGCGATTTATTGCCTCAGGAAACTCTGACAGAAAAAAAGGTGAATATGAGGCTTTCGGTAACGTGGGAAGAAGAAGTGACAAAAGTGAAATTAGAAAGCAAGAAAGAGCAGAAATGTATGTTCGGTGAAATAAAATCAGCATGAGTAAAGAAAGCTAATCATCTGAACTTTGTTATTGCTATTGTGTTTTGTGTCATTATGTTATACTTTTATAGCACATAAACTGTGGAAAGATAATCTGAAGGAAAACTAGAATGTAAATCAACAGTGAACTGGCAGTAGTTTAATTTAACCCAAGAAGAAAGGGAAGTAATTTAAAAGGAAGTTTAATCAGAACTTCCATTTGGAGTGGTTGTTGTGCTCTAAATCAAGAAATACTTCCTGGCTTGATTATGCACTGAGAAAAGGAAAAACATGTACTGCTGTATTTTCAATTGTAATTTAAATTATACATTATTTGAAAGCAAGCAACCAGTCATTTTAAGATACAATATTCACTGCATCAATAGCTGTTTACCTTGTCATAAAAGCGACTACATGGTATTTTCTTACCTTGTTATTTTAGGAGCACATGCTTAAATTGCATGCTGTACCCTGTTTCCACCTTCACACACATTAAATAATTATTTACTGCCCATGCTGACCCCAACCCTAACTCTACCAGAATATGCAGAGAATATATATGCAAAGAAAAGAAAAATGCCATTCATGAAAAAAAATAATTTTTTAAAGATGAAATTTTTACTGTTCTTCAAATCATGGTAGGGTTAGAGTTGACACTGATGATAACTTTGAGCTCACAAGGTTAAAGGGACTTATGCGTGTATTACATTGCACAGTGACAGTGATATGTTGGACACAGACAGAGCGCAGTGCAATGTGATCTGAATTGCCTGCGAAAAGTACATTTACACAAGAGTAGATTGAAAACATGAAGTATGTGTCCCCTGCTTTTTAAACAGGTTTTAATGTTATGAGAAGAAATTTTTAACCCCTTTAACAGAGGTTAAAAATCAAGCGGACTAACTTACAATTTGTCTTGTCATTCAAATGCTTTATTTTAAATGATTGCAACCAAAAACAAAAGGAAATAAAAGAGCATCACCAGGTGTTGAAAGACAAACCCATGCTGAAATACATAGTTGAATAAACATCTAAGCTTCAGTCCTCATGGGCTTAATAAATTTTGACGAGGGCCAGGGTCAGGGGGTGATTAAAATTCCTTTGTGGCTCATGCTGAGACTGGCAGATCACGTTTATTCACTAATAGAGCAGCGGGGCAAGCTTGAACCATAATTACCGGCTTTCCATCAGAAAAGAGTAGATGCAAAATGAGATATGCAAATTGGACCCTCCACTCTGGAAGGGATCAACTGTGAGGATTAGTGACAAGGAGATTAATCAGAGCTGATTTGCATATTTTGAATGAAGGGTTAGACTTACAATTTGGAACAATAAAGTACACCGAGTGGCCGGAAGCCCAGCTTATATTTAGCACAAGGTTATACTGACACAAGAATCTAATAGAAATTGCACTGTTGGTCCATTTCTAATCTAAAAAAAGGAAGCATATAAAATTGCTGTTAATTTAAAATGACTTCCTGTGTGCCTTGTTAAATCCCTTGGCAGCAGTAGCTGACAAACAGTAGGCTTTTTTTTTAACTAATAGGCAGTAGCAGCGGTATTGTGTAAAAACACCAGCCTTTATGTACACTGTCCTGCACCTCTAGCACACTTTGAAATTAAACTATGCAGCTAAATCAAACAGCGAGGGAACATCTTACAGTCACAGCTTTGGGTATACCAATAATAAAACATGTTAATACAGTCCTTCCCTTTAGGATGTAATCTTCAGAGGCTGTAAATCAGAATCTTTCCTACACAAACTGACTTTGTTTATTTCCTTTGATATTCAACGTGACTGCCTCAAGTTTTAAAGAGTTAAAGAGACTTGATCTGGTGACCCATAAATAATGGCAAATGTTGTGCTGTGCATTTATCCTTTTGAAGTGCTGATGAATAATTAATAACATAAGCAGGATGCATGCAACAAACTTCCTTATAACAGAACACGCAGCTAACATCAAACTCAAGAAAACAATAATTCAGTGAAAAAAATCACTTCAAATTACAGTGGAAAGAAATAAAAAACAATGAAAGTATTTATTTATTACAAATAAATAATTAGATGAATAGTTTTCCACTTTCATTTTCAGCAGACTGACTGTTTCTTGTCTGCAGAACTTGTTTTATAATCTTTTTTATATTTGTTTTAGTTCTTGAGAGCTTTTATTAATTAATGCAAAATATTGAAAACTTTTTATTTATTTATTTATTTTACAAAAATTGTAATATGTTCTAGCTTATCTGTTGTGCACATTATGAAAAACAATATTAAATTTGGACTGTCTCCATTCGAACAAACAAAGAAAAGTCTTGGAAATAACTAATAAAATGTCACTGTCATGACTTAACTTTCGAGTGCCTTGTCATATAAATATGAAAAACACAGTTTTAATACATTCAATTAAAGGAGACACCTGTAGCATTAAATTAGTTACATTATCCTCATGAAAATGCTAGGTACATATACACATTTTATTTCAGTAAATAAAAATATGAAATGGACAGGTTCTTATGTAAGTCTTTGGTACTTGAGCACTCAAAGCACTTTTCTTCTACACCTAAGAAACATTCACAAAAATAAATGAAAAACAAAACCTAAGACTGATATAATTCCTGAATGTCTGTTGCAGTAGTCTTTATAAAGTGATGTTTTTATTGCATGCTGCTGAATTGCATTCCTAATTGTAATTGTCATCTGCATTGGGATTTACCTACAAAACTAAGACTCTGTCAACTCATGCTTATTCCACTGGAACTGGAAGAGATTATGTAGAAGCCAGGTGCTGCTAATCAAAAGCATTTAGTTAATTGATAATCAGAGAATGTGAGCAACTCGATAAAAGCAGATGTTTTGGCAGTTTGCTGGTGGGCAAATTCACCTCACGGTCAGATTGTGCATTAAGCATAAAATGCAATACCAAATAATAATGGTCAGCATGGTGATGGAGGGGCGATGATTTGTGCTTGTGTTGAAGCCACTGTTCCTGGGCACTTTGCTGTCGTCAACCATGAACTGCTCTGTGTGCCAAAGTCACATGTGAGGTCATTTGTTTGACAGCTAAAGCTTGGCCTAAACTCGGCCATGCACATGAGAAAGATCCCACAGCAGCAAATCTACCACAGAATGGCTGAAAAAGAAAAGAATCAAGAATCAATCAATAGCTCCTTGAAATGCTGTAGTGGGACGGTGAGAGTGCTGTGCATAAATGAATGCCTGCAAACATCAATAAACTGAAGCAGTGTTCTGGAAGAGTGGACCAAAACTGTTCCACAATGATGAGAAACTTAAGTCACACAGAAAATGACTACTTCAAGTTATGAGGTGTACTTAGGTTTTCACAACTGTATTTCATTCTACAGGGTGGGCCATTTATATGGATACACCGTAATAACATGGGAATGGTTGGTGATATTAAAGTCCTGTTTGTGGCACATTAGTATATGTGAGGGGGTGAACTCCTCAAGATGGGTGGTGACCATGGTGGCCATTTAGAAGTCGGCCATCTTGATACAACTTTTGTTTTTTCAATAGGAAGAGGGCCATGTGACACATCAAACCTATTGGTAATGTCACAAGAAAAACATTGGTGTGCTTGGTTTCAACGTAACTTTATTCTTTCATGAGTTATTTACAAGTTTCTGACCACTTATAAAATGTGTTCAATGTGCTGCCCATTGTGTTGGATTGTCAATGCAACCCTCTTATCCCACTCTTCACACACTGATAGCAACACCACAGGAGAAATGCCAGCACAGGCATCCAGTATCCGTAGTTTCAGGTGCTGCACATCTCGTATCTTCACACCATAGACAATTGCCTTCAGATGACCCCAAAGATAAAAGTCTAAGGGGGTCAGTCTTGGGGGCCATTCAACTGGCCCACAGCGACCAATCCACTTTCCAGGAAACTGTTCATCTAGGAATGCTCGGACCTGGCACCCATAATGTGGTGGTGCACCATCTTGCTGGAAAAACTCAGGGAACGTGCCAGCTTCAGTGCATAAAGAGGGAAACACATCATCATGTAGCAATTTCAAATATCCAGGTTTCCATTGATGAGGTTTCCATTGATGAAGAATGGACCCACTATCGTTGTACCCCATATACCACACCAAACCATCACTTTTGTTGTCCCAACAGTCTTGGAGGGATCCATCCAGTGTAGGTTAGTGTCAGACCAATAGCGGTGGTTTGGTTTGTTAACTTCACCATTCACATTAAAGTTTGCCTCATCACTGAACAAAATCTTCTGCGTGAACTGAGGGTCCTGTTCCAATTTCTGTTTTTCCCATTCTGCAAATTCTGTGCGCCGATCTGGGTCATCCTCGTTGAGATGCTGCAGTAGCTGGAGTTTGTAAGGGTGCCATCTGTGAGTAGCTAATGTCCGCCGAAGGGATGTTCGACTAATGCCACTGCGACATGCGGCGAGTGCTACGCTGTGGGCTCTTGCTGAATGATGCTAGGACAACCACTGATGTTTCTTCATTAGTGACAGTTTTCTTGCGTCCACATTTTGGCAAATCAAACACTGAACCAGTTTCACAAAACTTAGCAAGCAGTTTGCTAACTGTAGCATGGGAGATGGGTGGTCTCGTAGGGTGTCTTGCATTGAAATCTGCTGGAATGACCCGGTTACTGCGTTCACCAGATATCAACACAATTTTGATCCGCTCCTCAGGTGTTAACCTCTTCGACATGTCAATGGCTGTGAACAAAGAGAAACTTGTAAATAACTCATGAAAGAATAAAGTTACGTTGAAACCAAGCACACCATTGTTTTTTTTTGTGACATTACCAATAAGTTTGATGTGTCACATGGCCCTCTTCCTATTGAAAAAACAAAAGTTGTATCCAGGATGGCCGACTTCTAAATGACCACCATGGTCACCACCCATCTTGAGGAGTTTGCCCCCTCACATATACTAATGTGCCACAAACAGGACTTTAATATCACCAACCATTCCCATTTTATTACGGTGTATCCATATAAATGGCCCACCCTGTACATGGAGGAAAAGTCTTACCTTTTGTGCAAAAAGTGAGAGAACTGAAGTGGACATAGTTCCTGCTGTATAGATTTATGATACACTGTTTGTGCGTCTCATCTATTGAGGAAAAAAAAAAACTAACTCAACATGACACCTTTGTGATGAAGGGCAATAAAAGCTGCTTTTCCAGGAGAAGTAAATTGCTTCTCTAATGGGTTCATCTCTGGTGCATTGAATGAAATAAAACATTCATCACGTTTCTTGGCCAATTTTGCATCTTGGTAGAAATGTGTCAGTCAAATTCACCCTCACCCCACTGTCCCCACCCCAATCCATTCTAATCATTTGCTTTGGATTGCATTTTGCTTTTGAAGTATTTTAACAACATATATATAGAAATAACAGTATGTGACCTCAGTCACAGCTGCAACATTGTGTGCTTGTCTTTTTTACCTATCCTAAGCAAAGATATAGGCAATAAAAAGAGGTTTTATTTGTCTATATAGGTTTATCTTTTTGCTGCAGAGTCAAATCCACATTATATGTTTAAAATTACAGTACTGAGTCTGACTATAGCTACATTCCTACCTAAGATGAAGGCTCAGGCTCAGCTGATGGAGTCAGAGAATTACGTGGACTAAAAGGCAAACAGACTTAGTCGGGCTGTTGGGCCTCAGGCAGCCTGAGCAGCGTAGATCCGTCACGAGGAGAGACAGAGACAGAAAGTAGATTTCCCCATTTGTGCCCGTGACTTGTGTTGTTACATCATTTGCTTGTTTTTATCACATCAAATCAGCTGCATTCTTTATTAAAACCAGGTCTGATATTTCAGCAGTATGCAGGTCAGGCAGATGAAACAAAGGTAAGACCTTGGAGACCGCAGCAGGTCTCCAAGGTTTGATAAGGTGTTGCATGCATAGAATAAAAAATGCTAAATGAATACATACCTGAATGTGGCTTATGCTGCATATCTTTTTGAGCATTTAATCCATTTGAAAAAACGAATCTTTAACAACTGATTGGTTCAATCAGTCGTCTGTGTAAAGCATTTCTGGAGTACTGTTTTTAGCCTCAAACAAATACAAATTTAGTGTTCTGCTGAGTATTACATGTGGATGAGTTTCAAGAATCAGTTTTCTGAGCACTGAATTTTTTTATAATGTGTCATGTTTTATGGGGAATTGAAAAGCATATCTGTAGTTTCTAAAATTTGGTTCATGTCTTTGAACCTGGAATGAATTATTTTTTTTAGACCTGGGGGTAGCATAAAAATGTTCACAGTACCACATTAACATCCATGAAGAACTAGCATTGCAAAAAGTACTACACACTACATATAAAATCATTATTGTTTAAGCTGATATTATAATTGTTTTTTTTTTTCATTTCTTTTATCTTATTAGTTGTTTCTTATTTTCAAATCCAGAATTTATAGAGGAACACTATCACTCATGTCAAGTCTTGGTTTTTGCCTCTTGGTAAATGTAAAGTCCAGTGTGCTTCATTTAGGTCTCTGCCAACACCTGTGAGAAACAGCTGGAGTTAATCAGATAGCTGATATTTTTATGAAGGATCAATGTTCAAAGTGACAGTTTCAGATTGACTGTAATTTGACACATTACTGTTCTATAAATACTGATTAGCTCCACTTTAAGGACAAAAACTCACCTTAAATCCGCATGTGTGGAAATCACAAAGACCACGTGTATTCATAGACTAAGTACCCTGATTACTTGGATTGGTCATGGGTTTTGGCAGGTTTAATATCACAGCATAATGCATTATGTGATTTTCCCTTCAGTATTGTGAAAGTTGTACAGAAATGGTTTGAAAAGACAACATAAGAGCCCTCAGACACCACTGTGAGTATGTGAGCAGGGACTGGAACTTAGCCAGTGCTTCCACATTAACTCCAGTGTGTTTGTTCATGGTAATGAAAAGCCATGTGGCTCATTAATATTGTCTAACAGCAGGACAGCAGAGGATTTCTACAGCATCCACTCACTGGTTTTAGTCTTTTTTATGTGGAGTTTAATAGCAAAAATCCTGATTCTTTAACCAACCATAGGTGTCTGTGAGGTTTTCTGTCAGACTTGCAACCTGTTGCATCATCCTAGTGCATCATGGGATACACTAAAACTCCCTCGAAATATAACAAATATTAATCCTGAAATGTGAAATGTAACCAAAAAAGCATAACAGCAAAGAAAACCAATCTTTCTCTGTACACTTCTTTTAAATTAAACTTCTAAACAGGTATAAGTAAGTACAGCTTACCGACTTTATCGATTACACAGGTGGTGATCAGCAGTATTCACAGTGTTTCAGCACATCCTGTGTGGATGCAGTAAAATTTCACTTATGCCCAAGGCTTAGCCAGAGATACTAATGAAGGTGAGGAATGTGCTGAACTGTTATTCCATTAAAACAATTCAAATGATGAACACCCAGAGGTCGACATTTTATTTTAACAGATCTTCCCAGGGAATTAGATCATTACAATTATAAGCACACTATAATAAGCAGAGGCCATTGCCTTAATTTGTTACAATATGAAGATACTATATAGCTCCTCAACAAAGTAACACTTGATATAATTTGATACAGTGGAACTAAAACCATGGAAAACTATGCTGTCAGGCATGTTATTAAAGAACTGCAGAGGTATCTCAGATCAAGAAATAGGATGCAGTATGTGAAGGATGCTTACAAGAAGCAGTCTGTGCACTGATTTGATAGTTTACGGTTGATTTTTAGATAGTTACTGTGCCAGGATAGACACCGGATATAAATGATCAAAAACTTGAGTGATTACACATGAAGCAGTGGTATTAATGTGTCCCATTATATGCTGGAATGAATTAGCTTAATAGGCATTTGAATAAAACCCAATTATATTTGCAATTATACTATTTGTAAGTGATAGATGTCTTGGATGACATCTGGAAATCCTTTCCTTTAATTTTTTTACAGTAATAATTTAATATAAACTAATTTTCAGTCCCAAATTAATAAGAAACATAATGCTCCTTTTCTTCAAACAGATTTGGATAATATCTTCAAATAATAGTAATTAGTATCAATAAAGATTGATTGTGGTATTGATTAAATATTGAAAAAGTAAAAGCACAAAAATACCTCTTCCTTAAAATAAATTCTAAATTAAGGTGTTGCATATAGTGTTATCTGGCAGGTTGGCAGGTAACACCTTCTCTTCATGGTTCAAAACTCTTGGTATTGTTAGCTGACGATAACTTACTCATTTTACAAAACGAGTAAATGATTTTTTAGAATGAGCAGCTCACAGTTATTAAAATGCAGTGAATTCCATCATTGACTATAACACTTTATCATGCAGTCTGTTTTTAACATTAACATTCCTTTCTCTGTTACACCTCCCTCCAGCACTCTGTTTCCATTAAAAAATACAAATATGACAGTTTTGTTTTGCATTTCATATGCTCTTGTAAACACATATTGCAATCAGTTAAATATTTTAACATCCAAATTTGAATCTCTTGTCAGTCACATGACACAATAGAGGTTTTCCAATACGCACATGCAAGATTTTTGTTATGTTTTGCACAATTTAGTAAACTGACTAAAGTCAGTTTTGTATCCTATCGAAATCATTCAAAATTATTTATTTTAAATGTTTTTTCCCCCTAATTTTTATGAGCTTGCTGTAATCCCATGCTTTGATCTATGGACTATACTGTGAAGTCTGTGCTTGCAGTTAATCGTAACCTCTAATGAACGATGAAAAGAATAACAAAGAGACTTGGATCTGCACTAAAATAAGCAAACCGGTCTCCTGCTAATCATGCACTTTGATCCAGTGCTGCCTTTGAACTAATAAGTTGTTTTATAGAGTGCAGCCTTTGTAGTTGCTGTTCATAAGCTACAGCGGTTTTAGGTGGTTATGTGGATCTGATGTGAATGGAGGAGTTTCCTGCTACAAGGTCCAGGAGAAAGCTCGTGTAGCCTCACCTGTCTGTGGGATTACATACTGTTATCTACCTACATCTGTATCTGGGAGTGATTAAGCTTGAGAAAAGCTCATAATCTCTAGGTTTATGTTTGTCACTGCTCACAACTGGCTGGTGTTTTCTTAGCCTTGCAGACACTGTGTAATGTTTGAAATCTTTGCTGCCTATAGTGCTATTTTACTCTATTTGTATGCCATCGCTATAAGCTGTTGATTTAAGTATGTGTGTGTATCTGCATTCAAATATAGTGGGAGAGAGAGATCTCCTTCTCCTAACATTCATATATTCTGTTCTTTTTCCACTGAAGTAGAGGGAACATGAAAAAATACATAATTAGGTTTAAGCTATAAAGACACAGAAGTGCGTGGGTTTGAAGTTGACAGATTTTTCACAGATTCTGAGTGACAGCCTCTACTGATTGCATGTCAAGGCATAACTGGATTGAAAGCTTACATTTGTTCTGCATTTTTCCAGCCATACCAATGCAACACTTCAAGCTTGTTTCTGTCTGTCACTGGAAAAGTTCAAAAGCCATTTACCTTCTGAGCAGTCTTTTAAGAAATCAACAATTTTGCATTTTCATAGCTGATCAGTTTATATTCCAGTGTCCCAGTTTGAGGAAGAATTGCTAATAAAGGATCAAATAATCTAAGTGGGAAATGGCAGTGGGGAGTCACAGATGTAATGCTGAAAACAAAGAGGGAAAATGAGAGAGAAGCTATCTGTGCTGTCTCTGTTGAGCCCACCTGGCATTTCAAGGAAAAACAAACCACAAATATGTGAAAAGCAGAAAACAAATATCGTCCTGATGCACAGTTTTACGGTGGAAAACAGCACCTGTGTCCCAAAGCAACATCTCTGCATTCAGTTTAATAAATTTCAAATGAGTGTGAACGGTGGCTGCTGCACTGAATGGCGATACCCACTATTATATAGGCTATCAGCATTTCTCCAATAATGCCAGCAAAATAAAAGTACCCCTTTGGGATTTTGTTGTTAAAGCAAAACACCTGCATTCCTGTGTCCTTAAATGCCTCTTGTTTGGTGTACTGCAACCATAACGGATGAATATAGCAATATTCTGAGACATGTAAACAAAGGGATTTTCACAGAAAATAAACAAGCATCAAGCTACATAGGCTTATGTAGCTTAGGTGATGTGAGATAGAATTTGTCTGCGAGATTATCCGAAGCTGATATCTATCCTTTTGATATGTGTGATTGCAGTATCCAATTGCAAACAATGTTACAAATCAATAGGGAGGACATTCTCTAAATCCAGATCTTTATATTTATATGACATGCCTGTGGCTTAACTTATCAGACTGTTTAACTCCTCTCTGGAGGGGAGAGGGAGGGGAAACAGGAGGACAAAGGAGGGGGGAACAACTAAGCTGTAGTGCCTCTTCACCTCACTGTACAATACCTTGTGCAATACTTTTTGTAAATAGTCAACAGTGCAATAGACTCAATACTTGAAATGTGCAATTCACTTGTATTTTTATTTTTTATTCCTATTTATTCTATTTATCCCCTTCATATATTTTATTTATATTGTCTCTGTATTTATATATATGTGTGTGTGTGTGTGTGTGTGTGTGTGTGTGTGTGTGTGTGTGTGTGTGTGTGTGTGTGTGTGTGTGTGTGTATATATATATAATATTCTGTAACTCTGTAACTTCTGTCGGTGCTGTGCTTTTTTGGAAATCGAATTTCCCAGAGGAATCTAATCTAATCTAATCTAATCTAATCTAATCTTATTGATTTGTATCATCTGGATTTATGGATTTAAAAAAGCTGAGTATCATCTGCATAACAACGAAAATGTATGCAGTGTTTTAAGTAAAGGTTTGGTCCTGGCACATAATCCTGTGGAACTCCACAAGCGCAACCTTGGACTGTGGGAGGAAGCCGGAGTACCCGGGGAGAACCCACGCAAACACAGGGAGAATGTGCAAACTCCTCAGCGAGATAGTGAAGTCAAACTCAGGACCGTGTTGCTGTGAGGCAACAGTGGTAACCACAACGCCCCTTCAGTGTATCACATTTCCTTTAATACCAACAGTGTCTTCAGGTTTCTGTATTAAAATATTATAATCAATAGTATTGAATACTGCTCTGAGGCCTAGCAGGAGACACACAGATATGAGTCCACTGTCAGAGGCCATAAGAAGATAATTTGTACCCTTAACTGCTGCTGTTTCTGTGCTACGATGCACTCTTCAAATAAACCATCCCTCTGCAGATGAATAACCTGCAGTTTCACAACTACTCTTACCGGGATTTGTAAGTTTTGACCACATCAAAACTGAAGTAATAGAAGGCTACGCTATTTGCAGTGTAAAATTATATTCTTTAAATATAACCCTATCAAGGATCTAAACTAAAGAAAAACTAAAAATCCTCAAGCTGTGAACAGGCTCTTGGTGTGCCTTGTGTATTCTATCTAAATGTGCTTGTGATAATGGCAAGCAAAAATATAAACAAAGACAAATAAAAATATAAGTTTCAAAGCCCACCTCTTTATAGTCCCTAGAGCTAAAATTACCATAGCTGCCACATAGTGACAGGAGAGTAGGATGTCAGCTTCACATATCCTGTAATGTAAAGCTTTGTTATTCTTTGGTTGCCTTTTGGTAGACATGTTTTCCCTTCTCACAGAGCCATCCAGGGAGCTGCTTCCACTACACTATTGATTTTTATAAGTGGACTGATGCCCAGCAGGGGAGGGGAAGGCTCAGATGCACTTCTTCTGTGGTGACATCCATGAAAGTTTTGTTAAATGTCTGTAGATAGTTTTTTCTTCTTTTTGTCTCACTCAAAAGAGATTTTTTTTTGTCATACAACAGACAAAACATATACATATACATACATATATACTAGGGGTGCAACGATATTCGTATCGATATTGAACCGTTCGATACAGTGCTTTCGGTTCGGTAGGCATATGTATCGAACAATACAATTTTTTTCAATTTTTTTTTTTTCAATTTTTTTTTTTTTTTTTTTTTTTTTTGTGTCCCGTTTGGATCTATAGCCATCAGAATTGTTGTCTTGAGGCCAAGAAAGATGCCAAGAGGATTTATTTTAAGTGGATCATCATATTGGTCCATTTGATTGACCTTTATTATAATTATGAATTTATTTTATTTTCAGTTGCAAACGGGACAGACATGACTGTGGGATAGGACAGGGGGAAAGAATGAAAGAAAGAGGGGGAGAGAAAGAAAGAAAACCAAAGGGGAGAAAAAAAAAGAACAATACAAAATTTGTAATTTATTTTATCAACTTTCCTTCTGACGATGCTGTCTGTGTTGAGCGCTCAGTGAATCTGCATTTGACTACTCCGCCTAGGCTCGAGAGTGCAGCCTAGGCGGAGTAGTCGAACGCAGATTCACTGAGCACTCAACACAGACAGGATGGTCAGAAGGAAGAGCGCAGGGCAAGCTAGCCAGACAGAAGTGGACCTCCCCACCCTCATTCAGATCTGGCGTTTGGAATTATTTTGGTTTTCATGTGACGTATGACCCTGAAGGTAAGCGAGTCATGGACTAAAGTAAAACAGTATGTTGGATGTGCCATGCAATGCTCAATTACATGGGTGGGAGCTAGTGTGTTAGCGCAGTTAGCTCATTAACGTGTTGGCCGTCTAGCCCCTCTGTATAGGGTAGCTCGTTAACGGAGATTTGCCGTGTTGTGGCGTTAAGGTTATTTCAACGAGATTAACCTGAAAGCACTAGTGGGAACACAACGAATATGACTGCACATTTACACCGACATCATCCTAGTGCAAAGACAAAAACAAGCATGCATGCTACAAACTTTAGCCGAGTCATTTAGACAGCTGTTAGCACAGGATTCTCCTTATGGAGACCTGATATGTTTAATATGCTGCTGAGAATATAGCCCAGAAGAAACGGATAGTATAGCTTTTATTTTGGAAAGAGACATTTCTCTGTAATAAACTCTCTTTTCCAAAGATGAGTGATTCCTCAATCAGATACAGGGCTCGCAATATCGCTAGCCCGACGTCCCTGGGCTATCTCTCCCCTGCCTGTCGGGCTATTGTAGGAAGGAAAAATATATGTCAATGCTTTTGCATTCTTTCAGAAATGTAGCTGGATAATTATGTCATTGGGTGAGCCACTGTCAATATGTGACATATTGAAATCGTGTTTGAATTTGCGCTTGTTTTTTTGCTTTCACTTTGCAATTGCGCGAACTGTGTATAGAGAGCGACAGCACTGATCTGTGAGTGATGATAATTTGTGCACCAATTCCTCTGACATCGTCTTATTAATTGTTAGCTTACTATGCAAACATGACAAGTGAAATCTCCCGCAGCTTAAACATGTGAGAGGTTGATCGCGCAGAGAATCGCTGAGCTTATGTGAGTGCGGCAGGATATATATTTCACTACGATGACCTGGATGATTGAGAACCTTCACAGACAGATATATATTTTAGTTCTGCTGAGCCAAATAAGACAGGTCAGGGTGAAGAAGTGACAGCCAAAGAAAAGCTTACCACAAAACGGAGAAGTTATGACAAATCAGACTATAAGGCAAAAAGAAAGTGCAGCTTTATGGTTTCATGGACAAAAGAATTTCTGTGGCTGCAATATGACGAGCTAAAAAACAACACGCACAAGGGTTAGGGTTAAATTTAAAAACTGTACTTTTGTGTTAAAATATATATTTATAATTTTAATAAATGACAAATTAAAAAGGCATGAACATTTTTTTTGTATCGAAAAAATATCGAACCGTGACACCAAAGTATCGAACCGAACCGAACCGTGAATTTTGTGTATCGTTGCACCCCTAATATATACGTACATATAAAACGCACTGTTTTTGTCCGCTAGAGTGAGATTTTCACGGCATATTCTGCACCACATCTCTGTGCATTCATCATTTGTTTGAAGCCAGCTCACCTCCTGCAACCACTTTTCCGAGAATACGCGCTTCTTTTGCGGTTCAGACTCCTTCTGACATTTGTTTGGAGGTGGAGGAACACCAAAGTAATTGCTTAAAGGAGCTTGCTTCTTCGACATTTTTAAGCCTTCTAAACTAATGTCTGTCCTCCTCCAGAAAATCTTATGTACGCAAACGCACGTTGCAACTTCTTATCTGGTGTGCGTCTTTTATCTTGACAGCGAATGCGCACCTTCGGACCATTTATATGCACCCCTGCTTATAATATATGCATTTTTTAAACAGGTTCATAAAGTAAAAACATAATTTCACTGGGAGGGGTTATGTTTAATGGGAATTCAAACTCCCAGTTAGATTTAACTGAAACGCTTGTTTTTCTTCCATCCTTCACTTTTATTTATTTATTTTTTGACAAAACATTTATTTCCCACAAGCCTAAAAAAGGTCAGTTACTTGACAGACAGAGACCAGCCAAATGTCCTTGAGTGTGTAAAAAGGATTATAACTATATACTGTCCTGACTGCAGGCACCTTCTCTCTTGTTTCTGTTTACAGTCACATTCTGTTTTGCATGTTTAATTTTTATTAGTCATATTAGTACTAATATGGTCATAGAATGACATGCACATTAATAAGAACTTTTTTTGTCCTTTTTTTTTAAGTTACATTATTTATAATGCTTTAATTTAGTAAAATGCACTAGCCAACGGGAAAGATGTGGAAGATACTAATTTATCTCTTAATATAAAACCCATGAGCATAATTGTTTTAAAAGATACTTCTAAAAGAGACTAAATTAAAAACTGAGCTGTGAAACAGTGACTTTGGCTTTCACAGGGTTTTTGCTGCTATTCATGAAAAATGCAGTTGATTAAAAGTTAAATTAACATAATATGTGATTTTTTTCTATGGTACTTATTAGAGATGGACCGATCCGATATTACGTATCGGTATCGGTCCGATACTGACCTAAATGACTGGATCGGATATCGGAGAAAAATAAAAAATGTAATCCGATCCATTAAATATCACGAAAGCACCTCACAAAACTTGCAACACGCCGTAACTCACCTCAGAACGTTAGCATGTCGGAGCAGTATGCATCACGTGATAGAGCGGCTGTGGCATGCGGGACCTGTGGTCTGGATAGCATTTGGAGCTTCGCTAGCAACCCGGCATTTCATCTCCGACAAAGTTATCCCCGAGAGAAGTAAAGCAAGTGTGTAAGTCCATCTCTGAATGTTTGTAAAGCATTCCTGCGTTAAGCTTAACGAGCGACTGCCTCTCGCTCTCCGGCTGCTACTTCAATCGTGAAACTGCTTAAATGATCAGCTGATCGGCTTTTCTGTCGCGAGTCCGTCTTTGTTTTTGGCCCACTTTGCACCAGAAAGAGGAAACCAGCGGCTGAACAACAGCAGCACGTTTAAGCTTGATAAGCTGTTGTTAGAATTTATTTAATATTACTTTCTACACCAGGATCTTTTTCTACGTAGCTGACGCTGGTAACTGTGCAGGGGCGGATCTAGCAAAGTTTAGCCAGGGGGGCCGATAGGGCATTAACTGGGAAAAGGGGGCACAAAGACATACTTTTCTTTCTTATTCTCATTTAAAATGTCTAGCTTTTAATAAATAATTATCTGACACACAAAGTTTTAATTTGATGTAAAATGAATAGAAGTCAATTACTGTATATAGTGACTATTAAGTCTAATATATATACCCTAGTAAGCTATAGTACTTTTTCCTTTGGGAAGGTACCATCTGTGCAGTCTGCAATTTTGTTGAAGAAAGATGTTGAATCTATTTAATATTTCTTGAAAAATAATTGATTTCTGTGCATTTTTTTTCACACTGCATCAAATTAAGGTTGATTACGTCGATTAAGCATCACGAGGTGGCACGTGAGGGGTGGTTCCCTATTTTTTATTTATTTATTTTTGTTGTTGCTGGGAGTTGGAACCCTATTAGTTAGGTTGCTTAATATTTACGCTAAGTACTCTTTAGAATACCAGAATAGGGAGGATGGTGTAGGTTTAAGTTTATTAGATTGATCAGTATTGCTGAACTATGAAATATTTTTTTTGTATACAGGTATAACAGAATAGCTTTAGTGTAGTTGTTGTTTTAAACTTGAGTATGAACTTGCAGACTTGCAAAATGCAGCAAGATATTTTAAAAAACAGTTTTGTTGATTAAAAAACACTATATCGGATTCATATCGGTATCGGCAGATATCCAAATTTATGATATCGGTATCGGACATAAAAAAGTGGTATCGTGCCATCTCTAGTACTTATGCGGACAATATTTTTCAGGTTAGGCTATATTCAGAGTTCCAGTTGCAAATGAGGTGGAAGGTTCACGTTTCACTGAATTTTTTTATTTACTTATTTATTGAGTAATTCTTTTGTAACTGAAAATTTCATATACATTCAGTCGTTGATTTAAAAAATGTGAGCAGATATTTTTATTGTTTGTAATCTTCTGCTAAGTTTTTTTACACTGCTAGAATCCCAGCTACTGGAACACAGAACACACCAAGAATACCTGATCAATCAACTTTTGTCGAAACTGATTTCCACGTCTCCTTTATTGCAGAATAGTAATATGTAAATGCTCTAATGTTCAGGCACAACAATAGTAATGAACTTCAGTACATGGGTGCACTCAAAGTTAAAACAATTAATTCAATTTAACATGTTTGTTTCATCACTTTGTAAATTTTAGGACACAATTTTTTGCAGTATTAGCTTATTGTCTTCTTTTCAAAAGTTTTTAATTTTACTGATATATCTTTATGTTATTTAATGGTTTTTATCATGATTTTAACCCTAACCCTAATAAAGTATGATGTGAGTAAGCTGACAGCTGGCTACACCATATAAAGACAAGGGGAGATAAGAAAAAGCAAACTGTGATGTGCATGTCAACTCAGCATTTGTGAACAACTCTGATTTGTTAATACTGAAAAAATGGACCTACAGTATACCTCCCACAGCTCTTTTTATAAGTGGGTAATATAGGAAACAGTAGACTAATTATATTGGAATTCATAAAATGTACCAACTTTATATTACAATTCTGAAATTACTAATGTTGCATCATATTTTGGGACTTGTAAGCAATGATTGTGAAGAATCTATGTTAAAAGCATGAACTTTACATCTGAGGCACAGTTTGAGCAAAAAAATATGAATACTGTAAAAAAGCCTTTGGAGTTGGGCCCTTAATTAAATTAATTCAGCTGGCATCCATTCTGTCGTTTTGAGTGGTAAATGTTTTCTCTTTGAAGTTGATTTAGAGAAAGAGGTTTTTAAGACCATTAACTGATTCATATTATAGACATATATTAAGATTGCAGTTCTGCATCTAGAACTAAGACAGTTTAAATTTCCAACACGTTTTTTTATTAAAAATACCCCACTAATACCCTCTTAATCATGTGTTACATACATTTTATCATCTCATTACCTTTTCATATCTAATACCTTTTATCACATTTTCAGTTTGCAGCTTAAGATTAATTACGCTGACACCTGTGATCTGTAGTGTTTTGCTTTATCAGCCAAAAAAAGTTAATTACAGATAACAACTGACCTTAAGATTTTTGTTGTTTTTTTAGCTATAGTTACAAAAACTGAAATCACTAGATAATTAAACTTTGGAAGAGGGTACTTTAATCCTTTTAGACAAGAATCCTTGTTGTGATGTTGTCAAAGGTGTTTTTTTTAAAACATCCAGCTTGCATCCGTACGTTCGGTTCTTGACATTAAATTCTTCTTCACAGCATTGAGTGCTGAAAATGTCACAACCTTTTGTTTTATTACGAAGTCGGCAACAAAGGTCACCATACCCATGTGTGCTCTACACCTAAAATTAATGGCATATCACTGAAAAGTTCATTTGGGGCTTGTAAAGACTGTTTCATGTCCAAAAAAAAAAGAAAAAAAAGAGGAATTTTCAGCCTGTCAGGGTTTGAGAAATGTGTATAGTGCACTATGAAGAATCAGGTTTTACTTCCATGCACAGTTCTCCGCTATACTGAAAGATATTTGTAATAAAGCCTGTAAATTTGTATTGAACACACTCAACCTCAGTGTTAGCCACAATACATTCAGTATGCACTGAGAAGCTACACTCTGCATAAAGTCGATATAAGTCACTTGGACCTTGGTGAATCTTCTTTTCTCTAACCAGTAATTCACTCTCTTGATGAACAGGAATCTCTATTATTGATGTTCCAACTTATTGTTATTGGTTGTGCTTTAGGCATCATAACCAAAGCTTTATTGCAGTCTTTCAAAATGTCTTTTGACTTCCATGATTGTAAGAAACATCTGCTTTGTTTCCTCAAGTGCTCTTATAAAAATATAGTGATGTTTTCTTCAGGGATTAGACTTAATCCTCATTAGTAAGTGAACCTATTATTATGCCATTTCATATTTAAGGGAAAGCCGACATACCGTTATAAAAAAAGCTTAAACCTGCAATAACTTGTCATCTCAGTGCAACAGACATAAACTCTGGTAGATAAAGACCCATTAAGTTTTATGTATTAAGCACAAGGTCAAAAACGCATTCTCTCTCCTTTCCCTCCTGTTTTTGGACTTGATTGAAACATCCTCATGGTTTGTTCTTTAAAAGTAAATACATATATGCATGTGAAACAAAAAGTATGGGCTTTGTCATTTCTAATTTTTTACATATAAAAATATAATAAAATTTATCTGGTCTCAGCAGATCTTAAAATTAGATAATTACAACCTCATGTGTTCAACAACAAATAGCATGTTTTGTCAATTATTTCCCCAAAAAGTTAGATACATAAGCAGCGTGTGAAAAAGTAAATAAATCCTTAGTGCGGCAATAAAAAAATTAAGGGGGTAAGTGGCAGGTCATGAGCAAGTGACCACGTCTATAATAACAGAAATTTTGGCAGTTTGTTGGTCAGGGGCATCCAGGTGTTTGTGGACTGATGGACGATCTGAAGTTCATCGTTCTACAATGAGAAAAATTTGTCACACATGGAAAACATTCTAGATAGTATCTAATCATGAACTTCTGGAACAATGTGCTTTTGGCATATAATACCAGGACATAAATATTTAGCAATAATGAACAAAAATACGCAGTTTTTTGTATTTCCCAAACACCTGATGCTGCACCTGTCAAGCATGGTGGTGGGGTGCATAAATGAATGCCAACAAACCTCAATGAAATGCAGAAATACTAAAGAGTCAACCAAAACTCCTCTACAATGATGTGGCAGAGTGAAAGTAAAGTCATACAGGAAACAATTACCAATCATTGTTCATGTTACTTACTCACACGGAGTGTACTTGTACTCAAGGGTTGTTGTTCTTCTCTGGTTAGAATTTGAAAAATTAGAACCTTGTAAACACAAAATTATTTTTTTATTATTATTTCCCAAATGCATAAAACCTTAGAATTAAAAAAGGACAAACTGTAACAATTGTAGACTAAAATGAACGCGACAACTCGAAAGTCTTTTTTTAATTATACACAGATATTTGCACCACATAGTTGTTAAACAACCATGAACCACATTACACAAAATGAACTCTGTTACGTATTGAAGAGTTTTTATTGTAAATGATTTAAAGATGTTGTTATGTCTGCACGACATCTACCTTTGGGCTGTTATAAGCTTTTTGGACAAATAAACTATATTATTCAATATTTTAAGAGAATGTGATCACAGCATGCGGTAAATACACAAATCCATATCAATGACAGTCACATAACTCATGTCTGAAATAAATGAACTAGCATGCCTGCCTCACTGTAATTCTTAATGTGAAGTCTGCACATTTTCACATACCTTCTCTAACAAATTCAATTGTAGCTTCTTAAAACAGGAACATTATATTTCATCCATAATTACCACACACTGTACAAAGCAATTTAAACTCTGAGCTACAGCAGTGATTGCCTCTTTGTTGTGTTCTATATGCGTAAATCTCAGTTTATATTAAAAGGATAAAGAAGCTATTTTTGTCTGCTTACTCATTCAAAAGGAATCGCCGCAGCAGGTAGCTCTGCATGTTTGATTTGGCAGATTTCTTTACATTGGATAACCTTCCTGACGCAGCCCCAAAGGGATCTGTGTCTCTTCCTAGGATTGAAGCGGGCAGTTATATTGCTGGGATATGTTAAATAAATATATATATGGATTTGTCCATATAGTAATACATTTTTGGATGGAGGATATGTTTCATAACATCTATGAGAAGCTCTGTATCTGTGAGAAAACAATGTTTACCAAGTAATACAAGCTGAGGAAGTCAAGTTATGTTCCTGTCACAGGGTACCGGGGAGAAAACGTGCCAGGAGGCATAAGGTATTTAAAAAAAAAAAAAAGATTAAATTGGTTAGTCTCTTCTTGGCTTGCACAGCCTGAAGGAATGGGTCAAAGTAAATCTTGGACAACACCTTCCACGATGAGTCTTCGTAGCCTCTGGCTCATCCCCATGAGTCTGACCGGGGACAAATCAAAGATCTCATTTGTGCCACTGGAGTAGGGCTGAACGATATATCGCATTTGCGATAATATCGCGACATGATCAAGTGCAATTTTCTAACCGCAAAGGCTGCGATTATACTGCGATTATAAGGCTGTCCAAATTACTACCATATCCCAGAATTCATAGCGCGGCCCAGCCAAACTCCAGTTTCCAGCAATGGCGGCCGCTACTAAGTTTTAAAATTACTCATACTAATCTTTCTGGGTCACAAAATAAACTTTTAACATATTTTCAGGCGAGAAAGTAGTTGTGTAAACATCAAATATCTGCTCGGTTTATCAAGATATCCCATATTTGCAAAAGTGCTTCGACGTTTTCAGAGGCGTCTGCTACCCACCAGCTCGACAGCTAGCCGGGAGCTCGAGGATTACTGATGCGGCCGAGAACGGCACAACTCCCGGCACATCATTTTCAGATCACCGCGGAGTTTCGCTGCTCGGGTTAAACGTAATATATAAGTCACTTAGACAACCTAAAAATGTTATTGTTGGGCTTTTTTCAGTGTTTTGTTTGTTCGTGAGTAAATCGGTTTGGCTGAGATTAAAGTTATTAGATTAGATAAAATAAAACTTTATTAATCCCCCGGGTGGGTTCCTCCTTGGTTTTCACACAGCTGACTAAACGTCAAACAGAAAACTTATTAAACAGAAGTATGAGACAGTCGAGAATTTACACCAGTGTCTGGTTATATTTTAGATAGCAAGAAGCAGACGGCCGAGTTTATTAAACTCCACCGAGACAGCGGTGACGCTAATCAGAACTAGCCTTCTGATTAGCTAATCAGAAGGCTAGACCGTCCAATTTCACGCCTTTAAACTTTAAAGGCGTGTTTGTGTGTGTGTTTATACAATTGCTATTATGTTTGCACTTTATGTGTAATGTTACTGACTGCAGAGATCAGTAAGATGTGTGTATTTTTTATTTATTAGTTTTATTTATTTAATATTATTTTTTAATTGAATGACTGTCTAGTAGTTCACAGATGTCGAAAAACTGAGTGTGGTAAAGCCACTGATTTTTTTTTTATGTATATTTCTGCAATCTGCACATTGTACTGACTTTCATTTTAATGTTTACACCAGGGTTCCTTGTCAGCACTTTATGCTCAGATGTTTGTAAGCTAAAAATAAACTATTGTGTATGTTCAAATATACTGTTGTGATTGAAGAAGTTAAATAAAAATGTCAGTCATCAATTCATGCATCACCTCATGTCATCATAACAGAGGTCTGTCTTCCAGGAAAGAACAGTTTAAAATTAATGTAATATAGTATTGGCCATACTATATGATGTATTGCTTGTCTTTGTTTAATAATACAGAAGACAAAGACCTTAAAAAATAATCGCATATCGCATCGCAATCGCAATATTGGGGCAAAAAATCGCAATTAGATTATTTTCCATAATCGTTCAGCCCTACACTGGAGTGTAGAGTATGTCTTGCAATAACATCCACAAACAATTTCTAAGGGCAAGTCTCTCCTTTTCTTCACTTGGACGATTTGTATGTAAGAATTCTAAAAGATTTTAGACATTTTTAAGCAGCACGGTGGCACGGTGGTTAGCACTGTTGCCGCACAGCAAGAAGGTCCTGAGTTCAATTCCACCATCAGGCCGGGGTCTTTCTGTGTGGAGTTTGCATGTTCTCCCCGTGTTTGCGTGGGTTCCCTCCGGGTACTCTGGCTTCCTCCCACCGTTCAAAGACATGCAACTTGTGGGGTTATAGGTTAATTGGATAATCCAAATTGCCACTAGGTGTGAATGTGCGAGTGCGAATGGTTGTCTGTCACTGTGTGTTGGCCCTGCGACAGACTGGCGACCTGTCCAGGGTGTACCCCGCCTCTTGCCCTATGACAGCTGGGATAGGCTCCAGCGCCCCCCGCGACCCTGAAAAGGATGAGCGGAAGCGAATGGATGGATGGACATTTTTAAGCATATCTTAATATAAGTTTAGTGGTATACAGTTAGCTGAAATGTAGTCTATCAACCTTGTCACTGAGTTTGTCTGCATTATTGCTAGTAGTTGGATTTTGCCTGGATTCTTTTTAAGCCCTCACACAGTGCAAATGTCACAGATGTTGTGAAATGTGCTTGTGTCATCTTCATTTCTACTCAGTTGCTGTACAGCATACAACAGGGAGCACAAGCATTTGTCAGAGTCATCAGAGTTAGATCAACTTCCCTTCCAGCTTGGGAGATCACTCATGTTGACTTGTCATGGCTATTTTAGTGAGAGCCCCCATCTGGGGCTCTGCAGAATTCATAACCTTTATGCAGATTTCATGTCATTAAACTTTGTTTTTCCTCCTTTTTCCCCTTTTAGTTTTCTCACTTAGTTTTCAGACTGTTGTTTCAGATAAGGCTCTTTGATGCCTGAGGATAAAGTAATAATACTGGATCATGCTGAAGATCGATTGCTCTATCTATCTATTTTCAATGTTATGAAAAAGTCATAAAGTTTGGGGATGAAACTGGTTCACCTGTAAATAGATTTGTACTTGTTTTTGTATTTGTTTGTAGAGAAAGAAATAATAAGGCTGTAAAAAATATTGTTTTACAGCCTTGAAACAGTGGACCATAAGATTTCAAGCATATATCACTGACCATTTGGAAGGTTTTGTTGTCTTCATGTCCTTTTATAGGTAAATCTAAACTTTAATATAGTGGGAAAGGAAAAAATAGACTTCTATCCATCAATCCATCCACTCAGCCATCCATTCCAATCAAGGAAAATGACAATACTAACTACCTTTGGTGAAACAATTGTACTCATTTTGATGAGTGGAATAACATTATGTCTCGGCTTACATCAATTCCCAGTCAACTGCAGCTCTGATCTGCACTAATATTTACATTAGTACAGAATGTCATGTCAGAGTTGGCGCTTGTAAAATTCCTCTGCTTCTTTGTATCAGAGCTGAATACTTGAGTGTCTTTTTCCTGATGGAATGCAAAAATCTGGGCTGTTTCTGTCCCCGATCACTAGCCACGGTCAGAGGTCTATTATCATGTCAAGCACAGCTTCTCCAGAGGGGGTAGGCGGGTGGTGGTTCAGACAGTTTACATGCACCCCTCTGTCATTTTGAATGCCTCTCCCTCGCTCCTTTCCATCTCTGTCTCTCCCGAGTTTTGAGCACATAGGCACTCGGCGATGATGGGTTTCTCAGATGGAATTAAAATGTCTCGTCCCACAGCTGTCACCCATGCAAATTGCATTGTCTACAGATTCTATCACAGAGAACAGCCAGCAATCTGTTTTCTTTGATGCCTTTCTTCTTTTCATTTTTATTTTGTCCTGATGTCATTATCGTGACACTTCTGCTTCTCTCGTTAACGCTTCAGTCATATTTTAATCTTTCTTCCATTCTCTCTTTATTTTACTGCAGGTTTATCGCCACTCCTACATGGCCTCCTACAGCATCTACAATATTCACACTCGGTAAGTGTTCCTCAGCGGTTACTGAGGGGCAACCTTTTTGGTAGTAACACCTGTCATTAGTGGAAAAATATCCATGACTCACAGGGGTTGACAAATTTGTAGAACACAGGAATTTTTATATAAGCTATGTACAATGAATAGAGTACTGTGGGATCAATTTACATGCTGTGACACGCTTGAAACAAACTGTATGTCTGTTATTTGGATTGTTTGTCTTGTTCCAGATGTTAGCTGACTGAGATTAATAAACAAGCAGACCCAAGCTGCATTCTAAGGGCCCCACATGTTCAGGGAAACCTGCCTGCCTAGAGTTTCCTCTTGTGCTATACTGGAGTTTATTTGCATGATTCGAAATCATCTTTGTTTATCTTATACTGGGCCATAGTGCAGGCCCAAAGTTCATCCAGTGGGGAGAGGGGTACACCAGAGAGCCACTTGTGAGACATCACACACAGTGGCGCATCTGGTGGAATCGCAATAATTGAGTTCATGCAATCAGCTCAGGCGAAGCTGAAACACAATGGAGTCATCTCCAATGCATTTCGGGGGTTACAGTTGTTTTAGCTACTCCAACAGGGTATACACAATATTAGACAGGTGCTTTCAGCATCGTGGCTGTCAGGGTATTGTTCACCTAGAATACATTTATTTTGTTGAATAATTAGCTGAGCAGAAATTCAAATCCACTGGATAATGGAAAGGCGTAAGCTGCCATTGCCAGTGTCCTCACTGCATAAGCTTTCCTTCCATGTGCTATCAGCCTGTTGTGGGATGAAGAAAATATGAAGAAGGATAGAAACAGGTCATGAGCAGAAGCATACCACATCATCTCTCACATATGGTGGAGGTGATGTTATGTTGTGTGGCTGTAAGTAAGCAAGGAACTGCATCACTGGTGTTTATTGATGATGTGAGTGCTGATAGAGGAGCTGAATGAATTCTGAAGTGCATGTGGCTGTACTCTCTACCCAGACTCAGCCTAATGTTGCAAACCTGCACAGAACTTCACAGTGCAAGTAGATACTACTACTACTACTACTACTACTACTACTACTACTACTACTAATACTACTATTACTACCTGTTTAGATGTACAATTTAATGTTAATAATTAGTATGATTATCATTGATTTGAACTAATCCTAAATTGCAAAATGATCTTTGTTATATTTTTACACTAAAACAAAAGACAGATTTTATGGGTGTGTATGTATTTAGAGCAAAGGGGTAAACCACCTTTATGGTTTATACATTTCTGCAATGTAAAATTACACACAAGTGCAAAAAGTACAAGAACTGTATCAATTGCAGTCAAATAGAGGAAACAACACATCCAATGGAAAGTAGTAAGTTGACTACCTCAAGTACAGACTGGGAATATTTTTTGTATATCCCCAGAACTCTCACTAGCTTGTGCAGAGTATTGAAACTTTACCATTCTAAATTTTATGTTCAGTCAAAATAAAGTTTGAAGATCAGCCTGCAGTCTGTGGCATCCCGCTGCTTTCAGACTGATTTTCCAAACATTCTGCACAAAGTCTCAATCCAAAGTAACAGTCCAGGACATGCTCAAATGACTTCCTGCCAGTTTCATAAGTCACAGTCATGAGCGGGATTCTGACTACTAATCAGAGAGAGATTAAAACTTTATACAGCTGATTGGATTATCCTTTTCAAACACGAGTGTTATTTTAGAAAGCTGTGCCATTTTGGGGCATTGCTCTGGCATTTCCTTTTAATCTCTGTCATGTCTGTGCTGATATCAGACAAATGGGTCTATGGCCAACTTGGGCTTATTTCAAAGTGCATGCCATTGTCAGCTAAAGCAAGAAACAAACTGATACAAAGCATGTGCTATATAAACATTGAATAAATAAAATGGGGGGTGCTCCCCTAAAAACTGTTTTTGCACATTTGTTTTCCTTTTTTTAACCTCTGACTTTAGATGTATTGGCCCACTGCTGCCATTTGATAAGGTCACAATTGTTGCACCTGTAACTCAACCAATGGCTAAAGTAGAGAGGCAACCTTGATTAAAATGCACTGTTGCGCATCATTTCTGTTGCATGAAATTTGACTAGAGGTGGGCAGAGTTGACGCTCAGATGCTTTAGAAAAGGTTTAGCAGCATCGGTCCTTACCATCTCACTGACATAAGGCTGTTTTTCACTCTCCAGTTTTTAATATAATTCCATTTGGTTTTTCAAAATTATTACAGAAGGGCGATCGTGGCTCAAGAGTTGGGAGTTCGCCTTGTAATTGGAAGGTTGCCGGTTCGAGCCCCGGCTTGGACAGTCTCGGTCATTGTGTCCTTGGGAAAGACACTTCACCCGTTGCCTACTGGTGGTGGTCAGAGGGCCCGGTGGCGCCAGTGTCCGGCAGCCTCGCCTCTGTCAGTGCGCCCCAGGGTGGCTGTGGCACCTGTTTGAACTCATCATCTGTATAAAAGACACCTGTCCACAGCCTCAAACAGTCAGACTCCAAACTCCGCCATGGCCAAGACCAAAGAGCTTTCGAAGGACACCAGGAAAAGTATTGTAGCCCTGCACCAGACTGGGAAGAGTGAATCTACAATAGGCAAGCAGCTTGGTGTGAAAAAGTCAACTGTGGGAGCAATCATCAGAAAATGGAAGACATAGAAGACCACTGATAATCTCCCTCGATCTGGGGCTCCACGCAAGATCTCATCCCGTGGGGTCAAAATGATCATGAGAACAGTGAGCAAAGATCCCAGAACCACATGGGGGGACCTGGTGAATGACCTGCAGAGAGCTGGGACCAAAGTAACAAAGGTCACCATCAGTAACACACTACAACGGCAGGGAATCAAATCCCGCAGTGCCAGACGTGTTCCGCTGCTGAAGCCAGTGCATGTCCAGGCCCGTCTGAAGTTTGCCAGAGAGCACATGGATGATACAGCAGAGGATTGGGAGAATGTCATGTGGTCAGATGAAACCAAAGTAGAACTTTTTGGTATAAACTCAACTCGTCGTGTTTGGAGGAAGAAGAATACTGAGTTGCATCCCAAGAACACCATACCTACTGTGAAGCATGGGGCTGGAAACATCATGCTATGGGGCTGTTTTTCTGCCAAGGGGACAGGACGACTGATCCGTGTTAAGGACAGAATGAATGGGGCCATGTATCGTGAGATTTTGAGCCAAAACCTCCTTCCATCAGTGAGAACTTTGAAGATGAGACGAGGCTGGGTCTTCCAACATGACAATGATCCAAAACACACCGCCCGGGCAACAAAGGAGTGGCTCCGTAAGAAGCATTTGAAAGTCCTGGAGTGGCCTAGCCAGTCTCCAGACCTCAACCCCATAGAAAATCTGTGGCGGGAGTTGAAAGTCCGTGTTGCTCGGCGACAGCCCCAAAACATCACTGCTCTCGAGAAGATCTGCATGGAGGAATGGGCCAAAATACCAGCTACTGTGTGTGCAAACCTGGTAAAGACCTATAGTAAACGTTTGACCTCTGTTATTGCCAACAAAGGTTATGTTACAAAGTATTGAGTTGTATTTTTGTTATTGACCAAATACTTATTTTCCACCCTGATTTACGAATAAATTCTTTACAAATCCTACCATGTGAATTCATGGATTTCTTTTTCACATTCTGTCTCTCACAGTTGAAGTGTACCTCTGGTGCAAATTACTGACCTCTGTCATCATTTTAAGTGGGGGAACTTGCACAATCGGTGGCTGACTAAATACTTTTTTGCCCCACTGTATATGGAAGTCGTAACTGTTAATGGTCAGTCAATGAGCTAATAATATTCAAAATGGGGGCCTAGGAACCCAACAATATTCACTTTGGCTTTACAGGTTTGCTGTTATTACTCATTGTTTTTGCATTGTACCACCCCACACACACACACACACACACACACACACACACACACACACACACACACAAGTGGTCTATTGAATTGCACATTTCCATAATTTTCATCTAAAAAAGTAGCCTAGCCATTATCCACCAGTGGATGTTGAGTGATTATTATCCTCTATTTACTCTTTTCCTTACTTTAGGGAGGTTTGGGAGCTGGACCCTCCTGAGGTGGTTAACTCAGTTCTCCAGTATGCTGCCTGGGGGGTGCAAGGCCAACAGCTGGTGAGGACACATAGAGAATCTTTTCACACCGTAAACCTGTTTTTAGTTCCACTTTGCACTGCTTTCACTACACTGGGTTGGATGCCATTTCTTTAAAACACTTAGATTTGGTATCAGGTATCAGACACAGGTAGATAACAATAAAAAAAGATATTTAAAATTTATTTGTAACATTTACAAGGTTATGCAACTTTTGCACAGCCCTGTTGTTTCATGGATATGTAAGATTTACTCCAATTAAAATATTTTTCATTCATTTTTGAACATAAGTATCAAATTACATGGATGAAACAGATACGATTTTTATTTATCTATTATTATAAGTTTTTGTTACTCAGTTAAATTAGTTTAGACACAAAATCAATGGCTTCTCTTTGCTTTTGCCAGCACATTTGTTGCTGAGTCCTACAGTCTTTATCTGGCATCCAGTAAACAGCCAATTCACAGTTTCTACAGAAAAATAAAATAGTGCGTTTTGAAGGATCAGCGACTCTGGAACCCACAAATTAGGAATTTATCTTCAGCTCCAGGCCTGTGGATGACATTGTGTCACATGACTTTCCACCACGCCGAACGCTGTCTTTGTTTGTGCCCTGTTGCCGTCAATTTCGTGCTGCTATTTGTAATTCACAATGTCCTACTTAACGTGCTCAGGTTCACATTTTTGAGGGGACCCTAATTAAATGCTAATTTTCTTCCATCATACTTTTTTATGTATCTGTACAGGACAGATGGGAAGGCTGTTTTGTTGACAGCTAAAAGGCTTAAAAAGCATAGTAGAGCTGCAGTGTCCATATTTGCAAATTTGAGTGTGGAATATTTGAGCATAAATCAAACACGACTCCATTAGGAAGTCATTATGGTGATAAGGAGGTGAGGTAGACATATGTGAGGATTTTTTAGCTCTCGAGTGGCAAGCACAGCATCATTAGGCGGAAGTGCATCTTTGGAAACAATGACATGGCGTGTATTTCGCTGTAACCGGCTGTAAGTGAGCTTCACAGTAATTCTTTGGGAATTTGTGTTTTCTCATTAGGAAGATGTCTGAGAGTTATGACTAGAATATGTATTAGTGCTGTCCATTCATCACCGTAGAGTCTTAAAGAATGGATTGGACATGCACAGTGACACTAACTAACAAGATAATGACTTTTCACAGTTTACAAAGTTGTAATTAAGTCCCATTTGAGCGGCTTACTGAATTTTAATTGTAACACACTTTTTAACATGATGGCTAAGCTTCCCAGTAATTCTTAGATAACGTTGGCAACTTCCACCAAATCAAAGTGTACTTATTTTAGCAAAGAATATGAGCGTAACAATTCTTGATTTTAAAAAGAATCGAGGAGTTTTAATGAGTGCCTACTGTGCTATTATGGAACTGGAAATTAGTGCATATTTGAAGTATGAATAGACCAAAATCCCCAAATCAGTGAAATACAAAGATTTTAGAAAACTGTCAAAAACCTGTTTTAAAATATTATTTATTAGGACTGAAAGTCTCCACGAAGAAATTAATCAAGTACACATTCATACATTGCATGAGGAATGTAAATTTGCTTTATTAATCAAAAATAATAATAATCTGCTCTGTTATTTTGTGAAATGGCTAATTTGAAAATTTATCGAAAAAAACAATTATAATTCACCATTAAACATAACAATTCAATTAAAGAGCTTGCACATACTGATAATTAAATGATAACAAGAACATAAAATGATTTGGTAGTTGGGAAAAGCCTTACATTGGGTGTTGGTCTAATAAATTTGGTAACCATTGTACCTTAGCAATTTCTCTCTTTTTTTAGCCATAGTACATTTATTTCCTTTGTTGCTAGAAAACAGATTTTTACTTTTAAACGCAGCCTTGATTCATATATTTAAATTTTACTAATAAACTTATTAAACTTTGGCAAAACATGTTTCTTTTGTAGTAGCTTGTATTGTTACAAAGTCTACTGTATACATATAACCTATCTTGGTTTTTGAGCCTATTTAAAGTAGGATACTTACAGGGAATATCGGAAGCATGGACTGTCCCTGTTTTACACAGCATGGTTGCTGTAAAATAGTACAACCTTTAAATGACCAGAACTTAAAATTTCCTTATACATACATACATTGTAAATTGTGGCGGATTATGTTATACATTTTAAACCCCATAATGTCACCATCTACTCTTATTGTTTAGAACCATCCCCATTTTCATATAATGTCAAATATTGAAAATTATTTCAGGTACTGAAAACATTTGTATAGTTTCTTGCACAATGGGGAAGTATGAGATTGCGTGTAGCATATTAATTATTAAAGCACTGTGAATTCCGCATCACATTCCTAACTATAAGAAACGTTCCAAAGAAATTGAAAAGGACTTGCTTTCAATTCATCAGACAAATTTTCAAGTCAACCATTTTACTGCTTTACTTACATGAATGCTATCTCCAGTTAGTAGAGGAAATTGTTGCGGTTGTTACATGAAAAACCCAAAAAAGAAATTGTGTTGTTTAGATTATTTGAAACTGTTTTCCTTTTTATTTATTTTTTTATTTTTTTGTTATTGCTGACATCACTTCAAGCCTCTACAATTTAATCCAACCTGCAGCAATAAAACCTCAAATGTCTGATAATCTTCACTTCACAATCATAATAATAAGCCCTCACATTTTAGAGAACCCTTTAGCACATGCTGCACAGACTGCCTACTGGACTGATGTTATCTGGATGTCTTCCAGCCAGACGGCAGAAGGCTCTGCTGACTGTGAGGTTATGTCAGTGCATGGAGAGGCTCCTTGCTAATGAATTCTTATGTAAGATCATATAAAGCAACAGACTTCTGGCTTTTGGGAAGGTCCGAATACAGATACTTCTTTGATCTGAGATAATTAATTTTTTGGTTCTGGACAGCTACATGTACATGGAAATCCTAAGAAATCCACAAAGTCTGTTGCTTAAACCCTCCCCAAGTAAATTTTACCACTTAAACCTTCCCAAGCATTTTTTTAGTGGCTTCATTTAAACAAGTGCTAAAAACCAAACCAAGTAGATTTTAGTCCCTAACCTACTTCTTTCTAACAAGTGAAACAAGTTCAGAACTTTTCCAAATAGGACATAGACCACAGTCTCCAAGTATTTAAAAGACCACCATTATCTCTGGGCATACAACGTTTCCAGAGCCAGTGCAACATTTGGTGAGACTCCTGTGGTCTTTGAATGCCCCATGAGCTCCTTTTGATTGAACATGCCCACAAAGTTCCTATAAATCAGAAGACCAAACTCCCAGAAAGGCTTCTTCTAAGACAAAGGAGTGGTAGCTCATACCATCTCAATGCTTCTACCCTTTCTCTAAGGGTGAGCCCAAGAACCCCACTGAGCAAACTCATTTTGGCCTCCATTCGTGTACTTAACCATTCCAATTGAACAGTCTTTTCATGGATACACACCTCTCCTGGATTGGAGAAACCATTGATGCTTTTGTGCCACTAGAGATCGAAGGGTGGCTCACTCGTGAGGATCTTTTGGGTGAGACTTGATCCACCAAGCCAAGCTAAACACCTTTGAAAAAGATAGCACGGTACTGCCAGCCTCTCCCACCATCCACATGGATGGGCATTGCGGTCAGGTGTAGTATTAGCCAGGTGGCAGACAAAAACAGGAAATTGGGTTTGCCAGCCTTTGGCTTTGTAGACTGGTCCTTAAGTTTTCATTCGTATTAGTGCAATACAATGACAGATGTCTGTGCGACCATGGATACAATACAAACAGAAACTAAATCGCTAGTGCTTTTATTAGTGCCAATTTAACAAATGGCCAAGCTTAAGTTGTAGCCCAGATCTAATTGATTGAGCCGATCTCTCATGTCCTGCCAAAATAAATAAATAAATAGAAATAAAAAGAGTTAGGGAACTCTAGTGCCAATTTAGCATGACAATCTCTAAAAAAAAGTAAGACATGGGCCCAATTCCAATGTCGACACTCACAGACTTGGGGACTTTGAGAAATCCTCCTGATTTTTTGAGGGCAAATCTCTGAACTTTAACATCCCAGTGGTAGATTTTGTGATTTTAAAGTTACTGTTGAGCTGTTAAGGAGTAAGAGCTTACTTTCATAAATAAAGTACACAGAACATTAGCATTAATCACTTGGCTTACCAGCACTGGCTCGCACTTTTAATCCTAAAAGAATTGCTTGGATGCTGAGCAGATACTGTGCACATTTAGTGTAACTGTTAATCCAGTGCATGTGTGCTACAGTCCAAACTTTGGCACATGCTTAATAAGTTTTAGAGTCATGCACCAATTTTTCGTTTGGCAGCATGTCCTTATTTCTTACTGTATCATATTAAGTTGTTCCTGTGTGTGCTTTGTCTCCGTAGATCTACATATTTGAAAACAACATCTATTATCAGTCGGATGTCAAGAGTAACTCCCTTAGGCTAACATCCTCGGGAAAAGACGGGGTCATCTTCAATGGAATTGCTGACTGGCTCTATGAAGGTACCTATCAGTTTTCTACAAACATTTTTTCACATTCTGAGAATAAGACTAGCAAAATTGCGTAGAGTATACATTTATCTGGGTGTTGTTTGAAGAAACCAGGCAAGAAAATGCCAATTACAGACAAACCTTTATGCATGTAATGACTTGCTGAGAAACTGCTTTGTGGCAGTGAGCTTTAACTATTGGGAAATTGGAATAAAAAATATGTCTGCTTAATTTCAAAGCATTGACACACTATCTCATTAAACTAAAAATTCTTGTGTTTAGAAATGTTACCATTATTAAATATTCATAACGTTTGTTCTGGTGCTCATATCTCCCCAGTGGGTGTGAAGAGTCATTTTATGTGCTTTAAGCAAACTTAGCCACTTTGCCCCATCTCTCAGGAGAAAAGAAGCTTATGTAAATTTTTTTTTTTTTTTTAAAAGGCAAGCAACCTCAGTAACTGCTGTTTTCTTGTTTTTCTCTTTTATTCTTAATTATGTTTGTGTAATAAAGTAATTTACTTATCTGTGATTCTTGAACCCAGATTAACACCTAATTTAACACAAATTCTTCTAGCACCCCCTTTTTTCCACTTATATGTGTTTGGTTTTGTGTTAGGTCTTCAAACACAAGCGTTTTCTCGTTATACTAAACTGAGCCCATTTACAGTACAGTTAGTAATTTAACTAATATTAGCTGATGCCTTCAAATTTGGGACCTCGATATAAAAATCTTCACATTGTGACTTTAAGAACAGCATTTATGTTGAGCTATTTTTAATACTTTCAGCCCCCCCCCCCCTTCATTAATTTAATGATTAAAACTTTCTGCTGGTTTTTCCAAACAGAGGAGATCCTCCAGACCCATGTGGCTCACTGGTGGTCTCCTGATGGAGAGAGGTTGGCCTTCCTGGTTCTCAATGACACTTTGGTTCCCAACATGGCTTTACCTCGCTTCACTGGCATGACATACCCAAAAGGAAAGCAGTACCCCTACCCCAAGGTAACCGTCACTTAGGCGACATCCATGCATATAACACACATACATTATCCTTTATCCTAAATAAAAGGAAGAGGGATTTAAATACCTGGTGTCAACCATCCAAGTCAACAGACAGTGAACAAAAGAGGTGACTTAAGAGAGTACAGGCAGAGTGGAGTGGGTGGAGACGAGTGACAGGAGTGATTTGTGACAGAATGATACCATCAAAAGTGGAAGGGAAGATTAACAAGATGGTATGGAGACCTGCGATAGTTTATGGTTTGGAGACTGTGAGCCTAACAAAATGAAGGGAGGCAGAGCTGTAGCTGGTAAAGATGGAGATGTTAAGATTTTCACTGGAAGTGACCAGGATGCACAGAAATAGAAATCAGCATGTCAGAGGGACAGCTCAGACTGAGCGGTTTGGGAGCTGAGATTTGGACATGTGGACAGAGAAGGGATATTAGAGTGTGTCTTTTATCCTGTCTTCCTCCCATCAACCCCCAACCGGTCGCAGCAGATGGTTGCCACTCCCTGAGGGATTTTTTCCTTACCCCTGTCGCCAAGTACTTGTTCAAAGGGGGTCGTTTGATTGTTGGGGTTTTCTCTGTATTATTGCAGAGGTTTACCTTACAATATAAACAGTCTGGAGGTGATTGTTGTTGTGACTCACTATATAAACAGAGCAGAATAGAATAGAACTGGGATTCTTGGACAAAGAATTTTGAACATGGAGCTACCAGACTGGATGGAAAGGGGAACCTCAGAGAAGGTTTTGGGTGTAGTGTAGGAGGACATCCACAGGGTTGGTGTGACAGAAGAGGATTCTAGAGCTAGGGTGAGGGGGGGACAGATTGGGTTCCATTAGTCAAGCTAAAAGAAGAGGAAGAATAAAAGTAAAAATAAAGCAGCTGGTGTCAATGCTATCATGCTTCAGCTTAATTTACAGAAATATAGTAGCCTATAAGATATGGTTGTTTACGTTATTGTGATAATACAAAATGGTTTTTTTTTCTGCTCAGTGTTTTACTTGCTGTTGTTGTAACACACTTTTTTAGTTTAGATGTTCTTAAAAAAATCAGCTGGTTTCGTATGTATTTGGCTACACAGAGAGAAGAATTCCGTGTATATAATGGATGTGATGTAGAAGCACTTGTGTAGAATCCTCTTAGAAAACAACACCACATATAGCCCAACAGGACTGACACTTGTATGGGTTGAATGCTAACTGGCTGAAAAGAGGGCAGAAAAAGGAAAGGGAACCTCAGCGGAATTTGGGGGAAGAATAATGGGGGAAATTGCAGTAGATGGTTTTTATTGTTTAACACGCATTTCCATGACAGCGTGAATGACTACAAGAGCTACAAAAGCAAGAGTTGCCCACAGAAGAGTTTTTCATGACACTGCCCCCTGGTGATGATAATTGTAGATGACCATTTGTCATCTGTGTGTAAACTATATTTAAGGCCAGCACATAGACTTTTGGTAGTCTATTCACATAGAAGCTTCTCTGTATTTCTGAGTTTTTTGGTAGTAGATGAGTTTGATGACGAACAACAAGAGGCACCACTTGCAAGACAAGCCAGTGAAGAGTTGTGACTTGTTTCCTGCTCCAGTATGGGTAGAATTTTTCACTGAGACAAGAATGATTACACTTTTATATTTTACCTTAGCTTAAACAGTATAATAACGGCTGACCTAGTTGTCTAAAAATCTAAACAGCCACACTGATTCTAAAGCCATATTTAACATTTGTATTTTGTATTTAATATTTGTTTATATTATTTAACATAAATGATCCAACAAAGGAATAAAGAATTTACTTAGTGTTTCGTGAGAAATAACAAATTTATCACAATAATTTAACATGTGTTTAACTATATTTAAATAACCACCAAAAAAGCTATTTTTATATAAGAATTGTGTAGTTAAATGGTTGAAGAGGAAACAGAGACAGTCAGAGCAAGTAACAGATGGCTGTGGGGTCCTTGGCTATTGACTTTTGGATATTTATCCACTGACTCAGGTGTTCAATAACCTGATGACAGTGAGCACCAAGGATCTTCTGAGCCGTTCTGTCCTGCAGCTCAGTGAAGTAAGCTGATCACTGTGCATCTCTCCACCAAACACCAATGACCCCACTTTCCTTCCTTTTTAGCTATTTGTCCAAAAGCCAAAGTCCTTGTCTTCCCCTCTGCCTCCCAGTGCAGAATAAAAGACACTTGCCATGACTGACTGGTAAAACATGCAGCATTTGCTGGAGATCTCAAAGGATCTAAGCGTTCTTAGCTAAAAGAAACAGCTGTGCCCCTTTTGGTAGAGAGCATCTATGTTCAAGGCCAGTTTAGTTTGTTGTGCAGATGCCAACCTGAGTATTTATAGGTCT
This sequence comes from Rhamphochromis longiceps, assembly GCF_057381845.1. Taxonomy (NCBI): domain Eukaryota; kingdom Metazoa; phylum Chordata; class Actinopteri; order Cichliformes; family Cichlidae; genus Rhamphochromis; species Rhamphochromis longiceps. The sequence goes on from NC_140572.1 coordinate 32,630,186, forward strand.
GCACCATATCAGTATCCTATTAAACTTCTCAGCTGTCATTGGGTGAAAGGCCAGGAACACCCTGGTCAAGTTTGTGAAAACATTTGAAAATAAAATGCAATATAGCAGATATGAACTTAATTCAAACAATACCCCTAACGCTTTAAACTTTGCTCTAAATGCATCTGGTCAGCCAAATGAGGAATCATAGTGCACGTTTCCAGTAGTGTTAAAGCTGTTTAGGTAAGGGTTTTTCTAGGACTCCTCTGTATGCAGAATAATGTTGAAATTGTCAAGTTTAACATGTCTGTTTGTCATGTGTACTTGCTTTAGTTTAAGTATTTATGTAGTGTTTCTTCTTTATGTCTTTTTTTGTATCTGTTTTTCAGTTTGTGTGACAAAAAATTCTAAATTGTTTCCACATAATAGCATAACCATATGTGCATTTAAGTTTTTAAAGACTACTCTCAATGAATTATTCATTCGAAATCACTTAATTTGGCAGCACTTTATAAGTCACAGTTGCCACTTTGGAGAGTGTTGCATAAAGTATTTTTCCGCAGCAGTGAAGTGACATTTCTGTCTAAACTCTGGACTGTTGGTTCTGCATGCAGGCTGGTCAACCCAACCCAGCGGTGAAGCTCTATGTAGTCAACCTTTACGGGCCGACGCACACGTTGGAGCTCATGCCTCCAGAGACACTCAAGCTGCGGTGAGAGGAGCTGCATTTTCCCTGCCAATCTTTTGCACCAGCTGCTGTGCCACTTAAAGGGATACCTCTGACATTTCAAACTTCAGATGATCATTTTTTCTCACTCTTAACTTTGCACCTGTAATTGGGAAATCTTTCACTCTGCGCATGTAGTTGTTAAAACTGCTTTCAGTTCTTAAAATGAAGAAGAAAAAAAAAACAATGACCAATTGGTGTCACAGTTATTTTACAACTGCAAATACTATTTAGAAATCTTGCATTACTGTGTGCCAGAATTGAGTGGATATTAATGAATGTTGAAAGTCTGCATGCCATTTACCAGCATGATAGGACTGTGTGGAAGAGAACTAACAAAAGGAAAAAAGCAGCTTGACATTGAGGTAATTTGTAGAGGTGTAAAAACCAGTGAGCTCAGCTGTGCAAATGGTTCATTTTCTTAAGTGTGTAGAGCAGTTGTTTGTAGTTGTTAATAGGTTTTAGATGTGCTAAATTAAAAAAGCATCTAGCTTGTGAACATGTAATTACAGGACATGATATGACCATTATGATATAATTTTTTTTATAGGGAACATTATGTAACAATGGTGAAGTGGATCAGCAAGACCAAGACATCTGTTAGATGGTTAAACCGGGCCCAGAACATTTCCATCCTGACTGTGTGTGACACCACCACCGGAGCCTGCGTCACGGTCTGTGTGTGTGTTTTTTTTGTGTGGACAGAAAAATTGTTAACACATTTTTCCTTCTTTTATCTCATGTTATAAAGTATCGCTAACTTCCTTAATATAGAAAAAAGACTTATTTTCTCAGTTTTTGATATAACAAAGTATTCACTCATGTTTAAAAACTTTGCAGCTAGCACTTAACTAAGAGATCATTTGACCAAGGCTAGATCTGCCTTGTGAGTTCGAACATCTTATCTGATTTTCAAGGTAAAACTCACGAGCATTTTTTTCTAAACTTGTCTTTCTTAACTTCAGCTCTTGTTACTTTAGATCCTTTTCTTCTTTGAGATCGCCAATTGATTGTTGTCTGCTTTGTTGCTGTGAGATGAAGATCTAAGTAAGGATAGGCAACAAGGGTGGCATCTTTTATTCATGTTAAACAGAAAGCACATTGATTGTTTTTGCATGACTCTCATTAACCTTTTCAGCAGTTACACAGACATGTGTTATCTTCATTGCAGAGGCACCACATTAAACTCTTAATGTGATAGAGTGTTTAGTTATGATCAAAGAGCTGATGTTAAGTCTTTACTTAATATCTCGTGTTTTGCTTGTGGCAGGTTTGAGTATTTCTGAAACCAGATCACTAAAAACTGACAAAATATAGGACTTCATTAATTTTTATATCACACAAATATTAATGGAAGCATTTAAATCCAGAAAGTTTCTACTGAAATAAGTTCTGTATATGGGAGGAGGCTTAATTGCTGCAATTAGAGGATTCTCCCCACAGAGGACCTGTGCCATGCAGACTCAGAGAGATGTCTTCCCCCTTGTAATAACCCCTGTAACTGTTATTATGGCTGTAAAGCTTATTACTTAGCTGGATTGTTAGCTTGCCACGGAGAAAGTCGGGTTGTTCGAGAAAAATGTGTGTCCCAGAGACAGTTGGGAAGTGGTTGCTGGAGGTTGGTGCTGAAGATATGGTTGATGCTAGCTGGAGTTTGTCACAGAGTACTGTACCTACCTGTAACTGCTTCAGTCGTTAGCAGACTGCCAAATTGCCAGTAGTTTGCATGGAAGATGCTGACTTTTCTGGGAACACTCACTAGCTACTTGCAAATTCTAGTTTGAAGTGTGCATTGTTTACTTTTCAAAGTGTCTTTACCAAAGACAAGTTGGTGTCTTTCATACATATAACTGGTGACTGCGACCAGACTGCTAGCAACCAAAACTATAGCAAGGAGGGGTTTGGTACAGCGCCTAATACCTCTTTGAGAACAGTTTCACCCAATGGCTGTTCAGTAACTTGTCGTTGAGTGATGAAAACAAAACTTAGAAACACAGGTACTTTTGGCCTTCCTGACGGAAAAAGTTTTAAAAGCACTCTTTAGTTTAGAGAAAAAATTCCGCCGAAATTGCAGCACAGTTCCACATTCTCTCCATATTTACTGGGCAACACAGAGCAGTGTTAACCTCGCAGTTGAACCGTGGGACTGGACAGGCCGCTCTCCAATTCTGCACTTTTCTGATTTGGTGTGATTTGCATGGACAAACACGCTGTCCAGCCAAGAGGCAGCTTAGATGAGGCCTGGAAACAGCACCCAGAGCCCTCTTGCCAAAACTCTGGCTTCTGCTTATGCATATTGGTTTGAAATGAGGGTTCAAACTGGGAATGATGTCCCAAGTGGTGTGTTAAAATAAACAGCAAAATAAGGGGGCCATTACATGACAGATGATTATGTCTGGAAAATGAGCCACTGAAGTGCTACTCCAGCATCACTTTTACACAGTATTAGAAATATACCACTTATGTAAATATTTTGCTGACATAAAAGACCAATGATTTTGGGAAAGAACGTGATTACATCAATTATCGTGCAGTTTCCAAACCACAATGCACCAAATAGAAGCAGAAAATAGAACCTTGAAAGAAAGGCTGTAACAGATGAGAAGATCTTTATGATGTGGCTGAATTAACACTCATTTGACATTTTGCTCTGATGTGTTTTTCAGAGACATGAAGAAAGCTCTGAGCTCTGGCTCTCCAAGCAGGTAAGCTTCTCTTTATTCTACATGTCAGTCTACATGTCAGTGCTGTAATTTCACTTGAAAATCATGTCTGCTTCAACATTTTTCAAAAATTACGCAACACAAAGTAGAATTTCTTAGTTATCTGTATTTATATAGACACTCTCAAAGTCTCTGTATCCCTGAAATATTGAAACTGACTCAAGCACAGACTGAAAGGTGAGGCGAGAGCAAAGACTATTCACATGTGTGAATTTTCCCTTTTCCTGACTCTATGGTATAGACAAAAAAAAATACTGCAGCCTGTTTTTCAGTTGATTTATGAGGCTCATTTAAAAAAATGTTAAACTTTATTCTTGAGGCTTTCAATTCAAGAAAAATTTAAACTGTTAGCATCCACAAATTAATATAATAAGTAAACATTTCATGTAAAAAGTGTAATTTACAAATAATGTGTTCTTTTTGTTCATCAGCCCCTTTGCTTTATGTTGGAAGGGCTATGAATATTCAGTAACCCAGTGCCAAATAAAAGCCAGAACAACACACAAACATGTTTTTGCTACTTTTACATTTTGATAAATTAATTATATTAACTATCATCAGTTCAGATTTAAATCAGTTTCCCATTTATCTATGTTTTCATTTCTTCCTAAGGTGGTCTGCAGTCAGCTCTGAGCTTTATCAGAGCAGTGATGAAGGCAGAGTAGGAGAGTTTCTGGCAGGATTTGATCTTGTAGTCCCGGCTGGCTCAAGCAGTGTCTAATTTAACCAACTGACATCCTTGGCAAGCTGCGTGTATCGGTAAAGGTGGTAATCTGACAGAAGCTCAATTTTGTGGTTGTGCCAGTGCAGACAGGTCTTTTGCTAATGACTTTCTGTTCAATACCAATATATAACATCATGGAAAAATCCATTCTAGTTAATCTATCCCAAACTGAGGCAGAATTTAGAGTTTAGAGTAAAGAGGGTTTCTATTTTTCACAGTTTTGGTTCCAGAGATTTAAACTTTTCTTCAAATATCATGTGTGCAGTGATGTGATTTTGTGTTGTTTATGTTCAGTAGTGAAAATTAGAGAAACTAAAAACACAGAATCGCACTTTAAAAATTAAAAATAGACAAAAGTCTACATTTGCTGAGCAATTTACAAATATAATCACATTAAAGGTTTCAATTGTATTATTTTATTATTATTAATAATATTAATAATTATTTTTTTTAATTTATACGGTACCTGCTGACTGCATTATTGCATATTTTTCTTCTATGTTAATCATTTGTAACTATTATTGTAGTTTAAATAGTGTTAATAATGTTTTTCATAATGTTAAATGTGGATTTTTGTGTAAATTTTACTCAGATGATCATGGCTTTTAAATCCAAATTTAGTTGACAAGTTAAAACTAAAATTGCATCTTTTTATGGATTTTACAAGGACTGAATTTAAACTCATTTTAAATATGAATTTATTATTAATCAGTGAGCATTTAAATTAGTTTGAAAAATGCATATGTCTGTTTTTTTTAGATAAAATATCACATGACATTTTATTTGGCTGTCATTTTTTTGTTATCAGACAACTACTCCAGGTATGCAGACTAAGACTACCTTAATTCATTTTAAGAATATTTTTTTGAAGAATAAAATCCCTCTTAAGAGAAAAAATGTGAGTTATGGTAAAGGGTTAATCCAGCCCATAAACTTTGTGTGTCCTTTAAATTTGAGGGGCTAAACACATTTAAAAAGGCGAACTTAGCATCACCAGATACATAAATAGAATCAAATACCCTATGAATCACATATCACCAATGATGCCCCTTTCATTTCTTATAATGCCCCTTATTTACATCTAACTCCCTCTGCACTGTAAAGCCTGTCTACATGAGGCAATGCAGGGCTTCTGTTATGAATTTAAATTCCCAAAATCCGACCACAGTTTAGTAGCTGTTTTCAAGGACTAAACTTTTCTGTTTTTTCTTTCTTTTTTACCACTGTCCTGCTTAAAGTGCCACATAGAGTTAAATCATCCATCCTCTTTCCTCACTGCCGTCCATGCTAACAATCCATTTTCTTCCCACAAAATGGGTAGTCACTCATTTAGTCAGTCAACAGTCTCTTTATATACAATCACTGCAGATTGCTACTTTCAGGTAAAAAAGTGGTTTGGCCATCTCTCAGCTGTGGAGGCCATCCGCGCATAATTTCCATCCACTTGTTCATGCAGTTGGCAACTATGTAATGTATGCCTCTGAAAGCAGGACTCTTCAGCATGCTCCACAGCTTCTTTTACAGATACACTGGAAAATGTGCAATTTGTCTAATGTTCTAAGAAATAAATAGGCACATTCTGGTTCATCTGTTAAAATAATATTAAATATATGACACATATTTGCTTTCTACAGAATCAGGAACCCGTGTTTTCCAAAGATGGCAACAGATTCTTCCTCACAGTGCCGGTCAAACAAGGAGGACGAGGAGAGTTTCATCATATTGCCATGTTCACTACGCAGGTGAATGCTGAATTCATAGTCACTTTAAAGCTATATATGTATTGTGTAACTACTGTGCGTATTCATTTTCCTCAGTAACTACAAGGTATCCTTTGACAGTAGAGCGTGACATACCAGTTTAAGTGCTGATGGTGATAATACTACTTGTTTAGAATTAGGAAAACGCAGGCTTATATAAATCTGACAAAGTGCAAGTCCTGTGGACTCAGACCACAATCTCCTGTCTTATAAACATGCGACATGGCCCTGCCACCCCTCCAACCTCTTCACATGGACTTTGTAGGATTCAAATTTGCCCATTATTGTGTGTCAAGGCAACTAAGACACTATGTACCTCAAAGTGAGATAAAACCAATATCTGACCAAAGTCTATAAAGGACTGAGATCAAGACTTTATGTTAATGCGATGGATGTTGCATCAAAGCCGCAGCTAAAGTCACCTTTATTTGTGATGCTGTCGAATTGTTAATTAAAATGTTGCAATAATCATCTATTTCATGATAGCCCTCATCCCTCCCCCCACCAACACAAGCACAAAATCCAATAGCCTGTTCTCATCAGCACAGATATTAAAGTTTTCCCATGCACATCCACAGATCTGCAAGTTGTATGCAAGATTTCAGTGATGTTAGCAGAAATAAGCAGGGTTATTTGAAATCTGTTTTTAACTCCCTCAGATTGTTTTCCAATTATGGGAACTCGTTCTCCAGTGTAAGAATTCATGCAGTATTAGTTTTTGCAGAAATAAATCTCTGGCTGAGCCTGTTCGGTCTGTAATGGATTTGTCAGGTCTGATAAATGTTCTAAAATGTAAACAGGCTGTTTGGGCAAAAAAAAAAAAAGAATTTAACGCAATATTTTTATATTAAAATAACGACTTTGTTTTGATATTTGTAAAAAATAATAATAATCTTCACGACTGGAATGATTATAATAAATCTGTTTTCTGATGTGCATGGTCAATTAAAGTCCACCGAACCAGAATGTTTTGTGGCTTTATGACATCGTGTCAGGTAAGAATCAACTTCTTTCAGGGAAATAAAGATGCAAGCAGACTGAGAGCTGTCATCTCTGCGGGGTATCCTGATCTCCCCCAAGGTTTTCCCTCCCCTGGACATCCCAGCAATGCCTCAGTTAGGAGGCATCCAGGAGGCATCCTTGTCATATGTCCGAGCCAATTAATTCCTTTCAATTTGGAGTGGCAGTTGCTCTACTCTGACCTCCCCCTGAATAACCAGGCTCCTACCTCATCTCTAAGTGAGACCCCAGACACCGTTTAGAGCAAGTTCAATTCTTATTACTTCACTCATGACGTGTGTAATAATGTAATAAAATTGAGATCCTTGCTTTCATGTGCAACTTTTTTTTTTTTTTTAAACACTACAGACCGGTACAGCGATCAAATCGTCGCAGAGGCTGCACTGAGCCCTCTGTCAGTTTGACTTGTGATTCCCTGGAAACATAAGTCATTATTACACTTATGATTAGAAGATTTCACCAAAATTTTCTCATTCCTAGAAAGCTGAATATTCCCATTTTGTTAATGCGGGTGCTGTCTCACAGATAGACCTAAGACATGAGTGCTGTGACAACCAAGTTTAGGCAACAGCGAGGTGGGTCTTGACTGCTTGGCATCATTTTTCAGTATTGAGGGCTTTTGTTGTTAAGATGCATACTTTAACTGAAACCTCATTTTTGTGATAACTTCTGTGATTACTCTTCTGGGAAAAAAGGGGGCTGAGCCCAGACATCGTTTGGAGGAAGTTCAGTCTTATTCTTTCAGTCCCTACTTACAGGTCATGGACATATGTGAGTTTAGAAACATAAAGCAAGCAGTAAATCAACCACTTCAGCTTTCATCCTGAGCTTTCCCTTCACCACAGCAAACCAGTTCAAGGTTTCAACAGATACTGCACAAAAACTCACATGCCAGCAAAAACGCTACTCAATTTGCTTTATTGCAAAAAGGGCCAACATGTTTAGGGATCATCCTAAAACTAACAAAAAATACACCCCACCGTTCACGGGGAAGGGCTGCCCACTTCTCAGATGTGTGCCTTCCAGAAACTAGAGTCCAGGTGTGCAGACAGCTGGACTGATTAGAACAAAGGCAAATCTGTTTTATTAGATGATTGAAAAACAGTGCCAAAGGGCTTTTAGATTAGAACAGTAGCAAAAAGAAATTGGAGTTTTTAAAACCTTTTCAGCAGGAAGAAGAAACCCCAAGCCTCTACTGTCTGCAGCAATTCAACAACCAGCAAAGAGGCTTGACTCTGAGCTGAAACGAGCAGGACTCATAGCTGTCATTAAAGATGCAGAACCTTGCTTGTGTTACTGTTTTTTTTTTTGTTTGTTTTTTGTTTTTAGCACAGTTGTAAACTGTGAAGTTTCTTTTTTAGTCTGTCAATCTTTTAGCCATTTTTCCAAAGTTGATTGTGTGCCTTTCTTTGTCTGCCTGGCTTTTGTGATTGGGATGTATTTAACATCATCTTCTTTGACATTTTCATTTAAACTGTTATTTTTACTTTTTAGAGCTTTTCAGTCATTATTAGTGCCTGAAGGATGTAAAAACGGATTGATTTTTAAATGCCAGTTTTGTGCCTAACTTTGCTTAACCCTTTGGTTGCCAGATATTCTATAACCCTCTGAATAATGAAAGCTTTATTGGCTTGAGCCAAAAAAAATCTGGCACCACCTTAACAAATGGTTTTCTTGAGGATAGTCCAGCAGTCTCGCATGTTAAAGTCTGACACTCCGTACAGCCAATCATCCACCTGGTCTTCTCCCTGAAGGTGCATTTAAGCTGCACGCAGAGCATATTTCACCCACAGTGTCTCTCCAATCTCTGTTGTTGTGCTACAAACAAATAATGTACTGTCTGGCATCTTTGCTACAGTCACGTGTGAGTGCAGTGCTCCTGTGTGTTTGTCTGTTTAAATTTATACATTTATTTAGTCATGAGGACAAAAATAAACCACAAACATCTAACCTGTACCAGATTTGTATGAATGTCTCCACAGCTCATGGTCAGGCTGAACAAACAAATGTGTACTGCTCATGGGTTTTAACTAAAAATTTATATAATTCTATGACTATATGTAAATCTTGGACATATTCATGTACAAGTGTATTAAAAACATCCAAGGAAATCCATTGAAAAAGGAACAGTGTACTATTTTATTGTCAGTAGAGAATCAGAGCTATGATGGAATCTACTGATTGATTCAGCTCATAAATATTTCCATTTTGTTGGGTTAATGACTGATATTTTTCTGGCATGGGCACTTTTGAATATGTAGTGTTTGACTGACACCTGAGCATGAGTTAAGTGATGGCGCTCAGTCAAATGACCCTCTACTACTGTTGTTCTGATTTTTTCAGTTCAGAGCTGATCAAAATGAAGTCCGACATCTAACGTCTGGAAACTGGGAGGTGACAAAGATCATTGCCTTTGATGAGGACACCGATAACCTGTGAGTGTGACCGCAAAACTCCCCCTAAAACCTACAAACTTTACTGACCTCAATAAAAAAAATAATTTAAAAAAAAACAGTCATCCTCTCACCCCAGAGTAGTTAAGAAATCGATAGTTTGGGTTTCTTATAGCACACAACTTGATTTTAAGATTTTACGGATCACCTTTAAAGCATGTATGGTTCTGGGCTCAGGCTACCCAGGAGAAATGTTGACCCCATATACACCAGTCTGCGGGCTTACATCCTATGGTGGAGCCATTCTGGCCGTTCCAATGTTGATGCTTAAATTAAACCTGGCAGTGCCTTGACCATCAGGACCTCTCAGCTCACCACAACCTGCATGAAGAGATAAGGCTCGCAAATGATAAGATGAAAAAAAACCAACTTAAAAGATGACTTTTCTTTTTCCACTCTGTTTCTCTTATTCTAATTGTAATTTTATTTCAGTTTTATTATTGTCCATCTGTTTGATTGTTCTGTTTTACTTCTCTAAGAAATTAGGAGCTTGTTAAGGTGAAATTTGTACCCTCCTATTCATAATTCCTCTAATCACAGAGTTCCTGATCGTGGTTTCAAGCAGTGATGTGTTTTGCCAAGTCTGTGACCACAAGCATGCGTTACTGAATCTTACTTAGCTAATCTAATGCTGTTGTGTTTTTAAAAGATCGAATAGAGCTGACCAGAGTGCTGATCTTAAATGTTTTTAGCCACAAACAAATAGAAAAATTTAATTTAAAGAAAAAAAACAACAATAACAAGAGTTGGGTTGATAATGAACAAAGTAGTTAGTACTGAATTGTCTCCTTTTCTCCTTGGTTCACTGTGGATGCCACACATGGCACATGTGTGTTTTAGTAATTAAATGTATGAATTTCGCTTAAACAAAGAAAACAAGGAGATAATGAGCTTCTGTGTTTAATTTAGCATATCTGTTTGCACTAATTATCTTTTATGTCCTCTAACAGTTATTTTCTCAGCACTGAGGGTTCACCACGGAGACGGCAGCTTTTCAGGTTTGCATCATTATTATTAATTAAATTTTATAAAATGATTAAAAACTTTTCGAACTTATATCATGAGAACTCAAGGGACTTTTATTAGTAGTAAATTTACTCACATGATGATGATGATGAACATGGGATAAAAAAAAATATTTAAAAAATGGTTGCAAAGAATTTTTCACTTTCACAATTGTCACATTATTCTTACATTGATATATGGTTGACTTTTTGGAACTAGTAGAGATTAATCTGAATATTTTGGCCACTTTATCACCAGTTCACACATAAAATTTGTATTATTAATCACCTCCCAGTTATTTTTCTGACTACTGGTTAAATATAAAAATGCCAAAAAACTGTGAAAAATGTGCTTTATGTAAAAGAGTAAACTATACCAGCCTGTAACGAGACAGGTAATACTTTCCAGTTGGATATGATTTATTACTGGTTTGTTCGCTTCGGGGGAGTTATCATGAAAAAAGATCAAGAAATATGTCCTTTACTTTCTTACTCAAAAAGTTTTATGTGCTTTGTCTCTTTTTCTGTTTTTTAAATGCTCTTCTCTTCTCAGTGTTAAAACTGTGGGCCTGTTCCCCCGACGGTGTTTAACATGTGAACTGAATAAAGCCCACTGTTTGTACTTCGACGCTGACATCAGCCCCACGAACCAGCACATTATCCTCGACTGTAAAGGTAGGCCAACCAGTATCTCACTTTAAGGGCCATCCAGTTTTCCTGCTATGAAATGCCCTTTCAAATTGCTGTCAGAGTGTCTTTGGCTTTCATAGGGTGACAGACTTCCAAGTGATTGGGGTCTTATTATGAAAAATTATATTATAAAATAGTTCAGGGATTTGACTCTGAGGTTCAAACGTGGGCGTGATTTAGAGAATCACAACAGTCTGGTGCAGACAACAGTCTGCTTCCACCCACGTTGTTAGATCAGGGAATGAATTTAACCTCTTAACAACATGCAGGCTACCAGTAATACACACAGGGGTTAAGGTTAGGTTAACACCCCCATCTCGGCTAGCCTCCACACCACATGTCCACTAGACCTGCTAGCCGATCCTTCTTCGCCAGACCACGTTACGATACATCAGCACATGCAGATACTTACATGATGTTGGGATGATTCCACATCATGGCATCTGGCCTGTATCACCTAAATGGACAGTTACATTAATAAAAATTAATTAATACAATTTTAACCATCTAAAGCAATTTGTGTGGCGCTTCATTCTATTACAACATAGCTGCAGATGGCTGCTGGTTTAAAAAAAATCAAATTAGGATTATGTTGTGTTTTACGTTCCTTATTTATTCAGCATCCATTTATTTGTCTGGCACATGCCTGGGTTTGCTAGTCATGATCTGTCACCCTCCTGATTCAGTTTAAAATTAATCTCTCATCAGTTTGAAATGAGAGTCATAAAATGAATAATTAGCGACTACATTGTGTGTAATCGCTTTTAGGGAGTATTATTGGGCAACAAGTAGATTATTTAATGAGGGGTAACTCATATTGTTTGTGGTTTCAATTTATTTTGAACAGCTGAAAGCTCTTCATGCGCAGGAGGCATTTGGGCTTTGGCGTGATGATATATTGGACAATAACTGCATTCCCTTTCCCAAAAGCAATAAAAATAATGGAGAAAGCTTGTTGTCTTCCAAAGGCCAAGTTCACGTAATCCTGACAAGCTTCTTCTCACACCTGTTTTCATCAGCACAAGCCTCTTAAACCCACTCATAAAGTGATCTGATTGGTTTACTGTTTTCTAGCAGGTACATGCACAAAATGAAGCCATTTCTCTGTGTAACATTGGGTCAAAACTAATACAGCCCACCAACAGATAAGTGCAAGGAAATAAAGGAAAAGTTGGTTTGTGTTTTAACTCAAAGAAAGGAGAGCTTTAAGTACAGCACACCTGCCATCCTATTAACCTCTGACAAAGTATATTAGAGAAGGGCATTAACAAGTACTGGCTTAATTTGATATTAGGGAGGCATCTCGAGTGACCTTTAACCCCTAATTGATTTAAGAAAATATAGGGAAGGTGACATAACAGCTGCCTACAGTGGCCTTTTAGAGCAGCTTTAAAGGAGCCCCTTTACATATATTAAATACCATTTAATCGTAATTGGGCAAACTGTCAGGTGGAAATGTTATGTGACGGCTGTGTGCAGGCAGGAGAAGGACCCAAAGTGCAGACTCCGGAGACAGAAAGTAACTCAAAACAGCTTTAATGCTGAACTCAAAAGGGTAACAAAAACTAAGAATACAAAATACACCTACGCAGACAAAACACACAGCAAGATAAAGGTAGATCGCGACAATGACAAACTGAAACACAGGGCTTAAATACATAGAGGGAGCAATCAGGGAATGGACAACAGGAGGGAAACACAGCTGGGGCAAATCAGAACTGACGAGACAAGGAAGCGTAAACGGAACACACTGAGATAAGACAGAGACCTTCAAAGTAAAACAGGAAACGCATAACACACACTGAACAAAAGACAGACTCACATGCAGGCACTACAACAGAGGGAACAGAGACGTGGGACCAGGGCAGGCACAGCCACTGACTGGAAACAGGGATATAGCGGACAGGGGAGACAGCAACTAAGGATTACACAGAAACAAACCATAAGACATGACTCTAACAAAAACCCAAAGACTAGAAATTATAAATAATATAATAAACTCAAAAACCCTGGGTCAACGACCCAGGCATCCTAACAGGAAATGTCTCCAGTCATGATAATAAAGATGCTGGAAATTGCTTAAATTACTTAGATGCTCTTTTTGTCTCCTTTCAGGTCCAGGAGCACCTACTGTGATCCTACACAGTCTGAATAATTCAAGTAAGTTTATTTGTATCTCACATTTTAGAAAAAGTAACTCAGAGTTTGTGAATGAGGCGACATTCAAACACAATAGGCCTCTTGCAAGAACTGTAAATGTTATTTTCCCTTGACAAGCAACATGGGTGGGTGGAGGAGGGTGTATTCATGGAACTGACTGCTTTAATTTGAATCTATTTTGAGTTTAAGTGTAAGTGTTGTAGAAACATTTCCAAACAAAAATAGACGACAAAGTCAAATCTCATAAGACTTACCCGATGTTCCTGTTCACCACAGTTATTTTCAGCCAAAATCTCTGTTACTGTCTTCCCCTTTGGGTGACTGCCAAAGAGTCACTGGTCGCTGTGTTTCGGAGAATTTGTAACAAATATAGATTTCACTGATAAAAAGGAAATTTCTCACAGAGCAAAGAAACTCTTCTGTTTTTCTTTCCCAATTTTTATGAATGGAACTGACAGTCACAACAAGTAGCCTCTATGCTAATGACAACATTTCTGGAACTTCATGACCAAGATGAATTTTCCAGGCTGAAGCAAGCAAGTTAGAGAAGTTCAGAGAGCTTAGAAGCTCGGCTTAGTAGACTTAATAAGGCAAATTTATAAGTATTCAAGTAATTTATGAATATGCACTTTTTAGGTATACATATTCAGCCACTTATCAATGCAAATGTTGACATCTGCCAATCACATGAAAGCAACTGTTAGAGTCAAATTGTTAAATGTTGTCATTGTGTTACTTAAATTTGTAAGTCTTGGTGCAAACTATGTGATCAAAGACATTCCTTTGTTTCTGACTCCCTCCCCAGCCTGTTGAATGGTGGGGGAGGCTGTAGTGTTTTATTATAGGCACATCCTAGGTGAAGGTTCTGTTTTCTTGTTAAGTAAACTTCCTGCCTTTATGACCCTTTGGTGAGCAGGAGGTCACACAAATGCACCCACAAACACAAACACTCACGGGCACCTACACACACACACACACACACACACACACATGCATACACACATATACAAGGGCACGACACACCACAGGGGGTGTTACAATGGGTGGTGCCTATGTAAACTGTAACTGTAGTCAATAAAAGGCTGCAAGGAAGGCTGTTTATTTAAAGTTAGCTAGGAAACAGGTGAGGAGCGTTCAGCTCCAAGAGCCTGGTTCCGACCAGCGTCCCTTGCTAGCAAGTAAAATTGTTCGATTACTGTTCATCTTGCTTCGTTAATGGGAATAAGTCTCTAAACCAGCGGGGCCTGTGGAAGCGCAGACCCAACAGCAACTCTGGCATGTAGACATGGATGTCCTGCTGATTCTTAGCATCAGAATGGAGAAGAAAAATTACATCAGTGTTACACACCGGCCCGAAGCCGGGGTGCAACACAACAAAAAATAAACCCGATACATAATAACGACAAACAAAAAAAAACACACCACGGCAGAATGACGAGTTTGGTTAATTTATTCACTGAACAGGTAGCGAGCTTCAGGGTGGGCGATGCCAAAACAACAAACAAAACACACTAGAAAGAAAAACAGAGCTAACTTACCTCCCACGATTCCAAAACAAAATACAATTCTCTAACCTGTCTCCCTACCCGAAACAGGAAAAAAGAGGGGAATAAAAGAAAACGGCTTCCCACCCCTACAGCTACCAAGCCCAGGTACAACCCTTTTTCAACATTAATATTGCAGCCCCGTGCAGTCACACGCCACGACGGTCCCCAGCCACACAGCTCACGGGGAACCAGGAAAAGTCTCCTCACCGGCCCAGTCCAACCCCTTTTGTAGCTGGCCTCTTTCCTTCCTCCACCAATGGGCGGCCTCCACCTGGAAACAAGCATCGCTGAATACAAATACAAACAATAACAACCCCGTACCACAAATAATGACCCTGGGTCATAACACCCCCCCACCTAAAATCAAGCATCTCATTAGAGAGATGCTAGACCTAGGTCTCCACCCGGGATAGGGCATCAGCCACAATATTATCAGCCCCTCTAAGATGATGGATGTCAATATTAAAGTCCTGCAGCAGCAAAGACCAACGCATGAGACGCTGATTGTTATTCCTCATGCGAGAGAGGAAAACCAAGGGGTTGTGGTCCGTATACACAGCAGTTGGAGCGGGGCTGGAACTGACATACACCTCAAAATGTTGGAGGGCTAAGAGTAACGCTAAAGCTTCCTTCTCGATGGTACTATAGTTCACCTGATGTTTATTGAATTTTCTTGAGAAGTAACACACGGGGTGATCAATACCCTGGTCATCCTCCTGCAGGAGTACAGCACCCGCACCATGCGCACTGGCATCCACCTCTAACTTAAACACCCGAGTGAAGTCAGGGGCACCTAACACTGGGGCACTGCACAACAGGGCTTTAGCTGAGTCAAAGGCATCCTGACAATCAGAGTTCCACAAAAACAGGCACGACGGACTTGTCAGGGCTGTCAGAGGAATAACCACGGTGGCGAAATTTTTGCAGAACCCTCGATAGTAGCCACACATTCCCAAAAAACGGCGAAGCTGACGCCGCGTAGTTGGTACAGGGAAATCCAAGACGGCCTGGACTTTGGCCATGAGAGGGCGTACCTGCCCCTGTCCCACCTGCTTCCCTAGGTAGGTAACCACAGCTTTGCCAAACTCACATTTGGCCAAATTGACTGTCAAACAGGCACCCTTCAATCGGACAAGAACCTCCCGTAGCGTCTCCATGTGCTCTAGCCAGGTCAGCGAGTAAACCACAATATCATCTAAGTAGACCTCGCATCCCTGAACACCCAGTAGCACCATGTTCATCAGCCTTTGAAACGTGGCGGGAGCATTTCTCAACCCAAACGGCATCACCGTGTATTGCAGGAAATGGTCTGGTGTCACGAAAGCTGAAATCTCCGCCGCCCGTTGCGACAGGGGCACCTGCCAATAACCTTTCAAAAGATCTAGCTTGGTGACAAATCTGGCTGAGCCCACCCTATCAACACAGTCATCCATACGGGGGAGCGGAAAGGAGTCTGGCTTGGTGATGGCATTTACTTTACGGTAATCATTACAAAAACGTGGGGTTTGATCAGATTTAGGCACCAAGAGGGTAGTAGAGCTCCATGGACTGAAGCTGGGCACCGCAAAACCATTCTCCAACAGGTATTCCACCTCCTTTCTCATGATTGCCCGCTTTCCGGGATTGACCCGATAGGCATGCTGCTTAATGGGCCGGTGTTCGCCAACATCTATATCATGCTCAAGCATAGTGGTCTGAGTCGGCTTGTCACTAAAGAGCACAATATGACCACAGATCAGATTGTAAATATCCTGCCTGTGGGGCTCACCCAAATAAAGCAAATGAGCCTCAAGGTCCTCCAAGATCTTTGAATTCTCCAAGCGGGCCCCTGAGCTGGGTCCCTGGGGTTCACGCAACCCATCCACCTCCGGTTGGTAGGAGGGTGAACCCACCGTCACCACAGGGGAAACAGAGTTAGTCTGGCTCTGGTTCCGGTCCACATATTTCTTGAGCATATTAACATGACAAACCCGGGACTTCTTCCGCCTATCCGGGGTTTTAATCAGGTAATCCGTGTCACTAACTTGGCGCTCGATCTCATACGGACCACTAAAACGAGCTTGGAAACATGAACCCACAATGGGTAAGAGAACTAAAACACGCTCACCAGGCAAAAAGGTGCGCTTGAGGGTCTTCCTATCATACCTCTCTTTCATCTTCTCCTGAGCACCGGAAAGCGACCTGCGCGCCAACTCACATGCAGCGTGCAGCCTCTCCCTAAACGAACTTACATAGTCAAGCACGTTGTGCACGGGCCGCGGCTGGTCGGGCTGCGCGAGCCACCCCTCTTGGAGCAGACGTAGGGGTCCACGCACCGTATGCCCAAAAACCAACGCCGCCGGGCTAAAACCCAGGGACTCTTGTGTGGTCTCTCGAATGGCAAATAGCAATAACGGCAGGCCCACATCCCATTCGGACTCAGTTTCAAAACAGTACTTCCGTAACATGGCCTTCAAGGTCTGATGGAATCGCTCCAAAGCCCCCTGTGTTTCTGGGTGATAAGCACTAGACACCTGGTGCTTAACCGACAACTCAGTCATCACCTGAGCAAAAACCCCCGACAGAAAATTAGAGCCCTGATCGGTCTGAATGTACTTCGGTAACCCAAATATAGAAAAGAACTGTACTAAGGCTTTCACCACGGCCTTAGCCCTAAGCGATCGCAGGGGAATAGCTTCTGGAAACCGTGTGGCCGCACACATTATGGTGAGTACGTACTGGTAACCCGCCTTAGTTTTCGGTAAAGGCCCTACACAGTCCACAATAACATGCTCGAAGGGCTCCCCTATTGCAGGAATTGGATGTAACGGGGCGGGTGGAATGACCTGATTGGGCTTACCCGACACCTGGCACACATGACAGGACCGACAATAGCACGCCACATCAGACTTAAGCCCCGGCCAAAAAAAGTAACGAAGCACTCGGTCATAAGTTTTTTTAATCCCCAAGTGGCCTGACAGATGATGCTCATGGGCCAGACTCAAAACCTGGGGTCGGTACTCCGTCGGCACCACCACCTGAGTGACCACCTCACCCCCCAACCCACCCACCGGAGCCCAATTGCGTAACAGAACCCCGCGATCAACCTCATAAGAAGCAGCACCAGGCACCGCCCCTGGCTGCAAGGCAGCAGCTCGACAGGCAGACAACGTATCATCAGCCTGTTGGGCCGCAATGAGCTGCTCCCTGTTTACCGCCAGGCGCAAATCCTCCGACACCACACTAAAAACCTTCGCCGTCCCACCATCCACCCCCGGAACAGAACTATCATGCGGCTCAGAGCCGTCCGGAAACATTCCGGATATGTCCACCTCCCCACCCAAGCGACGAGCTTGAGCACGAGTAACCACACATGCCGGAAAAACCGTGGAGTCACCCAGCTCCGACGGAAAGTGGCATAACCGATCCGAGGTAGGACACTCAATAACTTCCGGAGTAGCCGGAAACACTTTTCCCCCGGCCAAGTCATTCCCCAAAATAAGATCAATACCTTCAATCGGCAGCTGATCTCGAACCCCCACCCGCACAGCGCCCGATACAAAAGACGAGGTCAAAGTAACCGTATGGAGAGGCATGCGTAGAATACTCATCTGTATACCCCACACCAGTAAGTCAGAACCACAATACGACTGCTGAGAGAAAGGCACGACTCCACGCCGCGCCACCGAATGCTTCGCCCCGGTATCCCTCAAGATGGTGATCGGAACCCGGTCCCCCGCATCACCAGACAACGATAAAAACCCCGACGAAATAAACGGTCGAAACACCTCATCTATCCCCCGCGGAACGACGCCAATCGGCATTAAGCTAGGGCGGGTTACCGCGGAGCAACACTGCACGGCCCCCCCCGAAATGTTGGCCCGCGCCCCCTCCCTCGCCCTCAGCACGGGACAAGAAGCAACGAGATGACCGAGCTCATGACAAACAAAACATCGGCGGTCCCCAGCGGCCACCGTAGGGCTACGCCGCGAGAGCGGGGGAGAACGCCCCCCCCCCACCTCCGGCAAAACTCTAGAACCCCGACGTAACGGAGGGGAAAAACCCCTCTTATGCGTCAAAGCAAACTCATCTGCCAGAACCGCCGCTTTCGTGAGGGAAACGACCTTCTGCTCGTTCAAATAAACAACCACCCGCTCTGGCAAACACCCTTTGAAATCCTCCAATAACACTAACTCCCTCAGCTGTGCAAACTCCTTAACCTCACTAGCCTGGCACCACCGATCAAAGAGCAAACCCTTCTCGCGCGCAAACTCCACATAAGTCTGATCCCCCCCCCTCACACACTGCCGAAACTTCTGACGGTACGCTTCAGGCACCAACTCAAAAGCACGCAATACAGCAGCCTTAACCACACCATAATCCAAGCTCTCAGATGCCG
Source organism: Rhamphochromis longiceps (assembly GCF_057381845.1). Taxonomy (NCBI): domain Eukaryota; kingdom Metazoa; phylum Chordata; class Actinopteri; order Cichliformes; family Cichlidae; genus Rhamphochromis; species Rhamphochromis longiceps. The sequence continues at coordinate 32,649,351 of NC_140572.1, forward strand.
ACAGGCTAGCCCACACCTCCTGAGCCCTACCCACCAGCCGACACTGCAACAGTAAAACCCAGACCTCCTCCGGCCACTGTAACGCGGTAGCCACACGCTCAAAAGCAGAAAAAAACGATTCCACCTCCGATTCACAAAAGGGCGGCACCAATTTAATGTGCCTCCCAATATCAAAATCCTGACGGAGAGCCGGGGCGGGACCAGGCGCCGGCGGCGCAGGGAGCACAGAGGGCGCAGACGTGGGCGGCGTAGAGACAGGGGCACGCGGCGTAGAGTCAGGGGCACGCGGCGGAGGTCCACGCTCCAACTCCAACGCCCTCACCCTCAGATGCATCGCTTCTACCTCCAACCGGTGACTACTCAACTCCACCTCCTTAATGCGGAGCAACAACTGGAGCTCCTCCGCCGACGACCCCACCACCGGAGCCGGAGGAGCCACAGAGGGGGTGGCCACAGGAGGAACAGACACCGGAGCCAACGGCTCCACAACCGCCCCGCCCGTTCCACCAACAAGTGGCACGCCCGACAATAAACCCCGCTCGCTCAAAGCCACCGCGACAAGCTGCCGCAAATCGTCCTTCTTTACCCCCGCCGGCGCTCGCACATCAAAACGGCCCGCAATAAGCAACAAATCCTCCCTCCGACACCGACCCAACTGCTGCAAGGAAGGCGCCTCGGCAAACTTGTCCACATCGAACTCCATCCGCGGCCACCCACACCAACAACCCCCAAACACACAAAAAACAACCCCACACACCCACACGAGCCCCACGACACACAAACGAACCCGAAATCCCTCAAACGGACGAGCCCCCATTTATGTTACACACCGGCCCGAAGCCGGGGTGCAACACAACAAAAAATAAACCCGATACATAATAACGACAAACAAAAAAAAACACACCACGGCAGAATGACGAGTTTGGTTAATTTATTCACTGAACAGGTAGCGAGCTTCAGGGTGGGCGATGCCAAAACAACAAACAAAACACACTAGAAAGAAAAACAGAGCTAACTTACCTCCCACGATTCCAAAACAAAATACAATTCTCTAACCTGTCTCCCTACCCGAAACAGGAAAAAAGAGGGGAATAAAAGAAAACGGCTTCCCACCCCTACAGCTACCAAGCCCAGGTACAACCCTTTTTCAACATTAATATTGCAGCCCCGTGCAGTCACACGCCACGACGGTCCCCAGCCACACAGCTCACGGGGAACCAGGAAAAGTCTCCTCACCGGCCCAGTCCAACCCCTTTTGTAGCTGGCCTCTTTCCTTCCTCCACCAATGGGCGGCCTCCACCTGGAAACAAGCATCGCTGAATACAAATACAAACAATAACAACCCCGTACCACAAATAATGACCCTGGGTCATAACAATCAGTAATTTTGAAAGTGACAATATTGGTGCCAGACGGGTTGGTCTGAGTATTTCAGAAACTGCTGATTGTATAGAAAATTATCAGAAAAAGAGAAAATATCCAGTGAGCATCAGTTCTCTGGATCATAAAGCCTTGTTGATGTCAGAGGTGAAAAAAAAAAGCCCCAGGAAGGCAACAGTAACTCAAATAACTACTTTTTACAACTGAAGTATGCAGAAAAGCATTTTGAACCTTGAAGTAGATGGACTACAATAGCAGAAGACCACACCACATGCCACTCCCATCAGCAAAGAACAAGAAACTGAGGCTACATTTCACATGGGTTCAGTGCACCCATATTGTGATGACTGCTTCCAGCAGGATAACACAACACGTCTCAAAGCTCAGATGATCTGAAACTGGTTTCTTGAACATGACAATGCATTCCTTGTACTCAAGTGGCCTCAATAGTCACCCGATCTCAAACCAATACAGCATGCGTGGAATGTGGGATGTGTTGGATTGGAAGATTCCCATCATGGATGTGCAGCTGACAAATATGCAGCAACTGTGTGATGCCATCATGTCAATATGGACCAGAATTGTTGAGGAATGTCTCCAGCACCTTGTTGAATCTGTGCCACAAAAAATTAAGGCAGGCAAACTACTTCTAACCAGGTGTACCGTGAGATTCAAATATTACTAACCCTTATCTGTTTAAAGTAGGGAAAATCCTAAAATAGAATGAGTCCCATTTAGTAAAAGGTATGATTTCTGGAGAGGGGTCAGCAACCCACATGTCCTGATTTACATCGGTACAGTTCAAGACATTTACTCATTAAAGCCACACCTAAATGCAGAAATAGAGGGAACTAAACATCTTTTCAAGCATTTAAAACTGTAAAAAAAAAAACTGTAACAGAGTCTCTCTTTTACCTAAAACAATCCCATCTTTTCTGGAAATAAAAGCAAATAGTAAAGAGTTTCTGTAAATATCCTCACATGCAGCGTCAGATTCCTATCCTTGCCTGACAGTCGATTTTGTAAGTGGCTGGGTGGGCATTAGGCCAAGGAAATGTAGTTGGTATAAGACCTAAATACAAGCTGACAAGTATTTCCTCTTGAATCTGGTCGTACGTCAGAGCCAGCAGAGCTCACACGACAGTCACACTCGGGAAAATAGTGGTTGGAGACTACGATGCAAACAAAGTGATTGCGAACATGTGCAATCAACTTGCAGTTTCCTTGTCTGGGAAGTTGTAGCTTTGTGGAAGGTACATTTTGATACACATGAGTTATATAACTGCACCTATTGAAGGAGGTACAAAAAAATGAAGAAGCATGAATGTTGCTCTCAATGTGTGTACACTGCTGAGAAAAGACTGGGAGAGATGCTTTCACTGTGTACTGATCTATGTATACAAATGTGACTAAAAGCCTGAAACACTGGAAACCACTCTGCTCATTGTCAAAGAGTAGGGGTTGAGGGTGCCGCGTGCCCAAAGTCTGGTTGATAAGTTGGTCGTCACAACTACTTGCAATCAGTCTCCGACAGCAAAAAACAATTTACTGCACTCAGTCACCCACCACCAATTTTTCCAGGTTGTAGGCTCTTCCATTGACCACACAGTCAACAAATCCAGATTTCTTTCTTCTATTTTTGGCATGAAAATGGACACACACACTCTTTTTCTCGTTATCCACATGTATGTGTTGTCTCCCAAGGAAAAAAAAAAAACAACAACAACAAAAAAAAAAAAAAAAAAAAGAAAAGAAAAAGTTAACAGCTGTGCTGCAGAAAAAGCAATTTGCACAGGGTTATTAGGACAGTGCCTCCATCCACAGCTGGGAACTCAAGGCCTCTGGCGGTTTCATAATGAGACGTCTATTGATTTTGGGTTTTCTATTAGAAATGCTGGATGAATTCCATTTCATTTAGCTGCTGTTCAGATGGCTTGAATGGAAAAATGGCCAAATCAGAGAGTCACTGTTCATTACATGTGGAGAAAATAGTGGGACTCCTGTTTTTGAGGCCAGAAGCTGCTGTGTGTAGAATGCCTTTCAGAAATTGAACTTTTTGAATTTATTTTTCTGTGCTCATCCAAGTTTAATATTGGCTACATTATTGTAGTTATTCAGCTCTCTCTATGAATTTGCCACAAAATAAGACTATTTCAGAAACAATCCCCTAGAATCAGATCTTATTTGTCTGACATACACTTTCCATCTCATCTCATTACATCACAGCCTCAAAAGACAATTCCGTACAGGTCATTTGCATTCAGATTATTGACAACAATTTTTGCACTCTTTCATCTTTTAAACACATTGCCCTCATCTTTACAGATTACTACATCCTTGAGAACAACTCTTTGCTGAAGGCAGCCTTGAAGTACAAAAGGATCCAGCTGACAGACTTCAGAACTGTTCCAATGGAACATTTTGGTGAGGAAGTGAGGGGGTAGGGCTAAATAAGTATATACTTCTGCCTACTCCTTTTCAAACAACTGCATGGAAAGATTTTATGAAATGTTGGTGAATGTATATGTTTGAAATAAAAATGAACTGAACTGAAGTGTAGGTTTCTGTGGTGTTAGTGTAACTCACTGGTGAACTGCAATACATCGACTTTTCTCTCATTTCTTGTTACAGATTTACCTTTGAAGATCTCGTACCCACCAGACTTCTCTGATTCCCGCCACTATGGACTTCTGTTGGTCGTGTATGTATCACATGTGCTTTCTACTATATCTCACAGTCCTTGGTCAAGTAAGAGAGAACAGAAAATGTATGAATATTTAATGCATTCGTTTCCAGTTGTAATCACACTCCTGACCGTAATTTGCATGTAAAGTAACCGGGGTCATGTTAAGTCAATCACAGCGTACCTTTGTGGCAACCTGTGATTCAGTCTTTTTCATATCCATTTGAATAATGAACCAATAAAAGCAAAAATAATCACTGACAGGATGAAGTGTTCTATGCCAGAGTGATTGTAAAGAGAACCTATTTTCCTTATTTTCTGTCATATAAAATGTATATAATAAAACTGAAAGGTTGCACTAAGGTCCAGATGAAGGAAAATAAACATTATTGTTAACTGTTAAACAGCTAAAAATAAGTCAATGTACCATACCTTTGCACTGGGTCACATGTTGCATTATGAAAAAAGCTATTTCAGTCTTTAGAAAGAATCAGCTTAGAAGTCTTAGAAGTACTTGTCTTAACTCAAAGTAGATTAGACCAACTTCTGAGGTAACTTTTGAAAGTAAAACAAATGAGCAAAAATGCTAAACTTGAACAAATTCCTTAATAGTATTTTGATAAATACCGTAAGCCTGTTATTAGGTACTTTCAGTCCAAAGAGTTCTAATGACTCCCTGAAGGTTGCTGCCCACCGAGGAGCAGTGGAACAAGATGAAGGATGTTTGTGGTGCAAGCTGTGCGTTTGTTGTTTGTCACAGGCTTCAGGATGACAACCTAATTGGAAAAGCAGGGTTTCTTCCAGAAAACTGACCAGCCCTAGGATGGTTAGGGTGATTGCAATTAATCTGCACTTGATTAATGTGGCGCTATCTTACCACCAACCACTATAACACTATGATGTCATTGCACACACACACAGTGTTTTTTTTACTTGTTTTCTCATTTCTTCCCTACATTGCTTAGCTACATGTTGACAGCCAAGGTAACAAGCAGAGAGTGAAAATTTTGAAATTTGTCTTTCATAATTTTTTCTTTCATTTTTAGACCTCTTTTACTGTGGAAGTTGTATCAGCTCAAAAAGGAATTTCTTCCAGTTACAGAGGTTATATGACCAATGCGGCTTCATGCTGCCTGAAAGTGCCTGATTATGTTTGTTCTCTGTTCAGTGACGGCGCCCCTGGAGGTCAGGCTGTGAGTGACCGTTTCTCCCTCAGCTGGGACTCGGTCCTCGTCAGCTCTGACAACATCATCGTGGCCCGTCTGGACGGCCGGGGCGGCGGCTTCCAGGGTCAAAGGATACTGCACGAAGTTCACCAGAGACTGGGAACTGTTGATGTTCAGGACCAGATTGCAGCAGTGGAGTATGTTATCACATCCATTTTATTTTACTTTTTACTTTTTATTCTTGTACTTTGAGATAAAAAATTCTAAATATGTGCAAATCCCCTGAACAAGAGCTTTGTAACTCAGTTTGGAATTTAAAGCAGAATGCCATCCTCTTTTTATTTGATCTGAATATTTCTGCACTACTGTGTCTAATTAAAGTCTTGAAAATGGTTATCAAGTCAAGAATAAAGGAAGAAATCCTTTAAAGAATAAAAGTTCCAGATAAATTCCTTTTGACATAATATAGACTAGACTTAAATTGGAAACCATAGTGTAAACAGTTTCAGATGAAATCATAAGAGGTTCTGGATGTTTCATTATTTGGTTTAGGAGCTGCCAGTTCAGACAGCACATGGATTTAACAGCAGACAATACATACCTTTGTTAAATACTGTAAGATACTGATTTCCTTTGCTGTTATTTCCAAAAAATACCTAAATAACAACAAATTCAGAATGTTTATCTTAATGGATGATCAAAAAATCTATGCAAAAACTGTCACAACTCCCCTGACTAAAAAAATATATATAGATATATATTCAGTTTGTAACCCTTCAGACATATTTAATGATGGATAAAGAATACTTTACTATGCATATTTATAACGCCAAAGTAATTATAAGTAACTTAAAAAGCAAGTGTCAAAATCATATGTTGATCGTTACTCTAATATTTGTATAATACAATTATTACAATTAATTTAAGCCAGTGGTTCTCAAAGTTTTTCATGGTCCATTTCATTAGTTAAAAAACCCCAAAGGTTGTTTTCATTCATGAACAGTGAAACAGTTTCAAATACAATTTTGATAAAATGGTGAGCATAACAGGATCAACTAACTTTTTTTGATTTTTCCCAATAAAAATCATATTTACTCAGTAAACTCCATGTTTTTTCCACTGCTTGTTTGTGCTACACCGGAAATTGCTCCCACCAAGTGGAGCAAGATTGTCACTCTTCCAGGAGAGAACCCCACGATACGTCCAAAACAAAAGCTTATTCCCCTCTATGAACAGACACTTTGGAACCTTTTGTCCAAGTGATGACTATCAAACTTTCTCAGTGTCATCTTACAGGAATTGATCAATGTTAAAATGAATAAATAAAACAGGTTATAGTTTTTTTTTTATTATTTAATCGTCAAATTCACATGTTGTACACAAACAAAGCACTTTGCTGGTGGGCAAGGCAGTAGTAAGGCAGTAGTTGTTGTTGCTACTGTTTGTACAGTAAGTTGCAATAAGTGATCAGTGGACTATAAATTCTCTGCTCGTTCATGCTAATTAAAAAAATAAAATCCTGTCAGCCTCTTTGTCCCACAGAACTCTTTGAAGTTTATAGACACTCTGCTTAATTTGCATTTTATAGTCAAAACAGGGAGAGTCAGGCACAGCAAGAATATGGTGCACACTGAGGATGGACTCTAGTCTCTTAGGAGTCGGGGCAGGGTCACCATTAGCATTTTTGCATTTAGCCAGACTCAACATGTAACGTTATGATGCTTTTTGATTTGGGTCTTGCGATGTGATCTTTCCTGTGAGTTTGTTGATCGAGAATTATAAAGAAGGTCAAAAGGAGCTGCAATGTCTTTGGGTCTAGAGAAAGCATATGAGAGGGTTGCAAGAGAGGAAGTGTTGTATGAGGAACACAGGAGTGGAAGAGGTGGTGAAAGACATGTATGAGGACAATGAGACAATGGTGAGGTGTGTAAAAGTTACAGGGTGGGATTGTATCAGATATTAGCTCTGAGCTGCTTCTTGTTTGCGCAGTGATGTTGTACAGGTCGACTATGATCCTTGCAGATGACATAGTGGAGTGAGTGGAGTGAGGGTCAGGGGTGATTTGTGATTTTTGGATTTTTGATTCTGTTTTAATATCAGTTTCATATCAGACTTTACACATATACAGTTGATTTTTTTTTTAACCTTCTTTAGGCAGGAGGAGGACTCTCGGGATTTAAAATCATTTACTTTACTCTTGTGCTCAAATTGATGGTGCAGTCATATCGTCTCATGCATGTTTATGAAGGCAGGAGATGTATCCAAGAATAAAATCATTAGAACTCACTGAAGTTTCTGCGATTTTTCAAGTGTTTTTTTTTTTTTATATTTATTGATATCCAGTTCTTGGTTCCTCCCATGCAACCACATTTAAGAAGTTCTGTAGGTCATATAGCATGTGTGTGTTTTTCCAGTTACATGATGAAGTTTCCATACATTGACCGGACAAGGATAGCAGTGTTTGGAAAGGTGAGCCTCCTTTTTTTCCTCCATTTTTCTACTTTTAATTTGCGACCATCTAAATTCTATTCTTACTTCCATTGCTGAAATTATTAAGTGCCAAGAAGCTACTTAGTAAAATTTCTACTGAGTGACTCCAGAGATTGATTCCAAGTTCATTTTTACACTCGATGGATTTGAGCAATTAGAGATGAATAAATGTTTGTGTTTGCTCACTTAGGGATATGGAGCCTACATAACATTAATGATGCTGAAGTCTACTGACAGCCTGTTTAAATGTGCGTGTGCAATGTCACCAGTGACCGACTGGAAACTCTATGGTGAGTAAAACATCTCTCAAAAGAGGTTAATTCACATTAAAGATACATTTTACAAGCTGCAAAGCAAATGTAAGTAAAGATCAGTAAAACTGCTGTGGTGGACTTTCCTGTGGATTTCATACATTGTGGAATTTCAGACCATTGTGTTGGTCCACAACAATAAATATATAATATATATAGGCAGCATTATGTACCACACCAGTTTTATTTGGCTTGAATATTCTAGTTACTAATGTGCACAGAATATACTTTATTTCTCTATACTGTAACACAGTACTATTGAACATGTTCTGGTTCTGCATTTTTGTTTTTTTAAGTGATATTCTTTTTATCTTTATACTTTTTAGTGTCCCCAGTGTTTCATTGTTGTTGTTTTCCCATGTTTTCCCTCTGGGTTAGCTCCCTCGTCTTCCTTGTTTCTGCTTCTTGTTTCGCTTTGGGAATTGTTCTTCCTTGCATGTCAAATAAGTCCTAGCTTCATGGGTACATTTGAATAGTCTGCTTTGGTTAGGAAGGTTTCATTCTGGCACTCATAACAACTGTTTGAATTCTTCAGATACTAAGCAAGAGGAGAGGAGATAATATCATCCTACAATTTATAGCGATGCAATATCCAACCATTCCTTAAAAGATCAGCATAGTTGGAAAAGTGGTGGAGCATATTGTCCGTTTCATACCCTAACCTACTGATATGTATTTTGAATTTTTAATCATTGAACCCCAAGGTTAGAACATTAAAATGCTGTCATGAAGTGCTTGCTGTCCAGGTGTTGTCTTTCATGAAGAACAGATTTATCCCTAGTGTGGTTGGACTCTCTCCACAATGAGTTTCTCTTTCTCTTAGTCTTTATCACTTTATCACTCCTCTTTGGTCTCATTAAGTGTTTCTCATGAAGGCCAAGGAAAAATGGCAAGGAAAGTAGAGATGCAGTAATATTTTGTCTCTGTCTTCCCTCTAATTCCCTGATTGTTTTCACCTGTGTCTTGTCTCCTGCTTTTTCTTATTTCCGTGCTTTGTGATTGTACTCCCCTTGTTGTCATTTGCACTGTGTGAGCTCCCAACTTTAACAGCTCCTATGAGTTTACCAGAATAGAGCATTTTTAGACAATCATGAAACGGTTGGTCCTGATTTATCATCACCATATTGCATCATCATCTTTATTCATTAAAACCTCAGTATATTTTCCCAAACATGAATTATGCATCTCATGTGTAACAATTTAGACTCATGTCTACACCCAAAAGCAAAACTTAATTCTCCATATTGAGCAGTGCTCAATATGTCAATGACAGCCAAAAATTAATCTGTATTTCTAACTGTCAGAAGCAAATGAAAAAGACATAGCTCATGTCTGCAACATCTGATGATTAACGGGCAATTCAACCAATTAAAGTACACAGTAAAGTGACAAAGTAAACCTAGATCATTTATTAATAAACTGAATAAATGTAAACTTTATTCTTCTCCTTTAGCCTCTCACTAAAAATGACCTGTTTATTTCTGAAATCTGAGTGTGAGATGAATCTGACCACTGTAAACATTGTCCTCTGCAACACTGAGATGACACAGATGACTTTTTCACCACCACAAGCTGCTTTCCTTTTTACTAAAAGTATTTAATTTGGACCCTGAATACCAGGATCTCCACTTTGTGCAGGTACTTAGCTGCAGCTGAAGCACTGTGTGCTAGTGGCACTGTTAAGATTGTCTCACTTCTCATTTGCACAGCGTCAGCGTTCTCTGAACGATACCTCGGCATGCCATTACGGGATGACAGCAGATATCAGGTGCGTGTTTACTGCTTCCACGAGCATGTTTCCTGTTGATCTTTGAAAACGTTAACATCAATGACACACCTACAGTTAAGCTCCTGCAGTTACTGAAAGCAGCTGCTATCAAAGTCAGAGGCAGCGATGCTTTGCTTTACTTTTTCTTTTTTTCTTTTTTAATGCTCTGTAGGATTTTGTCACTCATCTGTCTTTGGTTACTCTGAACTCCGGTGTGTCAGATCACATGCCGAAGTTTGGGGGGGGGGGGGGGGTTTCAGCCGCAGCGAGACTGTCGCTCTCAGGCCTCTTGATGTTCAGCTATCAGATGTACTTTCCTCCCAGTGTGATAGGAAGGAGGCAGTGAAGAAGAACAAAACACTTTTTTGCACAAGCACAAACAACAAATCTGACCCTGACAAGTATTTCATGGCTTCTGCTGTACCACACCTTACATTTTCCTCATAATTTATGCAATCTGTGATATTTCAAGAACAGAAAATAATATCTGTGGGAGATGCCTTATCACTTAAAGATCTCGAATTAATTTGAATGACTCTGTCGGTGTGTGTCTGTATGTAGAATGTAATTTAGTACAGTGCCATTCATTTGATCACATTCTGCATCTTTTTTTATTTTCATTTCTCAATGCCAGTTAGCATATCTATCAATTAATTATCTCCCCACTCTTTCTCGCAGTTTTCCAGTGTGCTGCAGAATGTTCAAGCTCTTAGGGAACAGACACTGATGCTGGTGCATGGCACAGCAGATGGTAAGAAGCAAAATAAATCGTAGATAAAAATGAAAATACGCTATCTGTGGTGCATCACTGCTGAGCACAAAGAGGCATGCAATCCTGGAAGGTAATGAGGCAAATGCTTTTTAATCAAAAGATAAATGGAAAAGTGGGTTATCTAAATTGATGCTGGGATTTCCAGAGGAAAACATTCCCTGATTAACCATGCATGTCGGATTTGTTGAGGCATTTCCATTCTCCCAGAATCTGATTGTCTGTTTTTTTCCCCAGTTAGGATTCAGGCTGAATCTTGCTGACATTTTTCTCTTTTTACTCCCAGCCAATATCCACTTCCAGCACACTGCTGAGCTCGTCAAGAACCTTGTGAAAGTTGGAGCAAACTACTCAATGCAGGTGTGTAACCCAGAGATGTCATCACTAGGTTTTTAGAGTGCATTTGGTAGAAAACAATGACCTATGGCAATGATAAATGGCTCAACTGTTATACAGTGTCAAAATAAAATAAATACATTTTTTAAATAAAAGACTTTCCATATTAGGTTGGTTTTTTTTTACAGAATATTTTCAGTATTCTTTGGCCATACCTTGATTTTAACCATTTAATATTCACGGAAGCGTCCTTATTAAATTTTTTTTTTAATTAATTAAGACAATTACGAGTAAATTTTCATTTCTTTTTTACTTTGATCCTATCTGCTCTAAATATATATTTTGCATAGCCTCCCTCACACTGACATTTCTTTGGGTATCACATATAAGCTATAAAAATGCAAGTTGATGCAAATAAATAAAGTAGAAAATCTACACTTTGATCGCATCTTGATTACTTCATTTAAAATCCCCTGTGGTAGTGTACCAAAGCACAACTGCAAAAATGGTGTCTTTGTTCAATGAATTATGAACTATGAATTTTAACGAAATGTCCTGTTTAGGTTGTGTTAAAAAAGAAAGCATAACAGGAGCATGTTGATCTCATAGCTCTGGCATGATTAGTGTTAGGCAGAGCATCTTATAGTTGTCGCTTGACTAGAATAACGTGTGGTGGAGCTCATATAGCAAAGTTGTGCATCCTAAATATAGCACCTGCTCATTATGTAAGGTTTTCTTTAAAATAAGCAGTAAAGATAACTTACAGAGATACAGTCCAAGCTGTTGTCTTTTCTAAATGCACGTCCAGCTTGTTCTGATTCCCAGGAAACTGTGACAAACGTGTGTTGTTCTTTGAAAGTCACTGACATGTCTCAGTTATGCAAAAGCTTCCCTTTGGTGGTGGGTTAGTAAGATTGGGTTGTAAGTTTCAAGTGCAGATTCCAAACAGGAGATGAACCTTGTGGCTAAGAAACCACATTAGGAGGCTTATTAAGCCTCCTAATGTGGCCTTGGTAGGTCTCTAAAATGTGACCGTTATCTCTCAGCTGCCTATATTGCAGTTGGTGCTGCATTAGAGGTACAGCATTAAAAGCAACCTTGTTTTCACTGATGAGGCACTAACAAATTGGCATTTTATGATGCTTCTTGACAAGAACGCATGTGTGTGAAAGAAACAAAATATGACAAGGGTTCAGACTGAGAGAATTGAAGTTACATGGTGTATGTTTTAACCACTGCATTACTAGAAATCTCCTAAGTTGCAAGATTACGTCAAGGATTTTTTCAACGTGCTCTGATCCCATTCTTTTAGATGCTAATGGTGTTGCAGAAACACCAGTGGCTGTGGTGCACTGACGGCAAGATGTCCGTGCCGCCAGTGCACCACAGCAATACTGAATGCTGAGAGACAATAGTTGTCTTACAAGAGTCCATACGGAGGTTGGTAAAGTGGAAGGTAGATGACCATAATTTAATTCAGACCTTTGTGTTTTGTGTTGTTTTTTTACTTTTTCTCTCAGTTGCTGCATAGTTTTAGGCTTTGATTGGGAGGGGTTAAAGTATTCCACTTTATGAAATTAACTCTACTCTGCTATTAATTTTGGCACTTTGTTTAAATGTGATGCAAAATAGGAGGTAATCCCACCTCACTCTGCCCAGAAGCCAGGCTATACAGCAGAAGACGCAGCTGTGGGATTCTAATGGAATAGACAATGATTATATATCACTGCACAAGTCAATGAAATGAAATGTTTGAGTAACAGTACACTTTGAGCAAGAGCAAGTTGTGTTTCTGGCCACCCAGTGAATCGAAGTGCAGATTATGTCGAATGTTATTTTTCTCTTTTAGCACTGTTTTCATTTTTCCTCCACAAAACAGCTGCCCTTTTAGCTGCTAAATACCCCTATATATTAACTAGAAAGTCAATAACTTTGTCTTACTTCTGTTTGGTGCAAAGGAACTAGTCTGTACTGTGTTTTCAAAGCTTTTTAGTTTAGTCCCACTAATAGAAGCAAAGAACATGAGAGGAATGAGAGTGAACAAAAACAATAAGCTAAAAGACACAAAAAAGACTCCACAAACCTGAGATGGTTGTGTGCAATCAAAGTACCCTGAAAGCTGTTTTCCATGTCTTTTACCCACCAGATCTACCCAGATGAGGGACACTTCCTGTCTCAGCAGAGTCGTCAGCACCTCTACACCACACTGACCAGTTTCTACAGGGAGTGTCTGAAGGAGGAGTTGCTACCACTACCCGATGAAGAGGAGGAAGAAGAGGAGTAGGAATGTGTCTTTGGGAGTCAGACCTTTGGCAGAGCTTGAAGAATTTTGCTGAAATCCGTCAAGGCCTTTCGTGTTTGGACCAAGTGTTTAGCCAGAAAAGGACACTGGGGTAGAGCTGCTGATGCTCCCAAAGTGTGTATGTGTGTGTGCGTGCGTATGTGTGTGTGTATGAGCACTCCTGTGTGTGTGTCTGTGTATGTGTAAATGTGATGAAAAAGATAGCTAAAGGACACAACAAGTGACACTCGCATTGCCGGGACTTGAGGCGCGAACTGTCGTCTAGCATAGAGTCATTTCAGTTTTGGGACGCTCAGTTTCTCGGCAAAGCACACTGAAGATCTGCTGCAGGTTCTCCGAGCTGCAGTCATTCACACTTAACCAAGTGCATGGTTCTTTTTCCCCCCTTCGCCTTTCAGCTTCACTCATTCTTGCCATGTCAGTCTCCTTTGTGGTACTGCGACACTTTGGAAGACAAGAACACCGATATACACCTTTGATCTCACTTCTCTTTTGGTTGTTGTATCGTTGCACAAGGAAATGCTCCAGTCATCTGCAAAAATGTTTAGTCACGCAAGTTCACTACAACCTGAGCAGATCCTGAATAAGTGCAATTTCCTGCTGAAACCCTCTGCCATCGCCCACCCTGAATGGAAACAGTGTTTAGAGGTCACACTTTATTGTACAGCAGTCTTGTGTAGACATGTACAATGCCTTATGAGGTTCAACATACTGTAATATTACTTGCTGGCAGTGGTAGTCATCCATTAGCAGTGTCATGTTAACCTATGTCAACTCAGGTCCTCGAGACACGGTGTTGCAGTCAGTTTAGAAACTCTTAAGTTTGGGATGAAGATAACAGGTTTATAGGCCATATAGTAATTTCAGTTTCAGGCCACACTGAAAAAGCTCTCCATCTTAATATGTGATTTGAACCCTTAAATCAAATTGCACAAGTTTAAAAAGGTGTGAGATCATTTTCCAATGCATCTCCACCAGAGTAAAGAACCATTTCATGTATTTTTGGACACTAAAAGACATTCAAAAAAAGAACTAAGATGGGGAATTTTACAGTGTCAGTAAGGTGTTTGCATGTCTACAGGGAATGTGTCAAGTGTTGCCACATTTTGTACAGTACAATACAGCAGAGTGTGTACATAAATATATTTTTAAGATGTCAGATCTCATAGAAAGTTTAGTCTATGGGGATGGATTGATTTGACCTGGACGTCTTGTACTTTCATTTCTTTTCTGTTTTCTTTCAAGCTGTTGATTTTCTTCTTAGGATGGATTTTGTAATGCTTGTTCTCGTTCTTTTTGCTGTTTTAAAAGGGAAGGGTTGAGGGTTGAGGTTTTGGGGTTATTGTGATTGTCCTCTAGTGATGATTATAAATAAATAATAATAATAATAAAAAATGTAAAAAAAAAAAAAAATGTAAAAAAAAAAACTAAACAAAAAAAAAACCTTTGAGTTATTCTGGTGGATTGAACACAAATAACAGAGAACCAAATCGGCTGCATTTGTTTGCAGGACTGAGCAATTCAATCTAAAGTTTCATTTGTTTGTTACCTTGGCAGTCACATTAAAGAGACCCAGTCATCTGTCATGGCCATGGGCTACCTGCATTAATGATTTAGCAGGCAAGATCTTCTTATTTAAAGTCAAACATACTTGCATCAACACTGCATGTCTGTGTGCATTAATCACTGCCTGCACTTACAAGCCTGAATGACCAAGCAGATGTTAATTCTTAAATTTGTAGTAGCCAGCAAAATGTGTAACAGCTATGGTGGTTCAGAGCTCAAAACAAACATTATTGGTCGTTTTTTAAGGAGGAATGCATCAACATGGCAACCTAGCCAGATGGAAGATGTTGTGAAAAGGTCTATTTTAACACCAACAGTGATCAGTAGGTGTTTAACGACAAACAAATATTTCTCTTCTCTGAAAGTCCTGTTAGTCATCTCCTGAAGATGACGCTCCCAATGGAGACTTTGTTTTTCTTTCTTGTCTAATGAGAAAAAAAATCTTGATAACCACATGATGTCAACGCAGATCTAAAGAAAATAATAGGACAACCGAACAAAGTCAACTCACAGTTTTAGATCTTTCAGTTCTAAAGTTACTGGTGACATGGTTACATTTGGGCTAACATCTACCTCTTTTTGTGGACTCTTCACCTGTTTGGTAAGCTTTGAAAGAAGAACTGCAAGGCCAAAATGCATTTATGACATTTTAAAAATTACAGTTTCTGGCTTCTTAAACTGGACTTTGTATTTTCTCCACGTGTCTCTGTGGATTCTCTCTGGGAAATCATGCTTTCTCCCACAGTCCAAACACATGCTCATTAGGTTAACTGGTGATGATAAATTGACTGTAGGTGTAAGTGCGATGGACTGGTAACCTGTCCAGGGTGTAGCATGCTTCTTGACCTATGGCAGCTGCAATATGCTTCAGCTCCCAAATTGGAGAAGCATTTAAGAACAGTGCTTGGTTGCGTGGAACTACAAAGCAACAAGCCAGTGTTCTTCAAGTGCCATTCCAAAGCCCAGATAAATCGGGAAGGTTGGATCAGGAAGGGCATTGAACATAAAGTATTTGCCAAATCAAGAATACAGATCACAAAGATCAGTCAAGGCTTTAATTTTATTTATGTAGGATGAAATCACAACAACATTCCACAAGGTGCCTTGTATTTTAAGGTAAAGACCCTACAATGATACAGAGAAAAACCCAAACAGCAAACAACCCCCCCTCTGAGCAAGGACTTGGCGACAGTGGCAAGGAAAAACTTCCTGTTTAAAGACACAGGATGGGGTGAGGGTGTGTTCAAAGGCAGTGAGAGAAGACATGCAGAGGGTTAGTTTGAGCATTTTTAGCATTTGGCTTGAACACCACCAAAGTCTAGGCCTCACCCTAAAAGAGTAACAGAAGTTAAACATATACTGTGTAGAGGATGAAAAAAAACCTTTTATACACATTCACACAACAAGTACCCACTTTTAAACATCTGCAAACAAACAATAACACTGCTCTTATCAGTCTGAATGTTACTCTCCTTAAACATTTTTTAACTTGAGAAAACAATGTGATCACAACATCAGTTTAATAACTGCAGCACATTTCCACCACATAATATGATGTTTTAAAAGTTCCCAATGATGATCAAATTTCATTTTACTTGAATTCCCTTTCCTTACTAGTAATACTTTGAGAGGTGTGCTTATTTGCTTAACATTGTCACTGTTAGGTACTTTCGGCTTAAAGGTGATTTGAGCCTAAATCAGACTTAATCAGGCTAGCAAAGAGCTGTTACAGAAGCTGCAAATGAAACGGTGGATCTCTGCAGGATGCTGCGATATCTATGTTGATGAACTGTTACTTTAAATTCTGAGTAAATCTCCAAGAGTTTTACCTGCAAAGCCTTGTTGTCATTCAGTATTGGTCTCATATCTAAACGTCTCAGCTGATGTTTAGATGTATCGCTGGGAAGCATTGTTATGGATTCTCATTGGATGCGGCTAATTGGTAAATTTGCAGAACTGGTGCTTCTAATGAACATATCTTTTTGTAAGCACCACTCTTCTTTTCTAAAGGCAATACTCAGAGAGCCAGTCCCACCACATTTCTTGAAAATGTTCAGATTTTTTGACCTTCATGTCTTAAAGTAATGCTGGATTCATGTTTTTCCTTACTTAGTTGAATGGTTTAGCAGTGCTATGCTAGTACAGCAACTGACACTATGTCAGCATAATATAACTGATGATAATACAACTTATAAAAGCTGGAAAAAAAAACCTTGAACTATTATGGAGACTCCCTACTCATCAGCTTTTAATCTGCATGCCATTTGCTATGCTTAGCACATCCTGACAGCTCTGTATGAGCCCCAGCTGCAAAATTGCCATTGATCCAGTCATATCACTCTGTATCGCTGAAGCAAAGGGGAACATTTCAGTGATCTATACTATACTAGTTACATTAGAGTGACCTTGGAGCTTCATGAATATATGCACTGTCACTTTAAAATCAAAATAATCTATTAATGCAACACACAGATCTAAAAATGTCAAGTTTGTCAGTTTATTTGAGCGTACAAATGTTTCCAAGTATACAAATGTCAACTACAGAGGGCAATATATATATGGTACATGAGATGCAGTTTGTCAGGCAAGTGTAGAAGTGTGAGCAGCACAGGGTTATGGTCAACAAACAATCAGTTTGCTACTGAAGGAAAGATGCAGTATTTATTACAGGAGTTCTGTTGTGGCCAAAGCGCACTGTACAGCATAGACTGCTTATCTTACACATGAACTTTCTCCATTCTCCACTTTAATTTCTTTTCACATTTTGTGGATATTAAACACTGTGTGGAACAGTAAAGGTTCAAGCTGGTCACAAACATCTGAAATTTATTCATCTATTTCTAAAAACATAGATGAAGATATTGTTAAACTAAGAAATCTTCCCTGAATAACACAATTAATACTTTTAATATGTCACATGGCAATGTGCACCCAAATAGCAGATTCATCTTGAACAGACACACAGGTTCCTTCTAACAAAGATAAAAGAAGAAATACAAAAAACTAAGACTCACAGTAACTTCCTTTTTGAAACTTTCATATTAAAGGTTTTCTTTACCTGATTTAAACAGCATGGCTAAACCCCATTTCACTCTCTGTTACATATTGTCATACGATATTTTTGTATTGCTGTGTTTGCCCGAAGCTCAGAAAAGACTATATGAGGTAAAGGCACCTGCAGGAACTGTTTGGTGATTCGGTCTGATAGTGATACGATTTGGTGGATTTATAGGTGATTTTTCTCTGTTCACAGAATGTATTCACATGAATTCACAGTAGATTTCAGGAAAGATACAAAAAAAATACAAGTTTCTTTGATTCCCTGACATTTGTATGCATTACATGGTACAAACATTCAAAACAGAACTCTAAATGGTAGTATAATATTAACCTATCTTTTGTTTTTCCCCACAACCTCAGATTCACTGCTCTAACTTTCTTTGCATTCCAACAAATGTGAAGGGACCTAACTTAAATATTATAGGTCAGTGGGGTTTTATTAATCATTTTTATCAGGCAGCAGATGTTCAGGGAAACACAACCTCTCATCGCTGGCTCACTACAGCAGTTGCTCCAGCGCACTCTCCATAAAACCACCTTACCACAGGAGCTTACTTGGAGCTAATCATCTTCATTGTACCCCTCCTCAAAGCAGCGGTTGAAAAAGTTCAGCACTGAGCTCAGAAAGTAGTGTTGACTCTTTACTGAAATAATGTTGTGTCCTTCATCTGGGAATATCTAGTCAGAAGGAAATGGAAAGGAGAGTCATTATTTCTTTGTAATAAAAAACATAGAAATGATGTATATTCTAAGTGAAAGAAAGGAGTTCCAAAAACAAAATAAAACATTGCCTTGATATTAACATCATAGTACAGCCAACAAAACTACACCAGCAAATACCAGTTAGCATTGGTAATAATCAGCTGACATTGATGAAAGACAAGAAAACAATGAACGGATGAACTGGTGACAGTATGTTCTGATCTGCGGCTAAGGATCTCCTGCTAAGATCTTTTTGCCATATAGCACAGGGAACCTTCACTTGTCTTGTAGACTCTAACCACTGGATGCGCTCAAAGGACTAACATGCTAACACTATTAGGCAAGTGGTTATAATGTACTGACTAAGCAGGAATTGTGAGAGTTCAGGCTGGGCTACTTGTGTTTTCTCTTTACACATTTGAGCAGAAACTGTTCAGAGGTAACAACATAGCAAACATGCTCCAGTGCTACCCTATGGTCATCAGGATCCACACTCCGCACCACCCCAAATAAAATATGCAAATACAGTGACTATATAGAATCAATCTAAAGTGTATAAAGGAATTGAGACACTCATGTTGAAGAATACAATTACTGTAATAAACTAATTTAAAAATTAAAGGAACACTTTTTAATCAGAGTTTAGCATCAGTTACATTTTATAACTTAACTTTGATATGATATTGATCTGTTCAGTTAAGCAGCAGAGGGGCTGTCAATCAGTTTCAGCTGCTTTGGTGTTTTTAAAAGCTCCTCTAGTGCAACAGTTACTAGAGGGGTAACAATGAGAGGATGGGAATTAGAGAACCCCCAAAATAGTAATGGCTTTGCAAGTTCTTTGGTGTTTTTTTTATGTTTTTTTTTTTGGGTTTTTTTGGGTTTTTTTGCATTTGGCTAGCAGGGCACTGCTGTGAATGTATCTGACTAAACAATCAGAAACAGACTTTATGAGGGTGGTCTGAGGTACCAACATCTTCTAGTGGGCCCTGTGCTCACACCACAGAGACTGATTGGCATTTGCTACAGCATTCCAGAATTAATAATCAGAATAAAAATCCAGCATGATTTTCCCATGGAGATCTGAGGAGTTTTCAAAGTGTTGTGATTTTTTTGTACAATTTTGTTGAGCAGTGGGTGTTAAACATGACATGTGACCATCACGATCATGTTCGGGGGAGTAGCATGCATCTGAGTGCAGGGAGATGGCATATACATTTATTTTAATGACTTTACACCCTCCTGCTGATCAACAGCTGGTAGAAATGAGAGAAACTTGACTTATAACATGAGTATACACCGAATTCCTTTTTAGTATGAAAAGTATCTCAAAAGAACAGAAGTGTAGGGGTCTGAGCTGTACCATTAAATTAGTTTTTATTTTAAATACCTCTTTTTAATTGGCTACATCACTGTGGTAGCCAGTTTAAAAGAGTGTATAACTTGGTCTGGAGCAGATTAAGTTTTTTTTTTCTTACAGTTTTCACTGCTTCATTTCCAAAAGAACATAACATTACAAAGTAGCTGCCCTTTTATACGCAACCCGCCGAGGCATACCTTACTAATGCCACTAAAGAAAGCTGTGATGGAAGTTACAGTAGTGTAGTGTAAGTCACAACGTCACATGAATGTGAACGCATTCAGATGATGATTCAGAAAATATGTCATCTGTTTTAATGCTGGTATTAATCTGCTGCCATGTCAGTTCTACACTGCTGGAACTCCAACTAAAAGACTGAAAATTGATCAGTTACATTTTTCAACTGTTTATCATATTTCATGTGCCAATGCCAGTGCCTTAACATTTCTCTTTAATCTGGCCTCATTTAAAAGTGATTTCCACATCTCCATCATCAGACTACAAGACTGTGTCAGACTTAAATGCACTGAAGCCTATAATATTTAAATTTACCTTTAATGTGGAGCTTGCACATCAGTGCACTCGTAGTGCAGTTGTTTCTTTCTAATTAATAATATTAATTGTCATTTATATAAATTCAATAGTAATGGCTCTTAACTTATTTCAGCACCATGGGTGTTGCCATTAGATTTATTTATTTATTTTTATTCTTCATAGGTCTCTGTGGCTAGTTTTTCTGACAATGTTTCAGTTTGAAATAAGCACTTTCTCATACAGAGAAAGAATCAAAAGATGTCACATGCAGTTTTGTGTACCCAACTAATGCAAATGAAAATCAAGCTGAAGGATCACAGTTTTAACAGACTGGGGGAGATCCAGTAACCACTGCAGAGGCACAAATGCAAGGGGGCATGCCAGGACTTTTACTGAATTATCTAATTATCATCTTATACGAGAAGATGATTTTGAAGGCGAAACCGGCCACATTTAAAACGGATTTTTTTTTTTTTTTTATCTTTAACCACAGTTTGTAAAATCTCGCTGACACAAAATAGACTGTTTGGAAAATTATTCATATAAACGTTGCCTAGCATCTGCTCACACAAGCAGCTGTCCACAAACATTGCTTTAATTGCCAAGACCTGATTATCTTGTGCAGCAGAAAGAAACCATCACATATCTGACCACACTGTTTTCTGATATGGACACATGGGAAAGCAGAAGCTTTTGTTAAATGACTTTTCAACCTTCAGAGAATAAAAATAAGAAGGCTGGTTGATAAATTCACAAACACAGCACATGGGTCCGCTCTTGTTAGGGAACTGAAATGAATGTCATGCAGAGAGGAGATGGCAGAAGTCACCTGGAGAGTGTAGTTAACATTTGATGCAGACAGCAGTTTGACCAACTCAGCAGAATGCTGGAAATGAACATTGGCTGTCAAGAGAACAAAGAGTTGCAATGACAATTTACAATGCAATAACTTTGCACAACAACCATTCACCCCATTATGCAGAGCATTGTTAGGAATTCAGTAAAATAAAAGAAATGCAATAGTTAGACTAACACTTACAGTTTTTTTTCCTTTGCATTCATTTTTATGTTAAATTTGCAAAAAAGAATTGTCAGTATGTACTTATTTACAGTTAATTTGGCAGTAAACCCTACTTAATTCTACAGCTACATATCTGCTTCATCATGTTTATCTATTCCCATGCTCACCATCTGCTGTGCCGTGGATAATAAGAAAGTTCAATGGACTTGCAGGTCCTGTGATGTTGCTGAGCAGACTGGAAATCTGCAGGAGACAGTGAACAGTCACCACCCAGTGCAGAATCAGACACAGCTTAACTATATCAGATTTAAATCTAATAAAACAGCTCATAATGTTGAAGCCATTAGCATAAAACTTTGGTTAGAAGACAAGAAACTACATCTTTAAACAGCATCAGTTCCCACTCATAAATATTTATAGCAACTTCTATCAGATGCAACCAAACACAGATGGAAGTGTCAGTAAGCAAGGGTGGATGTACTGAAGTAACAAAACTGTCAAGTGACTGAGCAGCAGAGATCAAAGCTTCCCTTAATGAGTTTTAATTTTGCGCTGCCATCAGCAGAACTTTGTACTTTGCTGATCTTAAACAGAAACTTCAGTTGCAAAGGTGAGAGGAGAGGCAGTTTGGACATCTTAAAATCTGTTTGCATCTGGTGGTGCAGTGCTAGAAATACTGCGGAAACAACAGTTTTGATTTTTCTAGTTCAACCCAGACCAGACCAAAACAAACACATTTTTCTTTTAGTGCCTGCAGTGTTATTTATCCATGTAGATTGTTTTTTCATTAAATTTATTGGGCATAATTTAGAAACGCATACACCTGTGTTTATTAGAGCCCATAATTCACACTGCATGACAGAACATAACATAAAGCCAGTAAGTCTAAAAAACTCGCTGTGGACTTTGGACTGTGGCAAAGCATAGACCAAAGCACGGCCATAGAAACATATCTAAAACTTTGAGTGATCTAGGAAGCACAGTGGCCTCAATAACTGCAAAATGAAAGATGATTGAAACTACCAGGACTTTTAACTGTTATAAGGTTCAGACATTGCCAATGAGAGATATATATATATATATATATATATATATAAACAAAAACACCCAGCACGCCCCCGCGGGCGGTTTATCCTTCAAGCTCGGGTCCTCTACCAGACGCCTGGGAGCTTGAGGGTCCTGCGCAGTATCTTAGCTGTTCCCAGGACTGCGCTCTTCTGGACAGAGATCTCCGATGTTATTCCCGGGATCTGCTGGAGCCACTCGTCTAACTTGGGAGTCACCACACCCAGTGCTCCGATTACCACGGGGACCACCATTACCTTCACCCTCCACATCCTCTCGAGCTCTTCTCTGAGCCCTTGGTATTTCTCCAGCTTCTCGTGTTCCTTCTTCCTGATATTGCTGTCATTCGGAACCGCTACATCGATCACTACGGCCGTCTTCTTCTGTTTGTCTACCACCACTATGTCCGGTTGGTTAGCCACCACCATTTTGTCCGGTTGGTTAGCCACCACCATTTTGTCCGTCTGTATCTGGAAGTCCCACAGGATCTTAGCTTGGTCATTCTCCACCACCCTTGGGGGCATCTCCCATTTTGACCTCGGGACTTCCAGGTTATACTCGGCACAGATGTTCCTGTACACTATGCCGGCCACTTGGTTATGGCGTTCCATGTATGCCTTGCCTGCTAGCATCTTGCACCCTGCTGTTATGTGTTGAATTGTCTCTGGGGCATCTTTACACAGCCTGCACCTGGGGTCTTGCCTGGTGTGATAGACCCCAGCCTCTATGGATCTTGTACTCAGAGCTTGTTCTTGTGCTGCCATGATTAGTGCCTCTGTGCTGTCTTTCAGTCCAGCTTTGTCCAGCCACTGGTAGGATTTCTGGGTATCAGCCACCTCCTCTATCTGCCGGTGGTACATACCGTGCAGGGGCCTGTCCTTCCATGATGGTTCCTCGTCTCCCTCCTCTTTCTTGGGTTTCTGCTGCCTGAGGTATTCACTGAGCACTCGGTCAGTTGGGGCCATCTTCCCAATGTATTCTTGGATGTTCGTTGTCTCATCCTGGACTGTGGTGCTGACACTCACCAGTCCCCAGCCCCCTTCCTTCCGCTTAGAGTACAGCCTCAGGGTGCTGGACTTGGGGTGAAACCCTCCATGCATGGTAAGGAGCTTTCTTGTCTTTATGTCAGTGGCTTCTATCTCCTCCTTTGGCCAGCCTATTACCCCAGCAGGGTACCTGATCACGGGCAGGGCGTACGTGTTGATGGCCCGGATCTTGTTCTTGCCATTCAGCTGACTCCTCAGGACTTGCCTGACCCTCTGCAGGTACTTGGTGGTTGCAGCTTTTCTAGCGGCCTCTTCATGGTTCCCATTCGCCTGCGGAATCCCCAGGTACTTGTAACTGTCCTCTATGTCTGCAATGTTGCCTTCTGGTAGTTCAATCCCCTCAGTTCTGACTACCTTCCCTCTCGTTGTTACCATCCGACTATACTTCTCCAGTCCGAACGACAGTCTAATGTCATTGCTGTATAGCCTGGTAGTGTGGATCAGTGAATCGATGTCTCGTTCACTCTTGGCATACAGCTTGATGTCATCCATGTACAGGAGGTGGCTGACAACTATATATAGATACATATATATACATATAGAATAGAATAGAATAGAATAGCCTTTATTGTCATTGTACAGAGTACAACGAAATTGGAGTGCCACTCCCTTGGTGCAAGTTTCAATAATAAATATAAATGTAAAATATAAAAAGTACAAAAAAAACAATCGTAAGTACTCAAACAATAGTATGTACAATATATACAGGATAGCAGCATTAATATAATGACAGTATGAATAGCAGCATAATATAATGACAGTGACGGTATGGAATAGGTTCAATTGTTTTTGTGCTTATTTACTACGGTGATAGCTCTGGGAAAGAAGCTATCCCTGAATCTGTTTGTCCTGGTTTTATGTGACCTGTACCGTCGGCCTGACGGTAATAGTTCAAACAGTTGATTGCTGGGGTGAGAGTGGTCCTTGATGATATTGCCAGCTCTGCTGAGGTACCGAGAGTTTGCAGTGACCTCCAGGCTGGGCAGAGAGCAGCCAGTGATCTTCTGGGCTGTGTTGATGACCCTCTGCAGTACTTTCCTGTCTGCAGCTGAGCACCCTGCATACCATGTTGTTATGCCGTACGTTAGGATGCTCTCTATGGTGGCTCTGTAAAATGTCACCAGCAAGATATATACATATATATATATATATATACATATATATATATATATATATATATACATATATATATGTATGTGTGTGTGTGTGTATTAGAGGTGGGAATCACCATACATCCCACGATACAATATTATCACAATACTTAACGCACGATACGATATTATTGCAATTTTTTAAAATATTTTGCGATATTCAGATTCTGTACATAAAGGTAAACTTTATCAATATTTATTTTATCTAATATCAAAGTCTCACACTCAGTCTCTCATTTCAGTCAGTTTTATTGTTGACAAACTGAACGGTTTGTATTACAGTCTAGTCCAACTTAACTGATTGCAACCATCTGGTACAATTATAGCTATTCTGAACTATGAAATTTATGAAAACTATGCAGCCCCTTCAGCAACAGAAGAATTTGAAAGTAAATTAAAACAAAATATAATTTTACATTAAATAAAAAAGTTTTAAACTTAATTAATATAAAACATGTCTTAAATTAAAATAAGTAAACTGTCATGTTTATTGCTGCCCAAAAAAAAGTTAAACACATTTGGACAGTGAAGGAATGTCAGGATTCTTGCTCAGAAAAAGGATCAACATGCTCTGAACTCAGAGCATGTTCCATTCCACAAAATCCTTTTTTGTAACAAAATATCGATTTCTGCCGTCCCTGTATCGATACATTATTTGCAAACAAAATATCACGATACTACACAGTATCGATTTTTTCCCCCACCCCTAGTATATATATATATATATATATATATATATATATATATATATATATATATATATACATATATATATATACACACACATATAGTTGACGGCTGCACATAAAAATAGCAACACAAATAAACCTCAGCCACTACTGGAGAAGAAGTGAATTCTACAGCGGCACAAAATAAAAAAAAATCAACACATATTTATTTTTAACAAAAATTCAGAAAAGGCACAGGGATAATACATTTTTTAAATTCTCCACAATCAGTGTGCACTCACTAAATTATGGCAACAAAATGAAGGTTTTGCAAGCATGGCTTGCAAGTATGTAATCCCTTTGCTGCTGCAAATTGTGGTGAAAACTTGATTGTGATTGACAAATTAAAACTAGTAGGCAAAATTTATAAAAACAGACACACCTTTCTACGATCCCATGACTTACACTGTACATTATAAATTATATACACTGCAGGACTTAACCTAAAGCCTGCAAGTACAAGAAACTCACTGGAGACTTCTCACTGTGCTGAGATAAAGATCAAGGGAAACACAGAAACTGAAACTTTAAGTGTTCTAGGGAGCATCGTGACCTCACTGACTGTTTGGAAACATCGGAAATGTTCAGAGAGACAGGAGTCCAACCAAAGTGAATGATCAAACAATGAGGGCTTTCATAAATGAAGTTATTAGTGTCCAAACATAAAGATTTGAAGAACTTCTCTGCAGAAAGAGGTTAAGGAATGATGACCACCTTAGCAGTACTATACCAGCCAGGTCTGTATGTAGCTACTCTGAATAAAAAGGTGCAGCACGATAGTGCTTAGTGTTTGCTAAATGTAAAGTTAAAAAACAAATGAGAATATACTATGATCTGATCAATCAAAAACTGAACAACGTGTGCCATCAGCTGTTGTTATCAACTATTAATACTTTGATACACAGAATCGTGGTGGAGGTAACTTCATGGCATGGGTTTTCTTCTCAGAGGCAAAAACTTGGAAACTGATCGTAACTGGGGAAAAAATGAAGTGCAAAAAGAGTGAAAGTTTGTATGAAAACTCTGAAAGAGATGGAGGGCTGTATGCTGCAAATATAGAAGTAGATTTACAGAAATTCTGTTGTGGCACTGACAGATAACTTGCATGAGGGTTAATTTCATGTGGTTAGTTACTAACTGTGCATTTTTGCACTGTTCAGTGCTTTTTCACACTATGCCACATCTGCAACATCTTTGGTTTCCTACCACTAAACCCAGTCTTGTCCCTTTACATATTTATCACTTCCACTTACCTGGGTAACTTCTACACCATCTGTTCACTTTTGAACCACAAATACTTACAGGAAAAAAAAATTAAAGGGATAAAAAAAAACAACTCTCCCCTTTGAAGTGTTTCCTGTAAGTATTTGCTGTTAATGTGAAAGTTTTAAATCCCGTCATCAATCTGTGAGCGTCTGCATTCAGTATTCTTGTATTTAGTATTAGAGTTGTGACATAAATAAGAATTATTAGCTAGATATGAACATGTTATATGGAACATAATAACCCAAAAACCCACCACTAACATACAAGTGTACCTGGTATTTGTGGTCCTCTCTTGCTGGAAAGCCAAAGTATTTCTCAGTGAAGGCAGACCCTTTATCGAAAACCAGAATAAAACTGTTAACAGACATGGCATTGTTGTTGTTTTAATTAACACATGATTAATTTAATATTACTTCTTCACTTCATGGTGGACAAATGGTGACCATTAATAACCAATCTTACTGCTCAGTGGAACCCCGACTTACGAAATTAATTCGTTCCCGAGGGTCTTTCGTAAGTCGAAAATTTTCGTAAGTCGAAGCACCCATCTCGCCTTTTGAGTGAACGATAGGCTATAGGCTAATAATAGCTAACAACACTCGAGTGAAACAGCTAAGCGCGAGTACGAAAGCAAAGGGGTTGTCACATGATTCGGAAGGCATTGTGGGCATTGTAGGCATTGTGGGCTCAGCCAATCACAGCCAGCGGATTTCGTAACATGGGCAAAACACGGGCAGAAATATTGCCCTTCAGTGCCTTCATAACTTGAATTTTTCATTTAACGTGGTATTCGTAAGTCATAACTATAACTAGTGACAATATTATTGTAAAGTCTTGAATAAGCTTACCATACAATCTCCAGTTTGTTATAGGAGTGACAGCAATGCCACACCTTAACACAGAGCTGTGGGAAAGGACCAGGAGTGTGGACAAGAAGCCTCCATATGCCTAAAAAAATATAGAAAACAATGTTTTTGTGAAAAAAGAATTAAATAAATAAATAAATTGCTAATTTTTATGCGTGTTTTAATTTCAGTTAAAGAGGCTGTTACCTTTCCATAAACTCCAACTCTGTTGGCATCAATATAGGGCAGCTTTACCAGATGCCTGAAAATTAAAAGAACATTAACTAAATGTCATTTTGTACGTAGTTTGTATGTAAATATTATCTGTACCAATACATACTCGAGTGCTGTGAGCTGATCGTGAACGTCAACAGTTCCCAGTCTCTGGAAAACCTCGTGTAAGATCCTCTGACCCTGGCAGCCACTGCCCCGCCCATCCAGATGGGCCACAATGACATCATTGGAACTGACCAGAACAGAGTCCCAGCTCAGGGAAAAACGGTCACTCACAGCCTGACCACCAGGGGTGCTGTCACTTTGGAAGGCAAAAAGAGTTTAGAGCGCCAAAGTTTTCATGAAAGGATGCAAAATAAACTACAAAAATTGAAGAAATAATAACAACAACCATTATGTTTTAAACACCTAATGGCCTCTAAAACATTACTCTTATACTCTTCTGGAGAGGAGGGCGGTCCCTATCTTTAGGTTGGGATTTCACTGTAGTCACTGTATAAACTCACTCTACAGTTCTTAACACTTCAACTGAAGCAGTAAGGCCGACAATGAGGCATTCTCAAAGTTGTTAAAACAAAGTTACGTACAGGACAAGTAAAAGTGGGTACTCCTTCGCTTCATCCAAAGCTATCGGGACGATTAACTCCAGGCGAAGTGCTGCAAAATAAATCAGTGTTCAGCATTCAGTCCAGAGGAGATTTTGGTGAAGATTCAGAATAAATTTTTATATGCAATGCATGTACATCTATCCCTCAGACTACATCAAAGCTCTGTGCGCTGCAAGGTCAACACATCATTTTTTGGTTAATAAAAGAAATGGGAGAAGAACTGAGACTTTAGAGGTCAAGGCAGGTAGCACAAAGCTGGTATTTGAAAAGATTTACATTCATTTTAGCTTTAGTACATCCTTTAAATGGTACCATTTAATTCAGTTGACAATCAAAGACCGCGTGACTTGAGTCACCTCAGTGCATGGAAGTTTTCTCTTTTTTCTATATAATATCATAATGTGTGATGAGGTCATCAAAGTTTAATTTGATAAATAGAATACAATAGATTAAAATAGAATAGAATAGTCTTTTATTGGTATTGTACATGTACAACAAAATTGTGGGTGCTCCATGCCAACCGATCAGAAATAAAATATAAGCGCCAAGACAGCAGGAATAAATAACAAACAGCAGAAAAATATACAAACTAAAGGAAGATATGTAAAACAAGACAAAATGCACACACTGGAGAATAAAGTGCTTGTAAATAGTGCAAAGGACTTGGTTTGAATAGAGTCTGTGTGTGAATGGCCTGAGTGATCAGGGTTACTCAGACCATGGCTCAGATTAGTAGAGTGGGTGGGCAGGTGTAGTGTGTGGGGGTGGTAGTGTTTGTTACCAGTCCGAATGGCCCAGGGAAAGAAGCTGTTTATAAAACCTGAGGTGTGGGGACTGAATGACCTGAGGTGCCAACCAGAGGGCAGTGGGTCAAATAGGTGGTGGGCAGGGTACAAGGGGTCTCCTGTAATCACCCTTATTTCCAAATTATGTTCCGAGTCTGGGGACATATTTATTATGGATTTTACACATATATGTAAACAGAAGGAAGGAAGAAGGAACCAGCCCAAGCAAGATGGTGTAGCTCTTCATTGTAGTATCCTAAATTGAACATCAGAGGAAGATAAAATATGACGGGGAGGCAGAGAAGGCACCTATACTTATTAATTGGACAGCAAGCAACAGCTAAAACACCTGATAATTGACCCTTATCACCACCATCACCAAGAGAATAATGCACCAATAGAATAAACCATGCTAGGATGCAAACAAAACAAGAGCAAAAGAAGAAAAACAGGAGTTCAGTAATACTTTTGGAAACAGCTCTTGGAGTGTAAATGATTGAGTGCCAATGCTGACTAAGAAGCTAAATACATCACATTTCTTCCCAATTTAGGAGGACAAAAGCTGTTATTTGGTAATGCTTGCCGTTTTGTGATGCGAGTCAGTGGCGGTCCCAGCCTGTTTGGCGACCCGGGTGAACACTCCCTCTATCTATAATTGAGTGATCTGCATATATTAGTGCTATTTCTTAATTGTGTAAAATCTGTAATATAATGGATTGTTTGGAGTTTAGTCTGTTACTGTTGCTATTTTTACCATTTCTTCTTGGAGCAACTGTAACCCACATCATTTCCTTAGGGATTAATAAAGTATTCTGATTATGATTCTGATTGTTTCAGGATACATGATTCTGATTGTTTCAGGATACATGATTCTGATTGTTTCAGGATACATGACCTGCCATTATCCAATGGCAGGTCATGTATCCTGAAGCAATCACCACAACATAACCTAATAGACCTATACGTTAGTTCACAGATTCGCTTTGTCTAGGGTGTATTTCTATGTAGTGTGTGAATGTGCCCATATGGAAAAGATATATATAAATCTTATAAAGTTTTTATCTGTCTTGTATGAAACTTGTATGAAAAGCACATATAAGATCCCTTGAAAAATTATATAATGAAACTTGTATGTTTTGTATACTTACTAAAAAAATATATGAAAGTAATGAGAAAGTGGCCACTTTCATGAGTAAATCATGTATGTTTTTACTCTCTCGCGCTCACTTTTCGCATACAGAATTTCGAAAAAACATTGGTGCAAATTATAACTCTGTGTCATAATGTCTGGTGTTTTTGTGTTTGTTGGTTTGTTTTTATTTTGTTTTATTTTGCGAGTTGGTTATTAGATGCTGCTCCAGCCAGTCAGTGAATCCCCCGCCGCCCCGCCCTCTCCTCCCTGTGCTGTAAGTACCTCGCAAATGGAGGGCGCCCTTACTCCCAGCAAATGTGCGATAGAAAGCCGATCGGTGCCTATGCCATTCACAAAATGTGCTGGCTGACGTCGGGGCACCATGAGTACGAGCAAAATTATTTTTTTTTGCCGATGCCCGTGATGCCGCCCCCCACCACGATGCCGCCCCGGGCAACCGACCGTGTCGCCCGTATCAAAAACGCTACTGATGCGAGTCATGTATCATCCATCACTAATTCTCTAATTTGACAGACACTGTTAACATGTTTGACAAGTTTCAGGCAAAACAGTACACTTTTTTTGTTCCTACTGCACAATTGGGCAACTACACTAAGATTAGAGTTGGATGTCTCGAGACCGGTCTTGAGACCACATTTACGTGGTCTTGGTCTTGTCTTGTTCTTGTCTTGGTCTCGGATCCCTCGGTCTTGTCTTGGACTTGCCTCAGATCGACATAGTGGTTGGGAGATTTGGAGTCAACAGTATCCATGACACACAACGTAACGTTCGATAATGTGTCATGCGCAAAAACATCAGCTCTAAGAGCCGTGCTTAGAGAGTGCTTTGTAGTGAATCAGAAGAGTCAACTCCCATTGAACGAGAGCCGGCTCCTCACTTAATTTCCTTTCGCTGCTCAGCTCTCACACAGTGGCTCAGCTATGCTCCAATCCCTCCATATTGTGGCCAATCACATGCGAGGATATAGGATAATATCATTATGTGAAAAACAGAGAGGGTGAGAGACGCGACAGTCAAGTGGAGCGTGCGTCTGTGCTCTCTGTAAGTCAGTGAGACAGTAGACAGCGGTGAGGAAGGCTGTGTGAGTGCATCGCAAAAACACATAAATATGCCCGACACCCATAAACGAAGCAGCATCTGGCTGAAGTTTAAAGACTTTTTTTTTGTCTCGGCCTTCGTCTTGACTCGGTGTGTCTAGGTCTTAGTATTGGTCTTGTCTCGGTCTCGGTCTTCGTCTTGACTCGGTCTGTCTAGGTCTTAGTATTGGTCTTGTCTTGGTCTCGAAACCCTCTGGTCTTGGTATTGTCTTGGTTTAGGCGGTCTTGACTACAAGTCTAACTAAGATAGTCTGGTAATACATTGTCCTCTGATGGTGAACATTTTAGTTAACATTTGTAGAAGACAATCACAAAAATAGAGACTTAGGAATATTTTGATGGCAAGGAATTGCCAAAAATACTCATAAGAATCGGAACTTTTATGTAAATAACGAATAAATTCTTCTTTTGCCACTTTGCAGGCCAGTTATCCATCCATTCATCAATAGAATTCCCAAGCCAAAAAATTCCAAGCATTTCAGGCCTCCTCACATTGGAGCATGTGTGGAACACCTGACCTTGGAGGGATCGAAGAGACATCCCTGTCTGATTTCCAAACTACCTCAACTCACTCAAATTCTTGAAGTGGAGAACAATCACCCTCAGACTGGCTCCACTACAGACAGGCATATTGGTGGGCTTGAGGAGATCCTAGAACTATTCCTTCCAGTGGGAAGCTATGCCATCAGTTCAACTTCCACTATATACAGTATATATACATTGTGGGTGGGAAGTATTGTACAGCATTCTGGCACCTCCTTCAGGTAGTAGGGCCACAAGAAGGCTGGCCCTTGTGGCTCATATGGGCTGAGCCTGGCCCCATGGGCTAAGGCCCAACCACCAGCTTGAGCTCCTCCCCTGGGACTGGCTCCATTGTGGGGCCCCCAATCCTTTACCATACCTCTTCCTGAATCCGGTTGTTCAGTTTGACGTCACTATCAGTGTCTGGACCTAAACTCCGCTGCAGGTCCATATATCAAACGATCACTATGGCATTACTGAGAGTTGAAAAGCTGTCTAAAGTCTTTCATCTTTAATAAAATGATCAGCGTTCTGCTCTACCAGGTGTAACAATTGAGTTTAACATCCAGGCATCCATGAAAACGGAATTTATGACATTTAACGGAGTTAGAAGTTAGCAGGGAATTAGCTCGCTAGCTTCTATCTAAATACAATATAGCATGTCCTGACTGCGGGATTTTGGAAACAAATTAAAACGCACAGCTCTGTTATCACTTCCAGCATAAATGAAGACAGAAAACTAAAAAGCAGTGACGTTTGTAGGGTTACTGAAGTTGGGCTAGCTGGTATATAATGATGTGCTACGTGACCGCTAGCGACACAGCTATGTTAGCATAATATAAACAAGCTAACTTTTTTTCCACTCGATAAAAGTTAACGTGAGTGTTCTCGGTGGTCAGGAACAAATGTAATCGCATGGCAGGATACTGTAAAAGGACCAAACTTCAGCCAGGAGAACAACTGAGATAATCCATCCACAATACGAGGTTAGTCATTCATATACTGCTGCATGGGCTGGGCTGTAGTTACATCCTAAGGTTTTAAAAACTGAGCTTAAATAAATGATTAGCGGTAATAAAAGCCGAGGGAGGTCAACAGTGATCACTGACTGTTTTAGGAGCTTTTTGAGATCAAATAGAAGAAAATACATAACATTAAACATGTTAACAACACAAAAGCCATATTAAACGCAGACTACTTTAGGATTCGTCGCGTCATCACTGAACAACCGGATTACACTTAGTTTGGCTCTTCACTTACAAACAATTTGCCTTGGAAGACTCTAGCATGGGCAAATTGCCGCCATGAACATAGCTCACTAGAGTACACAAACCTCTTCACTTAAATAAGATGGTAATTTGTGATGGGAGACACAAGTAATATAATACGTTTTCAAATTCTGGTGCAGTTATATTTTAGGTAATATCATTTGTATGACAGCACATGAGACAGAAAATATTTTTTATGCAAATTTACATTGTGTTTATTTTTGATAAGGTATTCAGATTTTCTGTTCCCATTCTTCCTTATTCTCTCATCCCTGAGAAAGAAGAAGCGGTTTATGTGAAAAGTAAGCCTGTGATTTTATTTCTGTTTAGCTTTTTTACGATGACAGGATTCCCATCTGACTCCGCTCAGAAGTCCTTAAATATGTATCATGTTGCCTCTAATAGTGAACACAGACTAGAGAGAGGGAGCCATATGGTGAGCCGTCCCTTCTAATTGATACAATATAGGGCTGTGCTTATGATTTCAGGGCTGTTTCATAATCACCAAACAAAGTTCTGCACCTGTTCACTCTGGTATGTTTATCCTAAAAAGATCTTAACTACTGAGCTCATGGGGATGTAATTTGCTGGAAACTATCTCAGTTATTGCTTTACATGCTGTTAAGGAAACAAGTTACAGTTACCCTACCTCTTCAGTGTCAGACAACTGAGTTTCCTGAACTTGGATGGAGCAGAAGAAGAAATTTGTTTTTCCAAGTGTTGTTATTACTCATTAATCGTCATGGGAGAAAATGTTAGAGTGGAGTGGTGATAAGAAATGTCTACTCATGCATACACAGACAATGAAAAACCAAACAAAAGCTCAAAGATGAATCTGAACAAATCGTTATTACAAATCACAACTTTTGCACATCATTAGAGAGGAATAAAGTTTCTTACCAAAGTTGTTGATTTGTACAGTTCTTCTTTCCCACTTGGGTATTGTCCTGTTTATCAGTGCATTTTTTAATTCTCTGTTATTTTCCAGAATCTTGTGCTCTGCTGGATGACAGCACAAGAAGAATTACTATTACTTACAAGAAAGCAACAAATATAACATCTATTAAAGAAAGCTTGTGTGTGTCTGCTAATTACTAGGAAAAAGAAACTGAACACATCAAGAGTACCTCATTTAAAATCTTATTGACACTTATAATTATACCAAGAACAAGAAAATCAACAATATGTCCTCCTGTTCCTTTCATGTGTTTAGATGAAGAATGTTGTTGTTTATCTAATCTTACAGTGTTTCTAAATACACTGAAACAAACACATTTTCTTTCCTGACATCTAATTGTGACCACTCTGTCAGCTTAGTAAAGAATAATTTTTGACATAATATCAGCAGACAGACAATCCTTGAGTCTGTCTGTCAAAATTACAGTTTTAAACATTACAATAACCTTTATTTCATCTTTATTCCAGATTCTGCACTCTTAAGTAACATATGGTTGTTGTCCCCACACATGCAACTGACCAATCGTGTTGTTGTGATGTCTTAGAGCTGTGACGTCTTGGAAAAAGATGATTCTCTTTTTTTTTTATTGCTTCTTGAATTGATCCTGCCAGTTTCATGTAGAACTTTCTACTGTCAGCATACATTATTGAATATTTCTTAATCTGCCTGTGTTCGTATTTGAGTCAGTAGTTGAAGTTTGCTGTCATGCTATCTGGTAAAAACGTAAAGTAAAAAGGCTTTTAGAAGTTATATAAAAATACTAAGGATCTGAGGATACAAAACAACTTCTTTTCATGGCATATCTACATCATTTCATGACACACTCACTTTAGATAAATCTGTTTGACATAAATTTTCTACAGTTTCTAAGATTCTGCTTAGTACTGAGTCTTTTTCGAAGTTGCAAAGCTATGACATCACAATGACAGTTGGAGTGATTGTCCTGAATACATGATTCATTCACACTTTGAGGTCCAAGTAATTTAACAAGTTGTATTAATTTCTGTGCACTTTGAACAGTGCACTTTGGACAAATGTTCCACTACATAAAAATGTGAAATGATAATACCAACTCTCAATCTGGAAATCTGTAGTAGCGGAAGAAGTTGATCATTCCCCAGAGGCTGTTCTGAGTGCCTCTGATATATACTCAACAAAATTTCAAGCACTTAATGCTTCACCTAATTGCATCTTCATGCCCATTTTATAGGATTACGTAAACCTGCTGAATGATGATTTAATGACTTAGTCTCACAGACTTAATCTGCAAACGTGTGCTGACCAATTAATGCACTTTTCAGACAGGCAAAGTGTACTGACAGTGGAAAAAATCAATCTGGGCTCCCATATAAATGTAATGAGTGAAAGTCTAAATAGTAGATTTGTTTAAGTGTATCTGTGCAGGAAAACTTACTGTTCATATCATGTAGTTTGTGGAGAGTTGTTTGGGGTATTCCAGGTCCTGTAGAAATGTTTAAATATTAGTTAGTTCTGTGTTTTATTCTCAATGTTGTATTTTCCTTAGAAGGACATTGGAAAGAAAGAAGAAAGTGAACACTAGAAAGAATGATAGAATAGCAAATGAGATATAGATATAAAAATAGGCCTCAATGGCATTTTCTTTTACTCCTATAACTGTCATGGTCCCTGGGTCTTTGACCCAGCATTGTGAACCTAATGAGTTTTGTTATCTCTGTTTCTAGTTCTTGGTGTCTAGTTGGATTTTTGCTAGTTCCTTTTGGTGTCTAGTCTGTCCTAGTCTTATTTCTGTATCTCTGGAAGTCAGTTATGTCTCCATGTTTATTTACCTTATGTCTTCCCACTCTTGCCCCTGTACCCAACTTGTCACTTAGATTTTGTTCAGCTGCACTTCCAGGTGTGTCCACTCTGCCTAATATCTTTCTGTGTACATATTGGCTGTCTCCCTTTGTTCTTTGTCACATCCTTCCTCATGTTGTGCGTAGTCTCTGTCAGTCTGGTTTGGCTTGTACTTCCTACCCTGCAGCTCCATATTTGTTTTTTCTTTTGTTTTCTTTGCCTTCTTTAACAGTGAGACAAAAGCTGTGATTTTAAGTTTAATTTGTCTGCTGACTCCTGCATCTGGGTCCGCTCTCTGCCCCAGTCCATGATAATAACTTAATTATCTTAAGGATAATTCAAACATAATTTAGGTTATCACAAGAGATTGTGCACTGAACACTCAATCAAACATAACTTTGGTCAGGAAACTGGTTTATTTGTCTTCTCCATGGACTCCCTCCAGAAATGGTATAGTAGAGTGACAAACCATTCAATTAGTGCTGAGCAAAAATCTATGGGAGAATTCTAAAGATGCAATGCAACGATGACAGATGTCCTGCATCTGCCTTAGAAAATCCA
Organism: Rhamphochromis longiceps; assembly: GCF_057381845.1. NCBI lineage: Eukaryota > Metazoa > Chordata > Actinopteri > Cichliformes > Cichlidae > Rhamphochromis > Rhamphochromis longiceps. The sequence continues at coordinate 32,685,901 of NC_140572.1, forward strand.
ACCAATGGTCCAAAATGGAAAGATGTGAGCCAATCACGCTGGTTGTCAGATGCATCCATAGAGCCTCATGACCAGGGATTAAAGTAGGATTTGGCAGGTTGGGGAACCCTAAGATGAGGTGTAGCAGAGCAGCATGGGGAAAATAAATATTTAGATATATACTTAGTAACATAATAATTTGTTAAACTCCAGTAGATTTCTTTGTGCACAGGTTGACCTGTGCTTCTACTCCAAAATTCACTGCTCTCTGAGGATATAAGCATTTATGATGTCTTTATGACATCATAAAGCTAGTATTAAAACCCCCGGAGAGCAGTCATTTTGGTTTTCTACCTTAGACCCCCGCGGAGTCATCATTTTGCGTTTCTACCTTTAAAAGCCGGAGAGCAGTCAGTCAAATGCTGGAGTCATTCATATGTATATTAGGTCGTTACCTAGGAATTCTGGAGGGAGGGGAGTGGGGGTGAGTGATTGAGGGGGTGGGGGAGCTGCTAAAAGCGGTGAGCTTCCTTTTGTGTTTCATCTTGATGCATTCTCAATCATCCAGGGAAACAAATCTCCAAAAGTCACCAACTTGGAGTGTTTCAGTTTGCCATCTTAGGGAGAAATCAACACACATGGGTGTATGTCCTTTGTTGCTGAGATTTATTGATAAAAACAGTACAAAAAACCAACCATTTGTACACATATTTACAAATGGCCTGCTGAGTGGTGCATGGAGCATGTTCATTGGTTCATGGACCTCCCTGAACTAATGGCATTTATTGCAATTGTCATCTTGCGGGGGGTTACCAGGGTTCCATCTCTAAATGACTGCTGGTCAGCAAACCTGGGAAACCCACAGATAATTGGAATTATGGCACGAAACCGCTTCCAAAACATCATGCAACACCTACGCTTTGATGACAAGTCCACCCGCTGTGATCGAGCAAAGACTGACAAGTTTGCTGCAATTTCCAGTGTGTGGGGATCATTTGTCACCAACTGCATCACGTGCTACAACCCTGGTCTACATATCACCATTGATGAACAGCTTTTCCCATCAAAGACTCGGTGCTGTTTCCTGCAGTATATTGCAAGTAAACCTGACAAGTTTGGGATCAAGTTTTGGGTGGCTTGCGACCTAAAATCCAAGTACATTTGCAATGTCTTCCCATATCTTGGCAAGGACCCCAGTCGTCCCACTGGGGAGAGACTTGCTGAAAATGTAGTAATGAGGCTGATGGAACCATTCCTAGACAAGGGCAGAAATGTTACCACGGACAATTTTTTCACATCGCTTTCACTGGCACAAAAACTTCTTATACGGAAAACCACCATCCTCGGCACAGTCAACAGGATTCGCAGGGAAATTCCTCAATCCACTAGACAGACAGATCGCAATGTATTCACCACTCAGGTATGTTGCAGGTCTTTTGTGGTTCTATGTTTATGTGTTTCATTGTGTGTAAAAGGGCTATGAAAATAACAATTTATCTTATTTCTTAGGTGTTTTCAACCTCTGCTGCCACGCTGACGGCGTATGCGGCCAAACGGAAGAAGACAGTCTATATTCTTAGCAGCATGCACAGCGTGGTTCAGACTGATAACACCACCAAAAGGAAGCCAAACACTGTCACCCTTTACAACAAAACAAAGTGTGGCGTGGATGTGATGGACCAGATGGTTCGGGAGTACACTGTCCGCAAAGGAACACGGCGCTGGCCAGTCGCCGTGTTTTATAACATGATTGACATGGCAGCACTGAATGCACATGTGCTGTATCAAGCATGCACCGGGACGAAGGAAAGACGGGTGGACTTCCTGGTGGCGCTTGCAACAGAGTTGGCTCACTCTCATGTAGCTGCGAAGAAGGCAAGAAAAGATCAGTTGCTTCGGGCAGAACCCTCCACACCTAGCCCTGGAAAAAGAGCCACGTGTCAGGTCAAACACAAATGCAAGAAAAATCAGGCCACTGTGCGATGTGTTCACTGCAAAAGATACACATGTGGTAAATGCAGACTACAGGTACCATGGCAGTGCCAGGATTGTGAGTGATTGCTGACAATGTTGAATTATTTGTAAATATGTGTACAAATGGTTGGTTTTTTGTACTGTTTTTATCAATAAATGTCAGCAACAAAGGACATACACCCATGTGTGTTGATTTCTCCCCAAGATGGCAAACTGAAACACTCCAAGTTGGTGACTTTTGGAGATTTGTTTCCCTGGATGATTGAGAATGCATCAAGATGAAACACAAAAGGAAGCTCACCGCTTTTAGCAGCTCCCCCACCCCCTCAATCACTCACCCCCACTCCCCTCCCTCCAGAATTCCTACTTAACAGCCTAATATACATATGAATGACTAGCCAATTTAGCTTCCACTTCCACCATTTGACTGCTCTCCGGGTTTTATAGGTAGAAAGGTAGAAGCCTGGGGATGCTAGTGTTAAAGGTAGAATTTGGTGCATCTAACTAGCATCATTACCTTAAATATAAATTTCTGCTACCCTTGACATACACAGTAACATTGCCCATAAACATCACAGCCTGCTTCACACATTTCGCTAGCAGACACATTTTGTGACAAACTGCATAGCTTGTCTCTGTACAGATTCTCCGTCATTCAGATCAGTGTTTCCTAAGGAGCTTGAGATACTGGGCTTCTTTAAGTTTCCCCTGGACTTCTTTAAGTTGAAGATGTTTCCCCTCTCATTCGAGAAGCCTCTTCAGTTCTTAAACTAGAGAGAGAGTCCCAGGTATTTAAACCTTAGTGGAGGTTAAGACAAAAGCTGCTTCATCCCAAGGACAAAGGTCCCAAACACAAGCTAAGCCACATAGTGTATGCTGTGAAGTGCAGTGGGGAGTGCTCAGACCTCTACATGGGAGAAACCTAACATCCACTCCATAAATACATGGCACAACATAGAAAAGCCACCTTGACAGGATAAGACTCAGCTGTTCATGTGCATCTAAAGGATAAAGGTCACTTTTTTCAAAGATCCCAATGTTCACATTTTGGACTGAGAAGACAGATGGTTTGAAAGAGAAGTGTAAGAACCCATGTCCACTATGAACAATGATCTTTGGATAGAGGGTATGGCTTAAGACACCAAGTGTCTGCCACCTACAATGCGTTTCTGAGATCCATTCCCAAGTGCCTCAACCCCCACTCACATCTTGCTTCAGTCCCGTCCAGTCACTTCCTTTCCAAGCTACTTAGACTGCACAGATTGTCATGAGAAGTTTTTGCTAGAGAAATGTAAGAATTGGTAGATATTTTAGGGTGACCAACTGTCTTCTTTTCCCCGGACATGTCCACTTTTCACGTTCTGTCCGGGGCGTCCGGGGGGATTTTCGAGATTGATAAAAATTTCCTTTTCCTATATTCCGACAGAGGACCCATGTGTGAGACGTCATCCCCGAACTGCTGTTTTGTGGGCGCTTGTTCTGCGCTCACAGACGGGACTAACAGCGCGCATCAACGTGCCTAATGATGTTTAAAAGACCCCAAAGCGCAAGTGCATCTTTTCAGACGAACTGCAAAAGAAATTTCCCTCCTACCGACCATAGCTGGACTGGCCATCGGGCATACCGGGCATTTGCTGATGGTGATTTTTTTTTTTACGGGCCAATGGTTTTGTTGTTGTTGTTGTTTTTGTAACGGTATAAACAATGAAAGGTGGTGGATTGGCCAGATGTTTGCAGATGTGTAAAAATAACTCGGTTGTTTGGTGGTGTCTATGTCGTAGCTTCCACAGAGGCCAGCAGACGGATGAGGGAAAGGGGAGACAGGAGGAGGAGAGACTCGAGGCGGCCGAGTGTCGGGTGAACTAAACTTCAGGTAAGAAGTTATGACCTGCAGTCTATCTGGGTCAGATATAAACCAAGTTTAGGTGGAGTTTATTTTTGTTGTGCTGACTTTTTATAGTCAGTTACAATAACTCGTACTGCGTACTAACTAGCACGACAGAGTTTCTATACAGCTGGGCCGGTGCTATAATGTTACTGATAGTGATATGATATCAGTTTGGATAAGTGGTGAGAAGGAAACATGAAGATGAAACCAGGAGATGCCCTTAATGAATCATCAGAGCTGAACAGGTGATGGAGAAACAGGTTTACCTTTAAGGTGACACGAATGAGTTGAAGGGAAGTTATTAACTGTTTCTGAGAGGCAAATAACACCAGGATCCTTTTCTATGTAGCTGACAGCTGGTAACTGTGGAGGGACGGGTCTAGCAAAGTTTTGCCAGGGGGGCCAGGTAGGGCATTAACAGGGAAAGGGGGGCTCAAAGAAATACTTTTCTTTCTTTTTCTCATTTAAAATGTCTCGCTTTTAATAAATAATTTCCTGAATCTTACAACCAAAGTTTTTATCTGATGTAAAATGTATAGAAATCATACATATACCAACAAGACAGTCTTTATGGCTTTGTCTATAATACCTGGTGGGCCGGTCTCTAGTCAAAATGCACTGGTCAATTTTTTTGTCCCAATCAAGCCTTCATAGCGACCCAGTACTGTTATTTTTTCTTATGCAGATGAGGCATTATTTCTGTACCATTATTAATTCCAGAGGTTTTTAAGTGGGGTTTTTTTTGCACTTGTTGACTTGTAAAAGCCTATATGACATATTTTATTTCATAATTCATTAACCGCACAGAGAAGGCTTCTTTTAAATATGTTTAATATGTTTCTTTAAGCAAGTTCTTCATGACTGAGCTAAGTGTCCTCTTTTTTGGAAATCAAAATATGGTCACCCTAAGATATTTGCAATACTTGTTGAGCCTAGATTTCATTATTTTCTTATTAAAAATCAGGTATCTCCATGCTGACAGTCTGCAACATATAAAAAAATTAAGTCACTGACCAGTAATATTGTTAACTGAAGGTGCTGGAACGCCATTGTGAACAGTTCTGTCCCACTTTAACCACCTCTCAATATTTTAGTTAAGTTGAAGTGTAGCTTTTTTTTCATGCTCTTGGTTTGTGCGCATAATGTGAAATAATGAGGTGTATGTCCTATGGAATGAGAAATATGCATTAATAGTAGTGCTCATTGTGACTGTCCAGTCACCTTCGCCTTTACTGAAGCCTCTATCCACATTATTTCATCTTTCATATCATATCATTTTTTGTAAACCTTTTCTTTTCATTACCCCCTAAGAGCATAAAAGAAATTTCAGGAAAACTAAACTTTATTTTTCCCCCACTTTGGAGCCAAAATGGCAACTAGAAGAACAGTAAAGATACATTGTAAAGTCACACAGATTCAGCTGCTCAGATATCGTAACCTTGATATAAAGCACTTGGTTATGGTGTTATTGCTACATGCGATACCTCTGCAGTTGAGAAGAACATGCTGATAGGTGGGACTGAGCACAGCATCATGGTAGGAGCATGTTGATTTGAAAAGGGAGCAGGTTAGGCATTCTTTATGAAACGGATCCACACTGGAGACCCTGTTTAAAGAGAACAACATATAGCTGAGTGAGAACAAAACAAGTCTAGTATAGATGATTTATATTTTCTGAGTTGTAATCAGTCTATTTAGCTGCAGACAAAAGATAAAATGAGGAAAAGTAAGACATGGTAATTTGAAATGGACTTTCATTCAACTGTTTTAATGTATGACATCAAATTCTTACACACAAAGAGAAATGACATATTTTCATCATGTTTCTTACACTGATATTATTCACTAGCTTATAAATCATTATCTCACTGCTCTGTCCTGTTCTACAATAGTTTATGGACCCCCAGAGTGCAGAATAAAATCTATTCATCACAAAGCTAGATTAGTGCTACTGCCATGCTTTCATAACAGTGAATCAACTAGAATTTTAGAGATTTGTGTGCCAAAATATAAAAGAAAATGTTGCATCATTTTTGGTTTGATGCGGAGGATGAAAAAGCTACACTTTCCTATCTGTGCATTCACCAAACACTTTATAAGGATCACTATTCTGATGCTGCCTGGACTGTTGACACCGATCATGTTTGGTTCATGGATTCATGCTGTTTGATACTGACACACCATCTGCGGTCCAGCAGAAATCATCAGACCAGGTGTCATGATCCTGGGTCTTTTGACCCAGCGTTTTAAGTTTGAGTTTATTTTGTTCATTAGGTTATCTAAGTTCATTTGGTTATTAGACTCCTTGTGTTTTCTTCCCCTGTATTTAAGTTTCCCCTCAACCTTCGTGTTTCATGCTGCGTGTCATTTGTTATCAAGTTTGTATTATTATGCCTAAGTGTTTCTAGTTATTATTTTCCCCTCGTGTTTCCAACCATGTTAAATCTCCCCTGCTCTTCATGCGTTTCATGTCTGTGTCTTACGTTGTCAAGTTCGGGTTGTCATGTCTATGTCTCATTATGTTTCCTGTTTTATTGTGAAGAGGTCTGGTGTTCTGTGTTCATCATGTTCAGTTTTACTCTCCCACTGTGACGTCATTATGTTCATGTGTGCCAGCTGTTTCCTCATGTGTCTCCACTTCCCCTAATCACCTCCTGTGTATTTAAGTCCTCTGTTTTCAGTGTGTGATTGTCAGGTCGTCTGTTGTTCACGCCATGTTCTCCATGCCATGTTTCTAGGTTTCATGTCCAGGTTTTTCCATGTTGTTTGTTTAGTTCTCCCAGTTTAGGTTAATGTTAGTTTTATTTCTGTTTGCCTTGCCCTTTATTTGTACCTTTTCTGCCAGCCTCATTAAACGGCTCGCTTTTTGTTGATACTCAAGTCTTGATCCAAGTTCCTTGGTGTCTGCATTTTGGGTCCACTCTTCACAATACATACAGTCTGCTCTCGCCAGACTGTGACAGAACGACCTGACCATGCTGGACCCAGCGGACATTTATTTCAGTGACTTTTTTGAATTCAAGATTCGTGTTACACAGCTTCGTGGACTTTGGATTATCTCCTGTGCAGGGAAGCAGGGGGAGGAGAAGGAGGCTATTCGGGCTCAGTTGACCCGGATAGCCACGGCTAACCCAGGTTTTATGGACTGCCTGCCTGCAGATTTAAAGAAGTTTGCTACAGCCACGATCTCCTCTGCCTCACCATCATCGTCTGAGCAGGTGCCCAGTGTGCAGGCTGAATCACACCAGCCCTGCGGTGATGCAGCTCTTCCTTCACCGGCTACAGGAGTAAGAGTCGGCTTATTCAGTCTCTCACCTGTCTCCATGTCCATGTCGCCACTGCAGCAGAGAAGTGCTGCGTTTCCCTCACCTCAACCGGTGGCTGCTTCCAGTGCTACATTCACCTCAGCTGTAGCGGCGCCGGCCTCCACAACCACCGCTTCCAGGAGGAGGCGGCGTCCAGGTCGTCACCACGGCTCACAGCAACATGAGGTGGGTGATTGTATTCTGAATCCACGCGTTTTTTCTAAGGACAATATTGGAACAAACACTGCCTTAAAGGTTCATGGGCATGTTTATGAAATGACTAAGACTGAAAAATCACCAGCCAAGTCTTCCACGGAATATCTTATCCCTCTGCACAACTACCTAGCATCCCAGTGTATTGATCATGCTATGAACTTTGCTTCCAAGAAGCCAAATTATAGGACATTTTGCACTGGAAGTGCTAGCCATGAGGCTCAGCTAAGCCACTGTGGGACCGAGATCCAGGCCACGTTGGAGCCAGGGGCTGAGTTGGAGTTTGTGCAGCCTATTTCAGCGTCAGCTGGCGGGCCCGAGGAGCCCGTCCAGCCTCACGCCACGTCAGCTGGCGGGCCCGAGGAGCCCGTCCAGCCTCACGCCACGTCAGCTGGCGGGCCCGAGGAGCCCGTCCAGCCTCACGCCACGTCAGCTGGCGGGCCCGAGGAGCCCGTCCAGCCTCACGCCACGTCTGCTGGCGGGCCCGAGGAGCCCGTCTGGCCACCTTCTGCTTCACCACCTGTGGCTGCCTCACTGTCACCTGGTTCTGCCTCTGCTACGCTAAGACCAGCTCCCGCCTGTGCTTCGTCAGCCGCAGCTCCCGCCTGTGCTTCGTCAGCCGCAGCTCCCGCCTGTGCTTCGTCAGCCGCAGCTCCCGCCTGTGCTTCGTCAGCCGCAGCTCCCGCCTGTGCTTCGTCAGCCGCAGCTCCCGCCTGTGCTTCGTCAGCCGCAGCTCCCGCCTGTGCTTCGTCAGCCGCAGCTCCCGCCTGTGCTTCGTCAGCCGCAGCTCCCGCCTGTGCTTCGTCAGCCGCAGCTCCCGCCTGTGCTTCGTCAGCCGCAGCCTCAGAGCCTTCGTCCTCGCCTGGTCCGGCTTCTGCATCAGCTGCTCCTGCTCCACCTGGTCCGGCTCCGGCATCAGCCTCAGAGTCTTCGTCCTCGCCTGGTCCGGCCTCTGCCTGTGCTTCTGCTACGCCTGGTCCGGCCTCTGCCTGTGCTTCTGCCACGCCTCAGTCTGAGAACTCATACAAACTCATTTCACCCACTATAGACTGTGTGTTGCTGCAACTTGAAAAGCAACCTACCTCGTCAGCTGGAGGGCCCGAGGAGCCCGTCCAGCCTCACGCCTCGTCATCGTCTGGTCCAGCTTCGTCAGAGTCTTCAGCCTCGCCTGGTCCAGCCTCACGCCTCGTCATCGCCTGGTCCAGCCTCACGCCTCGTCATCGTCTGGTCCAGCCTCACGCCTCGTCATCGCCTGGTCCAGCCTCACGCCTCGTCATCGCCTGGTCCAGCCTCACGCCTCGTCATCGTCTGGTCCAGCCTCACGCCTCGTCATCGTCTGGTCCAGCCTCACGCCTCGTCATCGTCTGGTCCAGCCTCAGGGCCTTCAGCCTCGCCTGGTCCAGCCTCAGGGCCTTCAGCCTCGCCTGGTCCAGCCTCAGGGCCTTCAGCCTCGCCTGGTCCAGCCTCAGGGCCTTCAGCCTCGCCTGGTCCAGCCTCAGGGCCTTCAGCCTCGCCTGGTCCAGCCTCAGGGCCTTCAGCCTCGCCTGGTCCAGCCTCAGGGCCTTCAGCCTCGCCTGGTCCAGCCTCAGGGCCTTCAGCCTCGCCTGGTCCAGCCTCAGGGCCTTCAGCCTCGCCTGGTCCAGCCTCAGGGCCTTCAGCCTCGCCTGGTCCAGCCTCAGGGCCTTCAGCCTCGCCTGGTCCAGCCTCAGGGCCTTCAGCCTCGCCTGGTCCAGCCTCAGGGCCTTCAGCCTCGCCTGGTCCAGCCTCAGGGCCTTCAGCCTCGCCTGGTCCAGCCTCAGGGCCTTCAGCCTCGCCTGGTCCAGCCTCAGGGCCTTCAGCCTCGCCTGGTCCAGCCTCAGGGCCTTCAGCCTCGCCTGGTCCTGTTGCGCCAGCTGGAGGTTCAGCCAAGCCAGTCCAGCATCCCTCCACGCCATCGCCTGCAGCGCCATTATCTGGTCCTGCCTCGCCTGGTCCTGCCACGACCCAGCCAGTGGTCGACGCCACGCCTCTGCTCGTCCCGCCAGCCAAGCCACCCGACAGGTCTCGTCCACATCCACACTGCCGCCGGCCGCCAGCCAAGCCACCCGACAGGTCTCGTCCACGTCACCGCCGGCCGCCAGCCAAGCCTCCCGAGTGTGGCCAGCCATGCTTGCTTCTCCACTGCCGCCTTCCACATGGCCGGCCCCCTGAACCCTTGAACTATGGATTACTGTGCCATCGGCCTCCAGGTCGGCCACCTGAACTACTGTGCCATGAACTCCTTTTCTGCCAAGATCATGGTCGCCCTCCTGAAACAGGGTCTCGGACTCTTAAGCCCTTGTGTTTGGACTGAGTGCTTCGGTTTCTTTGTTTTGTTTCTGGCCCTCCATCCTGGGCCCCCACCGCCCGCCCTGGGTGGGTTGTGTTGTTTTTGTTTCGTGTTTGTTTTCTTGCTGCTTCTTTTCCTTGTTCATGGTTTTGGTCGTCTGGAATCCGCCCTTGAAGGGGGGGCTCTGTCATGATCCTGGGTCTTTTGACCCAGCGTTTTAAGTTTGAGTTTATTTTGTTCATTAGGTTATCTAAGTTCATTTGGTTATTAGACTCCTTGTGTTTTCTTCCCCTGTATTTAAGTTTCCCCTCAACCTTCGTGTTTCATGCTGCGTGTCATTTGTTATCAAGTTTGTATTATTATGCCTAAGTGTTTCTAGTTATTTTCCCCTCGTGTTTCCAACCATGTTAAATCTCCCCTGCTCTTCATGCGTTTCATGTCTGTGTCTTACGTTGTCAAGTTCGGGTTGTCATGTCTATGTCTCATTATGTTTCCTGTTTTATTGTGAAGAGGTCTGGTGTTCTGTGTTCATGTTCAGTTTTACACTCCCACTGTGACGTCATTATGTTCATGTGTGCCAGCTGTTTCCTCATGTGTCTCCACTTCCCCTAATCACCTCCTGTGTATTTAAGTCCTCTGTTTTCAGTGTGTGATTGTCAGGTCGTCTGTTGTTCACGCCAGGTTCTCCATGCCATGTTTCTAGGTTTCATGTCCAGGTTTTTCCATGTTGTTTGTTTAGGTTAATGTTAGTTTTATTTCTGTTTGCCTTGCCCTTTATTTGTACCTTTTCTGCCAGCCTCATTAAACGGCTCGCTTTTTGTTGATACTCAAGTCTTGATCCAAGTTCCTTGGTGTCTGCATTTTGGGTCCACTCTTCACAATACATACAGTCTGCTCTCGCCAGACTGTGACACCAGGTTACAGTTTTCACTCTAAAGCTGTCCACTTGAGCTTCACATTTCTGTTCGTAGCTGACAAGAGTGAAAGATAACATGATCTTTTGCTGTTGTAGGCCTTTAACCTCAACTTTGGATGTGTTGTTCAGTTTGAACTGCTTTTTTGCTCATCACAGTAGTAACAGGTAATAATATGACATCCAAAGGCTTCTGTAGCCTAGTAGCTTTTCTGTCAGTTCCAACGAGTCTGGCCATTCTCCTTCAACCTCTTATAGACGCAACATTCCTATTTTGGATCTTCTGCTCCCTGTATATTTGTGCCAGCAGGCTCACTAAACTCCTTTAGGCCTAACTGTTGTGGTAGAAATCCCAGGAAATCTTTTTTTTTTTTTCTTCAGAAATACACAAAATAGCCTAGTTGACACCAACAATAATACTGCACTCAAAGTACCTAAGATCCATTCTGACTTTAATTTGAAGTATAACCAAAACTCATCACCTGTACTGTATCTACAGACCTGTCTCCATTGCATTGCTGATACTTATTGGATGACCGGATATTTGCAGGTGCTTTGGTGTTGTCTAGCGCTATCACCTCAGCATGTGGACTTTTATTTCTTTAATCCATATGCAAGCCACAGTGAAAAATGCCAGTTTTGGTTTTGCATAGGTAACATGGCATCCAAAAGATTTCCACTAGATTTAACCTGCCTGGTGTCCGATGCAATAGTTTTTGGTTAATTGTACAAAGGCCGATCCAACAAGACTGTGCTTCAGTTTTGTTTTTTCTTTTAATGAAAGAATGGCTTCACGTTTGCTGAAAGTTATCATGAAGTCTTATCACAGAGTTCAAAAACCAGTGGGTGATGTCATTGCCTGTGTCTTAACTAATCTGCTTAGAATTTTGTAAACTAAGTTTTAGTAAGAAACCAATTAAAGGTATTTCCACAACATCATATAGTTGCTTCATGTGTGATTGTGTCTTCATGCGAAAACTGAGTAATTGCTGAGGTACCTGTACAAGTGATGTTGAGTAGCTCCTGTCTCTGTACTCAGGTAATAACTGAAAGACAAACTTAATCAGCTGCAAAGAATTATCATAGTGTAAATCTTAGTGTCAGTAACTTATGCTTACACAGAGTTTGTGCCCTCGTCATAGGCCAGAATTTGAGAGACTTCCCAGCTTCCTGAGGTCAGGTGCCGCATGTTTACTTCTTGACTGTCAGACTGAGAAAAGTAAGAAAGAACACAACAAAACAGAGAAACTATGTTAGCATGACTTCTATTGCACTCTGTGTACCTAAAGGTGTTAACGTTACTACCTAACCCTTTTATTCAATCTCAGACTTTGCTTATTATCTCTGCAGGAAGATGCATTAATCTGGCACACAGTATCCATTGCTTCCAGTGGAACTACCATAAAACACTGTGCTTAATTTTTTCAAGTAAATGTATTCTTTAGTATCTGGTGTTTCAGGAAATGCAGTTAGGATGTAATTTAAAATGATGAGACTTCAAAATGGAATCATATGAACTGCATGAATAATTGTAAGCCCTTTCCTGTGGGCATGACAGATAAGGGAACAAAAATAAACAAGCACACCAACATAAAGCTTTTAACTGGAAACTGAAAACACCTGAGTAAATGTATTCATTTCATTAAAAGTTTTACTTGGTTGGAGATCATAGTGATATGGTTGAATGTCCCGCTGCCACCGTGCTTCAAGGGCATGGTGATGAATAATGTTGTGCAGTCCTTGGAAAACACTGGCTCCTCCCTCTAGGAAAAAAAATAAACAAAAAATGTATGATATCATTACGAAGAAAATAACTGGAGCATCATTTCACTTTCATTAGTTTAATTTCAAATAGAATGACAGCATTAGAAGGTTTCCTTCTAATGCTGTCATTTTTTGTCGTCTTACAAAAAATGATTATAAGAGAATCGGTCATTATAGCCACCTTATCATTTTTGCATCCCAATTGATCTGCCATATTTCCATTCACTTTGTTTATTTATTTATATAGCACCAATTCACAACAACAGTTACCTGAAGGAGCTTTATATTGTAAGGTAAACACCCTTCAGTAATACAGAGAAAAGTCCAAGAATCAGATAAAGCCCTATGGACAAGTGTTCTGGCAACAGTGGGAAGGAAAAACTCCCTTTCACAGGAAGAAACCTTCAGCAGAACCAGGCCTGGAGAGGAGCAGCCATCTGCAGTCACTAGTTTGGAGGTCCTAAGTAAGATCAGTGCAGTGCAATAAGATCAGGTATTTATTACTTTCTTTTACTGTTTATTCAAATGAGCAATGTCTCACTGTTAAAAGGTTAACTTTTGTTGTGACAAAAGAGGGGAACAGAAAATCTAGTTTCTGTACAAGTGGAATGTCTCCACTCCTACAGTGATGTCAGCAAGGTCAGCTAGCAAGATAACAGCCCAACCTTTACATTGTGGAAGTATTTGATAGGGTGACAAGTAATGATTATACTTATCTGTCAGCAGCTACAGAGCATGCTAAAGAGCTCTACTTCATATTTTAAAGAACCACCTAGAAGCTAAGAAAAACTAGTTCACAGCTACAGGTCAGAAAGAGCAACTGTTAGTTTTCTGCTGAGGCTCTCAATCTAAGGGAAATGAATGAGGTTATCACTCGTTACTGGGTGGAGAAAATGCCTCTAATCTTTGCAAGCTAAATACAAAGCATTGTTAGCTGATATATGTATAGATATATAATATATAATCAGCTATATATAGAATTAAAATATATGTGTCCCATAACATTAAATTAAAAGTAAGTAGTATCTTAAAAGCATTTCTTACAAAAAAATAAATGAAGAAAAAAACTATTTAGGATGTCACTGACTAAAGTGCTCACCTGACGATCCAGCCACTTGTCCGATGTCATCACATGTTTCTGAATTGAAAAGATAAATAAGGTTATAAAACCTGTATATATTTACTATGTTTTTGAAGATTAAGGAATTATCGATGATAATTAGGTTTCTAACCTTTGTACAGATGTCTTGTGTTACATCACACAGTGAAAGAATAGACATGTTTTGAGCTCGATTCACCCAGCGTACGCTCAGTCTCTCTTTTGTCACCCACTTCACCATGGTAATGTAAAACTCACTAGGGAAGACAAGCAAATGGTGTCTAAAACAAGCCCGAATCATCAAAATTTTAGTGTTACGTCCCATAAACGGGTTAAGTCATACCTTTTCTCAAAACTGTCAGGAGGTTTCAGTTCAGTTGTGAGAGCGCTGCCATCCAGAGTGACAACATAGAGTCTGACAGACGGATTGATTTGGCACATCTAAAGTGAACACACCATAACTTTATCATTATATTCAGGATCCTAATCAAATCTGATGTAAAAACCCACAATACACTGCACACAACGAAGGGATCGGAGTCAACACTGAGTAATTGTTTGCTATTTTTATGTGCTTTCATTTATGCCAATAGGACTTCACAAGGGAATACAATGAGAATATTAAAAAGGTAGACAACAAACTGTGCTGCGTACTGTGCAGCCCCTTGGGCATGTCAGTTGTTTCCCTTCACTTAAGCATCCTTCAAAAATGGAGCTCATTAGTCTATATGACAAAGGAAATCTCAAAAATACAAAGCAACACATCACAAAGATGACAGTAATTTGTCGTAATTCATGTCTTCTCCAATCCTTCACTTTCTTTTCTTGTGAAGATACATTTTTTGGGGGGGAAAACTCCATCCTGTTCTGTTGATCACATTTGACACATAAAGGTAAGACATGATAGAGCAGTAATTTGATGAAATAAGCACATCTGAAAACTAGCAAGAGTAATGTTTTTTATATACTTTCTACTACTGTAACCCAGTAACTTACTACTTTGTAGTTTATGTAACCAGTGATAATCAAAATATTGAGAGATGATTACCAACTGTCTTTTATCTTAAGGTCCCTTCAGCCAGAACCCCAAACCCTCAACAACAACTTTAATGTTTTTAGCTGAGGTGGCCTTGTTATAATTTTGTGTTTAGCAATTCTAAGTCATAGTTAACCATTTTAACCATCCATCCGTCCGTGCATCCATACATTTTTTAAGCACTTATCCTGTCAGGGGCTGGGTCTGTGACCCAACGTTTTGAGTTTATTTTGTATTTTTGATTTTCTTATGTTACCTGCATGAATGCAAACTTGTGTTGTTATTTAGTTAGGGTTTAGTTGAGTGGTATTGTAGTCTATGTTTCATCTATGTCTTAGCCTTCATGAGTCTTTTCCTGTTTGTCATGTGTGAGCTCCTTGTCTATGCAGGTTCCCCTTGTGTTTCCCTCTCCCTCTTGTCTCCCTTATCTGTTGCCCATGTCCTTCTCCCTGTGTTCCTTTCGGTTCCCCGAGTCTGTCATGTAATTCATGTCTGTGTGTTCCACGTCCTATTGTCAAGTTTGGTTGTCATGTCTGTGTCTCTCTATGTTTCCTGTTTTCATTTGAAAAGGTCTAGTGTTTCCATGTTCAGTGTGTCTCCCCAGCTGTTTCTGCTTCCTTCATTACCCTTCTGTGTATTTAAGTCCTCTATCTCCCTCTGTTCTTTGTTGGGTTGTCTGTTGTCTCCACGTCAAGTCATGTCACAGAGTTTTATTTCTACTGCTCAGTTTCATGTTTCCCATGTACGTGTTCAGTTTGATTCAGTTCCGTCTTTCCCTTTTCTGCTTTTGGATTCGCCGTACAAACACCCCGGCTATTCCGGCCATAAAATATCAAGTTGGAAGGTGGGTGTAGCTTAGCCCTTCCTCTCATAGGGACCTCTCAGTCTGTACTGGTTGCCAATTTCTCACAGTAGTGAACTGTATCCTATCATATTTGTTACATTAATTTCACTTGTTAATCTGTTTGCAGCTGTTAACGACCAATATACATTTCTTTAGATACCTACTTTATTTGTTCCTTTAGCAGTGAAACCATTAGCAAACCATGCTTTTAGCAAAATTTGCATATGCAACTGTACCAATGCTGGTTTACCTTTAAACATACAACGTCTACCTCTAAACTGTTAAAGCACTCACAAAAATCCCCTCTGTCAAACTGCAATTTTATATCCCATTTAGGAGATTCGCTTTAATACTCTGAGCACCACAACTGCTCAGCTGTGTTCAGAAAAAGTGTGGCTTCAGTTAAAATCTGCCTGATCACAACTTTAACCATGCACATTAAAAACTTATACTTTGGATTTGTTCAAATATGATGCTAAGGAGTTCTGACTAATGATTCATTAAGTCAGGAGTGGGACTGTGCTATCTACTATCAATGTAATTATCAAATTTAAGCATGCTAACATGATAAAATGAGATGATGAATATTAAAAACAACACATAAATGCAAACATTTTTATGGTGAGCTGCTTAGCTTTCAGCTCAAATGACCTGTTTGTACAGAAACTTACACTCCCAAAATCCAACCGACCACATAGGCTGGTTAATGGCTCATTTTTCTCTTAAATTATTTGCCTATAAAAACAAACCATAGCAATATCATCGATTGTGGACTGAGTTATGATACAATTCTTGAGACGACTTTAATACTGCATTTCCAATGTGCATCTCTGGCCTTGTTGTTCACACATTGAGGCTGGTCAGGAAAATCTAGCATAGGCCAGGGTGCAGTGTGGAACAGTTTGTCACTATTAATAATGTGTCCATAAAAGACTCCCACTGGGGTGTGCTTTTTACCATGTATTCACTCACAGAGGAGACACCCACACAAATGTATCCCAGAGTGACTGGCCCAGAGGTATAACTGTCAGACTGCCGAGCAGCATCACTGCTCCCAAAGACAAAATGAATGAGAAAGCAATTAAATCTCTGCTTCATTTAGTCCCATAATATCTCAACTCTGACCTCTCTCAAGGGTGTAAGCAACAAAATGTCAATGTAGGTTTTTTTTTATTCACTGGATGGGCAATTCTAAGATCAGGAGCAGTGCTTCATTAACAACACATCTTCCTTCCATTCCTCCCCATCTGTGGTCAGGTCTAAACCAACAAATGAGGTTGCCCTCCACCTTATGACCCTCATTCTGACAGTTTTCCTCAACCAATCTCCCATCTAAAAGGCATTTGATACGCTAAACATCCACATCAAGAGATGGGAGGTGTGTTAACTTGCCTTGCTGAAGCGTATCATGCTTGTTTCCCTCCCAGTGCCACAGATTCCTGCAGCCATCCCTCTTCAAAGGGAGCAAGGCAGCGCTAGCATGAATTAAACAACAAAAGGATTCGCTAACCTTTATGGATCAGCTTAAGGAGAGAGCCAGTAGTTGTATTACTGATCGCACCGGTTTGATACAATATAGCTGCAATAAAAAAGAACACTATCCTCTTTTCAGGTTATAGTGGATTCAGCTGGTTATACAGGACCAACTACTCTAAATGCAGGTTATTCTGGGTGGAACAGCACATCTGAGCCTAGCATCAGAGCAGTGATGTCAGGTTTTTACTACCTTTAATTTTATAATTAAACACAGTTTAAGCTTGACTTTTATGAGTCCCACCTTTGGATAAGGATACTCTTTCCCTCTAGGGTAAAGGGAGCCTGTGAAACGGGGGAGGAACATTGTAGGGACCAGGGAGTCGTTGATGGTGAGGTAAGCCAATCTGGAGCCGTCTGGTGACCACCAGTGGGCCACCTGAGTGTGCAGTACCATCTCTGCAAAGACAAACCAAAACAATCTGAAAGCCCAAGTCAAAAGAAATGGAAGTTTAATGAGTTATTTTTTTAAATGCAATGTACACAATACTCAGATTTTTACATCAACTTTTTAAAATTAAATGAAAAGTGGTGAGACTTTAAACAAAGTACAGTTTTACTGCATAAAAATAAAAAATATTATTTGCATTTATTTGGATGCATTTACAATAAAACAAACTCAAATAATAAAACGCACAGATAATAGTCCTATCAGGTTGGTTTGAACTTAAACTGTAACTGTATCCAAGATCTGCTACAATAAAACACTCATTCTGGTCCTGATCTTTGGGCAGTTGAAGTCTGTATATGAAAAGAAGCTTATTTTTGTAAAAGATTATGTCATGATCCACCAGTGGCTGTCCTGGGGTGTGTTGCCTGACTCCAGTGGTCACCTGATCTTCACAGACATGCACACGCATGTGTGGCTTATCACGGCTGATAAACACCAACCATACTTAAGGAGCCTGGTTGGAGTGGTGTGCCTCACTGGAGCATTGCACTTACTAGTGTTAGTGTACCCTGGCTTAGTCTCTTGTTGATCTCCCTGTGTTCCTGAGTGTTTCTCTGATATCTGTCTCAATCTCCCTTGTATAGACCTGAACCTGTCTTCCCTGGACCCTTCCCAGTTGAGCATTCACTCTCCAGAGTGAGCGTAGTGTTGGAGTGGACGGTGTGGAATCTGGATTTGGATTGTACATAGTGGAGTGTGAGCGTGTGTTCCCCTTTTCCCACCTCTGGACCTAGCCTTGGAATCCCTGGAGCCCTCTTCTCCCCATCTCACTGTACATATGTACATATCACCGGTGTTGTAAATAAACCCACTTGTTTGATTGCACAGTTCAGAGTCCTGCCTTTTGAGTCCAGTGCCAGCATACATGACAGATTGAAGAAGACTTAGGTTAGGGACTTCTAAAATCAGTTTGCTTCTGTTGTTACCTCATGTCGATCTCATCAGCAGTGATCTGAAGAACCTTTTGCCCATATAGAGGTTTCTTTCCACAGCTGCATACATGTTGCCTTCTTAATAAGTGGTTACTGTACATTATTGCACATTACTAAGGCTGAGTGGGACTACCACATCCATTTCTCCTATAATTTCTCCATGATGACCAATGAGTTTGAAATTCAGCGTCTTTTTTCTGTTTTTGTTCTCTACCAGGTAAATATCTGTCTGAAGGTAATATCTGTCTGTTCAGCACTTAAAAATAAACGTTTTAACAGACATTTTATGTAAAACATCAGCAAGGAGCTACACAATGAAACTCTGAAAAGTCTAACACTACAAAGCTTAAAAGTGGCAGAAGGTTTGGACAGAAGTTCTCTGAAGGTTCTTTGAGTGAGTTGAACTAGTTATCACCAAACCTGCAGGCCAGTGTCTGTATTTAGTGGTGACTTGAACAAAACTGCATTGCTGATTGCAGGGGGATGATGAATACACAACAACATCAACAACAGGAAAATGTCTGACAATGTTTGTGGAACGTTTCATTCAGATTGGCCTGCTTGTTGATGAGGAGATATGGTACATACTTCTTATAATAGGATGTTAATATATGTTTAGGATTTAACATTAAGATAATAATAGAAAAAGAAAAGATAGTAGTACATTAAGTATAGTATAGTAGATTAAGATAGGATGGTACAAATCAAACAAAAACAATGTAGTCCATAAAAAAATGATCTTAGTGTTTGTACTTTCATTACAAAGATTTCTTGAAGAGGCATGCAGAATCTTACAGAATAGTAGCTGTGAACTAAAAAGCAGAAACTTTTCTGTGGCAGTTTGCGACCCCGCAGCCTCATACTTACCCTCATAGAGCCAGTCTGAGATGCCATTGAAGACAACCCCCTCCTCCCCAGATGACGTGAGCCTCCACGAGCTGCTCTGAACATCCATTTGGTAGTAGATGTTGTTTTCAAATATGTACACCTGTGGAATAGAGGAAATAAAAAAGTTAATGTATTAAGTAAACAAAAGAGAGAAGATACCGTAATGTATGAAAACAAGAGAAAGATAATACCAGCTTGTATTTATGTCCCCAAGCTTGATTTATTTCATGTATTTTAAGATGCATTGCTTTTTAGACATGTACTAGTTTTAAAATTATGGCCCAATTTCTTTTTGGGCCAAGGTGATGGAACACCTCCACTGAACAAATAGGTAAAGGATCACTGCAACTGGTCCATTGATAAAAACACACTCAGAGAGTGGCTCATCTAACACAGATAAATATGGGAGAGCTCATAAGTAATGAAAACTACTTTGTCATTAGCACCATGACACACTGCTGCAGGGCTTCCTGGTGAACAGTTTCCACTGGGGGCAGGTATAAATACTGAGGAAACGAGATAAATATGCTATCGAATACTTAATTACCTTCCTTGTCTTCACTGGAGAAAATAATGGACTGATTATTCGGTGCATGATGCACGGCACGTTGGAGGCATTACTCACACAGAGAGCTCCAGTCGCCCAACAAGATGTCTTTCAGCAACAGCTTGATTAGTGAAACTGACTTCTCCTCACAATAATTGTTTGGTTTAAGGGTAGTTTGTCTGTTCTCTCAAGTCACAAACAATCTTTATTCAGGATTTTGTTTTGTTTTTTCTCCCTGCTGAGCAAAGAAAAATTTCAAACCTTTGTGCATGCATAAAGGCCTGGGCTCCATCTCATTCTGTTCACAGATCTTTGAGTTCTTTTGCTGATCACTTTCTCCACTGATTGCATCATCGTGTGATGTATAAAATATCAAAAACTAGTTTATATTCTGGTCCTGATGGTTTAGGATTTGAATGCTTAGTTAATAGATTCGAGTTTGGGTTTCTGTATTCCAGTATTTGAAGCATTGGCTGTTATTTTTTGAGGGTTAATTCTTGTGTTGATTATATTTTGGATCTTTGTCCTAATCTTATGTCTTAACCCTGTAAAACATGATTCATGAAATAATAAGAAGATTTACATCACTCTTGCCTGTCCAGTGTTCTTCTATATTTTATTTTGTGTGAGTTTCCTTCTCTTTGTGACCACTTCCTGCTTTGCTTTGATAGTTTGCTGCTGTCTCTCGTGTTTGACTTTTACTTTTTCCCTGCTATTGTCTTGATTATCTTCAACCATGCCTGCTTTCCTTCCAGATTCTCACTCGGTCCTCCTCAGTGTGTGCGTATGTGTGTGTATAATGCTATCCTTCCCTTTAGTCCAGGTCTTTATTTCTGTCCATCTGTGAAGCATCTGTGTCCTTCCCATGGTGCTCGATACTTTGCATTATTTAGTGTGTGGGTTTGGATTTCTAGTTTTTTTTTTCTTTTTCTTTTGTTTTCTTTTTTTTGTTTTTTTGCATTCTGAACTGAATAGCTTTTATTGCATCTTTGAATCCACAAATATTAACAGTTTGACCCTCTGAGATCTATGTCATCATTAGTAATAATCATAACTATATACATTTGAAGAAGGCAAAATTGACTTGTTGGGAAAAATGTTAAAAAATGTTAGTTAGCTTTTGATATAAATAAATAAATACAAAAATAAACACCAAAATACTAAATATTTTGATTGCACTGGGGCTAGACTTCACAGAGAAAAATGAGAAAAACAAGCCAATTACAGTGGTTTTTTTTCCTATAATGACTTATCGAAACTTTGACTTCATAATGATCTAAAAGCAACAATTCTAAATGGAGATGCAAAAAAAATCTTTTTCATTTCTGATTGAAAATGAATGACATTATGTTTGCTTTTGCTTTTTTAGCTTGACAATTGATTTGTGTCTCAATTATTTCTAAATGCCTGAAGCCTAAAGCAATGTTAAGAAATTCATGATGGGATGGGATATAGCTCATTTGCAGTCTGGGTGGTCACTGGAAAAGCTTAAACTTGTATATCAAATTACATTTTATATAGTTTATGATTTCTGACTCTTCAAGGATGATTTATTTATGCATTGTTTTTCATATCCAGAGGCAGGATTTTATTGTGAATATTTTGCATGCATTTGTTTAACTGTAATATTTATGAGATGAAAAGAATTATGGGCTGGAATGATCTGTGCTGCAATGGCTGAGGAAGAGATGCATACCAAATAAATGCAGTGTGATAAGTTACATTTAACGGGTTGCAATCAGTGGTTAAATAGATGTTGAATAATGGATTGGTTTTGAATGTGTCCAGTTTGAAGCCTTTGCTTTGCTTTGCTTATCTTTCCTTGTCCATACTTTTATCTTGCTGTCATTCTGATACAAGTTCATCTTGGTTTCATTTCTCCAAGGATTGTTTTCTCTTTCTGAACTCTGCAGGCTCTTTCAGATGTTCTCTGGCACATTCTAATCTTGCCTTATTGTTTCTGAGTTTATCCGGTGTTTTGGAGCCTTTTGTATTTCCATTCATAAAAGTATCTCTGGACTGTAGACAGAAAACGATGCACAAGAATGTTCTTCACTCAGTTAGATGTTGTGAAGGGGTCCTTGTTGTGTCCATTTCTTGTTTTAAAGAATGAACCAGATTCTTGATTTTATCTCTGTGACAGATTTGTTTAAAGTTTCTTTGTCCCAGTGATTGCATCTCTAACTTGCCTTGACATTCCTGTGGACCTCATATTGAGAGCTTCAGTGAATAACAAAACTGCTCATCAATCAGTTATTCAGTCTTTTTTGAGCCTCTGAAAGTGTGGGGCTGTGTATAAAACCCTTTAACAACAGTTTTACATCAACATTACATTTTAAATTTTTGGTGGACTTCAGGAAGAACAGCTTTGCTTTAGCTAATGTGACAACCTATAAACCAAGCATCCAGGAAAGCCTATGGAAACCAAGGGAATAAATCCTGAGGTAAACTAACCACTGAATCAATAAAAGCTTAAGAATATAATTCAAGCATGGTTGTTTTAAGATTTAGTGACCTTTATAAAGCTCTACAGTCACTTACCAGTTGTTGACCCCGAACACCCCATGAAGCAAACTGGAGCACTGAGTCAGACACCTCTGGAGGATTGAGCTCCCGCACCTCCCTGATGTAATGGTAATGATAAAAGTATCACAAAATCAGTCTAGCAATCACTGACACACTGTCATTGAAATCTCAGTGAGGTGAACATTAGCTCTGCACTATCAGTTTAACTTTTAACCTATATTATATAAGATTATATTCATCTGTTAAAGATAGCATGCTGACATTTTTGTCCTAAGATGTGTGACACTGGTGCTCTTAAAGGATGGTCAACTGAAAAAGAAATCATCCCATTATATTATTTAGGATTTATTTCTATGTTTCCTTACCTTGTGTATAGATTGTAGAGGAGGTATGATGCCAGGAAAGAGTGCTGGTAGACCTAAAAATAAAACACACAAACAAAAAAATTTTTCAGCAAATGTCAGCAAATTCACATTCTGAGACTAATGTAGAAAACACACCACAAAATATTTTTGACATTTTTCATGGTATTTTAGTCGTCTTTATTCTCTTGGAGACTGCTAATAACAGTGTGATATGCTGTTTATGTGCAAATAAGACACACATGCAACCATTTCAATTTGGTGAGGAAACTATAGTCTCCAATGGGATATGGCAGCTGAACTGTTGATTGCAGGGTAGTGCTTTAGTTCTTTTAATTGGTAATTCTGCTTTCATTCACAAAAGAGAACACAAGTTAATGAAACATTTTGGCTTTCTATTGAAGCAAGAGAGAAGTCTGAATGTACTAGAATTTTTTTCACGTAAAATGCTGCTAATTTTGTTTTCCAAGGGTTGACAACTAGTTATTGTTTATATAAAGGATATAGCTGCAGTTTAAAAAAATGATTTACTTTTCATCAGTGTGCTTCTGCTTCATCTGTAGACCTGTGATACTTGTGCAGCCTCAAATTCTCTGTATTTAATTGGACAGTGACAGGAATAACACAGGATGGTTTCCAGTTTTAGATAAATTACAGTGAAATGGTAACAATGCTTTACTCTTCTGTCATAGAACCTATGATGAGAGTACTTTATCACACAATGCAGCTGACACTCTGGGGCAACAGCTGTGATTGGATTGCATTAGTGGCACTTAAGCCTGACAATTGCCATTTAAAAAAATATGAAAACAACAAATTGGTCTCTGGAATAGATTTGTATTGAAGTAATCTGATACGTCTAGTAAATAAAAACTTAAAATCTGACAAAAACTAAGAGAGGATGGAAAACTGAGGAAATATTTGAAAGCAGTGAGAGTAAACCGAAACAAGAAGGTTACAAACTGAATAACTGAAGAATGAACTTTGATTGACTGATTGATTGATAATACTTTATTCATCCCGAGGGAAATGAATGATTTGATTTGATGTTTCTTTGATGATTTTGGGGACCGAAGACTTGCACTTATAGTACTTCTATACATTTTACAGTTTATAAATAAGTAGACATATTCCACACATGATTTATCCACAAGGATAAAGATTAGGTTATAGTGGATGTATTGGTCAAATACAGGACATTCCCTCAGCATAATCATCAGAATCATCAACTAATAATAAACAACACAAAAAGCTGTAAATATTATATTATATTATATTATATTATATTATATTATATTATATTATATTATATTATATTATATTATAGTGATATCTTTTCCTGTCTAGTTTGCACTTTAGTTTTGGGTGCCTGTTATAGCCAACTTTGTATTTTGTATTTTGAGTGTTTATTTAGCTTCAGCTTCTATTTTTCTCTCTCATATTTAGTTTTCTCACAGTCTCCGTGTTTAGTGTAAATCTTCTTGTATGCATGTTTAGCTTTATGTCTTTTAGGTTTTTCTGGTTTTACTTTGATCAAGACTTTATCTAGTGTGGTTTCTTTCCTGTATCCAGTACTCCAAGCGCCCATTGTCATTGTGTTTGTTATATAATCTTGAGTGTTTGGTGGCATGTTCTTGTAAATTGCTTTTCCTGGTATCTTTTATGTCTCTGACTGTGTCTTTTGACTGTGTCTTTTGACTGTGTAATTATTGCTGGGGATTTTAACATTCATGTGGACAACCCTCAGGACAAAGGGACTAAAGACCTGAGTAACACTCTGGGCAACTTTGGGCTGACTCAGCATGTAACAGAGGCCACACATAATAGAGGACACACTCTTGACCTACTGATCTCCAAAGGCCTGAGCATTTCAAAGGTTACTGTGTCTGATGTGGGCCTGTCTGATCATTACTGTGTTTTCTTTGAAAGTAAAATCTCAGCCCACACAAATATATCAACAACAGTGATCACAAAACGGTGTATAACTGAACACAGTAGTGCAATTTTTAACCAGGTCTTCCCATTAACACCTGACCTGCCCAGAGGGTCAGTCAATGAGCTCGTCAATAGCTTCAATGCTAACATGTTAAATGTAATGGACACTATTGCTCCCATTAAGGTGAAGGTTATCTCTGGAAGGAAAAAGTCTCCATGGAGAAACTCCACACTGGTGAAAAATGAAAAAAGAGATTGTAGGAAAGCTGAGCGCAGATGGAGAAAAACAAACCTCCAGGTTCATTATGACATTTATAAAGAGAAACTTCACAATTATAATTTACAACTGAGGAATGCAAGGAGGTCCTACTTCTCTGACATCATCACTAAAAACAGCCATAATGCTCGGGTCTTATTTTCTACAGTTGACAGGCTAACAAACCCTCCTGTGTCAGTGGCAGCTGAACTTCATTCGACCATGGCCAGCAATGACTTTGCCAAATTCTTCACTGAAAAAATCCAAAAAATTAGACAAGCAATTGGTACATCAACAGCAGATCCAGGATATGTACTGTGTCCACCAAAAAACTGTTTAAACACCATGAAACAGTTTCAACCTATTAACAGCAAAGACCTGGAGGACATCTTAGGTCAACTGAACTCCTCCTCCTGCTGTTTAGATGTCCTGCCAACAAGTTTTTTCAAAAAGGTCTCAAAGACTTTAGAGTCAGACCTGTTACAGATCGTCAACTTTTCTTTATTATCAGGTGTTTCCAGAATCACTAAAAACTGCTGTAATCAAACCTATACTGAAAAAGGACAATCTTGACAAGACACAAATGAACAACTACAGGCCGATCTCAAATCTCCCGTTTTTAAGTAAGATCATTGAAAAAGCAGTTTCTCAACAGCTCAGTTACTTCTTAAAACAGAATAATTGCTACAATGCCTTCCAGTCAGGTTTTAGACAGAACCACAGCACTGAAACCGCTCTGACCAAAGTGTTTAATGACATATGTCTGAATACAGACAGTGGAAAAATGTCAGTCCTAGTTTTACTGGATCTCAGTGCAGCATTTGATACAGTTGACCACAACATATTACTCAAACGACTGGAGAACTGGACAGGTCTTTCAGGAACTGTACTAAACTGGTTCAAAACATACGTAGAAAACAGGAAATACTTTGTATCAATAGGTAACTTCACATCTGAGCAGACAAGTATCACATGTGGAGTTCCCCAAGGTTCCATCTTGGGACCCCTTCTGTTTAACATCTACATGCTCCCACTGGCACAGATTATAAACAACAACAAAATAAACTATCACAGCTATGCAGATGACACACAAATATATATCACAATGTCACCAGGAGACCGAGGCCCTGTACAGGCTCTTGGTAAATGCATTGAGGAAATCAATGACTGGTTGTACCACAATTTTCTCCAGCTAAACAAAAACAAAACTGAGGTAATAGTCTTTGGCGCCAAAGAAAAACGATTACAGGTCACCAGAGAACTTCAATCTATACATCTAAAAACCACAAACCAGGCGAGAAATTTGGGTGTAGTGATGGATGCAGACCTAAACTTAGAAAAACACATTAAGACAATAACAAAGTCAGCTTACTATCACCTCAAGAATATTTCAAGGATAAAAGATCTGATGTCTCAACAGGACCTGGAAAAACTAGTCCATGCATTCATCTTTAGTAGGCTTGATTACTGTAACAGCATCTTTACAGGTCTACCTAAAAAATCAGTCAGACAACTACAGCTCATTCAGAACTCTGCTGCTCGAGTCCTCACTAAGACCAAAAAAGTGGACCACATCAGTCCAGCTCTGAGGTCCTTACACTGGCTGCCTGTCCGTCAGAGGATAGACTTTAAAGTTCTGATGCTGGCCTATAAAGCTCTGAATGGTTTAGGACCAAAATACATCAATGACCTCCTGACCCAGTATGAACCATCCAGATCCCTCAGGTCATCTGGATCCGGTCTTTTATCAGTTCCCAGAGTCAGAACCAGACACGGAGAAGCTGCATTCAGCTTTTATGCTCCTTATATCTGGAACAAACTCCCAGAAAGCCTCAGATCAGCTGAAACACTCAGTTTATTTAAATCCAGGTTGAAGACTCACCTGTTCTCAGCTGCATTTGAATAAAGCACCAAATCCACACTTTAAGCTTAAATTTCAAAACTTACATTTAACTACTGATTTTATCTACTGTTCTGATTTAATCTGTTTTGATTTTATATACTGTTGTTTGTTTGTTTGTTTGTTTGTTTGTTAATTAGTTAGTTAGTTTATTTGCTTGTTTTAATCAATTTTAAATCATGCTTTTTATTTGTTCTTGTTTCTAATGTCTCTGTAAAGCACTTTGAATCACCTTGTTGTTGAATTGTGCTATACAAATAAACTTGCCTTGCCTTGCCTTGCCTTGCCTCGCCTCTTTTTGGACTTTTTGGATCATGTTTGAAACTTGTTTGAAACTTTGATCAGCCCGACTTTCCTTTTGTTTGATATTATACCTGCAATATTCGGCAATTGGGTCCTTTGTCTACAGTCTATGCACAAACTGACAGCTTGTCCTCACAAAGCAATAGCGTTGTCCTATGATGATAGCACATGACAGAAGTTGTTAGTACATGTTTTGAATCTGCTTTTCTGCTTTGTGGTACAGTAGTAATGGTGCTAGAGAGTATCCTAGCCCTCTGTGTGACATTAGTCATTAGTCTGCGAAGTTTAACTAAAATGCTGTAAGCAAAACAATAGTCCGTTTCCCACAATGTATACTATAAATACTACTTGATTTCCCATTTAAAGGTTTCAGATATATAGTTGTGCAAGACAATTCTGCCATTACAAATATAAATGTGTCAGAATGTAATGTGTGAATAATCTTTAATTGATCATTTATAATCGAAGATAACAAAAGGATAAAGCACAGCCCTCTCAGGAATAATACTCAATTGATAATAATAATATATGCATTTGAAAATCAGAAATATTTTTCACTTTTCAGTGCTCCACAATTCAGCATTTTAGAAATGACCAGAGAAAATCCACTCACAGAGCATTTTATTTCGGATTCACTGAGATAATGGTCCAATACTGCAGTGTCTCGGCATGCTAATCAGTTGCAGCATTAGCATAACAATATTAGAGTATGCACACCCAAGGGGTGATAAATGCTGTAGAGCTTGTCCATTCCCTGCAGTAAAAGCTCAGTTATATGGAGCCACCAGCCTTCACTCTTAATTTGGACTTTCCTCTTCTCTTTACCAAAGAGAATTCCCCAAGAAGGAAAAAAGAAGCTTCCCCTTCTTCAAAAAAGACGTCAGCATCATTCAGGAGACGCCCCTCATAGGTGACAGCTCTGTGATGACTCCCTGATAAGACTGTCAGCCAGGGGTGACACATGAGTTGGGAGGATGTTTGGAGAGACTGTTTCAGACAGCAGGGAGGTGTTTGAATGTGCTGTGTGGTAGTGTCTTCTCAGCAGACTGGGGTTACTTGCCACTTGTGAATAATTCGTTTTAGCTGTCTTAGAATATCGCAGTAGTAGAGTCTACTGCTCAATCAAGACTAACAAAAAGCATAAAAAATTAACTGATGCTTTTCTCATACCTGAGTCATCCTGATGCTGTCACAACTTGTGTATCTGATACTGGTACATTAATATGGTTTGCAGAGACATGAGGAAAATGTCTTGGAAATTAAAAATTAAAAAGATGTATAAAATGTTCAAAATATCAGTTCTTACATGCTGTGGAAAGCCCACAAATGTATTTTAGAAGATATTGAGTGTGCAAAATCGAACAATCTGTGCAGTTTTTTCCTTTTTTTAATTTCCAGTATGACTGGTGTATTTTAACCTTGTGATTGATTTTTTTTTTGGGAGTTGATCCATCCATTGGTGAGGTCTAACTATTTTGAAAGGCCTGAAAGGGTCAGGCAGGGTGGAGGCTTTTGGAGCACAGTGACCTGATCGCCTTCTCTTTGGCGTCTTCTGTTTTTGCCTCTATGAAAGGCCTCAAGGACGATCTGGCTGCTTGTTAAAAGCAGAGAAACACTATGCTCCTTTATCTGAAAGGTAGATCTAGGAGAGACAGGAAAAACCTAACATTTCAGGAGGAATGTCAGCTTTAACTAAAGTCTAAAGTTGGCTTGATTAAGGCAGCAGTTATTTTGAACAAATTACATTTTCACTCCAATTTGTGCAAAACTATTTTTTTTTCTTCTCCTTTTTGGTAGCTTTGTTAGATGGTAAATAACAAAGTAGCACAGTGCCCTCCAACTGCCACAGGCATTTGCATTGTAATCATTAAAATTCTTTTTAAAAACTCTCAAGCAAGGGTTAAGCAACTATATTGAAAAAAATCTAGACTGCCAATTCTCATTTGCAGTATAGTTCACATGGTGGCTTCTGAACAGCTGTGCTACTAAAAACACCATCAAAACACAATCACTAATCAGACGAGCTTGTAGGTTTTTATAAACGTGCTAACAAAGACCATGCGACAAGAAAGACAGTTCGGTTTTTCTCCATGATGATAGACGTTCATTTGTAGTTCTGAGATGTACTGAGCCATTTTTACTATTGATTTGAAAGTAACAAGTGCGGAAAAGACAAATGAGGCTCATCAAATGCATTTCTGCATAGTTTCAGAGATCAACTTTCCTCAATGCTTTTGCTAATGGACGACTGCGGTAATTAGCACTCTTTGCTCACTACACTTCATTAACATGCACGTCCTAATGAAAAGCAATCGATACTCTGCAAAAATCACCAGCTCAAAAAGTAAATGTACCAGTACAAGTTCTGACAAATGTCCTTTTTTAATGTCAGAAGGCTGCTGACCGTTAAAAAAACCAAAAAAAAATGGGCAGAAATCTATGGAAACCTTTGACGCAGCAGTATAGTACAGCAGAGAGAGAGAGAGTATGATTATGATAAATTCACGAGACAACTGGAGACAGTGGTGCGGGGGCATGCCATTACTCTCCATAGATTCAGGCTGTCACTTTCATGATGAACACATCTACTCCGTCCATCTCAGGAGGAGATAGCACCTCTAAATCTCTGTGTCAGTCCCATCAAGCACACAGAGCTCATTATGAAGCCTGCTTAGTTCACCGACACCAAGATGTTCCTGCAGCCTACAGAATGGAAGAGTGGGGAAAGACACGTAAGGTGATTTGCAACAAGCAATTTCACTGCTTTTGAATGCAGGCACAGCATTAGTTTTCCGGTGCGATAAATGAACAGTGTTCCATTTTCTATTATAACTTCTTGCAAGCACCATAAAAGATTCACACAGTTTCTTCTGCATAACAAAGTCACAGCTGCTCTTCTTTTCTAAAAGAAGAAACCAACAGGAACTGTGGAGAAAAGACTGTTTGATGGGCTCAGGTGCACTCTGCTGCTAACAGTAAGCACTATTTTAATCACAAAATGTTCCCTGTTTATTGTGTTATGCACTTGTTTTTGCCAGTTTGCTGTCAGAGTGGAACTGCAGTCCTCCAGAGATGAAGTGAGATCAGACAAATGGAAATTTGAATTATGGATTTGTTTGTGGAAAAAATTGAAATTTTCCACATCAATGCTGATTTTTAACCAGATAATTGCTTTATAAGCATATTATTATATTAATCTGAACTCATTTAAAGATTCATGAATAGCATTATCATACAGTGTTCCTCAGAGTGTATTATTTACACCATGAAATATGATCTCTGCTTTAATGATAATGTTAAAAGATGTAAAAAACATTATTTAAATTTGATTAGGAGCTCCACCTGCTGCTGCATTAAGTGCTTCCATTGTCATGGTATCACTGACTGAGTTAACAGGAACGAGTTACCTAGTAAATATGAGGTAAAATTTTATGTATTATTGGGGAGCTACCTGGAAATCTCATTACCGTTATCATTATAGCGGCTAGTAACTAAACTCAGGAAGAGAATATATTGTATATAGATGTTGGTAACAGGGGAGGAACTTTCTAGAACTTGATGCCTAAATTTGTAGGAAGTAATTAAACAAGAGTTACTAACCTGGTCACAAGTATACAGTGCTTGTATTTCCATTCCATTCCAGATCTGCCTTCTTATTACAGTAGTAATTGCATAACAAGATGCTATTATTTACATATATTTATGAAGCAAATAGTTATTCAGAGGCTGTGAAAGGAAGGGTTGCCATCATTTTTTGGTATCAGCAGAGCGAAATGTGCGTTGGAGATAAACTGCTGAGCAGAAACAAAAAAAATCTAAGCATCCAAAAGAATATAGTACATAATCAGTCAATAAGCAATACTGCATACATGCAGTATTGCACATGCTTGCAGTCACTATACTAAACAGCAGAGTCAAACATACACTGGCACGTTTGTTTGTTGCAGTTATGGACTGAGTGTTGAGGGGGTGTTTGCATCTGTATTCACAGTGAAGGACATGTGGTAGTTGGACATTATTCCTCTCACCTCAAATGATAATGTTTTCCTTATATATCGGGTGTTGCTTGACTCTTCATGTGAGGTGGCAGACCTGCACCTTTAACTGAGCTGACAGGTTGCCAGAACATGCTGAGAGTGTTGATTTTTTTTCCTTTTCACCCCTTTCTATTTTTACTTTCTCTTGCTGGTTAGTTTTAGGCACTAAAATGATTTGGAGAGGGTAGGTAATGATTGCTCTTTGGGTTAAGTGTGCCCGTCCCAATGTGCCATTACACTATGTTTTGTGGTGTGTCAAGCACCACTGTAAGACAAAGGTTAAGCATAGTGGAAAAGATTTGTGGGCCTTACTGATGTTGAAATTTATCCGCGTTCGTTTTAAAATTATAAATTTCCTCTAGCAGGAAATAAATCTGTTGTATTATAATAAAGCTATTATTTTTTATTGTTATTTCAGCTTTGCTTTTTTTAGTTATCTGTTCTTTAATATCATACAATAAGCTTTCACTGCTACAGAGAAGAAGCTGTTGTAAAAAATAAAAAATATATCTCCTCTTTGTGCATGTGCAGAAAAAAGATTCAAATGTAACGCACAGTTTTCTTCTTTGCATCAGTGACACTGACACCCACACTCCGTTTGGAAGTCAAGGTACAGGAGCACATTGTGACCCAATCTGCACACATGGGTGTGGTTAAACATTAGCACAAACCAGAATCAAACTCAATCAGAGGGCAGATAGTTCAGTTGAATTTATCTCAGCAGCAAGTCCCGAAACGTAGATGTTACATTTTCAAGATGATAATCACACAGGTTCAGGTGGGTTTAATCAGATTCTATAACACTTTGAAGAACAGTAATTAAAATTCATAGCTGTAACTTCAGCTGCACAGTGTGGGAACTCTGAGAGCTTTACAGTTTTACAGTTTTCTTCTTTGTATCTGTACACAGATTTTCACCCAAAGTCAACTCTTACAATTTTGTCGCAGATCTTATTTAAGAGTTGGATGTATGTTATCATTTTTTTTCTATAAACTTTAATGTTTACAACATGTACACAGACTCCAACCTCTTATTCACATATGGGATATTATAAATAACAATTACAAATAACGAACAAATAACAATAACAATAATCAGAATTGGCTGTGAAGATCATTGTAATATTTAGTCAATTCGTACAGGATCGTGATTTTTTTTGTATGTTAGACTATAATTATCCTGCTGCAATTAACAATCTAAATATCACAGATAATAAAATGTGCTTGAGGCAAGATATTTTGAAATTTTCCAGCTTAAATGTCAAAAAGCAGATTTACGTTGCATTTCTTACTTTGTTGTTTGCATTCCATTCTGTTTTTAGTTTAGTTTAAATGCCACAAACAATTTAATTGACATACAGTGGCTTGTAAAAGTGTTCGGCCCCCTTGAACTTTTCCACATTTTGTCACTTTACAGCCACAAACATGAATCAATTTTATTGGAATTCCACGTGAAAGACCAATACAAAGTGGTGTACACGTGAGAAGTGGAACGAAAATCATACATGATTCCAAACATTTTTTACAAATAAATAACTGAAAAGTGGGGTGTGCGTAATTATTCAGCCCCCTGAATCAGTACTTTGTAGAACCACCTTTTGCTGCAATTATAGCTGCCAGTCTTTTAGGGTCTGTCTCTACCAGCTTTGCACATCTAGAGACTAAAATTCTTGCCCATTCTTCTTTGTAAAACAGCTCCAGCTCAGTCAGATTAGATGGACAGCGTTTGTGAACAGCATTTTTCAGATTTTGCCACAGATTCTCGATTGGATTTAGATCTGGACTTTGACTGAGCCATTCTAACACATGGATATGTTTTGTGTTTGGGTTATGTTTAGGGTCGTTGTCCTGCTGGAAGGTGAACCTGATGAAAGACCTACATTTACTGAACAACGCACTGAATGTCCCACTGAATGTCCCACTGAACGACCCATTGACCCACCCACTGAACTGAATTTGGTGTTGAAAAATGTTTCTTATGTTAATTTAAGAGGTGTTAAAACTGACCAGTCGATTTTGACAGGGAACACTAAAGTAAGGGGGTGGGGTGAACACAACCGGAGGGTTAATGACACCTTTGCCTTTGTATTGTCTTTGTGTTTAGAAGATTTTTCCAGCTGCTGACTAATTAACATTTGATGTGCTCCCAAGTATTTACAGCAACAATATATATGTGAGTGAGCTAGCTCACTGCATATGTGATATTTGCTTGCAATGCCTGGCAAAAGGTCACTTGGCACATATTTACATAGACTATACAAATATTATAATTGGCATGTCCAGAATTTGGTCAGGAAATATAAGGAGCTTAAGGAGGGTGATGAAGAGACTCACAAATGTGCAGATTCTGTATGGAAATCATTTATGGCTAAATAAAGTATCTGCTTTTGTGGGCACTCTGCCTTGATTGCAGAGAGCCAAGAATGGTGGCCAACCCCTTTCAAGGCCCTCAAGTGCAGGGATGCATATTTAGTTTGTTTCCAGCTAGTCATATACTGTAAGCTAGTCGGGTCTCACTCTTGAGTCCCTGTCCTGTCAGGCTTAAGGAGCCTGCTCAAGAGCTTGGAGTCTGGCTGGAAGTCCTTGACTGAAGAACTAAGGAGTCCAGCTGTGTGTTCCCACTGTCGCCAAGAGGAGAGGACTAATGTGATGAGCAGTTCTATGGTAAATCCAGATGGCTACAATTAGTAATGCAGTCATGTTCATCAGTACATTTACTGGTGACTGACTTTTTCCCTTTGACTTTTTCTTTCCACTTTGTAAAAACAAGAAAAGGGAAGAAAGCCAAAATCCCCATAACATTTGTTGCTGTTTTAGACTTGATAATTGTGTGTTCTTTTTTCCGTTCCTTTCAACATCTCTCATTGTGCTAATAAATCTGTACCTCACTGTTAGTCATTCATTGTCCTCCATGAGACATTTTCAAGGACTGAGCTTCAGGTTTCTACTCTAACAAGCATTTGATGATAGTGAAATCATATGGGGTGCCCAATAACCATGACCCTTAATTTTCTCTTTCTTAGGTATATGTTTATAGTTTAGGCAATTAAACACTGGGTGCATGTTTATGCTTGAGAACAGCCTTGGCTCTTTCTTTATGTTTAATTCTATGACAGTGTGTTTGAATGAAAGCATCAGGTAGACTCTGTTTGTTGATTAAATGAAAGGAATCTAAAGAAAAAAAGAAAGTGCAGCAACACTACATTGTATCTGACAGTTTCTATACATTTCAGGTCCTTGGTGATAATGGCTCTGATACTAACATACGACACAAATAGCCTTTTTATTTTCAAAAGATGGTGAGGAGGTCTTTGTGCTGCATGGTCTGAATAATGACTTTCTGGGTTTTCTTGGATTAGCTACAGTGGGGTGAAAAAGTAAAGGTATGTTGTTTGGATGTTGGTAGTATAATTCAATAATTCATATGCCTGGTTTGTAAATTTAAGTTTTGCATGAGCATTTTTACCCTGAGGTTTTCCAACAAGACGGCCTGTTCTCGAACACAACCAGGTGACCAGAACACGCTGCACAGCCACAGCAACAAAAATGAGGAACACTGAAATACTGTGGATTTGGAGCATTATCTTTTTATAGGTGATATTCAGACTCAGTTTTTTGAGCAGACACTACATGCCATGCATACATGGAATTTATGGCTGACTCATGAGTGTATTATCCCTGCAAAGAAACTGATGTGACTGTTCTGTCTGTTTTGGTTTTGGTTTTTTGTGTCTGATTTTTAAAATTATTATGTAAAAGGAGGTGAGGTGGAGATGGAGCTTACACCAGTTTAGAAGCGATCATTTTGGAAATTGGAATTAATCTACATGGCATACTGAAACAGGAAAATTTTGGAGAAATATTTTGGTTTTTTGATTCTCAAAAAGATATTACAAATTAATCTGCATTCAGATATGTTTCTTGGTCCAGGGACTCAATTCATGAATAACATGAGAATTTTCAGCCTTGGTAAAAGCGTATAGTCTTAGCATGCTTTTATTTGAGAACATTCAATCAACAGATCTAATCTTTTCTTGATTTTCTGTATCCTGTGCAGTCAGACTTCTGTGGACCTTAAATTAAAATATTTATATAGTGTATTTATTGAGTAAGCCTGTTTTCATTGCACTTTGTTGCATTTACTTGATCTATAAAGATAAAAACAGTTTGTAAAATTGGTGCACGGCTCTATTCAGCTTTTTTTTTACCCAAAAACACAAGCTACAAAACATTCAAACTTTATGGAAACCAGGAACTACTTAGCCCAGGCAACACGAACACTGAGCATAGAGCTAGGTGGATGGCATGACAAAGAACAGAGGGAAAATCAGACAATATACACACACACACAATATGACAGGGGAACAAACCACAGTTAGGAACACAGGTGACAAAAGTTAAGCAAAACTTAACATCATACACACCGGGCAGGAGACTATCAAAGTAAAACAAAAAGTAACACACACTGCAACTAAGACACATGGGCGTGACACAGAGAACAGAGAGAAACACATGAACAAGACAGACTAAACATGTGAAGTGGAACAAAGGGCAGACATGAAAACAGTAGCCTAAAGCCTAGATAACAAAACTAAGCCCAGAATGGACAAATACTGAGCATAGCAGAATGATAACCAAAACCTGGAGCACAAACTTAACCACATAATAACAAAAGCCAGCATAACAACAAATAATTCAGAACTATAATATAAAGACAACAAACTAGAAAACTCCCTAACATTCCCAAAATGCAAAAAGCTGGGTCACAGACCAAGGAACTCTACACCTTGTCATTTTGTTTATCATTCCTTGTGCTATTGACCAATAGTTTGGCGTCATAAGGCCAAGATTCTATTATATATTATGTGTATCCATATATATGTGAGTGAGCTAGCTCACTCACATATATATTGTTGCTGTAAATACTTGGGAGCACATCAAATGTTAATTAGTCAGCAGCTGGAAAAATCTTCTAAACACAAAGACAATTATCTACTTCAATTTGAGCGATGGTTGCTAAAATTGTAGTGCCCAGCGGATCATAGAAATGAATTAGCTTTTGTGGTGTCCCAATGCAACCTGTAATGTGCTGATATTAAAATTGGAAAGCGAATAGTAAAACTGCAGGGCACTGATCAGTCGTTGTGACGTTATGTTAGAAATTCAGGACACTGAAGTTTATGGTGACATGTCATGTTTCAGAATGGAGATTGTTAACGTTAATAAAAGTGAATATAAGGCCTGATTTACATGATTCATATCATTCACAATTTAAAGTAATCCTTATTTGTCTTATATAGTGTGGTCCAGAATTTAATTTCAACTAATTTTCACATATAATGTCTTGAATTCTCAAACACGTAGCCTGATGCAGATAACTCTTAAGCTGGAGAGGAAATGGCGTGTCACAAATTTAGAAGATTATCATTTAGCCTGGAGAAATAGTTTGTTGCTTTATAAGAAAGCCCTCTGCAAAGCCAGAACATCTTACTACTCATCACTGATTGAAGAAAATAAGAACAACCCCAGGTTTCTCTTCAGCACTGTAGCCAGGCTGACAAAAAGTCAGAGCTCTATTGAGCCAACCATCCCTTTAACGTTAACTAGTGATGACTTCATGAAATTCTTCACAAATAAAATTTGAATCATTAAAGAAAAAATTACCAATAATCATCCTACAGATGTAATATTATCTACAGCTACATGAATATTCATTTAGACTCTTTTTCTCCAATTGATCTTTCTGAGTTAACTTCAATAATTCAAACCTTCAACGTGTCTTTTAGACCCCATTCCTACAAAACTGCTCAAAGAAGTCCTGCCATTAATTAATGCTTCAATCTTAAAGATGATCAACTCATCTCTAATAATCGGCTGTGTACCACAGGCCTTCAAGCTGGCTGTAGTTACTGTTACTTAAAAAGCCATCTCTAGACCCAGCTGTCTTAGCTAATTATAGGCCAATCTCCAACCTTCCTTTCATATCAAAAATCCTTGAAAGAGTAGTTGTCAAACAGCTAACAGATCATCTGCAGAGGAATGGTTTATTTGAAGAGTTTCAGTCAGGTTTCAGAGCTCATCACAGCACAGAAACAGCTTTAGTAAAGGTTACAAATGAGCTTCTTTCTTCACCCAGCTCTATCTATCCATGAAGCCAGATAACACACACTAATTAGTTAAACTGCAGGAATGTCTTAAAGACATAAAGACCTGGATGGCCGCTAACTTTCTGCTTCTTAATTCAGATAAAACTGAGGTTATTGTACCCTGCCCTGAAAATCTTAGAAATATGGTATCTAACCAGATTCTTACTCAGGATGGCATTACCTTGGCCTCCAGTAACACTGTGAGGAACCTTGGTGTGATTTTTGACAAAGACATGTTCTTCAATGCACATATTAAACAAATATGTAAGACTGCTTTCTTCCATTTGCGCAACATCTCTAAAGTTAGAAATATCCTGTCTCTTAGTGACGCTGAAAAACAAGATCATGCAGTTATTACTTTCAGGATGGACTACTGTAATTCATTATTATCAGGATGTCCTAAAAACTCCCTGAAAAGCCTTCAATTAATCCAAAATGCTGCAGCAAGAGTCCTGACAGGGACCAGAAAGAGAGAGCAGATTTCTCCTGTTTTGGCTTCCCTTCATTGGCTTCCTGTTAAATTCAGAATTGAATTCAAAATCCTGCTCCTCACATACAAGGCCTTAAATAATCAGGCCCCATCTTATCTTAATGACCTTGTAGTACCATATCACCCAATTAGAGCATTTCACTCTCGCTCTGCAGGCCTACTTGTTGTTCCTAGAGTATTTAAAAGTAGAATGGGAGGGAGAGCCTTCAGTTTTCAGGCCCCTTTTCAGTGGAACCAGCTTCCAGTTTGGATTAAGGAGACAGACACCTTTGTCCTGTTTTCATTCTCTCACCCCAACCGGTCGCAGCAGATAGCCCCGCCCCTCCCTAAGCCTGGTTCTGCTGGCGGTTTCTTCCTGTGAAAAGGGAGTTTTTCCTTCCCACTGTCGCCAAAGTGCTTGCTCGTAGGGGGTCATATGATTGTTGGGTTTTTCTCTGTATCTATTATTGTACGATCTACTGTACAATATAAAGCGCCTTGAGGTGACTGCCGTTGTGATTTGGTGCTATATAAATAAAATTGAATTGAATTGACTTGAATCAGTCCCTATCATATCTTAAAGACCTCATACTATCATGTTGTCACAATAGAGTGTTTTACAGTGGTTGTTAGAATTTCTAATCCAAAGCTCCCAGTTTGGATATGAAAGACAGACACCCTCTCTATTTTTAAGACTTTGTATAAAACTTTCATTTTAGATAAAGCTTATTGTTAAGGTTGGAACAGAGACCCCTGAACCCTCTGTTAGTTAAACTTCAATAGGCCAAAGATCCTGGGACCTTTCCATGACACTCTGAGCGTTTTCTTCTTCAATCGCCTCTTTTTTATGTGTTTACACATCACTTTTGCACTGCGTCATTAGTAGTTTTCATGGCTGAATATGTTATATTCTCACAAATCAAACCTGCTAATTTATTGACTATATGCCTTAAAGTTATACCATCATGCCAGCTCTGTGTTGACTTACTGAACAAAACGATATCTCCACAGTTTGCAGTTCATGGTTCATGAACTGCAAACCTCCAGTATAAGCAGCCTCAAGCCAAACACCAGTGAATGTATACAACGGGAATATTAAGAGCTTCTCACCTGCTTGACATCATATCCCAAAAGGACAAAATTCAGATCTGGAGAAACTGTGAACTTTGACGCTTTAAAAGTCGCCTGTGGGAAGAACAAGAATATGAGAAGAGTGTGAGTTTTTAGTTGCTGCTGTTGTTTTCACAATGAGCCTTTTCACGGGTTGCTGAACACCTACACTTTTCAAACTAGTCGTGTCTTGATGCATCAACATACACACTCTGATAGATCAGTGCATGGAGTGGCTTGAGTGGCCTGAGCTGGGTCACAACGGCTGCTCTTTCCAAGATGTTGCAACCCACAAAAAAGTCTTGCATCACAATACTGACAAAATATGTCATTGAGATTTTTAATTTTTATTTCTTACTTACAAATGTTGTATTTTTCAACAGAAGGTCTGTCTCGTTGGTGCGTGTGTTGACTTTGAAAACGTCTCCATCCCAGCTTCGAAAGATTATTTCATCCTCTGTAGGACAGATAGAGGCATTAAATTGATATGCAATGTTTGTATGTAAACAGATATGAGTTTTTCAATGGTCACGTACTGAACATAAACCGGGAAACCTACACATAGATTACATGAATAAAAACAAAAGTCACAAGCATGAAAAGGCAATCAAGTTCTTCTCCTATCAGTAACAATGATATTTATTAAAAAAAACATAAAACCATCACCTA
Source organism: Rhamphochromis longiceps (assembly GCF_057381845.1). Classification (NCBI taxonomy): domain Eukaryota; kingdom Metazoa; phylum Chordata; class Actinopteri; order Cichliformes; family Cichlidae; genus Rhamphochromis; species Rhamphochromis longiceps. The sequence goes on from NC_140572.1 coordinate 32,725,288, forward strand.
TTATTGCTATAACAATAACAATAATAATAATAATAATAATAATAATAATAATAATAATAATAATAATATAATAAAAATCAAGATTCAAAATATTTTCTTCTTTCACAATTCCCAATGAACACAATCTCTTAATGAACAAAATATTATTTATTGGAGGTGGGTTTTTTCCCCTCTGGACAGAAGAGGTCTGTTTAAAACACATGAAGTTTCGACTTCAGCTGACTGTGTTTATTTTTAATGTTGCCGAGGCAACCTCAGCCACATGAATTTGTGATGTGGTCCTGAAAGTTTGCATTATTTATATAATCTAAGATTGCATACTTCAGAAACGCTCTCATCTGCACCTCCGTGTCAGATGGGTATTGGAACCGGCTATTTGTTTGTGGATTAGGCTCGCTGTGGTTTCTATTACTTCTGTTATCTCCTTATTTCTTTGTGCTGTTTTCTTCCTTTGCCTTCTGTGTTCTCCCGTCTTTATTCTCATGTCTTGTGTTAGTCTTTCTGTCTTCTTGTTATAGTTTAGAAATTTTAGATTTCTGATGAGCTATGTTTTGGTTTTACTTTGTGTTTCTTGTTTCCTTTCTTAGTAAGTGTCTCTGTCTTTATCGTATTTGCTTGTATTTGACTGTTTCCACCTGTGCTTTGTTCTGCTACTAGCCAGTTATGTATGCATTGCTCCCTTTGCCTGTACTCGATTGTCTGTTGCTGTTCCTCATCTTTGTCCTGTTTTTTCTAGATGCAGGAACTTTTAATGGGAATTGTTACCATTCCAAGGTTGCTTATGTTGACCATATCTTTGCAAATAAAGTAAAAACTGGAGATGTCTTCTTGTTTTCTCCCATGGAGTTTTCAGTCTTGCCAGATGCACTGCTCATATTATGTGTGGATTTTAAAACACATATTTGAATTTTTCTGAAGCTGTAGTCTCATTTGTTGAAAGTTGTTTTATAAAGTCCAGAGGCAGAAAAGGTTAAAATTCATTTTTCAAGGTGCTCAAGGTAAAATTAGTTTCTTCAAAGTAAAACTGGTCAGCAGATGATCATTTTGTTCCTGATGAATTGCAACAGTTGAACTTCTCACCTTTTGACTCCAGAAAATATTACGGGACTACATTTTCGTGCAGCAAAATACAGTTCCAACCCCCACACATCCACTCACCCAAGTTGGAAAAAATGTTTTTTCAAAGTTGCAAACTAAGTTAACAGCAAAAATTAGAGCAAGCAGCTAAAACACTGGGAATGAGAAGTGCTAGATTCTACAATAGAATACACATTTGTCCCACAACCTAAGTGATTATTTAGGTAAGTAAAACTATGTATACTGGTTTGAGAAAGGGTAGCGTACTGTCATCTGAGGCCTGTACTATGAAGTGAGTGACAAATGTATCTTTGTGTTATCAGGATTCATCTACTTAACACTGCCAGTCAGGGTTACTGGTCACTTGAAGCTAGATATCATCTCACTAAGTTAACCCTGGATTTCCCCTGTGTGTTCTTGTGAAAGGGGTGACACTGGCAGCATCTGATCAATCACAATTCTGAATAAGTGTCCTGGTGGCAAATAAGCTCGTGTTATAAAGAGAGATAAATTATATTATGAGAAAAATATAAATAGGCTGAAAGCAACACATCTGCTGCAGACAAAGCAATAGTATGAGTGAGTGGTAGGGAGGAAAAGCACTGTTGAGTAATTTAGTATTAAAAGCGGTGTATGAATGCATAAGCACTTTATGCGCTTCAGTGAGATTGAAAAAGGTCTTTTGATATTTGAAGCCAGGAAGGAAAGCCAGCAAAAATCTGTAACTGTGTAAGCTAACTAACTTATCAATATCACAGCTCTGACATTAATCCACAGGAGAATGAGATGAATTGAGGATTGGATTTATTTTATTAAAACACTCTTTAACAGACAGTTTTAGTTTTCTTTCCTTCTGTTGAAAACTCGGTGGTGTTTGACAGTCAGAACAAAAATAAAAGTAAAAGCAGAATCTAAATGCAGGATAACCTGCATGTAAATTTGGTTTAAGATCCAGAAGTACAAATAGGAACTCTGTTTTAGGATCATAATGTGTACAGAATAATCAAACTTTTGTGGAATTATTAGCTGCCAGTTAAAAAAAAAACAATGAAAGGAATATAATTGTGTCTAAGAATTTATATTTAGTACTGGTGCTCCTCAGCAAAAGACAAAGACATGCTACTGAAAATGTTTAGATCCACGTGCTGACAGAGTATAATGGATCATCTGGGAATAGTGACGCTATTTTCTTGAGAACTGATTGATCAGTGATTGGTGGTGATTTTATACTTGTTGACAGCGTACTCTGGAGCAGGACTACTCAAGAACAGAAAATAAATGCAATCATCAACAAAAAAAGAAGATCAAAATGCAAGTGACCAACAATAAATCTGTATTGCTACATGAGAGGAAACACTTGTGTCATTTTAGGAATCCTTTACAACAATCTGAAAGGAAAGTAAAATGTTGATTGCAAAGCATCTACTGTTAATGTTATTTGTAATGGCTTTTGGCATGAAAATAACACCTCAGTCCAAGGATAAGCACTTCAATATTTTCTGTAATATACTCACATATCTATATTATTGCTAATATATATTGTAATATATCTATATCACTAAAGCACTTCTGGATGGATGCAAACTGCATTTCGTTGCCCTGTACCTGTGCATGTGCAATGACAATAAAGTTGAATTCTATTCTATTCTATTCTATTCAACCACCGACCATGTGTAAAGACCAAAAGTTTAGAATTCCTGGTAGACATTAAACAGATAAGTCCAGTCAAGGCAGTTTTATTTATACAGAACATTTAAAACAACAGTAGGTGACCCACTGTGCTTTCCAGGCAAATGTTTCTGGTCTCCAAAAACCCAAATTAAAAAAAAACACGCAAAAGTCACATAAGCAAACATCACGAAAAAACTTTCCTGGAACGGCCTGTCTAAAAAAACCTCAGTTTTCAACAGTAGAAACAATAACTGGAGTTCCTGCAATAACTCTCATCTAATCCCAAACCAGCATTACAGTCCACGGAGGCTGGAATTCCATTAATGCATTTGACAGGTCTGAATCATTCCAGGGCCCCTGTCTCATGTAAATGTCAACGAATAAGCTCGGAGGCATCAATCTCAGTCAAGAAAGCCGTTGACTTTCAAACACTCAAAACACTTTAGAGTATAATGACAGGAAAATAAATATGAAATACAGACGGATTGCTTGTTTTCAACAGGCAAGCAAATCCTCAAAAGGGCTCTTGTCATTTAGAAACTCCTACCCACAGTAAAACAAACCACAATCCATTTTTTTCCTTCATATTTTATATGCAGCACGTGTAGCAAATCACTGGTTATAAAAAAAACATTTTAAAGCAGAGGTAATTGGAAAAATAGGGCTAGTGTCCTCCTGAGTTGAGGACAATTCCTTGAGAAATTGCTTCGAGGATAACGGCAACATGTAATCTCAGATGTGATTAAAGTGTCTCAACTATTCAATGACTTGCCACTTTTAGGCAGAGGACAAGAATTAAGGAAGTACCCACTGCTGACACTGTTTCAAAACTGACAAAAAGTCATTTATAGCTCCCAAAGTAAATATAACAGGGTGAAGAAAATATTAATGTTTCACATTGCAGTACTTTCACCAAACACTGATGTCCTTGTCGATCACAACTGATCAATTGAGGAGCGAGATTTATTTTAAAGGTTAAATGAATGCACGTCAGGGCTGCAACCAATGATTATTTTCAGTGTCACTTCATTTAACCTTTCTCAAATTAGCCAACTAATCATAGGATCTATAACTTTACATAAACTGCATTTTTGTTGTTGTCAAAAAATCAAAGATATTTACAAGCAGCAAATCCTCGTGCTTGAGAAGCATGAAACCAGAAAATGGGACTTCAGAGATTAATTAAAATAGTTGCCAATTAAACAAATAATCAATTTCTCAAATGCTTCTTTCTGCTTCATTGCTCTTCGGTTAAACTGGAGGCACAGAGTTTGAGAGATGTCAGTATTTGCCACACAGGGACTAGTGCATCTAATGACACAAGATTCTGGGATTTCAGAGCTTTGCTCATACTCCAAATAAAAGTCTGAACTTTTTTTGGCATTTCTTTTAAAATGTGTCAACATCTGGGAAGAACTCAGTTTGTGCTCTGTCACTGTTATTTATTAGACTGAGATGTTGTCAGTTGTTTGCAAGTAATAGCAAGGTAGGGGACGTGTGCTTCAGAGTGCTTAAAGTGCCAATTTTGAAGATTTCTTGTTTAAATAATGTCACTATCTGTCAGCAAATGAGATAACACAATGGTGAACCTATCATACACTGACACAGCACAGTACAGTATTTATCTATTTCCAGTATTGTGATCTGGATGTTAGTGGCTGTTAGTCCTTATAATCCTCTCTCATTATTGTTGTAAAGTTTTCTCTTCCCATGGTTTCCTGTTTTATGAGCCATTTGTGTTTCCCCAGTCTGCATTTTATTGTGTGTGGCTTGATTCTTGGTCCCTTGCTTCTTGATTCATTTTACTTCTTGCTTAATTTTCAAAGATTAGTCCCTGTTTGGTCTTTCTGTTTTCTTTTACCTCCTTCCATATTTCACCCTTTATTGTTGTTTAGATTTCACCTTTTTTCAGGATTGTTGCTGTGTGTATTTAGTCTCAAGATATTTGGTTTTTGTACCATCTTTTGAATTTATTTTATACTTTTGGACCGTGGACTCCATCTGATTTGTTTCTTGTTCATTATGAGGTTGAAAACAAAAGTTTTTTAATTTTAGTAACTGTCGCTCCATTTCATGTGGTGTCTGAAAACAGGTTTTCACTTGATCATTAACTCAAACCATGACACTGGCAACTGGTAAATATTTTCCTCTTTTAAAAGACAAAAATTTGGAGGTTGGAGGTTGGAGGTTTGGGGTTGGCGTTGAAACAAATCGCACCAGAGGCCCATACTTGTGTCATACACATCACAGCAGTTGCATAAATTTTACTACATCATAAGTTAAAAAAATGTGTTGCTTTACTAAGTATAGGCATTGACTTTCTTAAGTTTAAACATTATAAATATCTGGTTGAAATTTTAAAAAAATGTCATGATTTGGGTTGAAATGCAACCTTTGCCACATATTTTAAAGCTTTTCTTGGTTGCCATGGTGATATCTCCCTGCTTTCTCTGCATAAAACAGTGCTTTTGACGAATACACTTCCTTTTGAGATGCACTGAAAACATCTGTCTTCATGAAGAAAAAAAAAAGATTTCTGTTTTGGTGACTTTTCCACATTCGGTTATAAGGTTGCACTGGAAAAAACACAACAGTGTCATCGTTAGCATTATTCCACAACAGGTCATTTTGAAATATCACAGGGAGTAATGGGAAAAAAGAAGGAGCAGCCACTGCAAGTGGTTAAATGAAGAGCAGCAGGTGACAGGCTGTACACCTCTTAACTTCCCAGACGGTTACCAGCTTTGATTTTGATCTTTCTACACTGCACAGAGTGCCAGTCTGTGAACAGCAAGGCACAATGAAAGACACGCTGGCTCACAGAATGAGCAAAAAAAAGGCCAATTATTCTGACATCTTCCACAAAATGACATGGCTGTCTCCAGAATTCTGTCACCTGTAGTATTAAACTACATTTACCTTGACTATCTTTAATTCTAGGCACTGCCAAGTTGACAACGACTGGTATTGTCAAATAAATAGGTAAGCTAACATTACACAGCATATCTGTGTAGGCCCTCAGTCAGCATTAAACACCTTTTAAAGTTGATGGCAAAGACGTTAGAAGAATGCAAAATGTTTCCGTCTTTTAGCTTTACTTTGTTTTCTATTAACCCCTGAGTGCAAAAGCAGATAATTCCACAAGAACATGTGGAAGCAACATTTCTGCCTGTGATTGATTATTGTGATCCACCTTATACTCCTCCTCGGTTTTATGGAGTGTTGATTCAGTGCATCACATTCTGAATGTTCTTGAGGTCCTTGTAGCAGCTGCCGATATTCACAATTGGATACACTCGCTGTTACGGTTTACTGCAGATAAGCCTTGAAAAATTTGAATCAGTTGGTGAAAGTAAGTTGGCGGTCAGAAAGTCTCAGCACTGGCGGAGCACTGCAGAGCCATTCGTATTAAACAATAACCCTGTCAGAACCCTGCAGATATAATATGAACATATGGTGCTTTGGAGCAATAAAAGTTTGTCTTGTTGTACCTTTCTGATCGAAGTGGACCTAGTAATGAATGAGTAAAGACTTAAAGAGCCCTTGGCAGAGTGTTTATTATGCATTTCAAGAACGCAGTGAAGCAACTGAGAGAGAGACCAGAGACTTGTTTTTCTCTCTGTCTGGCAGAGTTTCTAAACATGATTTTATTTTTGCCTTTACTAGTGTGTATAAAATCTTTATCCCTGATTTGATGCCAATAAGTCAATAATTGGGTGTTCTTTTTGAGCCTGGACAAAAGGTTGACATGCATTTCATTGTGGAGAAGCTATCATGTCTTGTGGTGATAATGTAAATGCATGAGGTGTTTATGATGAAATCAGCACTTAATTAACAGAATATATACATCCCCCAACCACTTTATTATTTATGCCTAGCTAGCACCATGGCTACACATCCATACTCTGAGTTCTCACATTACACCACATCCTACAGGTGCTCCATTGGATTGAATCCTACAGGTGCTCCATTGGATTGAATCCTACAGGTGCTCCATTGGATTGAGATCTGGAGGCTATGGGGTCAATTTGAGATGATTTGACCTTCGTCACATAAAATGTTACCCTGCTGAAAGCAGCCATCAGAAGATGGGTTATATTGTGGTCATAAATGGATGGACATGGTGAGCAACAATACTCTGTGGTGTTTAAACGATCCTTACTTAAATGTGCCACAGAAATATCCCCCATTACACCGCCTCTAGTTTGAATAGAGGTGGTGTAATGGGGGATAAACAGTTTTTGAAATACTCGAGCTCTTTTTAGCACCAACAACCAATTCACGTTCAAAGCCACTTAGCCACCTTTCTTCCCCATTCTGATGTTTGATTTAAACTTTAGCAGTCCTGACCATGTCTGCAAGCCTAAATGTGCTGAGTTGGTGCTGCTCTGATTGGCTGATTAGATCTTTCCATAGACAAGCGGTTAAACAGGTGTGATTGGTAAATGTGTATTGTTCCAAATCACTTAATCTCATGAAAATTAACACATTGCAGACACATATTATATTGTTATAATATAATATCTCTGCCTCAAACAAAACGTATCAGTTCATTTCAGTTTCAGTTGTAAAACTACTTTCAGAAACTAGTTCTACAAAGATCTCATTGAGTTCTGTGTCCTTTTACAAAGAAACCTATATTTTGAAAAAAGCCAATTTTGAAGTGCAAGTTGGCTTCCTCAAAGATTACTCTGGGACTTTTATTCTGCTGAATGTAAGACAGGCAGTATTTGAGAGGACCATATAGATTTGCACAGTCCGACTTTCAGGAGCAGAAAACTAAGCATGACCGAGAGGAGCCAACCGCAGTGGTCCTGTCACACAAAGGATAGCTCAGACAGCTTGAAAGCACCACTACTGACATATGGTGTAAAACCATTCACCAGAGAGCCTCTAAAGAATAAAGTCCTTCCATTATGATGAGTGGTACTTGTGTTGATGTGTTTTTCATGGTGAGTCTGCAGGGAGAGTGCATCTTGGCCTCTTTATAGAAACAAACAAAACTATTAGATTTCTCCCAGTGTCACTTAAGAGTTTCATTTCCAGTAGTTGACTATAAACCAATCAAAATTCACTGATGATAACACTTTGTGTTGAAGAAGTAAAGTTTACTTTTAAATTATTAAAAGGAGAAGGAGAAGGTTTCAAAGGCATGTTTTCAATATCTCTAATTATTATTTCAGTCATTTAAAGCAGACCATATAGTAATTATATTGCAGGCTGTTTGAGCACATGTAAAGTGGGTAATGGAAGAAAACAGGAAAAGAGAAGAACATCCTAAAATTAAATACACATTACATTGCCTTCATTCTGTTCTGAGGAAAACTCTGATTTGGTTTGACACAGTAAGTAAGCAGCTCAGATATGAACTATAGCTTGTCATTTCTTGCCAATAACAAGCTATAGAAACATCCATTATTATTGTAGCCTGATCTATTGAGAAATACAGATAAACAGCCAGTGTTGGGACTAACGCGTTATTAAGTAACGCGTTACAGTAACTACGTTATTATTGTGGTAACGAGCACGGTAACTAGTTATTATGCCGAAACCAGGAACGCGTTACTCGTTACTGGGATTTAGATAGGCTCGTTATTCGTTACTTTGTGTGGTGGCTATCGCGGAGCTTCCACAGATTCAATAACATTAGCAAGTGTTGGAAGCCAGCAGGTGGATGAAGGAAAAGGGAGGCAAGAGGAGAGACCCGAAGCGGCCGCTGGTCCAAGAGTGTCAGGTGAACTGAACTTCGGGTAGTTATAACCTGCAGTCCATCTGGGTCAGATATGAACCAAGTTTAGTATATATCAACTTCCGCCCCCCGTGTGCGGCAGCCTGTTACAGCAGCTCTGCTCATTCTGAGTTTCTTTCTTTCTTATCTTTTTTCTCGTAATTTTTTTTATAACTAACGTATTAGTAATTAGACTCTGCAACCATGTTCTACCGTTTTGTGCTAGTCCTGGTCGTTTTTCTCAGTTTATTTCTACTTTTTTCACCCGTGTCTGGGGACCCAGAGCAGAGATCCTTTGTTTACAGTAAGGATCAGCTGTTAGCGCTGAGTCCTGCAGCGGTACTGCCGGCGGACAGACCCGATATTCCCAGCGAGCTGAGGAGGAAAAGACGGGGGTGTCGTGCTGGGAAGGAGCGCCGTCGCCCGAGAAGGAGACGTTATCGACCATCTCTTCCTTCTGTAATTATTGGAAACGTAAGATCTTTGCCCAATAAGATGGATGAGCTCATGTCGCTAACCTGGTCACAGAGGGAGTACCGGCAATGTAGCATCATGATGCTAACGGAGTCGTGGCTAACATCGCTAACTCCGGACACAAGCGTGACACTACCGGGATTCCAGCTGCTGCGAGCGGACAGGACCAGAGACAGCGGTAAGAGGAAAGGAGGGGGACTGGCAGTTTTTGTGAACGACAGATGGTGTAACCCTGGGCACATCACTGTAAAAGAGCAACTCTGCAGCAGAGACATTGAGCTGTTAGCCGTTAGCATGCGTCCGTACTACCTGCCCCGGGAGTTCTCGCATGTTATCGCGATAACAGCGTATGTCCCCCCCCCCTCGGCCAACGCGGATGCAGCCTGTGACTCTCTCCACTCTGTGGTCAGCAGACTGCAAACACAATCACCGAGAGCCCTTCTCATAATATCAGGGGACTTCAATCATGCCTCACTGGACTCCACACTGCCCACCTTCACCCAGTATGTGACCTGCCCAACCAGAGTCAATAAAACACTGGACTTACTGTATGCCAATGCAGAAGAGACATACAGTTCATCACCTCTCCCTCCCCTGGGCAGATCTGATCACAACCTGGTGCACCTTGTCCCTGTGTATGAGCCCTTAGTGCGCAGGGAGCCACCAGCCACCCGCACAGTACAGAGATGGTCAGAGGAGAGCGAGGAGGCTCTTAAGGATTGTTTTGAGTCGACTGTGTGGGAGGTGATTTGTGATGACCACGGTGAGGACATCGACAGCCTTACTACATGCATTACTGACTATATAAACTTCTGTGTGGATAACACTGTACCTACCAGGACTGTACGGTGTTTCTACAAAAACAAACCTTGGATTACCCCAGAAATTAAAACCATCCTCAAGCAGAAGAGGAGGGCCTTCAAATCCAGAGACAAAGAGGAGTTGAAAAGGGTGCAGAGAGAGCTGAGGGGACTGATAAGGAATGGGAAGGACAGCTACAGGCAGAACATGGAGTACCAGCTTCAACAAAACAACGTTGGTGAAGTCTGGAGAGGCCTCAGAACCATCTCGGGCCACAAACAGCAGAACTCTGCCTGGGAGGGATGTGAGATGGGCAAATGAACTGAATCATTTCTTCAACAGATTTGACTCAGCCATGAGGCAGTCTGCAACATCGGCTGCAGACTCACCCACCCCCACTGCTGCTGTTCCACCTCAGACACTTCACACCTCCTCTATTCACCCTGCTCACTCCCCCCCACCCCCAACAACAGCATCCAATACACACTCAACACAAGGCTCCAGCCTGTCTCTCTCAACCACCCAGGTTAGGAGGGAACTGAGGAGGATTAATGGCAAGAAGGCAGCGGGTCCAGATGGCATCAGCTCGAGGGTCGTCAGGTCCTGCGCGGACCAACTGTGTGGGGTGATGGAGCACCTCTTCAACCTGAGCCTGAGGTTGGGAAGAGTCCCACAGCTCTGGAAAACCTCCTGTGTTGTACCAGTGCCAAAGACTTCACGCCCCAAGGACCTCAACAGCTACAGGCCGGTGGCTCTGACATCCCACCTGATGAAGACCCTGGAGCGGTTGGTCCTGGCTCAGCTTCGGCGCCTAATAAGCTCATCACTGGACCCACTTCAGTTTGCCTACCAGCCTGGCATTGGAGCGGATGATGCCGTCATTCACCTCCTACATCGTTCCCTCGCTCACCTGGAGACCGCTGGAAGCACTGTGAGAATCATGTTCTTTGATTTCTCCAGTGCCTTCAACACCATTCTTCCCTCGGTTCTAAAGGACAAGCTGGTGAACTCTGGAGTGGACCATCACCTCACTACCTGGATCCTGGACCACCTCACCGACCGACCACAGTATGTGAGGACTCAGGGCTGTGTGTCGGACAGGGTCGTCTGCAGTACGGGGGCCCCACAGGGAACGGTTCTGGCTCCGTTCCTCTTCACCATCTACACTGCAGACTTCTCCCACAATTCCACCCAGTGCTTCCTGCAGAAGTTCTCTGATGACTCTGCAATAGTCGGCCTCATCACTGATGGGGACGACAAGGAGTACAGAGGTCTGACCCAAGACTTTGTGGACTGGTGCCAGCTGAACTACCTCCAGATCAACGCCAGTAAAACCAAGGAACTGGTGGTAGACTTCCGCAGGCACAAGCATTCTCCACTGCAACCACTGAACATCCAAGGTATGGACACTGAGGCTGTGGACAGCTACAGGTACCTTGGTGTTCATCTGAACAATAGACTGGACTGGACTCATAACTCAGACGCCCTCTACAGGAAAGGGCAGAGCAGGTTGTACCTGCTGCGGAGACTCAGGTCGTTTGGAGTGGAGGGCCCACTCCTGAAGAAATTCTATGACTCTGTTGTGGCTTCTGCTATCTTTTATGGCGTGGTCTGCTGGGGCGGCAGCATCTCTGCTGGGGACAGGAAGAGACTGAACAGGGTGATCCGAAGGGCCAGCTCTGTTCTAGGATGCCCTCTGGACCCAGTGGAGGTGGTGAGTGACAGGAGAACGGCGGCTAAGCTGTCATCCCTGATGGACAACATCTCCCACCCCATGCAGCAGACTGTGACAGCACTGAGCAGCTCCTTCAGTGGGAGACTGCGGCACCCACGGTGTGGGACGGAGAGATTTCGCAGGTCTTTCCTCCCCACTGCTGTCAGACTCCATAATAAAGACTTTAACTGATCAAGCACACACATCCATACATATGCAATAATACTAAGTGCAATAATCCTTTCTGTCATCGTTGTATTTTTACTCAGTTGTATATAGTATTTGTATTTGTATTCTATTTTTATCTTATTGTATATTTATTTTATTTTATTCTACTGTATATAGTATTTTATTTTATTCTATTCTGTACAGTTGTGTACTGTATTTATTCTTATTGTATTCTAATTTTTGCCTCATAACTTTTGCACTGTCCACTTCCTGCTGTGACAAAACAAATTTCCCACGTGTGGGACTAATAAAGGTTATCTTATCTTAAGTTTAGGTGGAGTTTATTTTCGTTGTGTTGACTTTTTCGTACTGCGTACTAGCTAGCATGACGGGGTTTCTATACAGCTGGGTGGTGCTATGTTACTGATGTTGAACTTTATTTTGTTCATAAGGTTAATTATTAGAGTTGCCAACCGTCCCGTAAAAAACGGAATCGTCTCGTATTCAGAGAAAATATTACGCGTTTCGTATTGAGGTGAAAAGGAACAGTTTGTCCCGGACTTCAGCTACAATGACAAAGACACAAAGCTGGAGTTACTCTGTGTGTTTGCTGCACAGCTGCCTCTTCTTCTCTCATCCTCTCACCCTCCCTCTCCTGTTTCTACTTCAATCATGAAACTGATCAATGATCAGCTGATCGGCTTTTCTCTCTTGTTTATTTATTGTCCACTTTGCGCCAGAAAGAGGAAACCAGCAGATGTCGCGGTAAACAACAGCAGTACTTTTAAGCTTGATCAGCTGTTGTTAGAATTTATTTAATATTAATTTCTAGTATCAGCTGATGTTGGCTGGAGCCACAGCTGTAAACCTGCTGGTCATGATATCGGTTTGGATATGTGGTGAGAGGGAAACATGAAGATGAAACCAGGAGATGTCCTTACTGAATCATCAGAGCTGAACAGGTGATGGAGAAACAGGTTTACCTTTTAGGTGACATGAATGAGTTGAAGGGAAGTTATGAACTGTTTCTGAGAGATAAATAACACCAGGATCCTTTTCTAAATAGCTGACAGCTGGTAACTCTGCAGGGGCGGGTCTAGCAAAGTGTTGCCAGGGGTCCATGTAGGGCATTTAAAGGGAAAGGGGGGCACAAGGAAATACTTTCTTATTCTCATTTAAAATGTCTCACTTTTAAAAAAATAATTATCTGAGTCTTACAACAAACAATTGATAGATTGATGCATATATACCATCAGAACAGTGTACATCACTGTCACAACAGCGTTTATTTTCATTCAAAGGCTTTATGATTTTTCCTATAATGGTGGGCCAGTCTCTAGTCAAAATGCCCGGGGCGATTTTTTTGTCCCAGTCCAGCCCTGTATGCAGCTCATCTTCAGTCTGGTGTTACCTACATCTTCCTATTCAGAAGGCAGAATTTCCGAGTTCTGAGTACAATCGAAAGCACCACGACTGCAGTTTTTGTGTTGGATGTAAAAAGCAGGCTAGGATAAAATCAGGCGTGGGATTTCTCTCATGGAAATGTGCACATTATTTTTTCCTTTCTATTGGTAGGTGGCACAGTGCACTTGTGGCAAGTAAGCAAGCTAGAAGACTGGCAATCTTGCTGGGTATCCAGTTACGGAAGCAACACATTAACAAGAGAATTCTGAGTAAAACCAAAGTTACTTTCCCTAGTAACTAGTTACTCTGAAAGTAACGAGTAACTTGAAGTAACTGAGTTACTTTTGATAGAAGTAACTAGTAATGTAACTAAGTTACTAATTTAAAGTAACTTACAACACTGTAAACAGCATACTCAAATAAACCTCCCATTCTTAATCCACATGGTTTATTTTGATGTTAGCTCCACCGTGTGCAGCTATAACAATTGAAACTCTTCTGGGAAGGCTTTCCACAAGGTTAGAATTGTTAGCAGTAATTGTTTATGGCAATTTTTTGAAAATTCTGGAAGAAGTACATTTGTGAGGTTTGTGAAGTCCAAGTTCCTGAAAGACAACCCCACACAATAATTAACACAATGCAGTCAGACCCGTATCATTCTCCTGGCATCTAACAAATCCATTGCCAAATGGAGAAGTGTGATGTCTCAATCCAGAAAACATGTCTCCACTGCTCTCTATAGTCCAGTGGCACTCTGGTGTGCAACCTGGCGGAGCTGGATTGACTAAAATAATAATGTCCCAGAAGGTTTTCTAGTGGATTAGGTCAGGTTGGTGTGGTAGGTAGGCAATGTTATCAATTCCTTCATCCAGGAACTGCCTACATACTCTGAGCACATGAGGCTGGGCATTGTCATGCACCAGAAGGAACTAAAGACCCACTGCACCAGTATACAATCTGCAAATTGGTCCAATGATTTCATCTTGATACAAAATGACAGTCAGAGTGCCATTGCCCAGCCTCCATGGATATGCCTCCCCAGACCATCACTGACTCACTATCAAACCGGTCATGCTGAACAATCCATGCTCATTAGACTTTCCTGGGAGGCACAGCAAAAGTGTCTGAAACAAATTAACAAACACCTCTGACACTTAACTGATCAGATCTATATCCCTAAAGTTTAAATGAGTTGATGCTATACTCTGATCAAAAAGTGTTATTTTCTTAGCCGTGTATATACTTTATGTAAAAATAATATAACTGCGTGGGGAAAAAAACAAACTGTAACATCAGGTCAAGTTTGATTATCAAAATTATTGGAGCTTTGGTGGATTATAAAGATTGTGGTGGGGAATTTTATTTTGCTCTCTCTTTAAAGTCTTAGAGTATCCAGAGTGAAATTGTTTGCTTAGCTGTACCATAAGGTTTTGAGCAAAGGTTTTAAAGCAGTCTGAAGTCCTTAGTGGCAGTAATAAACTCTGATTACCTTGTTTCACCACTGTGCTGGTATAACTCAATGAGTTGAACAGGTGACATAGATGGAAGATATTTACTCCCTGTCTTCTGCCTGCTCTCTGTTGCAGCTTATGTGCCGTCTCTTTGCTAAAAAGCTGTACATATGATGTATGTCTTTCCAGCTTTAACACATTACTAACTCAATAGAGTGCAGTCAGGTCTACTACATTACATGTACTATATGCTCATAAGGTTACTGGAACCCTGCAAGAGGCAATACAGCAGTCACATTCACAACACTATAATCTTATTGGAATGTACATGTATAAATTAAAAGTGAAACTTTCTTAAATATACTTGAGGTGCTGCGAAAGCTATTTTCACTCATGCACTGCAGCCTGAAATTATGTCGACATTACCCAGTGGGGGTGGATGAGAGAATGCAAATGTCCATCTTAGTTAAATGGTGTTTTACTGCCAGCTTCCTAATGCAAAGTCTGTGTGATGTCTGAGCCCAGGTAATAGTGCAATGTATTCACACCTTGTGTGTAGTCATCCTGTGTGCTGCCTGATTCTCTTGAAGTTTGTAGGAGTACATGCATGAAAACAGCTTAAGAGACAAGCTGGCTCACAGTTATTTACAATCATAAAGAGTGAAAGTAATGGTCAAAGAGACTAGTGGGCAAATAAATTTGCAGATGCTGTATATATATATATATATATATATATATATATATATATATATATATATATATATATATATATATATATATATATATATATCACAGTGACTGCATTTCTCAGTGACTTTTTTATATGTTAGACATATAAAAATGGCTAAAATACAGTCTCAGTGAATATAAATACCATAATAAAAAAACTAACTCATCCTATATGATGTCCCTTTTTGCCATAATATACTTATTAAGGGTTTACGTGACATAGTTGTACTTCCTGTCATCCTTACTTTACTGGGCTTTAGAAATTATATTGTAACAAATGGGAAATATAGCACTTTTATGTTATTCTAATGTAATTTAGTTTAAGCAGCTACAAAGTAAATAACTGTTTACAGCACAGAGATTCAAGCTTGACTAAAGACTCCTTATAAAGATAAAGACTCTCTTTGTAGCATCCCAGTGAGGCCACATTTTACCTGAGGAATTCATCCCTGGATCATTTACAAATATCCAGAATACCGCTGTGATTCTTCTCATCGGGTACCCTAAAAGATCCTGTATGAAAACAATGCTGTCTTCACTGCACCGTTTCCCCATAAAGTTTAGGGTTTAATTTAAAATTTGGCGGTTACTTTCAGAGCCTTCCATGGTCAGATCAGTGAGCTACTACTAAAATCGTACGTAACATCTGGATGTATGAGGTCTGCTGATTGATGCTTAAAGATCCTGGTTAAAGGCAAAATGACAATGTGCTTTTGAGGATGTGACCCCAAGTCCTGGAACTCACTTCCACTGAACATAAAATCTGTGGACACTATTGATACCTTTAAGAACTTAAGCTCCACCTGTTCAGGGTTACCTTTATTTAGTTTATACCATCTTAATTGTTGTGTTTTTTCTGTATTGTAAAGCACTTTGTGACTTCTGCTTTGAAAAGCACTTTGAAAAAAACTTCATTCAATTCAATCTGGATCTGTTTTGCTAAAAGAAACACCAGAGTGATGAATGCAAGTTTATTTGATTGTCTTCTACCTGAACAACAATTAAAATGGAAGAGCAGAATGAAAAAAGAAACACTAAAATTAAATAAGCCTTTTAAAAATACCTGACACTTTGTCAGGAGTTATAGCAATCCATTTTGCAATAAAAGGCCTTGTCTACTCAAGAAAAACAAGAGTGTAAACCCTAATCACGCTGAATGCAGGGCACTTTTATGGCTCACTCTGTTGAGAAGGTAACCTGTACTATTGTAATAACATGTCAACTTTCATAAACAGTATTATAGAGTGAACTTTTCAGATAACTTCAGGTCTTTACAGCGTTGACTTGGGGTCTGAATTCTGGTGTTTTAACATACTCACCACTGATCCACTTCGCATCAGGATCATGTATTTGGAATTTTTTTTCAAAAAGGTCATCCAATGTCAGTGGTGTACCAAATAGTTTACCACCATCATCTAAGAAGAAAGTCAAAAAGAACAACAACAAAAGAGTTGTTAAGTATTTTCTGGTAATTTGGTGTTTAAATTAAAAAACAAATCTATAATTAAATTTCTTCAGTGCAGTGAGGAAATGTAAGATGACATAAAGATAATTAAATAATGTTTAGTCATACTTGCACAAACGCCATTTTTCATAACTGATTGGGAAGCAAAAAATTCTGCTGAGTGACAACTCAGGCAGTAAATCCCTTCCAGATGTTTTCTTACACAATCCTTTCTTAATTTTTTTCATAACCTTTTTCTCACACTTTCCCAGATAAACAATTAAAACCTGAAGTGATTTACCTCAGTCATTGTCTTCTGTGCTGTGTACATTCACTGCAGTGAATTAATAAATATGCTAATGAAGGCAGAAAAACAGGAGTTTGCAGACAGTATGCAAATTAGGAAAGACACTATTGTAATATAGCCAAGACTGATCCTTAAATACAAACTAAATAAATATCCACTTTTTTGCAGTGTCAATGCTAATTCTCCTGGCACAACTTACAAGTGATGGTAATTTGTCATTGTTCACTGATTTTTAAGGTGCCAGTCAAACGTTTGCCCCAGCAGCTATACACTCATGTTAGGCAGTGATAAGGGTACATTACATGTGTTTGTAAATGTGCATGCAGATCTGATAAGAAAAGGAGAAGTTTTATTTATCTGATTGTTTTACAAAATGTTTAAAGCCCATAAACATTCTAAAGTGATATCCACATCAAGGTTATCTACTTTTCACCATGTCAGCTGAATCAAAGCTTCAATTCTGAGCATTTGGCTCAATAAATGTTATTTACTGTATGTGCATGTGCGAGGGACTAGTCCTTGAGATTAGCATTTGTTTTTTAAGAACATATGCCTACACAAAACTACAAAATTAAATATAAAATTAAATATAACATGAACCTACATGTGACAAAATAAAACAATTTATTGTTGACAAAAGTCAACGATAATTTATTAACTAGATGTGACTCATCTACATGGGGTCTCACCTTTTGACAGCAGAACAATGGACAGTCCGATGAGTGACAGCACCACTGCAATAACCAGCAGAGAGATGCCAATGCCTTTCCAGTTTCTGTCTGTTGCAATAGGTCCTACGTTCTACACAACAAGAAAAGAAATCAGAGAAATAGAAATAGAATATCAATCATAATGACATATTAATACAATTATGATCATGAAAATAATGATGATAATACTATAAAATAGTAACATATAGGAGATAAATATATTAGACCTTCCTCATCTGCGGTTTGCTGAATTTTTAGCCACACATGCTTACGTGGAAGTTATGGATCATGCAAAGTATTAATGGTAGAACACACTGAGCTCAGTTCAGATAAAGGCCAATGTTTGTACCTAGCCTTCTTAAAAGCAGAATTCATATTAAGGTGGAAATGTTTTTAGGAAAAACATGGTACAACTGAACAATTTCTGCTCTAATTGTTTTTATTCAGCTCTTTCTAAACCGTTGCTTTCAATATGAAATTACTCAGTGCTCATGGCTGCAACACTTGAACACTTACATTACTTTTATTTTTACTATGCACATTACTGCTTACTTTTCAGCCACTCGGTGTAGTTTTAATGAACCTGATGGGGATGAAAATAAAGTACTTGATATACAATTCTTGGTAAGAAAAAGTAAGTAAAAAGAACCACAGAGGATCCCAGTCATATTCAGCACCTTGTGAAGGTCATTAATTTGTCACATGCTCATAGAAGGCTAGACTGAAAGATCTGCTTTCTCACTACCTAAAAATTAAACATTCACAATGACAAACATCATGCTTACTGTGTTATGTTTTCCAGATATAGATTTTTTAATGTGTACAATGTGTTTATGAATGTATGATTGTTTATTAATGTAATGTGTTTATGCTGATTTCCCCCTTCATTTTCACTTTCTTGGCTCAAATAAAGCTTTTCTCGTTAGTCACTCTCAGTAGTTTTTTCTTTTTGTTCTACAAAGCAATTTGATAGGGAAGGCATGATTCACACAGTCGCTTTGCAACACTTCATCTAGAGATGGGATTTCTGCAAGGCACTGATGTGAGCTTTAATCTTGAAGGACCATTAATTAATGATTTTTGAGGCTGATGAACTGACAGGTCTTCCTTTCCTGGGGCGGTCCTCACGAGAGCTGGTTTCATCAGAGGTTTTTGAGAAGCTTTGAAGTTCTTCAAATTTTTTACACACTGAATGACTTTCATGTTTTAAAATAATGATGAACTGTGTTCCTCCTTTATTTCATTGAGTAGTTCCTGCTAAAATACAGACTACAGAAGAAGCTGAATTGGGTTAAGCAGAACAGAAGTAAAATTCCACCCATTAACTTTGACAAGAACAGTTAAGAAATAATTTCGCCTAACTGCTCAACCCCATATCATGGCAAAGTGTGCATGCGTAGACACGCCAGTCCACCATGCCTCTCCAAAGCGTGAAATGGACATACATGCAGAAGTTGCGGTACCAGCAACACATTAAAAGCCAAGATGTTGCTAGTGACCAACAAAGGTATGAAGTACATTCCAGGGTCGTTCTGTGCCACAGACAATTAAGCTTGGTGGCTAACATGTATTTGCATCTGAATGTGTTAATGTCTGTTTAAAGGCTCTCCCTTTGTTATTTTTATATTGGTTTGAAATAAAATATGTCCCTCTGCTGTTACTGCAGCTTGCAAGTCCATTGGAATGGCAAAGCGTGAAATGGACAGTGTGTGTATTGCACACACTCTGAAACATACTGATACTGGTGTGAAACACTTTATGAAGCTCCAGTTTAAGGCAAATACTGACTGCTTACAAGTATGTAAAACTATGTAATTTTAAATATGTTATTTAAAAGTTAAGATGTCTCTAGTAGGGCTGAGTATAGTCACTGATTTCTATAATGGATTCGATTTCGATTCACAAGGTCCCGATTCGATTCATCTCTGATTCTCTTGTGAGACTTCATCAGAGGTGTAAGTGTAACACTGGGTTACATAAGCATCAGAGCAGGTGCCTTTGTGTCAAAGGAACTGAGGATAAAACACAGAAAAACATGAAGGAGATTTTCCTGGCCTGACTTTTTATAGCAGATAACCTTAAAAATATTCTGCAGTAGATCATAAAATGAAGAAAACCATGAATCAACATATGAACATTACCTGATGCTGCTGAAGTGAAGCAGAGCAAAGTTAAAGAAGTTTTTATTAGAGACATAACTCAATGTTTTGCAATTTGGCATAATTTGTAAAAGTTCAAATTTCTTTGGTATCGAACAGCAAAAATTATAATTTCTTGTCAGATGTCGTTTTTAAAAAAATGATGGTGAGCAATAAGCAGGTAATTAATGCAGAAAACTGAGATTTATGATGGTGAACTGATCTTGAAGAGCTGTGCAGGAAGTGTGATTTTATCATGGTGGGAGCAAAACAGCAAAAGTTAGAAGGAACTAATGACAATGTTTTTCAAACATAAAGCATAGTTTTGATCTGCTTTTGCTGCTGGTTCAGTGAATTTTGGTTGTTTTTTTGAAACCCACCCCAACTCTCCAGTACTTTTTCTGCAATAATTAATACAAACCTTAAGCTTTTAAACTCAGTTTGATATTTTATTTTCCTATTTGTTTGTTTCATTTGTCCTTTCCAGTTTCTACTGTTCTTACAGTTTGATATTTTCGAAATCCAAATATTCATGAATTTCAGGCACACAGTTGCTTGTTTTGTCAAGTAGTTTTTTGTTACTTGAAAAGGTTAGGGCTGTATTATTATTCATGCTATGCAGTTACACAAAATAACAAATGTGTAGTAGTAAAAAGCAAAATGACTTGGCATGATATTCATATAACATTTCACCATACCAGGCTGGTTTTTTACTGTGCTGAGTTTGATGAATGCTTGCATGTAAAGGGGTCAAAACTGCTCTCTGTAGACCAGACCCATTTCTGGACATGTCTCAAACTCTATCTTCCTGTCATCAGTTATACAGCCTTACTTCATTTGCTTTGACAGAGTGGTGTTATAAATAAATCTGTCTCGCCTACAGAGCCGCAAGCTGCTAAATCTCTTCTGTGTGTTTATATTTGCTTTCAAAACCCTTTAATTAGGAATACGATTCCAAGATAAACATCCTGGAGCTTCACCATCACAACATCGCCTGCATTTCTACTCTACAACTTTAACCATACACCCAGTCCCTGTGGCATATAGTTATTAAATTTCTGGATCAGTCACAGCATAAAAGTAATTTTTCCACAGTGGACACTTCTCCTCTGGTGTTGGTTGAGCATGATTTTGTTTGTGGCATCTTTGTTCTCGTTGTTTTGTTTGGCGTCATTAACTAGAGAAATCCTCATTACACATCAGGGAACATTATATGTCATTACGATTTCCCCCATCACATCGTTATACAGTATTCCAGTCATACACTGAGGCTTTTATGTTCCTCATATCCTGCAATTCTGGGAATCCCATTCTCCCCTGCTGTGAAAATGTTGCTTGGAATAAAATGTGTCCATATTAAAAAACTGATTGAAAATGCCATTAAATAGCTCCAGTTTGAGAGTCTGAATCCAGTTTGATGTAGGTCACTGTGAGAATTCCAGAGCACTTGCAGCCAAGAAAACACAGAAGCAAAAACAACTGCACCCCTCTGAGAACACACCTTAAGATGTTTATATTTAAAGCTGTAATTTTATTGGACCATTGGTTGCCCATTTCCTTTGTATAATTTGTTACACAATGTACTTCCACTTTCTGAATGAAATTTAAAGAAAACATTAACATAAAAACCCATGAATTAAATGTTCTCCTCACATTAGGATTAAAGCTTTTTTGTAGGAAATATCCCATCCAACCATTTTCTTAATCCTTTATCCAGCTCAGGGTCAATGGTGGGGGCTACAGACTACCCCAGCTGTCACAGGCTGAGAGCGACAGTACACCTCCTACATTCAATCCTACTGACAATATAGAACTACCAATTATCCTAACATAGTGACCTAACAGGAAGATCACTGGTTCAAGATCAGAAAAAGACACAAATCTCTGGGAGGCTGGGAGGCATCCATGCTGTGAAGGAGATATGCTTCATATAATAAATCTTTGCAGACACAGGGAGAAAATACAAACTCCGCTCAGAAAGTCCCTAGCCAGGAACCTTCTTTCTTTGAGCGTTCCTTTATATTTATAAAATATCTGCAGTAACACAGCATTTAAAGTTATGTCATTACAAAATTCTGTCCAATCAAAAGACAGCATCCATCAGGATTTTAAGGTTGTTAAAAAAAACATTTCCTACACCTCAGGTACTGAGCTGTCACAAGCAGAAGCTCAACAGGACTTAATTAACTTCATATCTAATATCGGCTGTGGTATCCAGCAATCAGACTGTATACAGGTACTGAAATAAGCAACTGAGATATTACCCATTGGTTTATGAAGTACCATTTTGAACCCTCAAGTTTAGTGAAACATACACCATATTAGAGGTTTACATTGGCAACAGGAACTGGGAATTTCCACTAGCAACGTGTCAGGCATGTAGTGATGCCTAACTATTGTGGCCTCTGGTGTGGATGCCCCCTTAACTGGATCTGGACAAGAGGTCAATGCTCCTGTCCAGATTATAGTCCTCATAGAAGTTGTTTTTAAATGGGAGTACACTGGATCCAGAGATTTTTTTGTTCCCAGACAGCACTTTGTACCTCAAGACACATGTGGCTTCATTTTTCCAAGCCACTGGCTATGTCCATCATTTATATACAGTTTATGATTTTAACTTGTAAGTACTGCTCTTGCACTCAGTGGGTAATGGTTGCAATGTAATAGATGTCCATTGTTGTCAGGTGCTTTAACATTGATTCTGTATAGCAGCTCGCAATGATTTGTGTGAATATGATTGACTATCATATCAAATATAGATGTATAGATTTTTCTGACTCTTTTGAGTCAGAAAAAATGTGATCGTATATCTCCCATATGAGACACTGGAGATAGCTTCTCCTCATCTTTAAGATGCCAACGCCTTCTGTTTCTCTGCACCATGCCAGAGGGCTTCCTGGTTACAAAGCAACACCATAAATCCAAACAGATACTCAATACTGCATAACCTGTCAAGAGAGGCAAAGCATTTCCTCTCTGACTTCCAACAAACTGAAGTGCACATACTGTTTCTCTTTTTTTCTTTGTGACAGTACCATGTGATTTTTACCTCAAGTGAAATGCACTCCGCTATCTGCAGTATTGTGCCAGGTGCTGTTTTGAAGATACACAGCTGATGAAATTGAACTGCACAGGAAAAGAAGACATAGATGGGAAAGCTGTATTATGTTACAGAGCAGCTAATCTGTGTCATGATCTTCATCTGAAACGAAGGCCTTTAGTTCCCACTGTGTGCCTCTGGATTCTTTAAGGGAGAAATGAATGTAAAGCATCCTTGCTGCCAGACACACAAGACAAACAGCAGTCACCTTTGTCTAGCTCAGTGACACAGAAGCAACAAAGTTCAGAAGTAACCTGGTGTTTATCACAGTGTGACTTCCTGTTCTATGTTCTTCAGGTCAACAAGAAACCAGGCCTCCTTTATCAGCCACTGAAACCTAGCTCTGTAACTCTATGCACACCATTTTGTTAGTCTGTGTGGTGAATGAAAAAAGCAAAATGTATTTCAGGTGCGAGTTTGTTGATGTTTGTATTCCTCAGATTATATATACCGGTAAATAAATCCAAAAATATTACTCATAAGCATTTTCAGCTAATTATCCATGTGTCCGTCATGGGCTCAGTATTCTAAGCAGAGATACGCAGACCTCCCTTCTCCTGCAACCACTTCTAGTATCTCTGGAGGGACACACAGCATGCCCTGGGTCTTCCCCAGAGTTTCGTTTTAGTTAGCGATGCCTCATATACCTCACCTAATGGGTGTCTAGGAGGCATCCAAGTCAGTTGTTTGAGCTACCTCAACCAGATCATTGGATCAGTTCAGATTGATCTGGATCAATGTAGAGGAGCAGCAGCTCTGAGCCTCTCCCAGATATCTCTAAGGCTAAGCCTAGATACCCTTCAGAGAAAATGAAGAAAGTTTGCTTCTGCAAGCTAAATCCTACAGTATATCTTATTCTCTCAATCACCACATACAGCACAAATAAGCTAATGGCTGAAACGTTTCTGTAGCACACTCATATTGACAGCTTAAAACAATCCAACTGTTTAGGTTATTTCAGCCTACATACAATTGCTTTGTAACCAATCTCCATTACAGCTGCTCCATTTTAAGCTGCTTTGGACAGGGCTGCGATCATTGCTGTACTGTGTTGTGATCCTGCACTGTGTTTTTTGCTGGGGTCTTGCTGCAGCTCCCCAAACTTTAGTTTGACTGAATGATGTAGCTACTTTTCAGTCAGTTTCATTCAATGTTAATCCTCAGACAGAGGGTGTTTTCGAGAAATATTATATTTCTCTTATGAAATATTGAGTCCTAGAATAGAATCATAACACTAATTATGCATTACTGCATTATGCACAAAAACATTTTTTTTTCTAGTAAAGTGATACTTTTCAAGCTATATTTAGAAAAGAAAGGGAAAGAATCTGCAGTGAACTGCTGTTTCTAAGATTTTCAAAGCAACAGAACAATACTTTGCAAAACTCCTTGACACGTAAAACCTAGGTGAACTCATGATGTTCAGCATAACAAAGCATTCAGTGCAACAGGAGAGCAAGAGCTTTCAAGTGCTTTGACAGACTGGATCTCAGTTCAGGCCATGAAGTAAGCCTCTTTCTAATTCCATTGTTCTAAGAGTTATTATATCCCATCTATAAGTCAGTCAGTTTACAACATGCTTCAATCATTCATTTTCAGCAAGACTAAATCAGCATCTATACAATGTTGATCTACAAGTGTTTTTTTTCCAGTGTTTTCCACTATGACACGATGTTTCACTTTTCCACGAACTCATGGATGCTCCAGATGTTTAGACAACAATCTCTGGATCACTGTGAAAGTAAAAAAGAAAAATCCTGATCATCTGGATTTTTTGTACTGTACTTTAAAAGCAGATTTGAAGTATGCATTTTTAAAAATCAGAGGTAATCATAGTGAAGCAATATTGTCAGCAATTTAGCTGAAGTATGACACTCCATTATGACACCACTTTTTCCTAAATTTACCTGCTTTCATATTCTCCAGACGGCACTTTCATCTGGTGTAAGCAGACAAAATATTCAAAAGAGCACAGCTCATATAAACACAGTTTCAAGGATTTCTTTTCTAACAAAAGACCCACACCAATCCCTGCTGACCTTCACTCCTTCCAAGTTTCAAAACTGATTTTAAGATTTTCCTACTAATTCTGCATTGGCCTTATTGCTGCTGGAGATTTTCCAACAGGGCCTTATTAGTGGTTCTTATAGAGCTTTCCTTGTCACTCTGTATTTTTAAACCCCAGTATAAGGTCAAAGGTATACAACTGAGCTACTAGGAAGTTTGGAATCTGAAAAAAAAAAGTGATTTCTCTGATCAGTATGTGCATTTTAAGACACTTGGAGGGCAGAAATTTCTGCTGTGGTCTGAGTCTTTTCCCTTTGTGTTCCTTCACTATCCCTTCACTCTGTGCTTTGCTTTTCAGCCTCTTTCCCTGGGTCTGTTTGCTTTCCATAACCTGCCCTCTCTCTCTTATCTCCTCCAGCCTTTGGTGCCCATGCCTGACAGCAATAAGCTCATCTCATTCCCAAATCCGTCATCTCATGATGCAAACATAACCCCAACAGCACCAAGAAACAACTGCTTGAAGACAAAACAAAACAAAAATGTAATTTAGATTTTGATGCGGGAAAGTAAAAACATAAAAAAGTAAAAACATAAAAAAAGAAACATTTTGCAGGCATGAGGGATACAGGGCACATAAACTGTTGATAGGCATCATACTCTTGGCATATTAGCTTGTTACTTGAAGTAAAGAGCAAATGAATTAAAGATGAGAAAGGTTTTCTTCATGCACAGTGCATCTTTTGCCTTTCCTTTTCCCTCCAGGTTGAAGGACATTCTCCATTTACAACTCATCTGACGTGGTCTAACTCACTGCAGTGGTTTTAACTTCACAAATATTTAACTTATTTAACCCCCCTCACTTCAGCTTGCTCATCTGTTGACAATGACAAGCTAAAGAAATTGAGTGCATGCTGTGCACCAATCCAATATTTTACTGAGCAGTTTGGCAGACAGGAACAACATTTACATGATGAATTGGCAGACTGAAATATTCTAATAAATATCCCAAAGGCTGAATTTGAGAGATAATATATCACCTAGCTTTGAGTGTGGAGCCTGGACCACTTGACATTTTTGTCATATAAAAGCAGGGAGGAATGCTGTGCTTCAGCGGTTATTCAGGACACTGACTATTAAGAGAAAGCAGGAGCAGGAGATGTCCTTTGGTTGCATAAAGAGGCCTGCAAGGTTCATCTTTGAACATTGTAATCTTTGCAAACAAACCTGGAGAGATAAAGCGGTCTGGTACAGATGGAGCAACAATGGATTCATTACTCATCTTAGGCAGACATGGGGTCATCTCATGCATACAGCTATAGGTGCAGGAATCCGAGGATATTTGTTACATATTAAAATGTCCTCAGGGGGTAAGAAAAAAGCCTCCCAGCGTGTATCAGTGCAATGTGGTCACTTGAGTATTTTGTGTCCCTATTCTTACTGTTGATTGTGCTATTGTGTTTCACATGATTCTGCTGAATTTTCTTCCCACTCTTCCATTGTTCGAATACAATCACTCATTATGAGCAGATGTGGTTAGACTGCAAGTGCTGTTATGATTACAGTTTTCAGAGACGTGCCTTTTGCATGCTGGGAGTGTGTCTCCTGTTACCAAAAAGGCCACTATTTAAAGTGAAATTGCTTCCTGCTGAGTTCCTTCCTACTAGCAAACCCAGTTTGACACATTATTATCACAAATGACCAGATGAAATAATGGCCCAGTGATTTAGATTCTCTCCCAGCTTAAAATTTATTTGTGCTGTGAAATAAAAGTAAGTTTATTTATACAGCACATTTTAGGAAAGACAAAGTGTCTTAAATAAGACATAAAACATAAAATGTAATGAATCACACAGCAATGTAATTCATTAGAGTTTAAAAAGGACAATAAAGAGGAAAATATACAAATCAAAAATAATAACAAAATTTGTACATGCAAATATATACAGAATATTAAAAATAATAATTTCATTTTTAAAAATGCATGCACTAATGGAAATTCTGGAATCAATGAGAAGTGAAGTAGAACAATTTGGACTGAAGTCTGAAATTAACATTACTGATAATTAATTCATAGGCAGTTCAGTCCAAATCCTTGTGCTTATGTATCCATGCAAGCCACTGAATGACTTTCTGTGATTCCAAAATACTCCAAGAACAGTTTTTAAATCTTTGTATAACTGGAGGATATTTATGCACTCACAGTTATTAAAACTCAGAGCCCAACTGCAAATGCTTTCATCAGAAGATATCATAATGTAGATCAGTGTTTCATCAGCATATAGCATAGGAATAGTTTGTTGTTTTTAACAAGACGTAAAGAAATGTTAAAAACAAGATGGATGAGAAGAGACCTTAAGAGAAATCCACATGCCATTTTTTGAAGTATGCATTCGAAGAGCAGAAACAAAAAGCAGTCCCTATCCTTCAAATGAGATTGAAACAAGCTTAACACAGTGGCACAACATTCCCAGTTTTTCACTGTATCTAGTAACATAACATCATTCATGATAATATCATCACAACAGACATTTTGCCCTTTTGTGCTTGAGTGGATGGCATTTATATACCTTTTAAGAGCACTAATGGTTCTGTGGTGTGGTCGTGACTGAAAATATCAAAACAACCTTTAGATGTTGTTGTGATGTGAATAATTAGAGTTTCAAAGTCACACGTAGACATTGTCTAGGTAGTACTAAGAAGTGGCTCAACAATTGTGGTTTTCAAACCCTGTGGAGAAAATAAATGGATGTAGCAATGTTGAAAGTGTTGACAATTTCCAAAAGTTTTGATTCCAGGCAACATTTTTGAGTGAAAAAATAAGGCAGCAATCATTACAAATGGCAATTATGGTTTTTGTTTTATTAAGAAAAAACACTTAATGATGGTGGTGCCACCATCATTAAAATCTGTGTTCTTAGCTTTGAAACCAACTAAACAATTAGCCAAGCAAGGAAACCTACCTGGAAAACTGGTGTTTTCAGTCATTGTGCTTTGTGATTAAAACGTTGCTCTCTGATACAGAAGACCATTCACTCTATCACCACAGCATCCAATAGTAAAGCATGTCCTGTGTCAACTGTGTACTTCATCCAAAGCTCTCTATATAGTTGTGTAAATTACACTCGCCCTGAGAATAAAATATACATTTTACTGTTGAAAATGTGGTGCCAAAATATCATTTAAAATACAAAATGACTTTTAAGAACCCTCAAAAATGGCATTTCTATCTTGTCCCAACTTCTTGAGCTTCTTTGTGAGGTAAGAAAATAATCTTCTTAGCTCATAAGTGTTTAGTTTGAATTACTACTTGAATTATTACTTTGAGTGAAGATTTGAAAATAAACACTTAAATCCCTTCTCCTGTCACTCGTGAACAAGACCCCGAGATACTTAAACTCCTCCACTTGGGGCAGGGTCTCGTCCCTGACGAGTGGGAATTCTGCCCTTTTCTGGCTGAGGACCATGGCCTCAGATTTGGAGGTGCTGATTCTCATTCCCACCGCTTCACACTCGGCTGTGAACCATTCCAAGGCGAGCTGGAGGCCATCACCTGATGAAGCCAACAGAACCACATCATCTGCAAAAAGCAGAGATGAGATTTTGAGACCACCGAAGTGAAAGCCTTCCGCCACTTCGCTACAGCTAGAAATTCTGTCCATAAAAATTATGAACAGAATCGGTGACAAAGGGCAGCCCTGGCGGAGCCCATCACCTACACACATGTAGACTGGTTGGGCAAACTCCCATGCACCCTCGAGTGTCCTCGAGAGGAGAAAGAGCTTGTCCAGTGTTCCGCGACCAGGACGAAAACCACATTGTTCCTCCTGTATCTGAGGTTCGACTAACGGACGGACTCTCCTCTCCAGCACCCTGGCATAGACTTTTCCAGGGAGGCTGAGGAGTGTGATTCCCCTGTAGTTGGAACACACCCTCCAGTCTCCTTTCTTAAAGATGGGGACCACCACCCCGGTCTGCCAGTCCAGAGGTACTGCCCCTGATCTCCACGCAACATTGCAGAGACGTGTCAACCAAGACAACCCTACAGAATCCAGAGCCTTCAGGAACTTGGTGGCAGACCTCGTCCACCCCAGGGGCTCTGCCACCAAGGAGTTGTTTAACTGCCTCAGTGACCTCGCCCCCAGAGATTGGCGGGTCATCCCCTTCGCCCCCAGACTCTGCTTCTGCCACAGAAGATGTGCCAGTGGGATTGAGGAGATCCTCGAAGTATTCCTTCCACCGCCTGACAATTTTCTCAGTCCAAGTCAGCAGCACTCCACCCGCACTATACACAGTGCAGGTAGAACATCGCAGTCCTACCAGACTTAGTTAGCCTGTGGGACTCCGGAGGCAGCTGATAGGTACCGACAGGCCAAGCGGAATGCGGCGTGGGCGGTGGCGGAAGCAAAAACTTGGGTGTTGGGAGTTCAGAGAGGCCATGGAAAAAGACTTTCAGACTGCCTCAAAGAGATTCTGGCAAACCGTCAGGCGACTCAGGAGGGGAATAAATGAAGCTATGTTTTTACTGTTCCTCTTGTGTCGTGGTTTCTGGACCGGACCATAACACAGACAACAACGTTATTATAGAAATTGATGAGGCAGACCTTTGGTGAAGTTTCACATCTCATTAATCTCATTAATCTCATCGGCTCAATCAGGAAAAAGCTGGTTTCTCTTTGCTAACTTTGTGACTGCATGTGCTATATGGAGGATTGAAACAACTGTTGGAGTAGTAACTAAGAGAGGAAGTCTATTAGTTACCACTAATTTGCAGTCACATTAAAAGAAAATAATAATTAGCACAGCTCAAATCTTTTTAAAACCATCTGATCCAAGTCAATGTCAAATACATTATATCATAAACCTGAAATATCCGAGTTATTTCAGTCCAGAGTGGCGCCCTAGAAGCAAGAGATATAGAGGCTGGAGGGTGTGTTATATTAGCACTAGAGGCTCTCAGTATGGTAGAAGCGCTGCTTGCTCTGTTTTTCTGAATACGTTATCGAGCAGGCACAGCTTGGCTGCTTTGTGAAGCAGTGGGTGTTTATGGTGGAATGTATATACTTTTTTGTGCTTGTGCGTGGAGGGCCATATGGAAAATAAGGAAGGGAGTTAAAGTGCCTCCATAATGTAACAACATGAGAAAGTGTTCTGTCTCCCACTCTTCATTCTCACTGCCAGCTTTCTTTCCTGCTTCGGTGGGCGGTATTCAGGTCTTCTTAGTGTCAGTAAACATGAAGACATATAAGCGTATGATCTACATGGCCGACGTTCATTTCTGTGTCGCAGAGCTGTGAGTTGCATGTTCCCAAAAATAAAAAAATAAAAACATTTTTTTTCATTCCTTCAAAGTGATTCTACTCAGTTTTCTGTCAGCAGACATTTGATTCAATTGGAACACTGGTGACATTACATATTTTTGCAGGTAAATTGCTGCCCTGCAATTTCTGAATTCCTTTAGTAAATTTGCAGGTTCTTGCAAGACTCTAAATGTAAGAAGTTAATGTAAATGCATTGTTTTTCCCCACAAATTGTTGAATTTCTTTGAAACAGATAGCAACACAAGTCCCAATTTGACCTCAATCAACTGCAAACCGATAGCACACTATTTCCATCTTATTGCTATTGCTGTCTTGACGCTGAATGCAAAACTATAAGACTTTCATTATCACTTTTTCAATGACAAACATGCACAGGGAAGCTGGTGTAAATGGATGGTTAACCCAAACTCTAATCTTTAAAGAATAAATAATAAAGCTTAATTCTTTGTTTTCCCTTAACCCAAACACAGACAACAATTATCTGTTGTACACTTGAATGCTGACTGAGGAAACACTTGAATCTTATTCAGTGACTTTGCTTTCAGTCAGTGCATTGTTTAAACCATGTTATTAAATGATTCGTATGACATTAGGAACTCTTCGCAGCATTTCTTAAACGAATTAGTAAATCAAATTAAACAGATGTGCAGAATATCAACAGATTTTTCCGTTTTTCCATTTTAAACCCAGTATTCTAAATGACGGGTAAGTAGAAACAATTTCTAAGTGTTCTTGTCATCTATGTCTCTCCCTTTCTGTGTGACATTTAAAATGTGCCTTCATTACTTGTCCCTCTCACCAAAGTCTATGCCCATTAGTCAACACAGCAGATTCCAGGCTCCACCATGAACAATTGTGAACATTAAGGAAAGAAAACTCTCAGCCACATTTAATGAATTAATCTGACGGGTTATAACAAAGTGAGTTTTCATGCGCAGACAGATTCTCCAGACTCATTTGCAGAGGTGAGCAGAGCCAAATTGAGGTCAAGAAAAGGTAGTGATGTTATCAGCCAATCCATCTCTTTTCAATGAGCTTTTTAATTAAAAGAAAGAAAAGTCCGTTAAAGGTATTCTACTCATCCTGAAGGCTTGCCTAAACAGGGAAGGACTTCCATTTTCACGAGAGGCAATCAACTGATTTATCTGCAGTATTACAGGTAGAATGATTTGCTTTATGAAAATAAAGTCAGTCTGGTATTTTATCAGTACTGAGGATTTTGACAGCCAGAGGGATTAATGTATTGCTACCTGATTCCTTTTTGGTGATTTTTTTTTAATGCTCTGTGTGACAGATGAATGTCAATTATTCAGCTTCTATTATAATGATTTTGTCAAATACTGTCTGTCCAAAGTTTCAAGTTGCTATCATACTTTTACTTTTAAAAAAAAGTGTTTTAAGAGCAAGGATTAATGAATCATGGATGCTGACAGACTTTTTTGCCATCATTTTTTTTTTTTTAATATTCTAATGCTAGATCGCCGTTTAGCAGTTTTACCTTTGGTGAAATGCAACATTTCAAACACTAGATCAGCATGAATTGTAAAAATGTGTGCATGTGCATACAAACAACAAGTGAAATCACCTTTTTAGACAAAAAATGCTGGTTTGGATTAGAAATTACTAACGTACTTACTTTTTCATCTTTGTTAATCATTTTGTCCAACAAGGTTAATGTGTTTTCATTTCTGTTTGGTGGTCGGTCTGTCTGTCTGTCTGTCTGAAGGATGCCAGAGCTAAAGAATAATTCCTTACATTTTGGTAAAAGGAATTTTTATTTCACCCCATCAAGAGAAACTTGTGTTGCAAAATTGTTTCCTGACTGAACTTTATTTTTGTTTTCAGCACCTTGATGTCAGGGCGCTGGATGTTAGCGCCTAGAATCACCAGAATAAAACGTATCCAGCAACCAACCCACAGAATAAAATACTGGGAAAACTATACAATCTTGGGTTTGCTGTGGAGACCAAGTTTCAGGTTGGCCATTGTTGTATTTTGCTCGTTTGTGTTGTTGTGTTTGCACATCTCTGTTGCTTGTGGGGCTCGCACACAAGAATTTCACTCGCATGTGCTGTGCCAGTGTGCCTGCACATGTGATGTGACAATAAAAAGTGATTTGATTTGATTTGATTTGATTTGAGACCAGACATTGAGTCCCTGGCCTGACTCAGTGCTGGTGGTTCCCAGAGAAAGAAGAGGCCATAGACACTGTCCAAGAAGAATAAATGCAGCAAGAGGTTCTAGGCTAAAAATAAACTCTAAACCCATTGGCTCTCCCCTTCCTCCACTTCTTGCATATTCATTGGCTAGTAACCAATGCATTCAATAAGGAGAGATCAAATGGAGTAATTTGTACATGAGTTACTGAGACAGAGAAATTAATGTATTTGGTGATTAGACTCCGATGACCCATCATGGAACAGAACAGAATCCCAGCAGTAATAGGATTTAGGACAGGATCCCACCAAATCTAGATGCTGGTGGTGGTGTAGACTGAGGCTTGGATGGGGCTCTGACTGAGGTGTCTGTGAGGTGGAGATGGGAAGGAGGTGAGTCTAAAAGGGAGAATGACGGAGAACAAATTAAGCAAAGTAGAGGCTCATTGGCCTAAAGATGGGGAGCACAAAAATTATTGGACTAATGACTGGAGTATTGATGACAGTACTGGCTGACAACACAGGAAAGAGGTAGTAATGTAAAGAACAGAAAAGCAGCCAAACACCGAGGAAAACAGCCAGATAACTGATTACACATAAGCTTTATTCCTATTTCAATCACTGACCTCCTGTCCATCAACATGGTTGACAAGAAGGCAGAATCACAGAATGTTTGAAAGTAGGAGGAGTACTTTTTATTCTCATGTTCTCGCTATAAAATCTAAGGGTAGAAAATTATAATGCTTAAGGGTTCTGGCTTTCTGGTTAGAATGCTAATCTCACTAAAGATCTCTACAACACAATGCACAGATACTTTTGACAAGTAGTCATTACTCTTGATTATTATTCACATTCTGTTGAGTCTGCATGTTTTAAACATTTTTAAACTAACAGTCTTACATGATGATCTAATGATATCATTATGGTATCATTAGCCTTGGCAGAATCACTGTTGTGTATAATAGCTTCATAACTTTGCATAAAGTGAAGAAACAAACAATTAGATATCTCCTAAAAAATGCCAGAGGACCAAAGTTTTTTTTAAATGTCTGCACACAACTATGGCAAGTGCCTACAGATGAGCAAACCTCAGTCCCAGAAGCAATAATGAAACGAACTCATCATTTAATATTGCCATTGGAAAAAAAAAAGATTATACAGCTTCTCTTCTTACAGCAAGCTTTAGTATGCTCACTAAGATATATAATATACATTTTAACAGTCTACACCAAAGCAAATGGTTCTTGTTATTTAAAAAAGTAAATATCCTATTTTTTTTAAAATGCCATCCTTCAGTTAAATTTATAATGCTGATGTGTGTCTGATGATAACCTCTGCCAAATAATCTTAACCTGCAGTTTAATTGTGGTGTAACATGTTAATCTGTGTCTGTTCTATGTGGCAACTTAAGATGCCAAGAAGCAATTATTTAAATGTGAACAAAGCTGAATGAATGCTATTATAGAATAAGGTTTCTGTGTTTAACTGACCTCTGCAAGTTCAAATCACTGCAGTGTGTAGTCTAAGCTAACTGTTACATAATAAATTTTATGAGCACTTAAGCAAGATAGACACAGGTCACATTCTCTACATAAAAGAGAATAAATAGACTCCCACAACTCCAGCAGCAACCTTTCTGTGGTTCTTGTTCAATAAGATAGGACACACTAGGTGCTGAATAAGGTGTCAATTTAATGTTGTCGCTGCTGATGTTGTCAAGAATCACCAATATCACAGAAGCATTCAAGTCTTTGACTTTGAAAATGTCACCAAGGGCAGACACACAATTTAGAAAGCTTGTCAACAACTAAAGAGTAATTTTAACCTTGAGCAGTGAGGAGATCAACCAGCATACAAAATCAAGTTCTAGTTTTTCAGACATGTTGAAGGAAAAGCTCTTTTTCCAGTTCAAGAAAAGAAGTCCTACTCTCACACAAAGTACTGGATTTTTTCTTATAATCAAACATCATTATAGTTTAGGTTGAGGCAAGGACTGTAGGTCACTCCAAGGCAATGAAATGCTACTTATTTTGGTGTTTAGAGAATATATATTTCAAATACATATTCGAGGTTTTTAAATGCTTATTTCATAAACAAACACAGTTTGTACATCTGATGTAGATGAGAAAAGTGGAATACCAATTATAATGCAAACAGGACCTTTGTTTCGTAATATGTTCTCTGCAAGTTAACTTTCTGACTTAAATATTACCTCAAAAGTTAATCCTCTTGGTTTGTTGTGTAAAGTAAAAAGTATAAGAAAGGAACGATGCAGTACTTTGTTAAAGGTCAGGTGAAGACAGGAAATGTTAAATATCTACACCTGTGTCTCATTCACTCAGCTGCTCCCATTATTAACCCACTGTGTATGAATAATCCTGCCTTGTCCTCAGTCTCTTCACAGTGTCTATTGTGTTTTCCTTGTGCACTTGAGTTTCTGATAGCTCATTTGTTTTCTTGTCTTCTGCATCAGCCCAATAAAACAGCTTACCTTTTGTTTGAAGTCTGCCTTCATGTGTTTGAGTACTAATCCTGCAAACCCTGAAAGAAACACTACAATTTCCTGCATTACATCTGGGTTCATACGTAATATTTAACCAGCAATTACATAACCATGCAGATTTTAATTGAAGAAAAGCTGCATTAAATTAATAATAATAATAATAAATTTTATTTGAAAATAGCGCCTTTCAAAGCACCCAAGGACACTGTACAACAAATAGAAACACAAAAACTGGAAATATACACAATAATAAGAATAACAGATAAAAGTAAAGAGCATACAGAGGTTTAAACATAAGCAATTTTAAACAGGTGAGTTTTGAGGGTGGACTTAAAAAGAGGGAATGAACTAATATTTCTGAGGTCAGGGGGTAAGGAAGTCGAGGGGCAGAGCAACTAGAAGCCCTGCCCCCTAAATTAGAACAAAAGGTTTAGGAAAACCCCACAAAGGGAAAAAGACAACACTGTATGCGAAACAGTAAGTAGAAAATGAGGAATTGGTCATTTCAGGCTATGAGCTCACAATCTTTCAAGCTTCCAAAATATAGCTCAAGTAAAAGTAACACTGTTGCCTTTTATCTTCTTACCAAATAAAACTAAGTGTAACTGTCAGTCTCCTTCTGTGTCTAGCTTTATTTGTGCCTTTCAGCACAGTGACAGTCCTCAGAACCATAAAGTACTTGCCTTCCACAACATAATAATGAGGTGGCTACGTTTTGTCCACTGGCATGTTTTTTGGCAGGCACATATCCTGTCTCTCCTCACCATCTGCTGTCATGAGAGGCATTATGCGAGGGTGGACCTTTCACAGAGTGGCACGGAGATGAGAAAGGATACTGTATCTGACAGGGAGGGGAAACGATGCACCGCCACCTCTTCATGCGGCACATCTTATTAACCTATCCACCCTGTCGACAACGGGATCATAATTAATCTTCATTGAGTCACTGGGCTGTCTGGCTGACAGGCTAAATGATTGGGGTGGAAGAGGGCGTGGATAACAGTGTCCTCCAAGGTGGCATCAGAGTGGGATTCAATGGCATTAAATAGGAGGTTGAGGAAACACAGCAAGTGGTGGTTTATGGCAACTGTTGACTCTCAAAAGAAGTGCAGAGCAAAAGAACAACAATGGTTTAAGTCCCATGGTTATTACATAAGTATGAAAGTATTAAGCAAGCTGCAATGGCAGTCAGTAGATCAACCGTATGGTGCTGCAATTCAGTTTAATGTAATGCAAGTTTAATTTGCCTCCAGTGGCTTACCATTGCTTCAGTATGGCAACCCACTCATTTATTATAATTTATACCAACCCCAGATTCCTCAGACAAAAGATACAGGGATTTGTTTACATCCTGGCAGTAGCTGGAGGGTGATCAATTCACCAAATCGATTGTAACTCCTTTTGAGCTCATCAGTTTATTGCATTGCAAAACAGCCTGGAGAAAAACAATTTATTCCACCAGTAATAGCAGGCATGCATGCGTATAATGTGATTTCTGCTCAACTCATATCCACTGATGCTTTCAGACTGTTTTTGAAGGTTCGACGGGCCTTCAAAAAGAGATGCTGAATAAAAGATTTGAAATATAATCGCTTTTGGAAAGTTATCTGCTAGAGTAAACATCTAGGAAGGGAACAATCAGCAATACGTGGGCTATAAAGGCCACCTTCACACATTGTTCTGTGTCACAAATTTCAGTGATCGTACAAAGAAGACTGTATCTAAAAGATGAACCTAGCCACCACTCACTGGTTCTTACTCTGATGATGTGGTTTAAAAGTAAGTTCACCGAGTTTGGTTAGTAAGCAGCTTCCATAAGGAGCAAAAAGTAATAGTAATCTATTTAAATACTGCAAGCACAAAGCATTTAAGAACTAACTGAAGCACAGAGAACTTGGATGTTCTGTAAGACATAGAAAGCCATCGTAGCCTATTTGTAAGATATTTATTTTACGGTGATCTAAAGGCACTAACATCACAAATACAGTTGACAGATGAAAAGTATTAACTGGGATTAGGACTAGCAAACAGCTAGCAGCTAGAATAGCCCACATCTACATACTTGTTCAATCATATCAAAATTTAAGTGTTAACTAAATCCAAATTCACAAATTATGTAGAGACCAAAACCATATTTTTGCCACTCTGGAAACTTGAGTTTTGGCCATTTATGTTTCAACCCAAGAGTGATTGTAAAGGGGGCTGTCACACAAGGTCCTCTAACCAATTACATTACCATTATCAGGTGACTTGAAAAATGTGACTTTCTGCCACTTGTTATGTGCAGTCATGTCATGGCTAACCATGTGACTATACAGAGTCACGTGAATGAGGGTTCAGCCACTTAGTCTAAGTCCCTCTGTAAACCAGCAGTCACTTGGTAAATATGGGAATTTTTGGTGAAAAATCTTCTTGCCATTTCTTTTGGTGCTTTAAGATTACCACATGCAGCCACAGGGTGCATGGGTTTATGTGCAAACATGCATCATTAGCCAAGGAGTAATACATTTTAGAAACTGCTTGGCTTCAAAGTAAAAACTGCACTTTTTGTAACCTGTGGGCTGCAGTGCTAAGGCACAACTTTTAATTAAGAATACATTATTTTAATTGTAGTGCTATATATTATGCTTAAGATGATATCTATAGTAGATATCCCTTTGCTCCATAACAGCATGATAAATGATTCCAGCCCAGGTTGACCCTGAATAAGTGTCAACAATTTGATGGATATCAAAGGTTTAAAGAAACACTTGATTAAAAAAACCTTATAACAACACTGTGCTCTTCTTTTTGCACAAAATCAGTGTAAAGCTTGCTCAGAGATAAAATAATCACATTTGCTTGTACCAATTTCTAGACTCAATATAGTGTGTGCATTACTAACTAGTTCTGCACTACTACCCTGAGAACATAGGATAGTCCATGATGTCAGTATGTCAATAATGGTTTGTTAGCTTCTGGAGAAACTCAGCTGGATGCTAATATTATCTCTTAACATAAGGAAATGCCAGGATTCCACTTTAATGGGTGATAATTTCAGTTATCATCTTTATAGTAGCGCTTGAAATCCTTAACCCTCCTGGTGACTTTATTTGGAAGTCTCTGACATGGTGCAGTTTTGTTATCCAGGAAAACAAACAAACTGCAGGCCTTAATATGCTTAAAAGAGGACTTTGCACAAGAAAGATAAAAAAAATCAACACTCATTTCAAGAAGCGGAAAATGATATGATATTGACTGGATATGCACGTCTCGTTAAATCTAAAGAAAAACTGTTGTTTGCTCCCAGGTTTCCCCAGACCTTTTTATTACGTTTCCTGTCTTCACCTGACCTGTAAAACAGCCCTATTAAAATGCATTCTGCATTCCTAAAATGTCATTGGATGACTCTATAGCTTTCTAATAAATTGGCAGTAAGTTGGCGTCAAGTAAGACCCACAACACAAAGAGCATGTCACTTCTTTTTTTTTTTTTTTTTTTAAAAGACTGTCTGTCTTTGTTTAGCAATTATGTGGACAAATGTTTGCAGGTAATATTAATGACATTAAGATACAATCTTTAGTGATAAGAGGTTGTTTCCATACTGTGAACACCTGCATATTTGTAATCATTTTCACAGGTTGAGCTGCGTAGTCAGCCAAGTCGCATTAAGCTCAATAACCTTGTCAATTTATCCAGTGAATGGAAGATATGGCTCATTGGATCTGTAATACCGTCAGGCATCAATTGGCTGATAAGTGATTTTGTGGCAAAACACAACCATGACCATGGCACAGCCTGTCTACCCATCTTCTCAAACTATTTTCTTTAATTTATATTCACATAATTTTTTTTGTTGTTGAAGTAATACTACATCATTGATAGTATTATTTAATTTTCTCAATGAAAACAAAAGTTATAGAAGTCTTGATTCATATGCTACAGCAAGCTAAATACTAAATCCTCTGGTAAATCAGCTGCTTTACCAGTTTTTCTGTTTTAGCACAAAACATTAGCTCGGCTCTCTTACACTTGTCTACCGAGAAAACAGTGTGTACCTGCAGGTTCACTTTTACATTTGAAACTCCAGCTACACCTTGACCCAAAGATTTGTGGAGCCATAATTACC
The DNA here is from genome assembly GCF_057381845.1 of Rhamphochromis longiceps. NCBI lineage: Eukaryota > Metazoa > Chordata > Actinopteri > Cichliformes > Cichlidae > Rhamphochromis > Rhamphochromis longiceps. The sequence continues at coordinate 32,764,296 of NC_140572.1, forward strand.
ACCATGTTTTATACCTAAAACAGTGAAGTTTAAGTTTACTTCCATGTCTTACCAACCTCATACACAGTAAAGCTTTGATGAAATTTAATAGGGCGCCAAAGATCAGAGTCACCAAATTAGTATCTGACCAAATGTGAAATGTGGTCACGATCTCTGCCTCTTTTCCTCAGTTACAGACTTATATAATGTGTTGTAGAACATGGTCAAGTTTTTCTTTTGAATTTGGAAGATTAAATGTTATAACACCAGTGTATGAATTCCTTCATCGCTACAGACACGTTTTTGAGGTCACTTGAACACAAATGAAAACAGTTCTGCTTTTTGTCCATGTGAGTATTTGTGCTGAATTAGAAGAAATTCTCCTAAGATAAGATATATATCTTTTTTTTTTTTTTTTCCTTTTCTGCATTTGTAGGCATGTCTTAATGGCTGAGGATACTCAAAAAAGGGAGCAATAAAAGAGTGAAACAGGAAAAGTCTAGACACAAACCCTGAGTGGGCTTTGTAACTTAACCTCCAGAATGGCATTAACCTGGTTTGGTGAACCCCTGAACCCCAGGCATTTTATCTCTGTTTAAGGTCTGAAATAAGAAACAGGGATGTAAACACTTTTGCTTAGGTGTCTTTTACATCAACAAAAACATCTGCTTCAAATAAACTACACATACCCTCCAAAACATGTTTGGGGAAAAAACATGTGCTACAACAATACTGATTTTTCTGCTGTGATTGGAAAATGACTATTTGCATGATGCACATCATGAACCCGCAAACACCGTTATTTAGTTGTTCAGCCAATGACCACTGCTGCTGTTTTCTGATGTTACAAAATCTAATTTGTTTTTTTCAGTTTCCTAATGTGAGCAATCTTTCTCTGAGTCACCTCAAAGGATTCTCAGTCAACACTGGTACTTTTCCTGTGTTTATTCCTTGATTCAGAGCTCCCCAATTATTATTCCCCAAATGTTAACAGACTGGAGGAGCTAGTGGAACCACTTCCCTTTTTGCCAAGGCCATTTACATGTTTATCTTGCATAAACTATTTTTTCCCATGTGCTGCAAATCATGTAATGGCTGTTGGCTCTATTTTTTTCTTTCTTTTTTTTTTTTTACTATTTCCATCATTTCCACAGTGATTAGCCTTGATAATTTACTGATTTCATAAAATAAAATAATGGGATAAATGCAAAATTCAGAGACAACTGCAAAAGAAACAGTAATAAATTGTGCCAGAATCATTTCAATAATGCCCATATATTGGACTTTCTGGAAGTGGAATTGATACTAAGTGAATTAATGTGATGAAAGTAAATTAAGAGAGTGAGAAATGATTATTATCTATAAACTGGAAGGTTGTAATAAATGTGCTGCATCTCCATAATTAAACCACTTACTTTATATTACATTTTAGCTATTCATAAGTGATGGGTTGGTTCTCATACACTGACATTATATGGAAAAATCATGTGATCTTCATCACCAGCAAGAGTTTGAGCATCTGTAGAGTCACTGTTTTGTTTATGTATATGACTGCAGTACAGGTTTGTTTCTGTCTCAGTGCTGTCAACAACAGCAGGCAGCAGTTATCAGGCTTGCAATAAATATATACATTAGCTTGGTAGTTACAGTCAACATAAATAATATTCATTATGTGAACACAAACACAGCACCAAATGAAAACTAGCATGCATGCATACTTTTCTCATTTCAAGAATTTAATTTCTGTTTCAGGATCCACACAGCCCAATACCTACAATTGTACCCAGCAGCAGTGACGGCAAGCCCTTGAGTGATTCAACTGAGGTCAGTGTCCAGATGGATGGACAAAAAATGATTCTGGAGAGTGGGGAAATGGACATTTCATTGGCGATGGGTATTGTCTTCTCCCTGTACCATGTCTACAATGTTGCCTATCCAAGTGAACTAAAAAAGACATTTTGCTTTTTGGAGGCATTTGTTCTCAACTTGGGAACTCTGACTACACCTGTACCAGTAGCTGTGCAAAGAGTGGCAAATGCATTAAATATCTCCTAGATTGCCAGCATAGTGCAGGTGAGAGACTGAAATTGTCCCAATGTGGACTAACAAAGGACCATGAGTCCCACATTAAACTTAACTTACATAACTTAAGGCTGCAGTTCGTTGATAATTTAAATAAAAAGATTGTTCTTGAAATAGTTTTACTGAAAATGCAAACATGCTGATGAAAATGTGTTGTTTAATTGTCTGTTATGAAAGTATTGCTATTTCTAATGTAATAATTGTTGTTTTATCTATAGTATAATATTTATATGTATTTATAGTATAGTAAAGATATTTAATTATTACTGTTTAAATGACTTACATGCTATTATTAGTAGTGGTGTTGTGCTTTTGTCTTTTTCTGTAATACAAAGTGCCAATAAACCATTAATATATGCCTATGTGCTTGTATTTATTTTACCCTACTCTAGTTAATTCAATTTAAGATGCATTTTATTTTAAAAGATTTAAAATGGTTCTTTAAAGAACCACTCAAAAAAGCACCATTTAAAAAAAAGGTTCTTTGAAAAACCTTTAAAGGTGCCCCAAAGAACCATTTCTTGATGGTTCTTTGGGGCACCTTTAAAGGTTCTTCACTGAAAGAAATGGTTCTTCAAAGAACCATTGTTTGAAAGGTTCTTTGTGGCACCAAAAAAGGTTCTTCTATGGCATCAGTCTAAAGAACCACGTTTGGTTCCAGTTGGCACCTTTAATTTTCTGAGTGTGGCTGCACATCTGCAGTCAGTCTTGTATGTATACTGTATAATATGATTGCTTTTAACCTGGCTTAATGAAATCTGGCTTTTATCTTCTGCAGAGAATCTTTCTAGAGCCTATGTGGTCAGTGCTGTTGCCAGCATTTATGGCTGTCCTGATGTTTACTATGTGATGCTAGACACCAAAGAAACAAATACAATTGTAGGATTATTCGCTGTGGTCTTGTTTTTCCCCCCAAAAGCACATTCCCTCATGTCCATTCCTTCCAGGATTTTGTGGACATTTGTGAGTCCTTATATTAATACTATGATTATTATTCCTGATATGAACTGAATTGATAACAATGTTATTTTCTCACTGACAAATTCCAAAACTGCTGCGAAAAGCCCCTCACTCTGGGCCACATTGCCCCCAACAACATAGCTTCTGACATTACTCAGATTATGCAATGGTATTAACCTCCACACTGATAAGTTTGCAGTTCATAGAAAAATTGCATTTGCATTGTAAAACACTCAGAAAACAAAACTATTGTCAAACTTCTAGCACTATATGCTAGAAGATGATACAAATATTTGTGATAGCATTAACCGGGACTTCCTCAGCTCCTTGCAGTCAGGATTTCAGATAAAGTTTGGCTGTGATGATGAATGAATATGATGTGACAAAACTCTTTGAGCGAGCGACAGAGGGATTATGTCATTCACCGTGATCATTGATTCAGACCTGTTCCTGATGGTGGGCAGAATAGCTGGACAGAGATCAGTGCTGCTGTTGTAAATTTGAGACACCAAATTATAGCATATAGAAGAATTTCTTATTAAAAGGTTAGCAAATTCATTAGCATTTTCTTTGGCTGTCTAACAGATATCAAGCTGTGTGTGGAGCTGATGAAATGGTAATGTGATTCAATGCGCAAAATCACAGACATACTGAAGTCTTTAAAATGCAAAGCTTCTCTGTGTACAACTCTTAAATTATGGACAGTTGAGCAAAAATCGCCAACCATATGATGTTGAAGTCATCTAACCACCCATGGAGAAATAATCCCAAACTAAGTCATAAAGTGGCACGTAACAGCATGAAATCACATGCCTGGAGGGAAAACTTCTATTACTTTGGACTTGTGTTTTAATTAATAGTTGATGATTAACTAATCTTTTAATACTCACTGCTGTGTGTGCCATGTAAGTCTTGCTTTTCAGCTGCTTCCAAGTTGGTCAGCACCTCTATTTGCAAGTGAACAGCTACAGAAGTTGTGCCAGCTCTTAAAATATTTAGTTAAAAGTTTTTTATTAGCTGCACATTGAATTAAATGGAAAGAAGACCTACTGTATGAGGGGAATTTGGAGAGAAATTCTCTCTGTAGATAATAATGAAATATGACTAAACTGAAAATTACTCTGCAAAACGCTCTGAAATTTGTATGACTTTTTCTGCCCTTATATTGCAGCTCACCTCACCAACTGTAGCATAAATCTTAAAGAATATAATCTCCTCCATCTGTCCATTAGAATGGCATGCTTAGGTGTTTATGCAGAAACATTCCAAAATGTTCGTGACTCACACTGAAACTAATTCATTCAAATATCCTGTCAATTTGTAGTAGACAAAAAGAGCCTAAGTTACATATGTCTAGAGACCAGTCAGTCTCTAGGAAAAATTGTGCATTCTCCAAACAGTTGGTGAGTAGTTGGTAAAAATCAGTGGTCACAAAGAGGGTATTGCACACACAAAACAACGTGATTGCTTTTGTTTATTAGCAAACCACGAACATGTTGTGAAACTTAAATAGGTCGCAAGTTGGAACCAAAGACTGGTTCAACACAAATCCAAAGAGTGTCCATTTCACAATCTTCACAGTTTCAGAACCGCTTAGCGAGTATTTGGGGAGTTTTCGCAGACAAGTTGGCATCCTCCATTCAAACTGCAGACAACCTGTAATTTGCTATAGACCAAAGAAACTGATATTATATAAGCAAGTAACTTCCTGCAACGACTCACCAACCAATCAGGATATACACATTTTTCCCAATTGGTCTTCAGGCCTGCTGTAGCATCATCTCACAGTTACAGGGCATTCACCAACCAGTCTCTAGCAACTGGGGGCTAAACTGTACATTAAACATTCATGGTGAGTTTAGGTGGTAAATTATAGTAATGAGGACAATGTCAGAAGTAAATGCTTTCAAACTTTTATTAATGGGAATTTACATTTTTAATTGTAATACTGTGCCAAAAAAAGGGAAAAAGTTAAAAGGGAAAATATGTGTACTCCCTCCTTTGTTAGATTTTCTGTGCAATAAGATTTATTTTAAGAGGACTGATATCTGTTCTTTGTACTGAACAGTCTCTGAGAAAAGTAATTATATAGCAAACACAAGCCTAAACTTCAGAAGGATTCATGATCAACTCAGAATTTTGCCAGTGGCCATGCAGAATTCATTATCATCATCTCTGTGCTTTCTGAAAATAGTGTCTCATGTTTTCCATCTACAAGTAAAAATTAACTGACTGCTGAGCAAATGCTCCACAAAGACTATGTCTTTGTTTTGCATCAGCATTTTAAATGGGCTGAATTAGTTCGGGACAGCATCTTACACAATGTATACCATGATTTGCAAAACGCGCTGTGCTAGATTATGTAAATGGGGGGGATCATTTAACTATATAGTGCAGTGTGATCACAGAACTGCTCTCTGAGAAATAAACTTTCTTCACTGATGACACAGGAAGCTGTTAAAACCTTCTGGAGGCTTAGTGACAAGGCTATAAAACTCCAGAGAATATTGGACATGGTTGTAGTAACAGCCTCACAGACTATTTTCGATGCCTTAATAGCAGGAACAATCTAGTTACGTTCCCGAGCCAAATACTTTGCTGTGTAAATCTGGTAAAATAGTGTAGGAGCAATTTACCAGGTGCTTAGGAGTGAATTACATTTCATGCCTTGATTTATCTCCAGGGATAGCGCTTAAGTCTATCCAGGACTGCGTGATACAATTAAGCATGCAGGAGGTAGTGTTTGGAGCACAGATTAGTATTGAAACCTTCTTGTTATTCTTCAGAGACATTATTATACAGCATTCATTAAGAGAGGGTCTAGTACAGGCAGACAGCCTCAGAGAAGCTCTTCGTCAACCTATCCACAGGAAAAAAGAACGTTTTTTTCTTTTGTTTACCCATATTAGGGTCAAACAACTTGTGTGATTTTTTCCAACCTCCACCATCAATCAACCAAGCACTTGCTTAAAAGAAGAAAAAAAAAGAAATAGCTTATTGGCATTTTTTTTTTTTTGTAAATATGAACTGTCAATCAAAGAGACAAAAAAAAGAAAAAAGAAAACTCAGAATAAACAGTTTTGGCCATTAAATATTAAGATCTTATCATCTTCTCTTGCACAGATCTATTGTTTCCATGTGGATGCTATTTTTAGATTACTGTAGAGAAGTTTTGTTATGTCCTCTTTACTGGGGAGCATGTTGGATCTGGATTGACATGCAGATCAAAGGTCAAGTTCAGTGCAACATTCAATAGCATAGCCCCAAATCAGTGTCAAACAAGTAGTTACCCGGGAGCTTTCAGACCTGCTACAGAACTTTTCAAGCCTCCTGTGGAACAGTAACAAGTCATAGCAGTGTTTCTTGATTTCTTGACTTATGGAGTCAGTCCAGGTATATAAGCAACCATCAAAGAATATTCCAGCAGTAGCAGGGTGTGATTCTGCTCAGCTGCAGGAGAGATGGAGTAGTGTTATTCAGGGAGCAGTGACAGGGAGTGCTTTTTGTCACAGGTGATGCATACTGACTAATCAACCTCTTCCTTTTAAAAGCAGTAGCACGCTGAGACCTTGAGTCTTATATATAAGATAAGATAACCTTTATTAGTCCCACACGTGGGAAATTTGTTTTGTCACAGCAGGAAGTGGACAGTGCAAAAGTTATGAGGCAAAAATTAGAATACAATAAGAATAAATACAGTACACAGCTGTACAGAATAGAATAAAATAATATACTATATACAGTAGAATAAAATAGAATAAAAATATACAATAAGATAAAAATAGAATACGAATGCTATATACAACTGAGTAAAAATACAACGATGCCAGAAAAGATTATTGCACTTAGTGTTATTGCACATGTGTGGATGTGTGTGTTTGTTCAGTTAAAGTCTTTGTTGTGGAGTCTGACAGCAGTGGGGAGGAAAGACCTGCGAAATCTCTCCGTCCCACACCGTGGGTGCCGCAGTCTCCCACTGAAGGAGCTGCTCAGTGCTGTCACAGTCTGCTGCATGGGGTGGGAGACGTTGTCCAACAGGGATGACAGCTTAGCCGCCATTCTCCTGTCACTCACCACCTCCACTGGGTCCAGAGGGCATCCTAGAACAGAGCTGGCCCTTCGGATCACCCTGTTCAGTCTCTTCCTGTCCCCAGCAGAGATGCTGCCGCCCCAGCAGACCACACCATAAAAGATAGCAGAAGCCACCACAGAGTCATAGAAGGTCTTCAGGAGTGGGCCCTCCACTCCAAACGACCTGAGTCTCCGCAGCAGGTACAGCCTGCTCTGCCCTTTCCTGTAGAGGGCGTCTGAGTTATGAGTCCAGTCCAGTCTGTTGTTCAGATGAACACCAAGGTACCTGTAGCTATGGACTGCAGGAGAAAAATGGCCATGGTTGGCTGAATAGATCGCTCAGTAAAATCTCTCGTTACAGTTTGTTTGGGCATGGATGTGCCAAGATGGTATAGCACAAAACCTTTATGCTCTTTTTAGTGTATGAAATTATACAATTGCATTTTTAAAATATCGCCTAGATTTGGGTTTGTGCTGTGGAGAGTTTTTAGGTAGTGGAATTACTGCTATAATTACTTGTACATAATTTTCAGTCAAGAGAACACACCATCTGTTACTGATTCACCAGTGGATGAGCTCACTTCTTTTTTATTTCTGTTCAGTTTAGTGTGTGCTAACCAGCTAGCCCTGATCCTTCTAGTCTCCTTTTTGCAGGCTGTCTGCAGTACTCGACTTTATTCGGCTGCCTCTCCACAGGACATCTCATCCCAGGATTTGAATTCCAACTCTACCACTGTGAACTCCAGCTGGTTACATTAGTCCTTGTACTCATCTGGAGATCCACTGACAGCTGGAGGGCCACTCCAATCAGAACAGGTGGAGAGCTGAGTCATGTGCACCTTCATCAAGCTCACTGAGGTTGCAGAGCAAGACACAATAAATACCAACGTCAACTGCAGTCCAAGATGATAGAGCTGGCACTGAAGTGGTATCCAAATAGGTATTAGTCCTTTATTGGCACATAGGACTTTGTAATTACAGTATTTAAATTGTATCACAGTGCAGTGCTATTTAATAATTTTATAAAGCATGCATGATGACTTTTGGCCTGAAAACACTACCCTATAATGGTACCGAAAAAATAGAGGACCCCAACAATCAGAGCAAGCGCTCTGGCGGCAATGCGGGGAAAAAAAAAATCCCTTTTATCGGGACGAAACCCCTGGCAGAGCCAGGCTCAGGAGTGCCGCCATCTGCTGTGACTGGCTGGGGGTGAGGGGAGGAAGACGGGACAAGACACACCGTGGAAGAGAGCCAGAGATTAATAATAACTAATGATTAAATGCAGAGTGATGTATAAACACATAATGAGTGAAAAAAAAAAGGTGAGTGAAGACAAAAAACTCAAGCATTTTAGTATTAATTAGTATAAATATTTACTATTTAGAAATAAAGTCATTTTGAAGGCAATGCTAAACATATAAACTAAGTTCAAGCTAAGAAGATAACCAAAATACTAAATTCTCCAACCAATAAATGTACAAGCTGTTCTATATCAGCTGACCTCGAGTGGTTTCCATTGCTGTCAGAGGAGCACCTGTGGCATCAGACTAATGTATCACAGACCTGCACGAACAGATGGGCTCCACAACATCGTTAGTACTCAGAGTCCACGGGGGCGTCTGTGGTATCACTTTCTGATTCAGCTCATATCATGAATATTCATGATTCTTTCAGGCACTGTGATGAGAGCGAAGGCCAAAGTTCCACTGAGCATATGTGGCTGGATAAGGAAGAAATTATCATTCTCGCCCTCATTTATTACTGAATATTTTTGGGCACATGATTGGGAGGGTAGCACATGGTCATTTGCAAGGTGACCATCCCACGTGAAAATGTGGATGATAAAATGTCTCTGTGTAAATCTCTCATTCTCACTCATCTTTCACTGTCTGTCGACACAGCTGGTGGGACCAGCAGCTAATGTTGAACTTATAAACCAAAGAGAATGGGACATGAAGGTGATGGACTCCTCTATTAACCAACTTGTCACTCGTCGTCTCTTGACCCATCCTCGCAGACAGAGAGGAACATGCCTTCCACTACTTTAGAAGTCTGCACCTTCCTTATTTTGTTTGCTGTCGCACATTTTAATCTGCTCCGCTGATTGCTTTTTCGCCTGCTTTGGCTGACAGCCCTACAGAGCCTAATCACAGAGGCCAGAGTTTTATGTCACCGCTGCCCAAACACAATCAACTGGACAGATTATGCTAATGTGCTCACATCCGAAGACCAGTGTAAGCCTCAGTACTCACATATTACTACAATCCCAGTCAAACGCATGTAGCAGACAATTCATTTTCACCTAGGATTGGCTGTCTTTACAACATTTAACTTCCACCAACAAACCGCTTGGGGGATAGAGACAGGATTCGGCTGTATTTTAAGTACATTCTACAAGCGTAGATTCAGGAACTAGATGCAAACTTCCAAATCAAAATTCACACATGTTACATATGAAACAATTCCCAATGTCTGTGAAATGCACAGTGTGAGTGATTAAGTAAATATATACAGTTTGCACAAGTTTGAACATTAAAATAGTGCTTTGTGATTGTCCCAGTAACTGAAGATGTGCTTTACAACAAACTTGAATAGTGACAGTTCTTTTTTTCCTTCGCTGTCTTTGTCTCACAAGAATGAAGATGTTACTTTTGAGCATTTTTGCATTCGTTATAATTAGGGATGGGTATCAAAAACCGGTTCTTGTTGAGAACCGGTTCCCACTGTTTCAATTCCTTGGAATTGTTTGCCATTTTTGCAAACGATTCCCTTATCGATTCCAGTCGCCCCAAATGATGTCACCACATTGCGGAGCGTCATTTACCTGGCAGGAAACATGGAGGTTCAAATGCTCAAAAGTTTGACAACTGGGCAACTTGCAATACTTGCAAAGTGGATATTTCATTTAAGGGAGGAAACACCACGAATATGCAAAAGCATTTGCTCACAAAACACGTGATAACCTTAAATAAATGTCATGTTTTTAATTCCGCTCCGGACTCGTGAATCTCAACCCAGCAGCAGTGTAACGTTTGCACATCCTCTCCCGTTAATGCGGCAGGTAAATAATCAACTAACAGTGCATATTATGTTAGCGCGATCTGCCTTATTACAAAACCTGCCATTACTGTGCATTTAGGTGACCATGATGAGAGAGACAGAGTCTGGCTCAGATGCTGGCAGTTCTTGCGGCAGTCTACTGTTAGCGTCTCCTTTCAGGCCAGGATAGACGAATGTCACCGAGCAGTGACTAAGTTTGAGGTAAAAGGCTTTCACCCATTTGCCACAGCAGATGCCTCAGATTTTCGGTAAGTGAATGTGTTTAATTGTAGGCAGGGACATTACTGGATATTCTTGTGTAATTGCTACAGAATAATTTATGTTATACTTTGTTATTGCTACAGAAGAATATTTATTTTATTATTTTACATTTACTTTTTTTTTCCTGGGGACCCTGTGACACCCCATTGAAGAGCCGTAGGCTGGATCTCTTAAGATCTCACTGTTGGGTTTGTAAGGCCATGTTACTCCTAAATTTCTATCTTGTTCAAAGAGAAGATATAAAACAAAGTTCTAAGCTAATCGACCTTGGTGTTCTCCTTTTTTAAAAAGAATCGATAAGAGAATCGATAAGGAATCGAATCGTTAAACAGAATCGAAAATGGAATCGGAATCGTGAAAATCTTATCAATACCCATCCCTAATTATAATTAGATTATTGGGTTTGATTTGCAACCTCTCACTAGAAAAAAAAATATTTAGGCTCAGTAGATAACAGTTTCACTCCACAAAAGTCTACCAAAATGCCCTTGGCACCCTTCAACACATTGAAAAATGTCAGCACGAAAACACACAATGTGATAAACAACAAAATTGTTTCCCTTAAAATGTCCGGCTCTACAGAAAAGTGTCTAAACTGTATTTGTTGAGTGTATAATGTGAGAGTTAGACTGAGCCAATGTGTCAGGCTAATGGAAGTCTAATGGAACCTGCTACAGCTGATGCAGTGCACAGAGTAAAAATATTTTCTGTGACTTTTTCAAGGTCTCTGGCTATAAAAGTATTTTTATTCAGAAAAAAACCAGAACATCTTAGTTTTTAGTTTTGACCTTTCTGCGACCTGGAAAAAATTTAATTTAAATGTAAGCTTTATGGTTGGCTTTACATTAATATAGTCATATTTTAGCATTTAGAGGTAGCTAATAAGCCATTGAGGTGGAGGTTTTTCAAATTATGAAAAATCTAGAATTGTTTAGTGGTAAAAAAAAAAACCAAAAAAAAAAACTTCATAGTCCACATGTGGATTCAACAAATGACATTAAACCTTCTGCTAGAAATAATGACTGAGGACAAATGACAAATCTGAAAAAGGCTTTGTCTTGAGTTGTTTGCTGTGTTTGTCCTTTTTCTGAAGTGAACCCTTAAGAATGTGGACTGTGTTGTTTTTGATAGGAGGAGCTGTTGTTTTAGTCTCTTTGGGTTTTCTGTCCGTTTGTCATTGCTGATCATTGTTTTTTGTTGTTGTTGTTAATGAAGAAAAAAGCATCAGTTGTACAGAAACAACTAACTCAACCATCTTTTCGAGCACAATAAGGCTTTCCAAAAATATCTGTTTATCGTACAGTATTTTTATCTGACTGATTCTGTGGACCTACTTTTTTCCTCCACTGTGTAAAATCGGCTGACACCACTATCCCAGGTTGTCTACATTGAAGCCTTAATATTCATTACATGTTTGGTTGAAAGTTTTGGACTCTGGGTTTTAACCAGTATTGATATTCTGCTCCTGTACAGACCCAGTGACTTTGATGTAGCTTCACAATTTCATGGCTTGCACAGATCCCTATTAGTCCACCAAAGTTTGTAATTGTATTTTCTTATTTCCGTAGCAAAGCTCAAATTGAATCAAACCAACAGGCTGACATTTTAAAAGCCAAGATCACCATTTTTAACCTTTTTACACTCATCAAAACATGAATGTTCTTGCAGATGTGTACATTTAAAATGTTGTATGCCTTGTCCTGATCTTTTAACAATTTCAGTGCCGTAGTTCTTTAATGAAATCCTTGGCACTGACCGAATATTCTTTTCTTTTTTCCTGTACTGAACATGTACTGCAAAGCCTCATCTGAATTAGTATCCTGGATGTGTACCGGCAGAGGCAGAGAAAGATGCAGACATAGACCTTGAGGAGATAGAAGCTTTTCCTGCTCATTAGAAACATGAAGGAAAGAGGTGGGACAGCACACTGCCAGCACTCAACTACGCACCTCTCACTTTCCCTCCAACAGCAAATGCACATGTACATCTTTGGGATGAATAATAGATCCCCACATCAAAGTGGGGACTCGCTCTGCGCTTTTCAATGTCCAAGGCTTGAATAACCCAGTCCTGCAATTTCTCCCTTTCAGTCCCTGCTCAGCCAAGGCTGTCAACCCCTTATGGTCTAACTTGCTTTCAGCACTGTCCAGCCTAAGAGACAAAGTGTATGTTTGCCAGCATGAATGTTTAAAAAGGACCAGACATATAAAACATCCATATGAAGATTAGACCTCTGATGACTGTGATATCTACAACTGCACTTTAGCTATATTGGGCTGTGTTGCAGGAAATTTGTCTAATTGCAAATGCTGTATATTTTCTTGAAATATAATATATGTGATTGGTGATAAATGATGTTATGAATGGGAAACATAATTTCAGTTATCTGTTCCCTTTGTTTGTTTGATTTGATTCATTTGCACACACACTTGTAAGATTTTACTACAAAGGCATGACTAACTGTAGAAAGACATGTTAAAGAATAACAGGAGAATAAAAGCATTTTTAATATAACTCTGATTTCAATAAAACTAATTCAGCAATGGTTTAAGATGTCTTGTTTTTATTTGTTGAAGAATATAATGTGCATTAGAACAAAAAATTCTGTTCAAAAAGTTGCAAGTTACTGGATGTAATAATTGTTTTGTTTCTTTGCTTGTTTTCAGGCAGAATAAAAAGGGTGACGTGGATGTTCATCGGCAAGATGGCAACAGGGAGCCATAATAAACCTTTTTTTGTGTGTTAAGTTTGTCTTTTTAATACAGGAGCGTACACTACCAATCAAAGGTTTAAACACTCCTTCTCATTTAATGTTTTTTCTTTATTGTCATGACTATTTACATGGTAGATTTGCATCAAAACTATGAACAAATACATATGGAATTATATACTAAACACATAAAGTGTGAAATAGCTCAAAACATGTTTTACATTTGAGATTCTTCAAAATATCCACCCTTTGCTTTGATACTCTTTGCATTCTCTCGATGAGCTTCATGAGGTAGTCACCTGAAATGGTTATCCAACAGAGTTCCCAGAGATGCTGAGCACTTGTTGGCCCTTTTGCCTTCACTCTTTGGTCCATCTCATCCGAAACCATCTCGATGTGGTTTAGATAAGGTGACTGTGGAGGCCAGGCCATCTGGCGCAGCACTCCATTACACTCCTTCTTGGTCAAATAGCCCTTACACAGCCTGGAAGTGTGTTTGGAGTCAGTGTCCTGTTGAAAAATAAATGATGTTTCAACTAAAGACAAACCAGATGGGATGGCATGTTGCTGCAGGATGCTGTGGTAGCCATGCTGATTCAATTCACCTTCATTTTTTAATTAAATCCCCAACAGTGTCACCAGCAAATAATCTCCACACCATCACACCTCCTCCTCCATGCTGATGTAGAGACCATCCGTTCACCTTTCCTGCATTGCACAAAGACATGGTGGATGGAACCAAAGATGTCAAATTTGGACTCATCAGACCAAAGCACAGATTTCCACTGGTCTAATGTCCATTCCTTCTGTTTCTTCGCCCAAACCAATATATTTTGCTTGTTGCGTTTCCTTAGTGGTGTTTTCTTAGCAGCTACTTGACCATAAAGGCCTGATTCACACAGTCTCCTCTGAACAGTTGATGTAGAGATGTGTCTGCTACTGGAACTCTGTGTGGCATTTTATCTGGGCTCTCATCTGAGGTGCTGTTAACTTGTAGTTTCTAAGGCTGGTGACTGGCTGATGAATTTATCCTCAGCAGCAGAGGTGACTCTTGGTCTTCCATTCCTGGGGCGGTCCTTGTGTGAGCCAGTTTTGTTGTAGCCCTTGATGGTTTTTGCGACTGCACTTAGGGACACATTCAAAGTTTTTGCAATTTTCCAGATGACTGACCTTCAATTCTTAAAGTAATGATGGAATCTAGTTTCTCTTTACTTAGAATTCATTTTATGGCAAGAACCAATCAGCTAACAGTTGTCTACCAACCTGACTTCTGCACAACACAACTGATGGTCCAAACCCCATTAAGAAGGCAAGTTTTATATCATCTGATAATGTGAAGGTCAAATTTATTTATATAGCACATTTCCAGATAGATGATGCTGTTAAAAAGCAACAATGTAAAACAATAATAAAAACATAAATCAATGACAGGAAAATAAAAGAATTAAAACAATAACTAAGACTATTAAATAAGACCAAAATGCCTGAGTCATAGTGTTGTAAAAACCAGGGCATAAAAATATGTCTTTAGTAGCGATTTAAATCGATCAAGTGTTTGTGCACATCTAATATTTAGGGGAAGACTATTCCAAAGTCTGGGACCTGCCTCAGAGAAGGCTCTATCTCCACGAAATTTGAGATTAGTCCGTGGGATGGATAGCATTAATTTTGAGCTAGACCTCATGGTTTTTCCTGGAGCATATAGATAAAGGAGCTAAGAAGGGGTTCGGGTGTTAAGTGACTTAAAAATAAAAAGTAAAAGTTTAAATTGGATCCTGTAGGAGACAGGAAGCCAGTGTAGAGAGCTAAAACTGGAGATATATGATCTCTCCGTTTGGTGCCAGCTAGCAGGCGAGCAGCTGCATTTTTGGACCATCTGAAGACGATGAATGAGAGCCTGGTTGAGACCAAAATACAATGAATTGCAGTAGTGCTATCTGCAAGTGAGGAAAAGGTGAATGACACGTTCGAAGATGTCAGCAGGGAGGTATGGCTTTACCTTGGCTAGCTGTCTTAACTGAAAGAGGCAGCACTGGAGTACTGCACTCACCTGCTCATTCAATTTAAAAGAACCACCAAGGTAGATACCAAGGTTTTTTACATGTTTTTTACAGTAGGAGGAAAGGGGGCCCAGAGTGCTATCAACGTGATTATTAACAAAGTTGCCAAAAATGACATCTTCAGTTTTATTTCGTTTAGCTTTAGTCTCTGATAACAACAGAGAATATATAAATTCACTTTTTTTTTTCATTCATTGTTCAAAACTATAATGAAGACAAATTCACTTCATTGTTCAGTTTCAGCCAATTTCACACATCTTTCATGTAGTCTCACTCGTTTGGTACACTTAAGATGTCAAAGTCATTTTACATCGTGGGCCACATGCAGCCCACGATGTAAAATGACTTTGACATCCCTGCTGTAGACAATAAACTGAAATGCAAAGATTTTAAAACTGCAGCGTTTCTGTTTGACAGAGCCATGCATTGGTATTTGCTCAGGAAATAAACCATGAGAAATTCTAATTGTGAGGTTAGTATGTGCTTCACATATTTCACTGTCTAAAGTGAAATTGCAGTGTGAATGTTTTAAAGTTGTTTTGATCTAATGGGCTTTGGCAGCATGAAAATTAGAATACCTTAATATCACAAAAACCATCTTCAGTCTTCAGCTTTTCAACATTCATCAAAAGCCCTCACAGAATCAGATGTTTGATGTCCTTTCCAAGTCAGACACTGAATTTTCAGTTTCTTATGTATATTAAACAGGGATGTGTCTTTCATCACAACGCCATAGTGTGGCTGCTTGCCTTAAAATAGATAATATAGCTTTAAAATCTCAACTAAGTATGCTAGATTGAGTAAAAGGCAGACACCAAAACAAATCCCCAACAACTAGTCTGGTCTCTGTCAAAAACACGTCATTTGTCTTATTTCCATTGCCCTGCCTTGTATTTGCACAATTCTCTCTACTGCGGTGTGTCACTAATCCCACATATACAAAATTCATCACACGGAGTATATGCTATTTTCATTTATCAAGTTCATATAGAAATGTGTTGGCAAACACTGCCTAACTTACACTTATAGTAGAAGCTGAGAATGATAGCAAGCCTCTGGAGTCCTCTTTCTTTCAGTACCTCTTATATAAAATATTCATTGGAGCTTCTCTCCTAGTTTTTCCACAAACTTTTTTTTGGCTTGCTGCAGGTTTGACTCTTTCACTACTCGCTTGTTTCGGCTCAGCTCAGTTGGCTCATGTGAGCTTATGTGCTGCTGTTCACAGTTTTAGAGGAGGGCTGAGTGAGTGGATGGAGTCAGTGAGAGCCTTTGGGACTTAATCATACTGACCAGCAAACCAAAACAATACGCTGAGAACAGCTGAAAGTTGAGTAGAGCTGCCAAGTGTTGATTCCCACTGGGACCAGCAGTGCTTTTGCTTTACAGTGGAAGTCATTTAATTAAGACCACTGTCTAATTAGACAGGATACTGGTGTTTCCACTTGAGAGGAAAGAGAACACAAACAAGATTAGTGATCACAAAGATGGAATGAAGAGTTGAAGACAAATGAAAAAGTATGGTAGTTAAACTTGATTTGCTCTGCTGCCTTAAGGCAAGACGCAGGATACACAAAGGTAATGTAACCCAACTTGTGAATTATTATTAAGAATGACCGAACTCCCACTAGCCAGTATCAGAAGATCTAGGATCGGCAGGAGCCCAAGGTATAAACACCAATAAGAAGAGACCACACCACAATATACTGTTCACAAATTTGTTATATTTGACACACAGCAGCTGCAACAATGTAATGAAAAAACAATAAAATAAAATACAAAATATTTCCCCCAAAATAACAAACTAAATAAAAGTGCGCGCATACAGCTTTCTCTGAGTCAATTATATGAGTGGATAATGTCTGATAACTGATGGATCGTTGGGGCCCGTTCAGTTTGTTTAATGTTTGTCCTACCACACTCCGATGAAGGAAGAAAGTTCGTAGTCCTGCAGGTATCTGAAGCTTCAATGGGAACGAAACTTTGGCTTCAATAAAACCTTGGCAAATCCTTTTCAATTTCGGGTTGGCTCGCCATCCAGTTAACTGGAACTGTGGAATCACTGCTCCTCGATGGGGCTTGCTTCAGACTGGGTCCGTCTGTCGAGTCATCCTTTTACCAGATAACAAAAAAACCTGACCGTTGACAGGGTGAAACTCTGAACAACCAAAAACAACTGCAGCAGACTTGCTTTTAACTCCTAGCGATTCGACTTCGGGAACATTAGTTTCTCTGGCACATGGCATTATATGAACAGGAACGAAATGGCAACACAGGAAATCATGTGATCAAGGTCAACAGCAAGGGTCACTGGGAGCTCATTAATGATTGGCCAAGTTAAATGACAACAGATAATCTTATTGGTCCACATCTTCCTTTAAACATAAAAGAAAAAAAAGAAATGACTAAATTCTTTACATTATACATGAAAAAAAAACTACTTTCCACTGCTCTTTTTTTCTAGCTGGGCTACAACCTCCCCCACTGAACTCATGCACGCCCCGTTGCATGGCAATGGTTGGGTAATTACTGTCTGATGGGTCTGGACAGGGCAATCTAATGGGTGATAACCCTCATCCAAAATGTCTGTAAAAGCCGTGGTTAAACCCTGGAACAGAGATTGCACCACCGCTATAAGTGGATGCCCAAGTTTCACATACTGAAGGCGTTTAGGCGGTTCTCGCTCCCTATTTGATCGTCTAGCAGAACCAGGTTGGTCTTGGCTTCCAATCAGTGTCTGGTCTACTGAGAGCTCTTCAGGAGATTCATCTGTTGGTGACTCATTTGACAATCCCATTTCAGTTCGACCTGCCGCCTCAACATCCGTAGACAGGTTTGGAGCAAGAGAAGATAACCCGGGATTCAAGTCATGACAATCACTTCCAGGTGCAATCCTTTCGGTCTCCATCTCTGCTGGTGGATTTTGGTCATCGCTCACGATTTCTGTGTCATGACAGTGACTCTCAGACACTGGAAGAGTTGCTGAATCTGGACTGTCAACAGGTAAGTTACATAACTGGTCAGTCTGTGGATTGCAGCTTGGATATCGAGCAGTAGAACCTTTAACTGAGGGACAAAATTCTGGAAGTTGTGCATCTTCCCCAGAAGACACTGATAAATAAGGGTGCGTTTCTTGATGAATGGTGACCGTAGGTATCTCAGAACTGGGGGCGTCTCTGAACCAGTAATTGGGGAAAATCTCATCCTCAGCCTCTGAGAATTGATCGGAGTCTGCAACTGGACTGAGACGTGTTGCTGGCCTGCGTCTTTGTGTCTGCCCTACAGGCTTGTCACTACTCTCGTTGGGGAGATAGCCACAAGGGAGTAATAGGTCCCTATGCAATGTCCGCAGTGGACCATCTTTCTTCTCAGGTCTCACAGTATACACTGGAAGGGATCCTGCTCTGCTTACGACTATGTAGATGGCTGCCTCCCACTTGTCTGCAATCTTGTTTTTTCCACGAATGCGGACATTTCTGACTAATACTCTGTCCCCTACCTCCAGATCTGAAATAGTCACACGCCTGTCAAATCTGGATTTATTCTTTTCTGCTATCTTGGCAGCATTTCCAGTAGCTACCTTGTAACTCTCTTGTAAGTGGGATTTCAGATTTTGCACGTACTGTGAGTGTGAAATCTGTTGCTCCTCTTTCACCGGCAGCCCAAAAGCCAAATCCACCGGCAGGCGAGGCTGGCGACCGAACATAAGCTCGTACGGTGCAAATCCAGTCACCTCATTCCTGGTGCAATTATAAGCATGAACAAGGGGCTTCACAAAATCACGCCAGTGAGACTTGTCTTTGTTTTGAAGAGTGCCTAGCATGTCCAGCAATGTGCGATTGAACCGCTCCACTGGATTTCCTCTGGGATGGTAGGGAGTAGTTCTAACCTTCTGTATGCCAGCCATCTGACAGAGCTCTTTTATTGTGCGAGACTCAAAATCAGGTCCCTGATCACTGTGCAACTTTTCTGGGAACCCGTAATGCACAATAAAATTGTCCCATAGGCACTTAGCTACTGTGCGAGCCTTTTGATTGCATGTTGGTATAGCAATTGCATACTTAGTAAAGTGATCAGTGATCACAAGGATGTCTTTAGCTCCACTTTTGTCTGGTTCGAGAGAGAGGAAGTCCATACAAACCAGTTCCAGTGGCCTTGTGGTACTGATGTTGACTAACGGTGCAGCTCTGTCAGGCAACGCCTTTCTGCGCACACATCTACCACAGGTCTTTATTTTCCTCTCTACATCCAAGGCCATTCTGGGCCAATAGAATCTGGCCCTAACGAGATCTAATGTGCGCTCAATGCCCATATGACCTATATGGTCATGCAGACTGCTCAAAACAGTCTCTCTGAGCTCTGGGGGCAGTACTAGCTGGTGAGATACCCGAGACCCGAGCTGGCGTCTCCGGTATAAGATGCCATTTATAAGCTGAAACCGACCAACCTCTCGAAGTAGGAGTGGAAGATCTGGAAGTTCACCCCTTAAAGTAGGCGGTGGGCTTACCCCATGCTCAAGTTGGGATATGACATGCCTTAGACATTGGTCAGCTCTCTGTTTATCCATCAACTCAGCCTCAGTCAGTTGAGGAATAACAGGCAATCCTCCAAACTCATCTTCTTGTCCATAGCAGTCAGGCACAGCATCAGAGGACATAGCAAGAGTTTCAACAAGAGTAACACAGCCATCCAAACTCGGATTAACAGAGCTGGCGCTATACACTGACTGTCTTTCACAAATGGCTTTCACAACCGCTTGGTTGGCTTCCTCGAGATTTTCAAGATCAGCGAGATGACCCTGAGTGAACTGGAAAATGCGCTCCCTCTCTTTCTGGGATTTCAGATCATCCACAAGAGCTCCGTGGGGTCTACGGGATAACCCATCCGCATCCCAGTTTTGCTTCCCAGGACGATACAGCAGCTTGAATGTGAACGTAGACAAAGCTGCGAGCCATCTGTAGCTCGTTGCATCAAGTTTTGCAGTCGTCAATATGTACGTCAAGGGATTGCTATCAGTGACAACAGTAAAGTGATTCCCATATAGGTAGTCACTAAACTTTTCTGTTACTGACCACTTAAGCGCCAAAAACTCTAATTTGTGCGCTGGGTATCGAGACTCGCTATGCGACAGCCCTCTGCTTGCATAGGCTATGACACGTAACTGCCCTTCCTGCTCCTGGTACAAGACAGCACCAAGGCCTGTAGTGCTAGCATCAGTGTGGAGCACATAAGGCTTTTGAGGGTCAGCGAACCCTAGGACAGGGGCAGTTGTCAGCTTTTCAATAACTGACTCAAATGCCTGCTGGCAAGCTGATGTCCAACGGTTCCCAAACGGCTCTTTGGGATGGTGATAATGCTCTTGGCTGTCTCTTGATCTACCCCTTTTGGTTGATTGAGGATAGCCCTGAGTCAGATCATTGAGGGGCTTCACAATGCTGGAATAGTCTTTTACGAACCTTCGATAATAGCCAGCGAACCCAAGAAAAGATCGCAATTCCCTGAGGGTCTGAGGAACTGGCCAAGTACGAAGGGCAGAGATTTTCTCTGGATCTGTCTCAACTCCATTTCTGGACACTATGTGTCCCAGGTACCGCACTGAGGTCTGGAAAAACACACACTTTTCAGGTGATAACTTTAATCCAAACTCTCTCAACCGAGTGAGCACCTCCAACAACCTTGTTTCATGTTCTTCCAGGGTCTTTGAGAACACTATCAAGTCGTCGAGGAAAACTAGCACCTCTTTCAAATGCATATCCCCCATGCACTTCTCCATTAATCTTTGGAATGTGCTTGGCGCATTTGTCAGGCCTTGCGGCATGCGGTTAAATTCCCAGAAGCCCAAAGGGCAGACAAAGGCCGTCTTGGGTTTATCCACTTCATCTACCTCGATTTGATAATATCCAGACTTTAGGTCAAGCACAGAAAACCACTGGGAACCAGAGAGAGCCGCGAAGGTGTCTTCAAGCTTAGGAAGCGTGTAAGCATCCTTTATTGTCTGAAGGTTGAGTTTTCTGTAGTCTATGCACAACCGGACCTGGCCATTCTTTTTACGGACTACCACAATGGGCGAAGAGAAGGGAGACTCGGACTCTCTGATTACACCTGTATCAAGAAGCTCTTGAATGTGCCTACGGACAGCCTCAATGTCTTGAGGGTGTAGCGGACGAGCACGGTGTTTGAAAGGAGCCTCGTCTGAGAGCTTGATGTGGTGAGTCACCTTGTCGGTTCTTCCAAAGTCCAAGTCATGTTGCGCAAATACATCTGGCATGTTGTTAAGGAGTCGTGTGATACGACCCTTCCACTCGGGAGGGATTGGGGACTCTCCAAAGTTGAAGTTACAATTGGCCTCTTGAGTGAGATCTGCCTTTTGCAAGTTAACCACACTCTGCTCCTTTGACAAAATACATTGGTAAGCGCTAATGTCAGCAATTTGACATTTAGCAGGAATGACAATGTCATGTTCAGATTGGTTGGTAATCACAACTGGAAGCCTAAAGGGTCGTTGTTTGGACAGGTCAACCAGACAAGTGTTCACTAGCAGACCACCAGGTAGAGAGGAACTGGAAGGCTGCTCAACAACAACTGATTGTTCATGCTGAAGACCGCTGGCAGTAGAGACACCCTCCAAAACCACTGTGGCCCCTGCTGGGACAACCTGAGAGATTCTGCCCTTCAGTTTTACAACACCATGGTGACTGACGTTAGACTGATTGTGTCTGAGTTCAAGCACCTTAATGACCGCTTTGTAGCCGTGAGGAAATGTCTTGGGATCTCCTGGATTAGCTTTGCAATAAATGTCATACAACACATCAAGTGTATTTGTCCCTATGAGTAAGTAGGACCCTGAGGTAGCTCGAACGTCAGGAACTATGAGAGCTAATGTGGGCACCTCAATAGACATACCAAGAAATTCTTTTGGAAAAGTGACAGTAGTTTCAATGTAGCCCAAATAAGGTACAGCCTGTCCATTCGCCCCTTCAACCTCCAAGAGGTCATAGAGAGGCTTGATGTCCTGCACTGACATGTGTTGTTCATAAAAAGATTGGGGGATAGTAGTCACTTGCGAGCCGGTATCTAGCAGACAACTAAATGTTTTACCTTCAATTATCACTTCAGCAGTGCTCCTGGTACCAATCAGACCCTTTGGAAGCCTGAAGGATTGCTTTTCACTACTGGAGTGCTCTAGATCCACACACTTGCCTGCTTTGCTGACAATCTTTACGTCTGTGGGACGCTGCGCATGTTCTTCAGCCTCTGTCTGTCCCACAACAGAGACTGGATCTAGTTTAAAGGTGAACTGGAGTCGCTGGGACAACTTTGACTTTCCCACGCGTGCTGCCTCCTCTCCAACTGCTTCTTCTTTTCAATAACTAGTGCAGAATTTGCAGGGTTTGTACAAGAAGTGGCAATATGCCCATCTTCCCCACAGTGAAAACAATACCAAGGCCTGGGCCTGCCTGTCTGTTTTACTCCGGCTAATCGATGCACTTCTTGATGTGTGTTGTCCATTTTCGATTTACAGGTTGTCTTTTTAACCGGTTTCTTGTTGGCACGCTCACTTAGCTTTTCCTGTGATGCAAATGAGGCTAGCTGACTCTGCAAGCTAGCTATCTGCTTTTGAAGTTCCTCAATAGCTTTCGGACCACACTGTGGGCTTTCTCTTACGCCTGCACAAACACAGGAACTCTGAGCATGGACAGATACTCGTTTTGATGAACCAATGTGCTTTTTCATCCTATCAACCTTTGCAGCTTGTCTATCTTCTTCGGTACGCAACATTAGCAAGAGCTCTGAAAATGACGGTGGACAGTTTTTCTTGTGTTCAAGTTGCAGACTGGAGAGCAATCCACTATCCCAACACCCCCTACAAAACTGCTTGAGGAGATGTTTGTCTACATCATCAGGTGGAATACCCCCCCTTTTTACTGCTAAATTTAGTGCTAGCTGTAAACGATGGAGGAAAGCTGATGGTTTCTCGCCTGGGTCCTGAAGGGTATTCATGAACTGAGCAAAAAGCTCCTCACCATCCTCTACAGCGCCGAAGGCTGAATCGAGCAACTGCAGATAGGCTACTGGGGGTGCGCTGGGACTCAAGCACTTCACCACATCAACTGCAGGTGGAAGCAAATTCTCTAAAATCTTCCTGGACACCTGCAGATGGGTCATACTGGGGTCACTTAAAAGCAGCTCAATGTGTGAGCGCCAAGTCTCATAGTCTGTCTCATTGTTAGGCCTGGGAGTTTTCCCTGAGAAGGAACGGATGCGCATTGAAGAATGGATCTGTGATCCAATGTCATCCTTCCTTAAAATATGCTCAACAACGACCTTCTGAACTTCAGGGGGATTTACATCACTAATCACTATTGAAGGCTTCTGTACACGCAAGGGTGGAACTGGAGTTAAGACACCTTGGTCACTGCTTACCCTTGAGGGACCTGAAAGCAACTGGGGCTGTGGTATTGGTGTCTCATCAACAATGCTATCATGTAAGACAGAAGGTGCCTCATCTGTATTCTCAGTTGTCTCACAGATTTGTGATATCATCTCTTTCAATACTTCCTCATAGGTTTTGCCACTGAGCTTAGCCAAGCCCTTTAATTCAGCCAAGTATGACTTCGTGACACCTTCACCCACCTTAGCAGTGTAAACGCTTGCCAAGGCCCTCACACAGTAAGAGACATTTGGTTCACCCTCTGCAACATACTTGTATGGCATAAGAGGCTCTAAAGCTTCTACAGCTGAGCCACTTGAGTACTCAACAATCAGGTTTTGATGAAACTCTGAGGTAGCATCGTCCACTGGCAAAAGGGTTTTAACACCACCATACTTTTTCAAAAACTCTAAAACTTCTTCATCTTTCTCTGATTTCGTGATCCCACTCACAATAACTGCATTGGGAATTTTTACACCTGAGCGCTGGACAAAATCCATGTCAGACACAATTTCTCATTACTGATGTTTAAAAATTCTTAGGCTCCTGGCTGGCTCGCCACTTATGTAACCCAACTTGTGAATTATTATTAAGAATGACCGAACTCCCACTAGCCAGTATCAGAAGATCTAGGATCGGCAGGAGCCCAAGGTATAAACACCAATAAGAAGAGACCACACCACAATATACTGTTCACAAATTTGTTATATTTGACACACAGCAGCTGCAACAATGTAATGAAAAAACAATAAAATAAAATACAAAATATTTCCCCCAAAATAACAAACTAAATAAAAGTGCGCGCATACAGCTTTCTCTGAGTCAATTATATGAGTGGATAATGTCTGATAACTGATGGATCGTTGGGGCCCGTTCAGTTTGTTTAATGTTTGTCCTACCACACTCCGATGAAGGAAGAAAGTTCGTAGTCCTGCAGGTATCTGAAGCTTCAATGGGAACGAAACTTTGGCTTCAATAAAACCTTGGCAAATCCTTTTCAATTTCGGGTTGGCTCGCCATCCAGTTAACTGGAACTGTGGAATCACTGCTCCTCGATGGGGCTTGCTTCAGACTGGGTCCGTCTGTCGAGTCATCCTTTTACCAGATAACAAAAAAACCTGACCGTTGACAGGGTGAAACTCTGAACAACCAAAAACAACTGCAGCAGACTTGCTTTTAACTCCTAGCGATTCGACTTCGGGAACATTAGTTTCTCTGGCACATGGCATTATATGAACAGGAACGAAATGGCAACACAGGAAATCATGTGATCAAGGTCAACAGCAAGGGTCACTGGGAGCTCATTAATGATTGGCCAAGTTAAATGACAACAGATAATCTTATTGGTCCACATCTTCCTTTAAACATAAAAGAAAAAAAAGAAATGACTAAATTCTTTACATTATACATGAAAAAAAAACTACTTTCCACTGCTCTTTTTTTCTAGCTGGGCTACAGTAAGGTCATCATCAAAACAGACAACCACTCACAACCAGAAACACCAGTTAACCTAACACACATACCTTTGGACTTTGGATTAAACCAAGCAGCAACATTCAGAACTGAAAAAATAAATGAATAGATAAAATAAGCCAATGTGGAAGAACCAGAAACTGCTACATAAAGTGAGTTCTCCCCCTTAATTAGCTGTGTGAAGAAGCTTAAAAATACATTATGTTTGCCTGTTCATCCCATTCTTAATTTGTAGGGTTTAATATGACGCTCGTTCACCCTTTGCAGCTATAACAGCTTCAGCTCTTCTGGGAAGCCTTTCCATAAGGTTTTGTTGTGTGTTCATGAACATTTTTGACCATTATTCTTTGTGAGGTCAGACACTTGTGGTACAGATAGCATCTTATCCCATCACCACACTGGAATTCACTGAGCTCCTGACAGTGACCCCTTCTTTTACAAATGTTTGTAGAAGCAGTTTTCGTGCCTAGGTGCTTGATTAGAACACCTGAATTCAATGATTTGGATGGGTGAGTGAATAAATTTGGCAATATAGTTTATTATCAAAATGTGTTGAAAATGAGCAGTTGCTGTTTTCTTCTTCCTCCAGCTCACATTCCCCAGATTTTTGGGTGAATACTTAATGGGACAAAATGAAGCATGCAAGCCCTAATATCTGAGTAGCTGGTGCTCATGTAAAATTTATGGTAGCACATTATTCTGTTATCTAAATAGGCTCATTTGTAGCTCCAAAAAAAAAAAAAAAAAGATGCTTCATCTGTCTCTCATATACAGAAGAATGTGCACAGTCCATAAAGAAGGGCCGCAGCCTCAGTGTGTTTGTCTGAGGTTAGCTGTTGTATGCTATGCTGTATGTTTCACAAAATAAAGTTGATGAACCAAAATGGTGTAACAACACAGAGCCAAAAACCACCTCGGGTTTTATATAAATGCACACATCTTTATGATTTTGTTTAATCAAGAATGGATGCGAGCACATACTGTACGGTAAGATATTGTGCCCAGCAGAAAACTACAGTAAAAACTTGCAAAAGGCAAAAGGTGAGAACAGACTCATACGTCTGCAAGTCACTGTGTTTTGCATGTAGGAGCATTAATCTCTCTGCATGCTTCATGAAGACACCTGCACACTGTCAGTCTCATTATTGTGTAAATGTGTGCAAGCATGAGTAGCGCTGTGGACAGACCTTCAGCATGCACACAGGAGAAGAAGAAAGCAAGCTACTTTGTTAAAATGCTAGCAGTATCTATTTTTTCACAGTATTATAACCTTATATGTTGATTTCCACTCTTCTTGTTCTTCTCAGATTTATAAATGTTTTAGTTATCCATCAGTCAATTTTGGGACGAAGCAGAAAAAGAAGGGACCGAAACGTGCATCAGAGTGGCCGCAGAGTAAGTGACGTGTACGCATTTGGTGATACTGCTGCTAGAAGATTGAAAATGGGTGAATTATAGGTCTGGTGTGTCTTTCTAAAACAAAAAGGAATGTTATTCAGAGCTGCTCCAAAGTACTAAAAAATGCAGGCAAACATGAACTTAAAATCCAATATGCTGCACTTCTGGAGCAGACCCCTGCTGTTTGAATAACTAAATGTGCAGGAGACGGTTTCAGCAGCATATACTGCAACACATATAGTATTATTTTTCTGGAGGAACAGAGAAGCTCAAACCAACACGAGTGTTTGTCTTTTGTTATTTTGTTTGCTATTCTTCCTTACATTTCCTAGAAAGAAAAAGTGCACATCATGTGTCATGTGTCGAGAACACAAAAGGTTTGGTTTCACTGACACTATTGTGACTTTCAGGTGAATAAGACAGAGGAAGAGGTGACTGCTGGGCAGAAACCTTGACTTCAGAAAACATAAATTTCCATAGATATGAGACAAAGCCCCAGCAGTGCCTTTGATATTTCATGGAGCATTTCTTCACCCATTTGATTTTGATAAGGTTATAGACAGTGTGGCAGATGGAGTAGCAACCCCAGTAAATATGCCTTTTCGAGCCAGGGAGTCAATTATGGGCAGCAGATGACTGACCTCATGCAAGCTGGAAATAAATATGTAGGAGATCATCCAGATGAGGCTGGAATAATAGACTGGTGGAGGAAAAGGCAAATAATCACCCAAAATGCAGATGAAAATAGCTGGGTGCTCTGGGGCTCCTTTGAGCTGCTGTGTGCTGTGCTGGTTTCAATCACTAGCTCGAGATCAAAGAGGATGTTCTGCCTCACTGGTCCACCTGAAGAAGCTTTTGATTACAGTTTGCTACCTTGAGTCCTTCCTCTAGTTTCAGGAGAGAAAGAAGAAGTGCTGATCAATTTAATGAGGGTGTAGTGAGACTGAAAGGATTAGAAAGAAAATGTAGGGATTTTTATGCGAATCTTTTATTGGATCTTTAGCAACTACACAGTTAACCTTTCTCTACAAATATTAGGCTTGTAGTTGAAAAAGTCTCAATCAAATCTGCCCTCACTTCTGTGAAGTTTGAAATTTTTCAAAAGTGTGGTTTTGATTCAGTTTATTTGATAATGGGAAGGATCTTAGCTGAAGTCACATCAGCTGATTGATGGAGTCACTGGGGGACTGGGACTTGTAAATAGCACAAAAAAGTGGCATCATTTTGGTTTGGGTTATGGATTACAATTGCCTTGGTTTATTTACTTTAATGACTGACCAGAGGTGTTAAACATACAGCTGGGTGGCTTCACAAAGTGTGAAAATCACAGAGGCAGGAGTTTTGTTAGTTTTAACTGTAGGTTTACAAAGACACAAGTTTGCTTAGGAAGTCTCCAAACTGAGGGGAAGTGACCCCAAATATCAATGTGGCAGGCACAATACATGAACTGAGCATGCATTAGAGCATCCTTGTAATGCCATCATCCAACTACAGTGATCATCTGGACGGTAGCGCTCTCACTTGGTGTCCATTTTCACTGCAGTATTGTATCACTGCGCCCCTCCCCAATCAAACCAGGAGTAATAGCTGCATGTTCTCCATAAACTGCTGCCCGTCTGAGTGGTATCCAAAAAAAACAACAACACATGGGCTTTATAGATAGTTGGGGAAAAGTTTTGAAAAGAAAACTGGGCTTATTATGAGAGACTGTATCCATCTTCATTTCTAGATATTTGTCAAAATTTATTAAACCCTCCAAAACGGGACTATCTAGAGTTGGAACCAGGAAGCAGAGTTGCAGTCTTATATGCCTGTCGGCAGTTTCCTTCCAACTCTTATCCCCCAAAACCTCATCCCTATAGAGGTTGTGTCTGCTCCTGGACCACGAACAACAAAATGAAAACTATAAAACTGTAAAACAAAAAAAACTATGAAATATAAACATTCAAAAAGAGAGAGCAATGGCCACATAGGAGGAGTGGCACAACGCAGAACAGGTACCTAAACTCTACTCCATCAGAGGCAGGTTATCTCGTCAGCAGTGTTACATCCTTGTTGCATTTGATTCTAGATACTGTGTCTCATTTGAGAAAGATAAAGCCTCAAATGGGAAGTTCTCACAGATTGAGGAAAAAAGAAACAACCCCAGGTTTCCTTTCCCTACAGCTAGGCTAACAAAGAGCCAGAGGTGTGTTGAGCCTAGTGTTCCTTTAACAGTTAACTAGTAATTACTTCATGAATTTCTTCACAAATAAAATTCTAACAGTTATAGAATAAGATTTTTCAGAATTGTCCAGAGATGTGAGATTACGTACAACAATTTTGAAAACTGTTGGTATTTACTGAGATGCATTCTCACCTATCAATCTTTCTGAGTGAACTCTAATAATTTCTTTCTTTAAATTTGCCCTTTAGACCTCATTCCTACAAGACTGCTCAAAGAAGCTTCACCACTAATTAATACTTCAATATGAGTTTTGACTCTTTAATGACAAGCTGTTAAACCCACAGCTGAACTCTGACCAGTACACTGCTGTGATAAGTGCTTAAGATGAACTTTTATTTTTGTCCATCTTCTGGACATTGTAGTTTCACCCCAATAGACCCACATAAACAACATCATCCACCCTCACGTTAAACACTTTACATGCACTCAGATTGCCTAAGACGTTCTCTTTTCCTAAGCCCTTATGAATTCTCTCTATCTTTCTTCACCTCATGACATTTTCCATTGTGGTCAAGGAAACGTGATTAGGAAATAAAATAGGAGATGATTATTTACTCAGCTACAGCAATGGATTCTTCAAGAACGCTTTATTTATCTAATTTGTTCCTCCTCATTTCCTCAATCCCTATACTTGTATCTTTACTCAAGGGTGCACAGGTGTATAAGTGTTCTTTTATATAAAAAGAATTGTGGCACACGGCTGGAATTAACAAACCACGGTGTGAGGAGGACTCTAAACAAGATTTTTTATTCATTTTTTCATATAGTCATATTTAAGATGATCCTGCACTACAACACTTGTGATGGGTGAGGATGTGTTACTTCATTAATCCCTGTTGCTTCCAACAGCCCTTGTATCCATTCCTCATCCCTTCTGGTCACATCTCTGGTGGGTGAGGAGAGGAACTGTAGATGCGCATTTTGGTAAGTTAAAAAATCTTGTACTCATAGTGAAGCATCCAGGATATCATCACAGTCTTAATTCCTGGTGTTTCTCGCATTTCTTTCCTTCTGTATTTATCTATTGTAATTTCCTCATTCGGCTTTAATTGCATTCTCCTGTATCCTGGTTTGGATCCCCCTTTGAGTGCCTTACCATCAGTATGATAGTGTATTGAGAGATTGCCAAACTGTCTACTATAACTTCCAGTGTCAAAATAGCAGTATAAGGCTGCATGCTGTTGCATTACTGGAAGACCTCACAAGTGTCCCTTTGTGTTGGTTGACTTTCTACAGTGTTCCTCTCTAGCCCATGTGTACCAGTCATATCCTTGGTTTAAGGAGATTTGTAAAGGTTACTGTTTGGTGGTTTTACTGCTTCCACTTTAGATCAAATTCAGCCCATTTAAAAATAAATAAATAAAAAAAAAATTTGGCACCCAGCATTCTGGGTTGGACTCGAGGCTACACATTAAAAATCCTGTGATCCTTCCAGTTTTGACCTCCACGTCTACCACAGTCAGACCTGGAGCTCAGTGGCATTCGAAACCACTGAGCTCTTTCCGACAAACTGAGGAACCCTTCGGGACAGAGAACCGGTTTTATTTTGCCAGACAGAAGCTGAACTTAGAGCCAAGTCATGGAGCACATGAAGGTCAGACAGGTGACTACAACACACTCACTGATGGATGTGACTAATATGCGTTTGTGGGCTTCATCCACTATAAAGTTTATAACATTCATACATCTCTGCCTGCTCTGCCATAAGGATGCTTCGTCTGTTATTTCTATTGCCTGGTGATGGAAGAGCGAGCCTACATTTGGCTGCACATCAGCCCAGTATTTGCAGCATTAACGTTGCAGTGAAATCATCTAAAGTAAATGCTTTGAGAAAACATGCAAAAACATGAAGTAATTTTCTTGCTTGAAATATAGCATCTGCCCTCTGAGGAGACTAAAACACACAGTGTTGTCACTAAGGCCCTGCTCTGCAGACATGGATGGCCAAACATCTCTGATGAGTGCCGTCAATAGATAAATAAATGGCGCATGGACGAACCTCACAGTGTCAGATGTGCTCAGAAACACACTGGTCCGTGAACGCCTAGACAGGTGCAAAGCTGCAAGACATCCCGTGATATCGCTCTGAATTTTATTTTATTATTGTTTGTTTCAGAGGAGTGATTTATCAATATTTTTTCATTTAGGTTAGAATTAAGACCCGCAGAGAATGAAGTTGCATCTGGGTTATTAAATGAACGCTACACAGAGCTAGTCTTATTTTTCTGCAAATGAAGAGAGATTTTCAATAATCATTACACTACAGTCTGTGTTGAATATGGTATATGCCAAGAAATCTGTGATATCTATGTTACTGACAGTGTCTTAAAGCTGCGCTAGGGAAAAGTTAAAAAAGAAGAAGAAGCAAGAATTTGAAAATAAAAATCCCTCCTCCTGCAGTTCTCCTTTTTCTTTTTAAGCCTTTCCTAACAGAAAGCAGGGGTATAGGCAGGTCCCTCGTGCCCCCATGGAAGCTAAAAATAACTGCATGTTAGCGTTCAAAGCCTGTTGTCCCACTGCTTCTACACCCTCTGCAGATTTTTTTAATACTACTTGATACAACCCGCCAAAGATCTCTGTTAACAGGTGAACTATCACAGTTGCACAGAAGGTAGAGTTTGTGAAATCTCAGGTCCTTTCTATTCATCCAAGAGATGATAGGCTGGTTTTAGAAACCTACAAAGTTTATGTTTTGAGGTCAACAAAGTCTTGGTTATATAAGGTTCAGGTTTAACAATCTGGAGACTATGATTAGCATCTGTTTAATCCTTTTGCAGTTTGATTTTTCTTTCGCTCTTTTTGCTCTTACTGATTTGTTTTAGTTCCACGTTCTTTCCTTTTGACTTGCTGGTTTGGGAAAAGTTCATAGGCTGGTGTGAAATGTATGTTTTCACAACAGTAGCTCTGCACGTTTAAAGTCCATCAAACTTTGTCACAATCCAGAATGTTGTACACTCTGTGATGCACACTGTAACTGAGACACTCGAGCGACTTCGACAAAATGCATTTGAAGTATCGAGAATGAGAACAAGCCCTGGGCACTCGTGTCATCTGACTTTCCAGCTCCTCTCGCTGTATAGCACATTTCAGCATCGTTGAGCTCATTATGTCGGTTTTATCATCTTTCAGCTTTATCGCTTTAGTCACTTTCATCATTCACATCAATGTTTTTTCTTTAGTGAAATTTCCTCAGTAAATCCGGTGTACACTACCTGCTCATTGGCCCAGCAGCGGAACAAAATGAGCTCGTGAACAGATGCTGAGCAGATAAACTCTCAGCCTGCAAGCTAACATGTTCAACGTATCAACATCATTAGCTAATTGTTTGTCAGTGTTTACAACTTGCTTCTCTTGGACCAAAATCCTCTTTCTTAATCCCACGACGAGTCCAGAATTCACTCGTTTGCCAGCAGTCAGCTACACCAAGCCTCCCTTTAGCTCGTTAAACGTTCAGCTGTCTTCCGCAGCCACTTTCTTTACTCTTGCAGTGGTGTATAATCAGCGTGTGTGAGCTTGTGAGTAGAGAAGGCAGTGACTAATGATTGACTCTATTAAGCCTTTCACATTACAGGCAGTCATTTAATTTAAACAGTTACTGTGATGTGTCATTTTGTTGTGTAAGGACTGTCCTTGCTGTACTGTGTACAGTATAGTAATATATCTAATAACTTTTATAATTACCGTTATACATTTTAATTTAATTTTAAAGACTAATGTTGTTGACAACCTCATATCTAATTAACTTATCTTATGGCAACTCCATAATCCCCATTATGACTATTAATCAGGATTTCTTAATTGTGCTGGCTTAGACTATTAGCATAAATTATCAGGCACTGTACCGAGTCTTCTCCATCGGGGTCCAGTTTCTGCCCATTAAGGATCTGACTTAACATAAAAAGGGAGGGAGAGAGAATAACAGAGGGATGTTCCTACAATTCCTGGATGTCTTTTCAGAGTCATGAGAAATAAGATGAGATAAGATGTCCATGAAGAAAGTATGAACGAGCTGAAGAACTTTCAGGCCCTGGAGGGAGGTATAGAGAGGGGGCACTGGATGACTTTAAACATATCTCCTGAATGCAGCCTCGGATATCTCTGCCAGAATTTAAGCTCCCCAAAAAGAGATAAGAGAGAAGCCCAAGTGCATTTGCCCAGTGTAGCTGCTATTTCTTTTTCTAGCCAGAAATGCTCCATATGTAGGTAAGGGGTAAGGGGCAAGCTCCAGGAAAATGAACCCAACAAGGAAAAACTGCATTTCCTGCATTGGCCACATGAGGCTGACTCCAAAACTTTAATCTCAGTAGACTCCAATGTTAAAATATCCATGTCCCTCTCCATAATTAGAGAATTATTTCTTTTCATAACTCATCCATCTAAACATCGACATTAGGAGTCAGGCTGCCTTGATAGACCGGTGGCCAGGAAGCCAATCACTGTCTGTTTGGACTCATCTTTGGTAAGCATTTGTAATTAAATGGTCTAACTTATAATATGACTTCATGTGAAGTACAGGTACTTTGGTGAGTAAAATATTATTTTATTAGTCACTTATGAAATACTATCAAATCCAAATAATTCCGACTCCAAAAATCTAACAAGTCAGCAGCTTTAAACCAACGGCTGACATCACTGTGACTTCAAATTTCCATATTTTAGTGTCTGTGAGACGTCAAATTCAGAAAGTGTCCATCTTCCTCACTCCTTCCTCTTGCTTTAACACATGCTTTAACATCCCTATACATCAGATGACTGCAGAAATAAAAGAAAAAAACATAAATTAGGCTGATTTCTGTCACTGAATTGTCATAACAATGTGAGCCCAATGATAAGCCCCGTGTTCAAAAACTTGGTTATACAATCAATCTTAGCTCAATCAATTACCTTTTCATTATCACAGGGATAAAACTGCTCTGCAATTACCTTTGTGCAGCTGGACAAAGGAAGACTTCAAGACAGTTGCTGCAAATGCTATAATCAAGTAACAGCTTCTATAAAATGTAATTATGTCATTGTTCTCTCAAAAACAGACAGACCAGCTGATTCAAGGATATATGTCAGGGCTGAAGCTTTACTATCGTCCCCCATCCCCCCATCCCTTAATTTGTAAGCCTGGTCTATGCGATCAGTGATACCAAGCAGCTTTTGCTCAGTGTGAGACTGCTCCCTGCTGGTTACAGCCACTTATTACAGCAGTTTCCATATATAGGATCAGTACAGGCGAGAGGTTTTCAGACTGGCTGTGCAGATAAAATGTTTCCACAAAGGAACGAACAAATAAAATAAAAAATCATTAAGGCAGGATGACATGTGGACACAGAGGACCTTGGTGTTATATAACATCGTGCATGACATTAATTTTCCTTTAGGGCCAGAAAAGAATCTCAGAGAAAGGAAAAAACAACATGCAATGTTGCATCATCTAAGCTAATTAGTGTGAGCAAGCCAGCAAGTTTATCTGCTATCCTCAGAGCAAGTCACACTAAATTAGCAAGACAGCATTAGTAAAGACTTTAGCCAACCACAGACAGGAAGTTCACATTAACATTCACTATTTGATAGAAAATCATATTTTGGTATGTCCCAGTCCTTCACTGGCTCTCAGCTAGAAAAAGACGGCTTGGGGTTGTGGAGGAGATCAAACATCTTGTGGTGTTCAGAAGTGGGGGAGAATGAGGAGACTCAGTCATTTAGGAGGGAATCAGATTTGTTTGTGCTCTCTCCTCAACATCGAAAGGAACAAGTGATCACGTAGTTACCAGATAGTTCAGTCATCTGTCTAGGTGGCACCTGATGCCTAATGAGTGAGGCATTTTAGTCATGTCTTATCAGAATGAGAAGAAACCGTAAGACAGGACAAGAAAAATGGAAAAATTATGATTTGGGAAACCCTGGGTGTCCTCTAAGATAGGTAGCTGGGGAGACGATAGTCTGCACATCTGTGCTCAGACTGATCGCCACCTGACTCTGAAGTAGAAAATGGATAAAAATGTCAAGTTCACCAAGGAAGACATAAAGGATAACTGTTTGCCTTTCCTGGACTGTGCTGTGCACATTGAAGAGAATGGCAAACTAAACATCGAGTTTACCGGAAGCCACACACATGGCTCAGTACCTCCTCTTTGACTCCCATCACCCTCTGGAACACAAACTTGGAGTAATTAGGACTCTACACCACCGGGCAGAACATGTTCCCTCTAAGCCTGAAGGAAAAAAGAAGGAACACACACATGTAAAGGAAGCACTCAAAACGTGCGGCTATCCTAAATGGGCGTTCATAAAGTCAGCAAAGAGGCACAGAAAAGAAGCTCAGACACCAGCGAGAGAGGATAAGAAAGACAGATGCAACAACATTGTCATCCCCTATGTAGCCGGTGTATCAGAAAAACTCAGGAGAGTTTTCTCCAAGCATGACATCCCGGTGCATTTCAGACCCAGCAACACACTCAGACAAAAACTGGTTCACCCGAAAGACAAAACTCCAAAACACAGACTTAACAATGTGGTGTATGCTGTACAGTGCAGCGAGGAATGCCCAGACCTCTACATTGGAGAGACCAAACAGCCACTTCACAAGTGCATGGCACAACATAGAAGAGCCACCTCCACAGGACAAGACTCAGCAGTCCATCTGCATCTTAAGGATAAAGGTCACTCTTTCAAGGATGCCAATGTTCACATTTTGAAAAGAGAGGACAGATGGCTTGAAAGAGGAGTGAAAGAAGCCATCTATGTCCACTGTGAGCGACCATCTTTGAACAGGCGGTGGTTTACAACACCAACTGTCTGCCATCTATAATCCAGTTTTGAATTCCCTCCCCAGACGCCTTAATGCCCACTCACATCTTTGGGGGGATACTCCCACTGGGTTTAAATCTGGGACTCCCCACCATTTGACCTTAGAACTGAAGAAGCTTCTTGGATGAGAGGTGAAACGTCTTCAAGCAACTTAAAGAAGTCCAGACGCTTTTCTTTCCAAGCGCCTTTGACTAGAAAATGGGTGGATGATTTGAAACTCAAATAAAGTTATTTTATTAGCTGCTGTCCTGCCATGGACAAAGCCTAACCTGGGAAAGCAGGGAAACAGGCTGAGACAGAGCCGATGATATAAAAGCATTAGGCAAAAATATTCAAAAACAACTAGAAGTCAGAAAAAGCAACGTGTCAGTGTCTAAAGGAAGCCACAAGCAGTTCCTTCCTTCATTCTTCTTTTAATATTTGTTTTTGTGTCAGTCTTTAATTAATTTGTTTTTTTAGTGACTTGTTTTCAGCATGTTCTTTGTACTGTGCACACATTGTTCACATTTGGTTTGCTTAAAATTTCATAAATATTCATTTGTAAATGTTAACACGGCGCACTGCCATTGTTTTATTATGTCAGTGAAGAGAGAGATAATATCTCTGTGTACTCATACTTTAAACATGGAATGTTTGTGTGTGTGTGTGTGTGTGTGTGTGTGTGTGTGTGTGTGTGTGTGTGTGTGTGTGTGTGTGTGTGTGTGTGTGTGTGTGTGCACGCACGTGCCTACGTGTGTTCATACTCTTGGTTTGAGATTGAAGCTACAAATCACTCATGGCCTGTGCAAAAATATTGGATTGCTTTCAGGCTGATTCCCCTGTCGCTGCTATTGATTTAAGATGGCTAATTCAATGAGCATATACTAACATAACTGGAGACTAACAGGAAGCCCCCACCGTACATCTGTCCAGCAGCACCAGCAGCATTCCCATCACACCAGGTCTGGATCTATTAACCAGCCTTGACTGTAAATGCCCTACGGCACCCCTTTTAGGTGACAGTCTGCAAATGACATCATAGATCCTCAGAGTAAAAAAGAAGGCCTCTCCATCACTAGGACGTGTGATTTATAAATGTCAATGAAACTCGTTCTAATGGCTTTGTCTTTATACTGATTTTTCTTAAAGCAACAGCACCTCTGAGCTCTCTGCTTTACTGGGGAAGATTGGAAGATTTGTATGAATTTCACACACTGCTTTCAGCAACAAACATTAAGGAAATTTCAGTTTTTGGTGGAAAAGTTTGGTGAAAGTAAAGTAATTGGAATGCTGCCTTGGGGGATTTATGCTAATGATGAGGTGAAGGTTTTGCTGAATAACAAAGCAAACACCTCAGGCAAAGTGATATAAGCAAGTTCTGAAGTTAAGAGGTTAAAAAAAACATTTGCATGCCAATGATGCAAGCTCTCGTTGTAGAATACCAGATGCACATTACAGATGTTTTCAGTAAACAAGACGTTACAACAGTTAGCACAAGCTAACTAAAATGTTAACTACCACTATTAAGTGAACTGATCCTTTTTAGCTGATTTTAGAATAACTGAACATTTAAATGACTAATTTCACAGGTGTTATTCGACCTAAAGTTGATTACTTTATCAGACACGTAATGGCTAATAGACGTTTGAACTGAGACGGAGGGGCAACCTCTCGAAAATCTGTATTCCTATGTTAAAACACTCAACTTCAGAGCATTAAAAACCATATTTAAAAAATTAATATTTTAATTTTTTTAATAACAAATACATCTTGATGTTTAAATTAAAATTTCTGGATCCATTGATTTCTAGGTGTGCCGATCAATATCTGTTAGACCTTAATCACTACTTGAGCCATTGTACTGGATCGCTTCAACATTTTAACGTATTATGTAAGTAAAATGTTGGCTCTACGTAATCACATATACAAAATGTTTGCGCTTCAGTTTTGGTGAATACAATTCTAATACTTAATTAGTCCATTAATTAGCACTAGGAAGTATGTCTGTGCATTGTACCCATACAGTTTATGAATGAATATTGCTGCTAAATTTGCTAGCATTTGATCCTTATGATTACATACGGTGGCCCTGAGAGGCCAAACGGACTGCAACTTCAGAAAAAATGCTGCAAAAAGAAAAGCACCTGCAAAAAGAAAAACACTTGCAAAACGAAAAACACCTGTAAAAAGAAAAACGCTGCAAAAAGAAGTCCGTTTGGCCTCTCACGGCCACCGTAATTACAAGATAATTTCTGTTTTCAAAAACAAGCATTCAAGTGACCAAACCAGAAAGCCAAGCTGGTTAGTGACATCGTAGTGGCTACATCCATGTTTTATGCTGATCTGTGGGGAACCTGGACGTGGAGGTCAACTGCAGCTTGAAATTAAACCACAGAACACATGACATGTTTCATGTCCATGTGATGGACATGAAACATGTCATGGACATGTTTTGTGTGGTTCTGGGTCAAAATTGACAATTGTAAATTGAAAACTTTTTAATTAAACCGTTTCTATTGCACCACTGTTGTCAAGCTTGGGCTGCTTTCCATGTTAAACGTCTGGTTTTGAATCTGGACCAGATGGTATTTCTGTTATATCGTTAAGCCATTTAATGATATGGTGGAAATTGAAGCTGCATGCCACTCATTTTTATACACACAGTCTTTTCTAAAGGGTCTTCTTATCATATCTGTGGCCATGTTGAGTTATCTTAACACGATTTGGGGCTATATAAGTGGAAGATGAACAATGTGTAGAGCTGTGGTGGCAACTTTAGTCATGTTTGTGCATCCCACATTGAGAGAGGTTCAAAATTGGTTGTTGTAACACTCCCTCAAGCAAAGATAGGCTGTGACTGCTCCACTGACCTGTGTCTACAAACCAACCAATTCAAATGCATCTTACTAGGTTTTTTTTCCCACATTATCTTCATAAAGAAAATGTGAAAAAAATATCCAAAATGAAATGTCTTTGACTCAAAAAAATGATTTAGTTGAGCTGTGGCAGCAGAGGCGTTTTGTATGATTTGTCCTTCAGTTTCTATCATGACAAAGGATGATGTAGCACAGAAACAGAGGTTCTTTTAAGGAGGATTAGCATAATGAGGCAGAGCTGCAGCACGTTAAATAGCTTCTTCTCCTGCTCCTTCCTCACCTTCACCTCAGATCTTGTCTTTTACCAGAAGGCTGGATGACCGCCACCAAGATTAGACTCTGCAGGACATTGAAACAAAGGACGCAGATGATAATATGCAAAAGGTGTGACGCTCTGACATTGGGTGCACACAGCAAGCCTGTACACCAGAGTGTAATCAGATAGAGATACGGAGAAGCTGCACAGATTGAGAGTGTCTAAATGAAGGTGCAGCGAAGGACAAAATGGTAGATACTGAACGGAGAACGCGAAAGGTGAGTGAAGCGGTACAGAGCTGCTAACAAGCCTTGAATGTAATCAATATTATTTATGAGAAGGTGTGTGTGTGTGTGTGTGTGTGTGTGTGTGTGTGTGTGTGTGTGTGTGTGTGTGTGTGTGTGTGTGTTTGTGATAAGGAAAATAAGGGCTTAAGCTCAACATAGGTGAGAGAATATCTGCAGGAAAGTGCACACAGCTGAAGAAGGTGAACAACTCTGGTGGAAAAAGTTGACCTGGACCAATAGCAACACGAGCATCAGGATGTGCTGGAGTGTCCTCTCCAGCCTGAGTGAGGACAGTTTATAGTTTAAGGTCACTGAGAAGCAGGCAGACAATCATTCAAATCTAATCATAAACACCCCATTTTATTTTCTCTAAATTATAACTGTAAAAATCCTGATCCCAATAAAAAAAATATTCCATCTTCTCTTACCCACATGAAGCTCTTATACCCATTTATACATTTTTGTTATTTTTTTTATGTTTTTTATTAACTTCACAGATTTTTCTTTTATAACTTTTACCCATGGATCTAGTATTTTATTTAATATATCTCTGAAGGGTTTTGATTGACAACTCAGATAAATTTTTTTGTGGTTACTGTTCTTATTCGTGTTATTTCCCTTAAGAAAAAACTACCATCTTCCTTTCCAGCTCCATATTTTTAATTTTGGAAATTCAGTTCAAAATAGTCTTTATCTGTCTTATAGCTGGGCCTTGGTCGAGCCCCTCAGTTCATACAGTGTAGACTCTTGTATCGACTCCCCTTAAAAGCCCCTCACAAAACAAAGTTAAAGAAAATAGGGGAAAACATAGGTGCCATTTAAGGCCTTTAACTTGTTTTAATCATAGCTCATCATGTCTGGTGTTTTATTTTGCCTTTATATTATCATTCCATCATTTGATATCTGTTACATAAAGTGTTTGCTTACGTCACATTTTTGATCATAGTATAAAGCAGGCTGCACTTGAATGAATAACTTACAGTCCTGTCACACTCAAACAGTTTAAATGCACTTGGTATGACGTTCTGTTCATGCACAGTCATGCAAAATTGTGGCAATTTAATTTCTAATCAAATTGTCACAAGAGAGAGTCTAAGAGAGTCTAAGAGAAATAATGGCCATTAACATCAGGTTCTCAAACTGAACACATTGAGACTGCATCAGTGTACAGAACATTTAGCTTCACAGAGGCGGTTTATTTTCAGTGTTTCTTCTTCAGATTCTTTTAAGTTAAAGAAGCCTTTCAGTGGTAAAAGCATTTTGTACGTGCACTCCCAAGGGAGCCACCAAGAATAAAATTTTAAAACGCCACCAGGAGAGAAGGCTGAGGCTAATCTTTTTCACTCACTCACTTTCCTCTTCCCTTTTTTCCCATTTGGTTTCTGGGCTTTTTTGTTTCCTTAGCACATTTCACAGGCATTTTCTCCAACAACAAGCCGTCCCATTTCTGAGTTACTATAGAAGCCATCCACTTTTTTTTCCCAGAGGCTGAAAACAACAGCTGTGTTCTGGAAAACCTTTCATGGGATGACAATTGCTATTTGAGAGGAGAGGAAGCACCTCCGTTCCAGTGGCTGACTTATTCAAATCACTCCTTCTGTGAACAACTGGGAAGATAAGGAAGCAGCCATATCTTATTAGGTGTAATCGTAATTGACAGGTATCCAAAAACAGATTAAGCGCACATGGGTTTATGTGTGCAACATACACAAGTATCTGTGTCTCATTTCTTTTTGTTGCAGCAAAGTAGTGCTCAGCCTGCTGAAATGTAAAGGCAGAAAATATAATCTGCAGACACAAGTATAGTACAGCTGTGTGAAGCTTTTGAAGCAGTCAGTTACTGACAGATAAAATAAATTATACAGCAGAGCTACAAAGTTATTTTCCATTTTCTGACAAGAAAAATCTAGACTAGAAATATAAACTAAAATAATTATGGAACCAGCCATGTCTAACCATCAAGAAACTGGACAGTGTTATTGT
Organism: Rhamphochromis longiceps; assembly: GCF_057381845.1. NCBI lineage: Eukaryota > Metazoa > Chordata > Actinopteri > Cichliformes > Cichlidae > Rhamphochromis > Rhamphochromis longiceps. The sequence continues at coordinate 32,805,187 of NC_140572.1, forward strand.
TAAGGTTAGTGTCAGTGGCAACTTACTAAGAGCCAGCTCTTTATATAGACAGAAGGATTGTAAAAATTTAGTGTACACAGGGGCAACAGAGACTCACTTGCATGCAGCCAGCAGCACGTAGCTCAGTGGTGATGACGCTATCTTTAGGCAGAATACTGAAGACTTGAACAGAAAGGGGTTAACTGTATTTATCAGAAAGAAGAACTAGGCTAAAAGATAAATATCAGCACAAACATAGTTGTTGAAACTGCCCCCTGGTGACAATACACAGCTACAACATCTAGACGTAGATCTGTCTTTCCAGAACTTTCTAGTTTTTGACTCTAATGGGACTGTAATTTATAAAAGGAGCATCATGTTTAAACTAGCAATATCATCCTCGTGACCTTGTGTGATAAACACAATCACATATTGTCACAAGTTTAGAAATGCATTCCATTAATATATTTTGTCCCACTGTATGTATTCTTAGGAAATAAAAGGTAAATAACTGGTCTGAGCTGAAAATAGTTGAAGTTGTTCTGGAGGCAAATATATGCACAACGCCTTACTGAAATAGTTTATGCATATTTTTATTTATTTTTCCATCTTTTCCATCATTTAATTGTTGCATCTTTTCAAGTCTGAAATGAGTCATGCTAACCAATGCTGAACTTTTCTTGATGTGATAAATGCAAACTGTTAAATGGGACATTACTCATGCCAGGAGGTGCGGTAGTGTGATGGTTTTTGGCTCAGCATCACACTGGGTCCAAATCACCTCAGTGCTCATATAATGGATTTAGTTTCACGCCCCTTTTATCCAGGAAGTGTGCTTAATTGGTAGGATTGGTGAAAAGAAAGATCTCAAAGCTGCAGAATGGCCAGTTTGATGCTAAAAATACACATTTGAAAAGTAATTTCCATTTGCTCCCAGTCAAGGGGTTTAGGCACCATCTGGTGTTCCTAATAAGTTCATAATGATTCATTACCTGCTTTAGTTACACTCTTGAATAGTTATGAGATGAGACTTCACACAGCATCACTTCAGGACCTTAATATTGCTAAACCCACCAAGGTAACAAAACTACTGTTCAAGAAGGCATTGACTGTGGGATTAATTCAGTGTACTTCCACTGTACACAGAATGAAGATGGATCAAACAGCATTCGTTATGCACGTCCTTGTAAGTCCACCTGTGTGTGAATACACATCTGCCTCTGCTGGCTGGTTAGCGGCTACTGACTAACAAAATAAGAGTGAGAAGGTGATAGTGTATTGGTTATCAAGTTTATTTCGAGACAGGGACGAGATATAAAACTATGCCCAACTGAACAAGCAGATCCATCAGTTTTGCTGATTCCTTGAATAAGAAGCAAGAAGAAATTTTTAATCTCCTGACAAATAAGGTGACTTACTGTGTGATACAGATGGTTCAAGAAGTCTGTGCTTCAGTTTTGTTGAGTGAAATTCTGTTATTTCATTAGTCTGTTCCTTACCACTAATTAACATGCACGAGTCGGTTACTCCACATTTTCCTCCTGACATGGCAGCAGCTAAAATGCCAACTTCGAGGCTTTGAAACCAACAGGTGATGAAACGGTGGCTCCATACATCTTTTATAAACCCCCCAATGATCTGATTTTAGCTGAACAGTGGAAGCAATTAGTGTGGAAAATGAAAAGTAAAAAAAAAAACATTTGAGAAATTGAGGTGTTTTTAGCTTGTATGATTTTTATCCTTTTACTTTATTTCGCTTTGTGTTCATACTATGCAATAGCAGGTAGTGCAATATATGAAATACCTCATACAGATGGGATTGAATCTGAAAGGTTTCAGTTATATACTGTAGCTCAATTTGTGTTTTGCCCATGAAGTTATCAAAATATCATAACCATGAATGGGTCTAACTTAACTTATTTCACAGTCCGTGCTTCCTCCTTAACAAATCACCCTGCTGCTGCTGGCACCACTCCCCCCCTGACCCAGATTCACACTGAACACTTTGTAAATAATAATCCAGTTTGTCCATTCAGAGTCTGCAAACGATGAGGGAAACACATCTATACATCAGGACTGAGACATGTGCCTCAGTAGCTTGGCTCCCCAGAGTGAGATCCTGTCCCCTGAGTGAAATCTGGAGTCGGCCCACTCTCTGCCTCTGCAGCTCTGCTCCCTCCCCGCACTCTAAGTCTGGATGAAATTCACCGCTTGCAGACACAGCTTTGTTCTATTTTGATACAGCCATGGCATCCTCTACATTTCTCCCTTTGACAACTTTTTTACATTTCTTCTTACTCTCTTGCCATCCGTTGCTCTCAAACATGTCAGTACTTTCTTTTACCACGTTTTAAGTATTGGCATTTGTCTCCCTACACTGTTAAGCTCATTAACAGCGACTATTTATGGAGAGGTGAAAGACATGCAGGACAAAAATAATTAAATGGAGAAGACACATTTTACTATGGTGAAACACAAAGTAAATCTTTTTCTGATATTTTTTTGTGATCATCGAAAACCTCTTCCTGTCTAACAGCACGTAGAGGAGACCTGCATGTTTTCCATTCAGTGCACCGAGTCTCATCCACATTGTCAGGAATTATACATCCTCACCTTCAGATATTCAAATGCTTCGGTGTAATTACACCATGGACTGTTTAAAAGACCTGACATTTCAGGAATTTTGAAAGGAAACAAATTATCATAATTGCAGTTTGAATCTGCATAGCACAAAATTTAATGACAGCTCAAAACAATTAATTTGTTTGGGGGGGAAGAGTTGGTGTGACCTAGTTTAGAAAGTTAGTTGTTTTCTATAGGATGCTGTTTGTGTAACAATGCATCACTCCTGAAAATAAATAATTTTAAGGGGCTCACAATTAATGGCACTCCAGCCTTCACTGCTTTGACAAGAGAGCATGAGAGAGCATTTTCAGATCGGCTTACCTGTTCATTAACCTTTTTTTTTTATTTTCTTTCTCTTCTGCAAATATTAAAGGTCATCATCAGCAACAAATTATTATTCTCTAGCTGATGATTTACCTGATAAAAGGAACATTGATGTTTTTAAGCATTTTATTATCATTTCTAATTATATTCTAAGGTTTGGAATGAGGTCATTCAGAGTGGCCCAATTTCCTAAAAGTAAACAAATACATAAAAGTGATAGAATGTGTCGTAACCAGAGATGGGCAGAAACGTGTTACTGTAATCTGATTACTTTTTTCAAGTAACGAGTAAAGTAAGGGATTACTATTGCAAAAACAGTAATTAGATTACCGTTACTTTCCCGTAGGAACGCTGCGTTACTGCATTACTAAAACCGTGATTTTTTTTGCCAGAATGTCTCATGACAGTGACGTAAGCCAGTGCGACGTTCGTGACAACAACTGTGTGCAGATCAACAATGGGAGAGAGTATGAGCGTGCAGCGTTTAAAGCGTGGAAGTACTGACCTTATTTTGAGTTTGATTCCATAAAAAGTGACAAAAACATTAGTGTCCGCTGTGCGTGGGAAGAAAACTTGTTTTTACAGCGAAAAAAACCCTTAAACAAGCACCGAGTGCGCAACGACGTAATGGGAAATTCACAGAAACTCGCGGATTCTTCAACTGACCGCTGCGGCACACCTGCACCAGAGCACACCTCCGCCTACCCCACTCCTGCTTTACAGGTGAAAATAGAGCAAGAGGACCGCTAGTCTTTGATTTTATTTATTTTCTGCTGTGTTTTACTTGCATCTATTTGAAAGACTGAGTGTAAACACAAAAAATATTTTATTTTATGTGCTGGAATGTGTAGAAAATAGGTTTAAATGTTAAACTAATTTCTCCAAGTCAGAGAATGTTGCATATAATTTACCTTTTGCTTGATGCATAAAGTTAAAAGATTAAAACTAATAAAACAAGTTTAAAAAAAAAAGAGACTTTTCCATTTGATTACATTTTGTATGATGGATTATGCAGAAAAAGTAGAATTGGGCTGAAAGATCTATCGCTTTATCACCTATTCAGGTTTTTAAAAAGTAACTTAGTAACTAAGTAACGTATTACTTTTGAAAATAAGTAATCAGTAAAGTAACAGGATTACTTTTTGGGGGAAATAATCAGTAATTGGTTACTGATTACTTTTTTCAAGTAACTTGACCAACACTGGTCATAATACTGTTGACCATTTGTTTTGCTTTTTTCATTTCTTGTTTCAGCATTGGCTGTTTGTTCACTTCCTGTTTTGCTTTGGTAGATGTTTTTCTTATTTCTTTTTGTTGTTGTTGCTGCTATAATTTTTCTTTCCTCCTTCGTGTCTGTTTAACCTGCCATCATTCCTGTCACCTCCAAATTACTTTCACAAACATATTTATACCATCTTGTTTGTCATCCTTTAGCCAGTCCATCATGTATAAATAGTCCTGCCTTCCATTTGTCAAAGTGTCTGCTATGCTCCTCTCTTTTGTTTCTGCCTTGCTTTGCCTCTGTGTGGTTTCTGTTCTCTTTATCATCTTTGTATTCTGGTTTTGTTGAACTTTGTCTCAATAAAAGTTTGCCTTTAGTTAAATATTCAGCTTTATCTCTACAGTATACTTAAAAAAATGTATACTTTCATACTTTAATTTAAGTTACAAAAAAAACAGTAAAATGGAAAAGTATGTATAGCTCTACATTTGCCACATCCTAAAGGTTTATAATGTTCTAATAAATTATATGGCTGAAAATGATTGACAGGTGCAATCTTTCTTATTTAACCTTCTGAAACCTGATATCCCAGGTCTCATGTCCTTTTTGTATGATAGCAACATGCACTCCAATAGCAAAAAGCTTTATAAGACCTTTAGAAAATAAAAGTGCCTGGATTGCTATGAGTCTGGCAAGGAAATTGAGAAATTCTTCCAGGATATTCTGGCCCAGCAACAGAGTAGCAAAGCAAACTGTCTGATGCAAAACAAAGAGCTCCTAAATTTTATCACAGCATCTGCAGGGTCAAAGTACATGTGTCTACAATCAGTAAGAGGCTGCACCAATTTGACCTGCATAGGAAGTGTTCCAGGAAAGTCTTTGCTGGCCAAAAACAATGAAACACTACAGTTTGCTAGAGAACATACAGAGAAAGAGTGGACAAAGATTTTGTATTTATTCATTGGCCACACGAATGGTTGATCTGTTTGATGCTGGCCAAAGACCAACTGGTTAACTGGTGCAAATGTTCTGGTTTTGGTTGATTAATATCTGAAAATGAAAGCTAATAGGATCACAATCCAGTTTAAAGGTCCATACCTAGTTCAGACCACCAAAAAAAGGTTCCAAAAGAAAACGTGTGTGGTTATGGAGTCTGTTAAGTCCAACAGAATGTGAACAATATCACAGCAATCTAGAAGTCCAAGACTACTTCCCACTTCCTATAAATCCTATTGTATAGACGCTTTTATACTTCGTGTCAATTCAAATGAAACATTTAAAACTGAAAGTGGTATGGCTCAATGACGGTTCAATAAGTGTTATATAACTACATTTAACATTATGCAACTGACATTTTAAGACATGCTAATCAGTTTCATTCAACCAGTAGCTAGCTGAATACATTTATTCATATATTTATAAATTTATGACCTTGTTCATTCCATTTCTCTCTGTGGCTTCTACATACCAGCAGCACAGTGAACACAGTAGGCACATGTACAATCTTTAGGTTGCCAAACCTTTAATTCAATTCAATTTTATTTATATAGCGCCAAATCACAACAACAGTCGCCTCAAGGCGCTTTATATTGTACAGTAAATCGTACAATAATAGATACAGAGAAAAGCCCACAATCATATGACCCCCGATGAGCAAGCACTTTGGCGACAGTAGGAAGGAAAAACTCCCTTTTAACAGGAAGAAACCTCCGGCAGAACCAGGCATAGGGAGGGGCGACCATCTACTGCGACTGGTTGGGGTGAGAGAAAGAAGACAGGATAGAGACATGCTGTGGAATCTTTAAACAGATAATATCTGCCTCTTCCTTCTGGTTTATGATCAAACCAAAAATTTTCATGACATTATAAAGACACCTTCTTGGGTTGGCTAATGTCCCAGTATCTGTGCCCTACGTTCTGAATTCATCTGTTATTTGTAGTGATTGTAAGTGATTTCCTCACCACATAGACTGCATGCAAAATATACACTCAGTCACCACAAGTCTCAGTGTCACATGTCACGAGAAAAGGATGGATCTGACTGAAAAACTGAAGGATATTGCACAACCATATAGTAATGTCAGCAACCTTTCAGTCAAAAACTCACAACATACCCTGCATTTCTCTTCAGACTTGAACAGGGGCCACAAACATTATGCAAATTGCAAATAAACCTATAAATTCATCAAGACAGTGTTTCCTGAAGTCATCGATCAAGTGAGTTGAGGGCCGACCTATATACAACTGAACCTCTTGGAAACCAGAGACATTGCCCCCTGCTGGCCATTAGAAAGATGGTCTGTATTTGTATAGTGCTTTACTTGGTCCTAAGGACCCCAAAGTACTTTACACAATCATCCACCCATTCACACACACATTCACACACTGGTGATAGCAAGCTACAGTGTAGCCACAGCCGCCCTGACAGAGGCGAGGCTGCCGGACACTGGCGCCACCGGGCCCTCTGACCACCACCAGTAGGCAATGGGGGAAGTGTCTTGCCCAAGAACACAACGACCGAGACTGTCGGAGCCGGGGCTCGATTACAAGACGAACGCCCAACTCTTGAGCCACGATCGCCCCACATCCAGCCACTTGAGCTCCACTTTACAGACCCAGAAGCTTTATCAATCTTTTGTATAGTCTCTGCTGTATATCAGCATCATCATTACCTTCTGGTTATTCGCAATGCAATCATTAATTAAATATACAGAAATAACTGAGGAAGAAATCAGGATGAGCACCTGCAGGGAGGAACGCACTAAATTATGTTGAGCAACACTTCAATGTGCATGTTACCACTTTGTTTTGCCCTTTGTGTGTCATTTCACCACAAAACTGATACCCTGACCTTTTCTAAACTCCCATGACGGTCTGTTGTACATTTAACAATGTTGCTACAGTTGCTCCCTGGTCTCATACTGCCAGGCATCTTAAGAGACTGTTGACCTTTTCACACTTGCCCTTTATCAACGCGCTGCCTCCAGGTCAGCCTTTCATCAAACAGTACTCAGAGAAACCTAATCACACTGATCTGCTCATTGACTGCCTTATTGGCTCCTTGCTTTCTGTCTTGTAATCAATATGTCCAAACCTGCCCTCCATTCAAGAATGACACTAGATCTAGGGTCACTAGATTTTATTAGATTTTAGACTCCTGCAGGGACGGTCCAGTCACATTTTCAGTGTCTTTGTTACCAGTTTTGCTGTTACTGAAGCAGAAATCCAGACACAAAAAGAGGGCCCTCTTCTGCTGCACTCCTGTCTGTATTAATACTCTTGCCCATTAGCAGCTTTAGCATTTTATAAATCCAATTCACCTCTAAGTATTGGATGACAGCTATTTATGAACACTACATTTTATGGCATCGACTTTCAGCATGCTTTTATTTTGGGCCGAAACAGTTTTCTACTCCATTTGAACACAAAATCAAAGCATTGTACCAAACTGTGTCCTGTCTTATGATTGACGGGAAGAGGTGTCGTCCCTTGCTGAATGGTTGCCTGATTGCTGAGTTTGGCCTCCAGGATTTCCAGAGGGGGCAACTGCAAAGCGTTCAATTAGGCTAAATGCCTCACTGCCTCTCTTAAAAGAGCAGAAGAAAATGGATATAGAAGCTCTGGAGCTTTGAAGGTTTTTATTTATTTAATTCAAACGCCTATTAAGGGGGAAAGAATGTCAAAATTGAGATGCCAAAATTACTCTGAAGACCAACTGCAACCGCTGTAAATAACTGTCTATGAATCTTAGATGCAAACCTGGCAGCTTATTTGTGTCACAGTTTCAAGAGCTGTCGCCATTGCTGTGGCAGCAGAGTGGAACTGAACTCTGGCAGGGAAAGCAAACATGTTTGTGTCGATGGCAGTTTGCAGTCAGCCTCATCGACAGATAAAGGTGGACTGTGTAAGATGTGGAAGTGCCTCATAACAGATTCCCACATGGTAGTCAAATTGAATTGCTGTTCACATGCACTCCAGAGTTTCATTTCTCCAACCCCAAAAGAAAACAGCTTTACGCACTCTATGGGATGAGACCCATACTTCGAAAGCACAGTAACTCTGAGATTGACATCAACAAAACATACTCTATATCACTAACATATTAGTGTTAAATTGTCCCGTAATGAAAACTAAAAAAATATTATTTATGTACTTCTTGTTAGTACTGTCAAAAGTGTCCAAAAGGCGTATGTGGTCATTCATTCATTCATTCAAGTCCGACACAGCTTTGGACCATCTGAATACTGCACATCTGCAAATGTAAAAGATGTAACTACTCATACAGATACAAATGATAGAAGGTGTCATTTAAAAAAAATAATGTGGGATCCATGAAGCTTTTCCCACTAGTCAATTCATAAAGCTTATTCAGTGTCTAATCAACTTTAAGGTTCCACAGTTTCACCATCTACTAAAAAAAAAAACAAAGATAAATTTCCAGACTGTGCAACTTCATCTCTCAGGAACAGAGTTACATTCCTCATCGCTTTTGTCCTGTGCATTCATTTTAATTTAGTTATGATCTTATTCTTCAGAAAAAAGTATATTGGCAAAATAGGTGGCGAAAGATATCGGTCAAATAAATGAACACTGCCAATCACTGAATTTAACTGAGGTTTCAGCAGCAATTTAATACTTTGGCCGCTCATATGAAAGTTTCTGAAACAAGAGAGGGTAATGAAATCAGCGCAGCTTTCTACCACGCATGTTTTATTATAATTAATTTTAACTGAAGTTTGTGCATTTAGATGAGACGTGGTCTGAGATGAGGAGACAATAAAACAAGATTTCAGACCCTGGGACTTGCTTCTATAATAACATAGACTGTATATACAGAGATGGACACGGCCATTGTAGAGCATCGAGGTAAGCACTTTGTCCATCACCCTTTCAATGTTTTGAAAGCAGACTTCTATTCCATCATGTCTTTTCCACATTAACTTTACATTTAAGATGTATCTATCTCTCTTCTATATACAGTCCATGTATAACACCACATTGGGTTAAAATGTTATTTCCTTCCTATCTTAACCCAGGATATAACCTAATCCAAGACTTGATAGGAAATTGCTGTAATATGTCACCCAGATAACATGTAATCAACATGCAAAGAGAAAAACACTCATGCCTTGCCCTCTAGACAATGATGCAATCTATCAGAATTGCCTTTCTGCCTTCCACCTGTCTTCTTAGCTTTGTGCCTCATGCGCCTCACAGAGCCAAGCAGGGAGAGCTGCTGGGAAACTGCAATCACAATCATCTCCTTTCAGAGCAAGGACTCAGATTGGCTCTCCAGCTGTTTCACCAATTACAACTTTTTCACTGGCACTGACACCAGAAGATCCAAGCAATATTAAAATGAAGGCTGCTTTGATACTTCAATAAAAAATACTCTGTGAATACTGAAGTAGTGATATTGAAGTTATAAAAATTGTCTTTCTAATTAGTCCGTTTTTGTTTGTCTTTTTGTGGAACAGTAAAAATAAAGTGGTGGAAATGGAAGTTGAACAGGGCTTACCACGTTCACATACATCTGATGACAAACCCACTTTCTTATCCTGTCTTTGTTGTTTGTTTCTCCAATTACAATAGTCTCGTGGAATATAAGGAGCTTACATACAACAAGCCAACAATACAGCTGGCAGGGGCTGAGTAAGAGTTGAATCAATTTCAAGGTTTTTTTTTTTCTCATGACTTCATCATGTGGACAGCAGCCAGCGTTGTACACAAAGCTGACAGCTGGATTCATCCTAAGCTGCATTTCTGCGGTCTTTCAATAGCAATTGAAATCCTGTTGTAGACTTTCTGTCTACACCCATACATTCTGAAAATGAAGAAGCACAACAACTTGTCTAATATTATAACGCATCAGTAAAACTACAGTCCTTTGCTGTCTCAAACGTTTTGAGCAGTTAAAAAAATCGGTCAATCATTTGCAAAAAGCTGTTTACTTTTTAATTCCACTCTTAAATATTCTTGCATAAAATTTAATAGTGTCATGTCACCTTAAATGTTTAAGAATGCCATTCTGTATTCCCTTAGAGGATTTTCTGGTGTTGTGCATGCACATAGAGCAACTTTGATAAAGCTTCAAGAGTTTTCACAGTTGACTGAATGTCTGAACACCCCTAGAGAGCTTGGTACAGTGTCAGAGATGCCTTTCCATATGTTGGTTTTGGTGAAAAGGTCTTGTTCATGTATTCTCCTGAAACATTCTCTGCAGGGAGTAAGTGAACAAGAGCCCGACTGTTCTGCCCATCTGTCCCACAGTGGGGACTCGCTTTGGTGCCTGGGTGTTTCTCAGGTGAGCACTAATGTTCCAAGAGGTTTTCCCTTGAATTACACACCAGACTATCTCTAAAAGAAGCATTGTTGCTCTGCATGCTTCATTGGAGGGATCCAGAAGTCTGCTGTATTTCAGCTGAACTTGTCATTCATTCTTTGGATGTGTTTGTATTTGTATTATTCATACATACAAAGCCTCTGTCCAGGAATTTCTCACCTTTCCCACACTGGAGGAAATAAATTAAAGCTCTATGAGTAGGATTTGGATTGGCATCCTACATAATAAATAAATATCCCATTTAACATCCTCGCAGCAGCTGTCTGATGTGGGAACAGGCAGGGCTCACTGCCCTTGTGAAACTGATGTTTCTGATGTTGTTGACTTTATGGATTTTATATCTGATACTTAACAGCAGGGTAGGGCTTTGGCTAGTTTATTTATATATTTATTTTCTCTTGGCGAATAAGTTGGGTGATCACTCTCTAAAAATTGAGAAAGTAATGGCTGGGTCAAAAAACCTTTAATATAAATAATTTTTGTTTAAGCAGCTGGGAATGGGACTGAAAAAGCCTTCCACCTCTCCTCAATCCACAAAGCTCCAGACCCCAATTTTTATAACACGGGTGGTAAACCCGCAGACGTACAGAGCCATGCAGCTCTTGGGCACTCTCAAATGAGAACTTACTCTTTGCCTGGCCCTCTCACCCAGGACCAGATTGCCTGAGAAGACTCTGTCTCCCAGAAAAACTGGAACATGTGGCCTGGGAGAAGGATGGATAAGAGACATTTGACTATCAGTGGTCTATACATGAGATAGATATAAAGAAAGAGAGAGAGAGAGAAAGAGATAGCCTTGGGCACAGAGTATCTTAAGTACAATCACAGTATAATGATTTGGATCAAATTCTGCAGGTTTTCTTCTTGTACCACTGCAACATGAAGCACAGTCCAGGAAATTCAGTTTGATTAACAGATCGGTAGAAAATCTCTGCTTACATTGTGAACCATCATGCAGGCACAACTGATAGAACAGCTGGCTCACTCTGCATTTCCTTGGCATGAGCTGACATGTTGGCGCTCTTACTCAGTAGCTAGTTTGAACTTATTCCAATGAATATAAAAGGGATAAAAAAATTTTCATGCAGGGTAATGGTGGTCTAAATAAAACCTTAGTTAATTGCTCAGTTTATACATGCTAGCCTTTTTCACAACTGCATTTCAGCCTGTTGACAATACCTGCATGCAATAAGCCAAATGTATAATTCAGCTAGATTCACAGATGGTACAAAGTCTGTGTAATGTCCAATTGCTTGCATTTGTTATGTAACTGTATTCACAACAAGCGAGCAGGAATCATGTGTTCTGCCTCCTGCACTGCCTGAACCAAAAGGAGTGTCCAGTAAGGAAAACACATCTGAACCTCACTGTCTCTGTTTGGCAGAGAGAAGTGCGAGAAAGAATGACACAGTGATGTTCCTAAAGCTGTAATTTAAAAGTTACTTAGCCACTATCTATCAATTACCTAACACAACGTACTACAAGAAAAAACTAATATAAATAAAATGTGATCTTCTCAAATTATAAAGAAAGGGAAATTGTTGAAATTAAGTGAATGTCTCTATTTAAAAAATTTCATGATGTGATATTATAGTATATAATATATATTATATCAGAAATCTGTTCACTATTTTATACAGATTATATCTGTAAGGAAGCTGACTAAATATTAACTGATAACTTAAGGGTGTACTTTGAACCTTCACAGACTTAAGGGTGTACTTCTTCCCACTCCCTTTCAACATGTAAATGAATCAGCAGTAGCAATATTGAAATGTATTGACTTTTGTATAGTATTTTTTCTCTCTTATTTTCTTTACTAAATGTACCTGTATATTGTTTACATGTTTGAAATAAATTAGCAAACAAACAAACACAAATGGGTCTTCACTTACAGTATGTTGTTCTCACCTGTTTACATTATTCAAAATGCAAAAACACTTAAACAGCTGTTGGAGGAGGGCAAATCCAGTGTGACAATGTGAGGACAGATCCTCACATTGTTTTCTTTTTTGGGTTTACAAGGAAAGATTAATGAATTTGTAGGTGTTTGAAGATGGCTCGGCCACATCCAGACACCTTCCTGACCGCTCCACTAATTACTACACATAATGTCCCCTTTGTATATATTTACCTAGTTACTGTATATAATGTTTTCTCTCTCTTTTTGCACAGTCGAGGAGCGTGTCACGACACATTTCATTGCATGTACTTGTATAACTATGCACATGACAAATAAAAGATCTTGAAACTTGAATCTTTTAATAACTAATCAGCTTTAATTGATCAGATTTACCAATAATTTGTGGTTCTTTAATTTTTTCGATATGGTAATGCTTTCTAATCCACCCAACACATATTAGCCACTTAAGATTTATCATTAACAATACCTGTAAATAGATTTGTAAGTTTGCTAATCTAGATAATCACAGTAAAGAGAGATAAAACAGACAAAAATGTAATAAAAACAATACAAAAAAGTTAAGCCAAACCCTAACAAATCATGCTGTGAGCATAAGGCAAACACCCACTGTTCCAAAATGCAGCATGTGCCTTTTATCTGCATCGTTCCCCACAGCAGATGGAGTCCAGCCCCAGAGCACTTTTATATCCTGGTGACATATTTCTTTTGATAACAACATGCCTGCGAGGGAATCCAAACAAAGTAAGACAATGGCAATCTGCAGTTCACAAAAAAAGTGTGTGATCATACACTTCAAGACTAAAGCTGGGATAAAGACGGATACGTAACACTTAGGAAGCTCTTTCTTAGCTGTGAGTCTTGCCTCAAGTATATGGGTAGTCCACTAGGGATCATCAGTCTGGTAAACGCTTTATCTTTTGTTACACCTGGCTAATGAAAAATGTACATGTTGGAACATGTAAAATTCAGTCAAAAATAAATACTAAACCATGCAATATATTCAGCAATTTTAGTTATGGACACAACACTGTCCTTGATAAACAAGTACTGACATGCTGAGTCACAAAATGGTTGCTGTGCTGATTCCTAAAATTCCAACACAAATCATAAAATCCAGTCTGGTAAATATATTCTAGTGAGTGCTGAAACTAAAGAACCATATCTAGCTGTTAAAAAGTCATCTTTCCAAAGTAAAAGGATCAAGCCACTGAGGGGTATATGAGGAAAAGTATGGACTTATTAACACTGAGTGAATGAATCATTCTTTATCTATATACTTTGATCCCCCAAACCTTTCATTTTTGCCCATTTCTGTACTGATTTGCATTGCCATCACAAGTCAGTATGAGACATTTTGAGTAATCCAAATGTAACATATGAGCAGACACAACTAATCTGTGTATGAACACTTGATCCAACAAGTGGTAAAAAAAGAACACTTTCCAATAAGTTACAGCTTACATAGTCACATGATGTTTCCTTTCTTTGCTGGAAAATCAATCTTTAAGTTATTTTTCTGGGAAACTCTTAGTAACAAAATCTCCATTAAGCAAAAAGACAGTGATTGGTGCATCCTGGCAGTCGTGGGTTAAAGGCACTCAACAAGTAATCGCAGCACTTTTGAGTTAGAGACTCAGAGACTCACACTCAGAATCTGTTTTCCAAAAACCCTTCATCTCTTCTCAATCCCCCACTCCAACTTCCTGGAAGAAATTTGAATCCCTACACATGATTGGGGACTTTTTAAAGAGAGGTTTTTTTGCAGGGAAATAGTAAAAACAAGTAAACAAAACTAAATCCATGTAATGTTCAGGATGTTCAGAACCTATCTTTAGGATAACTCTGTCTCAAATGTACAGCTCACATACAATTTAATAGCCTGGACCAAAGGAGGCAAGAAAATGAACAACCATGAGCAATAGCCCCGGGCAATGCATGCACATTTATTTCTCCACCAAAGCCCAAGGGGGGGCAGTGTCACAATTGTCCTCAATTTCCATTTTCTTTGCAGCTGGTTTTAATGGCCACTGAATGCTGGATGTAATGAGACAAGCAGAGACTGTAACATATAGCCAAGGTGAGTGAAATTAATTTCTGCTCCTCAGAGAGAACTCTACATTTTCAGCCACACTAGTAGTGTGAGTCTAGAAATAGAAACTTCACTTAGTTGGTCCATTTGTTCATTAATCTGTCAGTCAAACACTTCCAGGGTGATGTCTCTGAATTGACTCGACTCACTGCTTCTATATATAGAACATAAGGAGCTAATGACATTGATCTACTGGCTATAAATGCGTCACACTTTCAATTTGTTCAACATTTAATATCCTGACACAGGACTGCTTTACAGCTCAGCATATCCCAATGACCTTTGACATATCCTGCACGGGTGGTGTGGATGGTTTCCCACAAATTTATATTATGTCACTGGCAAGTATGGATGAGGTCATGTTTGGATGTGCAAGCATGTGGAGAAAAAGGAGGTTCACATGCTTTCTTAAGCTGATTATCAAATAATTCCCTTTAGCAATTTCACCATAAAACAATATTTAATATATACAGTCTCTTCAGTATACCTCTCACGCTGCATTTGAACTGTCACTTTACAGTCTGCCAGGGGAAGTCCTTGTTTGTTTCTGCATTGTCCGTAAGCTTAGAACACGGGTATATGAAACAGTTCTCCACCTTCTGCAGGTTCTGGTTGGAGCAGACCTTCAGAAATGGAGAATAAGGACTATCATGGTCACCTGCATGCAGCCAGACATGCCCGTGGTCTGACAAAGAATCTGATTTAACAACAGGAGATTTAAGGCTAAAAAAGAATTTTCTGTTTCCTGTTGTATTATGAGCTGCTCGGCCATTTTAAATGCCCCAGAACGGGTCCTTTCATGATCTCCATGTTCAAACAGAGAGGCTCAGTCCTAACAGAAGAACCTGTTAGAACATGCGAGGTCTTCTACAAGTCTGAGTCTTTAATTTGTTCAGCTCTATTCTTTGTCATTGTTCTTCTTTTAGTGCACTGTTTTTGTGCTATTATTCAGCTCACTTTGTTCTGTGTATCTCTTTGCTTCTAAATGCTGCCTTAATCCTTTTTCATGTCTCAAAGCAGTTTGAGCTGCTTTACTGTTGAACACTGCTGTAAAATAAACTTGAAAATTGTGAGGCTCATATTCATGCACACTGTGTGAACAGTTTATTCTTTGTTTGATATCATATCCAAATCACCCCCTGTATTTATTTTTCCTGCAGCATAAAAGAATCTAACCGTGTATGCTGAGAGCACAAACATCCCTAAAGATAAAGTTTGAGCTGACCTATAAACTTTAATAATATGTAGAAGGTTGCCCCACCTTCAGGCCACACTTGCTGGCTATGAGACCTTTTTCACATTTCAGTTACTTCTGTTATCTGTTATGCAACAACCTCTCCTGTCTGACAAGCAAAATCTTTACTAAACACCTCTATACTACTAGGAAGCATCCCAAAAATAAGCCCAAAAATTCTGATAGCAAAGTCACTTTCACTTGTTTCACATCAGGAAGTTCTATTGAAGGCTTCGACATTAAACGTTAATACTTGCACTGACATCTTTGACTATATAGTTAAACTCCCATAAATCATTTAATTAAGTGGATGCACCCGAGAAGCCATTTATCCTGCTTTTTGGTTAATTCATTTATCCAACATGGTGTCTGCACTAAAGGAACACAGCTACCGATCATATCTCTAAACTCTGCCTGCAGGTATCACACCAAGTGACACAGAGTCTCCGTGTCATTTAAATGACTTTCAACTTTCTCCACGTGGCTCGATTTTAAGTTACC
Source organism: Rhamphochromis longiceps (assembly GCF_057381845.1). Classification (NCBI taxonomy): domain Eukaryota; kingdom Metazoa; phylum Chordata; class Actinopteri; order Cichliformes; family Cichlidae; genus Rhamphochromis; species Rhamphochromis longiceps. The sequence continues at coordinate 32,821,428 of NC_140572.1, forward strand.
GTAACTTATTCAAGCAGCTGCAAACTTCCAGATAAAAGTTCTATGCGTGTTTCTAAGTCTGGTAGTTAACCCACAGTGGGATGAGTAACAAATGCATCCTCAATCAGGCAACATGGACGAGATGAAGAAAAAGAAATTCGCTCCATCTTAGTCTTTGCTTACCTTTCCCTCCACTGAGTATCTCCGAGTGTGCTGCACTGCTCCTGCGCTTTGATTCATGTTTCAGCACCGCGGACAGCTCCAGAAATAAAAACGATCCAAATCAGTCCGCAGATCGACAAACTGTAGCTGAGACTCCGCACAGACACCAACTGCCCGATACTTCACCGCTTTGCTTCAAGCTGTTTACTGGTTCGTCGTCTTCCCTGCGACACGCGTGGCTTCTCAGCCAATGATGCCTTGTGCGTAAAGACTTGCTCCGCTGGTGCGCCAGCTGTGAGTGCGAGCGGGGGACACAGCCCACTTATCCCTCACTCGACAAGATAACATAATAAGCTAGGAACAAGCTGGTAGTCGGACAATAAACATAAATATTAAAACTTATAATCCAGCAAAAACATGCTTTTTTCTGATAAACATAACCCGATACTGGACTTGACGTGACGGGGTTACAGGCACCGGAATTAAGCCCTTTCTAAAAACTGAGATAAAAGCACGTCTTTGCATGGGGAGATTACATAACATGATAAAACTGATTACAACAGCTTCCTGCATGTTTACAGAGCTGCACATCTGCATAAGACATCTATATTCGTTTTTTTTTAATTTACTTTTTTCTAGCTCCTTTATTTCACTTTCTTTTTCTTTTATCTCATTTTACTTAATTTATTGAATTTAATCTATTTTGTTATCTGTTATCCAAGTTTGTTTATTTTTTGCAAGAGTTTTGACTGCTGTAGTGGATGAATTTGCTCACTGTTGGGGGTAAATAAAGTATATTTTCTCTTTCCAATGTTTTTTCAGCATTTTTTATCCACCCTTGGAAGCCAGAGCCAGTGGCAAGATTTTGAAGTGGGCCAGTCAATCATAACTGCATTACTTTGATTGTAACTTTATTTTAAGAATATTTTGATGCTGAAAATTTTGTACCATTCATTATATTATCAGGCTTTAGCAGGACTTTTATGTCAGTACAGAGTAACCATTTTTGACTCAGATTGCAAGACAATTTTCAGGCTCTTGTGCACTTTTCATCTAATACATGTGTAAGAGCATGGAGCTCCACAGGAATCTGATAATCATGCCCGGTGTTTTCTGCACCAGATTTCTAAACTGTATTTCTCTCTGATCAGACTCCCCTGCTTTGAATACCATTTTTGGTTAATAAGGCAGAAAGAATTCAGCATGATTCACACACAAATCCTAACTGACGTGTTAATAATTAAGAACACAGGTACCCCAAGTTTACAGCATCAGTGTTGAATGAGTACAAAACTGTTTGTGTTCAGACACAAAATAATGCCATTTGTGGGTTTTTTATGTGAATCTTTTTTGCTATGAGCCTGAAAACACACAAAGAAACGACATGAGCAGTTTTCTTTTGATGCCTCCAGATAACCACTCTTTCATCTTCACGATAAGAATCTGCTAAATAAGGACCTTAATGTAACAATCTCTGACTTCATAAAAGCTGCTTTCAGCTGCTGCCTTATTGACTGCCTCAGCGGGTTGCCCCACATGTTGATCTGGCAGATTTTTTTTTTAGACCAGATCCCATTCCTCATGCAGCCCTAAAGAGATTTGTATCTCCTCCACAGTCAGACTTATTTAGCATTGCTGAAAATGCACGACTTCGATGTATTGTGTGCACATTTTGTTAGCCTTCGCATATTTAATGCCGTTAAGTTACTTTTTAGCAAACATCTTTCACACTCGCCCCGTTCAACATAACTGGCAGAAAAACTGTCCCACAGTATGATGCTACCTCCCCATGCCTTCATCATTACTCCTTGGGTAGCTGTTGCCAAATAATTTTTCCTCACCTGACTGTAAAAAAAGCTCTTTTTTTTTCTTTGCCCATGTGGTCACCTGCAAACTTTACATCAGTGACAGGCCCTGACACGACAGGCCCTTTGTTCTTGGAAAGCAGTCTGTCAGGCCACAGTGGTGTCAGACTAGCTTGACAGCAGACGATGGCACTAATGCTCCAGCATGGCAGACTCATGCTTTGGTGGCTGTTCTAGACCATCCAAACAAATGTTCTCTCAGGGAAGGATGTAACTTCTAAAACAATTTAAGTCTGATGACAATCTTTATTTATTGTATTGTTTAAATTATTTTAATAAATGGCTCCAAGAGAGTTTTCTGGCTTGTAAGATGTCCAAACTTCTTTCTCAGATCTCTGCTGAGCTGCTTGGATATTCCATTGTACTGTGTGTAGGTCAGTCTTACATGTGCAGTGAAACAGAACCATTTTTGATGTTGACCAGGAGAATCTATCAGCTGTATTCAGCTGTGCTCACTCACAGAAAGTTAAGAGGCTTTGGCACTGACAAGTCAAACGTCTGAGCACCACTGAATTAATAATGGATGTAGATATATTTTTTGACATTGTTTATTTCATAAAACCTTAAATATAAAAAAAGTGCAGTTCTGGAGTTTTAAAAAAAATGCATGTTTATATGAAACTAAGATTTCACAGAGATCATTAAAAGCCCAATATTGTCAAAACCTTCATGTGCACCTTTCATGATGGCATATAAACAGCCAATCAGAAGTGACAAACTGCTTTAATAAGGAAGGATAAGTTGGCATAAATCAGGCCTACACAGTATGTGTCGCTGAGTAATAAAGACTGTCAAACAATTGTTCTTTTTTTTATTGCCACTTTTGAGGCATCTCATAGAGCATGAAGAGTCAGGACAGGTGAGAGAAGAGACAGTTTACTTAGTTAAGTGGAAAGACAATGTGAGAAAGACGTATCCAAAGGAAGCAGGTAAAATCTTATAAAACTAAGACAGGCAAGATGAGTCAAAGGCTGGCAGAAACAAAAAATAGGGCTGCGGTTGAATTTTCAGTTTTGCTCAGGAAAGTTTCTAACATGTTGAAGTGAGCTGGAAGTATCACTGTGGCAGCTGTAATAAGAGCTGTCTAAATTCTCTGAATACTTAGGCAAGGTCCTTCACTGCTTCCTTCATTGCTTCCTTATCTGGACCACCTTTATGAAAGGAAATGTAATTTTGTAGAATACAGAAATGTCCGACTTCTAAACAGCATCTTCACTTATACACTAGATACTTGATTGAGGCTCTTTTAACATGAATGACTTTGGGCTTAAACGACTAGCACCAGCACATCACATGTACCCCAAAATACTAAAGACCAGACTGTACTTCGAGCACCTTGGAGTCTGTGCCTCTCCACTCTTTGACTGTGGTTTCTGAAAGAACTGTAACATTTAGTTTAATCTGAAAAAAGAACTTTGGACCACTGGGCATCAACTTTTTCACCTTAGCCCAGGTGAAACACTTTTGTAGGGGTGTGACAGTTGTAGCTCCTGTCCTAAAGACATCTTTGTGTAGTGGCTTTTGATGTTCTGACACTCCTTATGACGTTCTCCCAAGTTCTTGGATCACTTTTCATGAGAAACCTCTCAAAGCTGTGCTTGTTCCTGGTGCCTTTACATCTTTGTTGAATTAAATTACAAACAATAAATAATATGCTTTTTGAATTTTGAATGCAGTCAGATTCTCTGGGGTTCTTTTTGTTCCTAAGCCCTTATACATTCATCACATCTGTCTTGACCTTGATGAAAAACATCATCATAATTATTTTTGACTGTTCGACCATAACCAAGTGACTCCAGTGGTTGGTCAGGTGGTGCAAAGTGATTGTAGAAATACTAGTAAAAATAGTATCAGGTTAGTGTATACCTACATAACAGCATCACAAAGGCAGCTATGAATCATCAGGGATAAACCAATGACAGATCTTGCTGATGAGACTCGACGTGAAGCGTCTTGATTATATGTATGTCCACGGAGACAAAAAGCCAGGAGATAAACCCCTGTGGAGTTTGTAGGCTGGTGATAATGTGGGGAGGGTGGAGGAAAGCCAGCAGGGAGGAAAGATTTAACCTTTCAGGTGAACCTCCTTGAACATGCTGAAGGGCGTGTGGATATATGGAGATGGAGGGGTGTGCAGTCGCAGGTCTGAGCGTCATTAGAAAATATATCAGCTCTAAGAATGAAAACACACTTAGATGTAAGATGTGGATGAGAGGAACCATGGAGATGTCTTGGAAATCTATAGGAAATGTATTATTTTGTACAGAAGAAGCCAGTATAGACAATATTGTGTAAAAAGCAATAAATAATCAGATAAATGTAAATTACACTTGACATGTAGTGCACCTGTGCTTATTTTCATTATAAAGTAAAGCTGCTCATTGTCACTTGTATGTAAATGTATATTCTGAAATCTAAATTAAGATCCAAAGCAACTGGCAGAAACTGAAACTAAACCACATGAGAATAGTTTTTCATTAATAAGAAGACCCAAAAGCATCAATGCAGCTTTAATTTATGCTAAATGCTCACAGATGTTGGAGGTAAGACACAATATCATTACACAGCAATGTCTCAGGAAATACTTAAAGGAATCTTTCTAACCCACCTTCTGTACTATAACATGGTGTAGCCTTCAAAAAATGTTATCAACTGAAGAATAATTCTTCTTCTTTAAAACTATTGCAAAATGTTTCCTGAATAGGCAACAGTGTATTTATATTCCCTAGATCTCTGTTCCCAAACTGCCCCCCTGGTGTTTCTTAACCCTTTCCTCCCTGGAAGTCTCTAGAACATGAGTAGCTGTATCCACTATTCAGGGACATCACTACCACTAAAGTGAACACAGCACTGTTGTCTGTCGTTCAAATTTGGTAGAGTTGTAGATTTTGTTTAACAGGTTCAATAATCCTGATGTGATTTATTCGTTGCTATAAGATGAGCGAAGAGTAGAAAACATGGCCTGGTTAGTTTAAATAACATCAAAGTATGGATCCTGTCATGCTGGTTCAGGGTGACAGTGGTGGCCCTTATTACTGACTGACCAATGTATAAACACCAGAGCCTATTGTTGACAAACATGTCCATCCCTTTGTGACCACAGTCTCCATCTTCTGATGGCTGCTTCCAGCAGGATAATCCACCATGTCACAAAGTTAAAATCACGTCAGACTAGTTCATTGAACATGGAAATAATTTCACTGCACACAAATAGCCTCCACAGTCTTCATCATGGATGTGCAGCAGATAAATCTGCAGCAAATTATGTGACACTATCAACTCCTACTGAATATATGCCATAAAGAATTAAGGCAGTGGGTAGTGTATATGAGACACACATTTAGCAACGTGTTATTCATTGAGTTATAGATTTATCCCTTACATTTTACTGCTGCCAGTCTTAGTGTCAAGCTTTAGAGGAAAAAAATGAAACAAATAGCCACATGTGTCCTTTAATAATAACTACAGCTCTGACCACAACTCCATCTTCAGAGGTCACAAGCAATTTCCTGGGCCCTTTCCTTGCTAAGACAAGAAGGCCCACAGCTTGGCATTTATGGGAAATATCTCCTGTATAGTACTTCCTTTTTTGTTCCAGGTTGTGCTATTATATAAAAATGACACTCATAAAATGCACTTCCTGACAACGTCTGCGATCCACAATTTAATCAAAGCATCAGTGCAAGCAAGAAGCTATTAACCACTAACAAACTAACCTACCTTCAAACTTGACCTCCATTACATTTTAAGATACTCAGCATGGTTGGAAGAGGTCTCACATATTTGTAGGTTACACTTAAAAAGACTGAACATGAGTGACATACGACTAATACCTCTCCACAGTACAACGGCAGCAAGCTGTAGTTTCCAGTTTTTGTCCTCTCTGCCTGCTGATCTCAACATCAATAAGTAAAAGCACTTTGAAGGCAACTGCTAGCACTCACTTGAAATCATGTGTCCAGTTTTAGAAAGTGGGATACGTGATCGTTTGATGCATGAAGGTCAAGATGTGAGAGGAAATGTGTCACTGTCCAACAGCTACGCGCTAAAATGTCACCAGGAAGTGCAAATGTGTACCCAGGCAGACAATAACAACATAAAAAACGATGAGCTGTAAGTTCCTGTAGTCACATTTTTATAAATATATGTCTTATGGATTTTGATTGCTAAGTTTAGTGTCCACGGTGTACAGAAGTAGCATCTGGTAGATGGAAAGAAGGGACCTCAATCTAGTCATAGCCTTTCTTTAGCCCAAAAGCCACCAAATATTGGGCTAAATTTAGTCAGACTGATTCTGTCCAAATTTAGCCCCCAAATGGGCTGTTTTGTTCTCTATATAGCCCCAATACAGCCACTAAATCAGGATTACATTCAGCACAGCAAAAACATAAAGTTAAAAACATGCAGTTTCTCATCTTTCTATGTCTTTCAAAGTCATAAAATTAGGTTCTTTACAACCAAAGAAATCGAAGGTGAAAAGAAGACATTTCAGGGTTTTGCAAAAATGTGTTAAGAGAAAACAAATCCTGAGCATTCAAAGAACTTGTTTTATACTCCACAGCACAAGTACTGGGGTAAATTTGGGTTCCAGTTTCCAAGACACTTCTGCAGGAAGAGGGGGGCATGGAAAAATTAGAAGCTTTTCCCAGCTTTATCACATCTCAGCTTGTAAGCAGAGTTATGCATTCAGCTTCATAGCACTTTTACTCCTGTAGCTCTATTTTCTATGTGCAAAACAGGTAGCCTTGGTGGTCAGTGCTGAAAAATCATTTCAGCCAGCAGCTCAATATACTGGATTTATATGAGATTTCACACACTTATGAAAAATGGTGAACTGGTGCAGTGTTCCACAAATGAGAATTTGGGTTTCAAGAAGTCATACTACTTTTTTAATCCATTCTTTAATTTTTACATGCATCTAGAAAAGAAAATGTACACTATAGGTAGGGCGTGAGTGGTTTTGGATCAATTTACCCATCCAGATTTTGTACATTTTAAAAATTAATTTCCAGAAAATCTAGAGGTGAACATGTAGACAAAAGTGCAACTCGTCACAGTCCAACGGAAAATGAATGAAAATAGTGTAAGAAATGGAAATAAGACATCTGTGTTTAATTGTGCGAGTAGTGGGTACAGGCTGTAATGATGGCATAACAATGAGTCAGCATGAACAGTACCAGGACCCTGAGCTGAAATACTATTTGGAATTAATTTCTTCTATTTTTCATGTCCTTTTTTATGGGGGTAAAAAGGTCTATTTCGCCTGCACTTGCCAGATCATCTATTAAGCCCTTCTGGACATAATGCATTTGACTTCTTTGTCTCTGTGCGGTCTGTCCTCTTAAAAAAAAAAAATCCTGTCTATCTTGCTTTTTGGATGTTTGCCTGTGTGTTGTTTGTTCTTTTGGTCATACATTTATTTTGATTGCTTACAAAATGCTGCCTTCTCGTCTTATATAATAAAATATTCCAACCTACCTGCCTTCTCTTAGAGTCATGCTTTTTAGTCTCATACTGAGCCATTACAGCAGTAATGGATTTTGCCTTCAGTCAGAGGGTTTTTTTTTTTTATTATCATTATTATTATTATTATTATTATTATTATCTTAGAAAATGGACTGCATAAAGAAAAACTGGGCAAAGCCCCAAGGTCTGAAGAGAAAAGCCAATGCAAAGTGCCTCAAACCTGCATTTTTTTCTAAAGGCCTAACTGTTTAGAAATCTATGGGAAAACTGCTTTCTCTGGATATGACCTTACCAAGCACTTTCCTGGTGAGTTTAAGGTCCACATCACCGGTTTAAGATCTTCTTTAATGCAAAATGATGTACTTTTTGTAAACACTGTGCCCCAGAGGATTAAGCAGGGTGTGTTCAAGAGTGCAGCTATCTTCTAAGTCACAAGCGGGACACGTATGAGTGTGCTGTCAATAAACTGGACGTGGCTCTGATGGAAAGTTCGAATGAAACTTTTCAGTCATTGCCCCCAAATTCTGGAATGACCTCCCTGCCCATTTTATGATGCCCCCAATGACCAAGGACAATATGAATAGTTTTCACGAATTTCAAACTATTATTTTGAATGCTGCACATGGTCTGCAGTGACTGCACCAGAGTCAATGCAGCATAATCTGACAATGTTCCAAAGAGCTATCTTGTGATGTCTGATGTGCTTGGCTTCCTCAGTCTTCAAGCACCCTCATAAATGTTTGATGAGGATGAGGTCAGGTGACTGTGGAGGAAATTAAGTCAGCACTCCTTCAGGATCTTTGGTCTTCAAGTACTTCTTCAAAGCTCAGAGGTGTGCTTGGCCTCATTATCTTGCGACAATATGAAGTATGACCCTTCTCATGGAAGGGACATACTCTAATCCCTTATCTGTCCAAGGTGTGTGTGTGTGTGTGTGCGCGCGTGCGTGCGTGCGTGCGTGCGTGCGTGCGTGTGTGACAGGTGGAGACTGCCAATTGGCCAATTTGGAGGGGATCACTGGATGGAGAACAGCCTCTTAAACTCCGATTCTGCCCTCTCCTTGCCTCCTTTGCACTCAACATTGAGCAAACAAATGGTTTGCCATTTGGTTTGTGTGTTTCTGTCGGCAACAGAGTCCCAAAGTTGAGTTGCAAATTCTGACATCTGTGCCATTAACTCAAACCTTCTTGTGAACAGACTTTGTAAATAGTAAATACTGAACACAGACTGTAAATATTGAGCAGTTTACAGCAGGTTAGTAGGAGTGAGAAGCCCCTTATGTTGAAATAATCGTTAGGGAAGAGTAGGGATCATTTGAAACTTCTGTTGCTTTGGGCATTGCTCTCCTCTGAAGTAAATAAACTGCATCTCAGCATCTTGAATAGTTCTCTGCCACTGGCCCTATGTTATGTTAGACAATAACATGATATGTTATTGTCTAGATTACCTCTAGGCCAGGGACATAACAGTAGCAAGTGTGCCTCTAATCTCTGTGCAGGCTGACAGACCAAATGGGTGTTTGCTATCTTAGCTGCTGTTGTTGCGTCACCACTTCAGCTTTCTTTACTGCAACGTCACTGTAAAGATTTAGACTTTAAAACACAGTGGTTGGAGCTGTTAAGTGTGGCAAAGTTGAAAAGATATCCTCAGCTTCAAGTTTCCCCAATCAATAACTCATAGTTAAAATGCCATAGAAACACAAACGTTTCTCTCCAGCAATATTAAACAGCATGGGATACAACCAAATGTTGCAGCTCACCATTTGAAACATCAGTGTTTGCTTGTTATACTGCAGGTCTTAGTCTTGAAGGGAAAAAGCCTTTTAAATATTCAAAAGTTTGCATTTAAGGATTTTGTTCATTGCAATGTGTAATGTGTCGTACATCGATGGTTTTTGTTTGCTTATATTAGAAGACTTAGAAGGCTGATTGGGACCCACACCCAGTTTCACACCTTGGCTCAGGCGATTAGAGGATCATCAGGGTACTCCCACTAGGTTTATATCTGGGACTCTCCACCATTTGACTTAGAACTGAAGAAGCTTCTCGGATGAGAGGTGAAACGTCTTCAAGTAACTTAAAGAACTCCAGACGCTTTTTCTTTGCAAGCTCCTTTGATTAGAAGACTTAGCTTGGATAAAAAGATAAAAATTGCTTTTGCAGCCAAACTACAGCCTTTTCTTGAACCTAGCCAAGTAATTTTTAGTGCCCTAATATAACCGGTAGAGTAAAAATTAAAGCAATAAGCACACAGAAATAATGCAAAGTGCAATATGTCAAACGTGTCCGCACTCTGCAGTGGTAATAAGGAAATAATGCTCCCCTGCAAACTTGAGGTGCAGCCACATCTGTAACAAGTGAAAAATGAACACATGAACATTCTGATCAAAATCAAATGAATAAACTTTTTGTTATAACTTCATACAAAAGAAAATTTAAAAAAAAAACCTAAACTGTGTGAAAAGTCTTCATTAACTTTGTATCAAAAGCTGATTCCTGACATGAACCAGTCTGCACTCTGTTTTGGTTCAGACTCAACCGCGTCTGCAACCCAGGAGGAAGAGCTCTCAGTCAAATGTGATTTGGAAAAGGAAAAGAAGGCCAAAGTAAGAGCATTTTCTGCACACTCTACATTCATCCTCTCTCACTGGAGGACACAAATGTGACCGCACAGTCAAGCAAGCAGATATCCAGCAGCTGCGTTTTCCCCGTATCCACCTTCAACGTGCACATGCTGAATGGTCTGTCCCTTTAAGTAAAAAGAAAAGTCAACGTGGTTTTCCCAACATGCTTTTATATCAAGCCTGTTACAGGAGATCAGCTGCTGTGGTGGATATGCTGCAGCTTACAATAAGCTGATTGTGTGCGCTCTGTCCTGCCACACTGACCGTGCCCTCATGGGTGCCAAATGTACTCATCCCTCTGACTCCTTTCTAATCTGTGGCCTGCGGATAATGTGCCTGCTGTTACATAACAATATTTTTTTTTCTCAGACCTCTTCTTATTTGAATCACACTTGCAGTCAGTTTATTTTTGTTTCTTTTGATTTTACTATATTTATCTTTATTTCAGTGCTTTTTTTCCCCTCCCTGTCTCATTTGTGTTTGATCATTTTTAGACACCAAATAGAGTCTAAATTTGTATTCTGAATCCAGCACAAAAATGCAGGTTCACTAAATTACTGCTCCAAAGAGGCGCATGATCTTCCTCTACATGACAGCAGTGCACAAGTTTGACTGTCCACTCAGAAATTCCTTTTAATCTGTCTCATCTGTTCCTCTTCAGCTCGTGTTCATACGCAGCATGGGTATGCTTTCAAGGTATGATGATCGATTCCTCTTTGATCTACATGACAGAATTCTGCCCTGCTGATGCAGGAGGAAAAGCACCAGGTCCTCGGTCAGAGAGTGGTGCTGTGTCAGTCCAAACCTGACCTCCTGATGTCCCAATCTGTCCATCAGTCTGTTGGACCTACTTCCTTCAGTCAGCTACAGGAAACAGAAAAGCGAGGTGCATCTCTCCTTCACTTCCCTCTTTTTCTTTCTGATCCCTTTCTGGATGTTTTTTTGTATGTTCTGCAACTGCCACATCTTTTTTTTCTCAGCTTTTCAAGCCTAGGCGAGAAAATGCTATTTGCACACACACACACACACACACACACACACACACACACACACACACACACACACACACACACACACACACACACACACACACACACACACACACACACACACACACACACACACACACACACATCTGATGTGTTACACTTGAGCCAACCCGCGCGACAGCCGCTCACAGTCATTAAATAAATCTCCACCCCCACCACCCTCAAAGCCAGACGCCGTTATTTGTGTCCAATGTTTCCATTAGCAGTATACACATCGACTGATGCGGATTCTTGTTACCTCTCATACAGAGGAGAGATATTAGTGTGAGATTGATGCAACTTCTCCCCCACCGAGATGACACAAACAAAGAGCTTGTCTCTTCTCTTTGATGGATCCCTGGAGCTGTCAGTGCAGCTGGAACTTTGCAACTGGAACTTAATCATTGGAACTTATTTATTTATCTCACATCCTGTTATGGGAAAATGTTTCCCCCTCCAAACAGTAAATTATTACCACATACTTTATGGGCTGTTGCTGGGGGAAAAAAGATTTCCAGTGCATCTTTTGAGCCAGTTATTTACATATTCATGTAAATTACACCAACCACAACTTCCCATCATGCATGTGTCTTCCCTTGACCTGATTTGGTTAATTTGACAGTTTTTCGAGATAAAGTAATTTTAAGTTTTTGTTATTCTTTCCCTTTCCTAATGCATATTTGCAGTCTGAGCACAAGGCCATAGAAACAGGAGTCTGGATTGATGTACTTCGGGAAACCCAACTGAGAAACCAGTGATTGGTTAAATGCTGAACACATTAGCATTCCTATTACCTTGTAAAGCGAAGGGTTGGAAAATCATGACAAATGCAGAGTAACTTTTGTGGACACCACAATCCAAACCACCAGCAAGCTTTCTGCAAACATTTTAATAAGATTTGCAGTCATATTTACTTAGTGTTTGCCAAGTAATTTTGGTGCCTATGCCAGATCAGGAGAAAGTCGAAACAATGAAACACTGAGTATATATGTAACACATGAACATATTATTCTGGAGGAAAGTCTTGAGAACTAGGCCAGTGCCTCTGCCAGCTCCAAAATGAGTGTTACGCAATATTTTTTTCATGTATTTTTTCATGTAGCATGCTTTTTGTTTTGTATATGTTTTGGACCAGCAAATCTGCTGATCAGAGGGTGTACAAGAGACCCTGCCAACCCTCTAATTTGCGGCAACTGCCTTGACTTGTAAGTGTTCAACCTCTTCTGAAGTTGTACTTCTCTAACTTTACTACATCTAAACTTACCTTACATTTAAACAGTGCAGAGTTCACTTTCTGAACAGGCATATTTTAACCAGAGATGAAAAAAATAACCCACCGATGAAGCAAAATAAAAGAAGTACAAAAATTTTAGAAAATTAAAGCTCCTAATCAGGACATCAAATGAAGCATCCTGGCTGTGACATACTCCATCACTTTGTTTCCCACTCAGTGGTAATTAGTAACCATTGTTCTGCTGGGAATTAAAGGCTGTCATATTTTTCATGGTGGCTTTAAGTGGAGCCTCAAACAAAAACCAAAACTCATTTTTGTTTGTCATTTTCATATGTGAAAGTGCTTTAAAACATACATCAAAAATATTAACATGGAGAGAAATGTTGATTTACTTTGTTTTAATATGATTTTGTGCTTTGGACCATCACATTTAAAGCTGCGAGACTGAAGAACTTCCTAGGAATTTTTATATTCTCATCACATGTGCCATTCATCTACAGGACCTCCTCTCTATTTCTGCTCCAAGAAAGTGCAGAATCCCAAGCGTACCCCCCATGCTTGGACTTATACCATCACCACACCTCTGACTCTCTTCAGAGACCACTGTCTCATTCATCACCAATGATCATTAATGCATTTTACATAAGGCCACCAGTCATACAGACCTATCCAGCAAACATGCACCCTTGGTGCACATGAACCCTTGGTAGCGGGTTACATAGTGTGGACCTTGATACTGGCATGAAATCTAGGGTATTTAAAGGACCCACAGCTTACTAACAGTATGCCCACACTTTAGCTGGACTTCCCTACTGGAGGTCCACCCAGGCCTCATACTACAGTGTCTAGATGTGCTTAGAAAACCTTTCCTAATAAACTGGCATGATATTTGTTTGATCTCTTTTAGAAACGAGTTAAAATAAAATCACCCTGCACATTTTATGGGAATGTACATTACAGTAAGTGACAGAGAAGACAGAGATTCAGCCTTGAACCCACAAAAGTCATAGCAAGGAATCAAATTTCTCCTTTTGTGGCTTCTCTGCACCATTTGGGACGGGCACCATGGCACACTTACAGTCTGAGTGCAGGCCGACAGAAAGTGATTAATGCCCAGGTCTATTTAAGACTTTTTGTAATTACACAGAGAATGGGGGAAGAGGAACTAAGTCTACAAAGCCCTCACAGCAAGACGTGTGTGATGGATTGAGAACAGACCCTGTGACACATGCACTATAGAGAAAATTTTATTATATTTTAATGATGTTTGACCTAGTGTTTGAAAGAATACTGTGTCATAAGTACAGCTTTGGAAATTGGATATCTGGTCTGATTAAATGAGAATAAAAGTGTATCACAGTGGGAGCAAATGATAATACATTTGATTCAGTCTTTTTCATTGCATATTGAAAATATGTATTAAACTGCAAAGCCTTGTCTTACAATCCCATTTTATTGAAATTGGCCATGACTATGAAATGACTTTGAGAAGTTGCAACAGCATACTTGATTTAAGAACGCAAAGTCTAATCTTTATAAATTTTGGGCTTTTATAGATTATAAACCCAATTATATGAATCACTCACTTAAACTGACATGCGGGAGCCATTATTAACTCTCCAATGGACTCCAAAGACATCCTGTAAGCTTTTGTAAGGCAGTATAATGTTTTCTCACAATTACTACACAATTACAGGGATTTTTCTCTGCTCTTTTTATCAGTAGATATTTGGGTGACTAATACAGTGTATTCTGTCCTGCTGAACATTTTCAAGTCCTTTGTATCCCAGAGTTTTAGGTTCTAATTGTAGTTTCTTGTCCTGATCCAGTTCATTGTTGTCCTCTCTCATCCCGCTATAGCTTAGTTCCATGAATGAGCTGTAAGCAGGCAGAAAAGCAAAGACATTATTAAACTTCAGTATTATTTTTGGCACAGTTTGTGTAACCACTAAAAGGTTAAAGCATGAAAAAGTCAAGATGATCAACCTGAACCTTATAGGGGAAATGGACCTAGTTTACACCCTCTAGTGAATGTGGGATACTTGCAAAACATATATGAAACATTCATGGCTCTGGAGAACGCTACTTGAAAAGTAGTGGTCTTTTTAGACCTCTGTAGCTTTTCACCCATAATTGTACAAGTGTGGCACAGATTGATATTTTTATCTCAAGTTATATTTTGGAATGTGTATGGTGATGCATTTACATCCAAAGGCATCACATTATGCTGTTTTGTCACATGACAGCATCTCACCGTTACACACGAGGGATGTTTTGGTGTTGCTACAGCAATACTGGATGCTGAGAGAGAAACGTCATACTGGGATTCACAAACAACACTTGTAACAAAAACACATAATATGTTAAATTTACTGAGTAAAGTGTATGAACTAACCAGTCAACATACATATCTACCAGTGAGGCACCAACAGGGATAGAAAACCTAAGTGACACCTTAGGCTTTATAGTACTTCCTAGATATCTTTCAAATTTTCTTTTCATAGTTTTAAAATAATTTATTACATGCGTTCATGTCCATGCGCCATGAGAAAGACAATCTCAGTCTCAAACACCTCTCAGGTCCCACCTCTTACATACAATCTCATCACTGTGGTCTCTTTGTAAATACTGACCATACTTTTTACTGACCTTTGATTTCTTCCTATGACTAGAGAACACTAGCTGCCTTGTTTTGCCATCAGTGAACACACCATTGTGAAATCTATCTCTCTTTTATAAACAAAAGCCAAATCTGACCATCATCACTGTAACATAAATCATTATATATTAAGATGAAGATTCAGCCAGAGTCAATTAAAACAGAATGTTGCTTATTGAAATGATACAGAGCCAAAACAGCTGTTACCTTTGGCAAAAGTACATTATTAGAGAAACACCTTAAAATACTGATTTGTTGGGATTTTTTTTTTTTTTTTTTTAGCAAGAACTTTAAAAAAAAAAAAAAACAACTTGATTTTAAGAGGAAGAAAACTCCAGCAGAACCAGGCTCAAGGAGCAGCCTCTAGTCACAACTGGTCGGGATAAAAGAAAAGCAATAAACAAGAAGCAATAGACCTTAACGCCAGGATAAACTTTGGTTAGGCCCCAGTTAAACAAACCTGTCAGCAACCACCAACCGCTAAAATGTGTATTCCCCAACTTTCATCCACAACTGCCGAGAAAATGCTGCAGATTTCTGCCAGTTGCTGCTTCTACTGTTTTCACAGAAGTTGAAGTAGTGAAACTGCGTAAACTGCAATGCATCACACTTTTCATAGTTTCACTCCTGCTTGACCAGTAGCTGGTGAGTGTTCAGGGCGTTTTTTCAGCAAACTACAGGCAATCAAAGTAATCAGAAGGAGATTTTTGGAGCACATTCGTCATTCATCTAAAAATTGGCAACAATCTGAGAGCAAGTGCACCTCTTCCCCCAATCAAGAGAGCCTTTTTTCCCCATCATTTTTACTAATACTAATAATTACTGTATGTCTTCTTTCCTTTAATGTCCATACACACAGAGATCAAACCCATAGTTATTCGTAGTGACTGTCTTTGGTCTTTGTGCCAGCGTATTCACCAACAGGTTTTCAAACAGTAGGAGGTCACTGACTGCTCTGATGACCAGGGGTATTTGTTAATCCACATTTAGCACCATTATTGTAATCATAATCCGTAATTAAAAAACAAAAAAAAAAACAAAACAAAAAAACAGGAGAATACAGGCAGTCAGTGGTGGTGTATCATTCCTAATAAAAGCCATGCTAACTTAAGTAGGTCTCTTAGTATGTCTATTCAATAAAGTTTCAAAATATGGATGCATTCAAGCAACTTAAAAACACATATCACCTGCCAAGAGTTCAATTATCTCTCAGTATTAAGACGCTTTTCTGCAAACTGATTGTGATTGCCTGCCAGTGATCGGATCAGGTATAAAGATTCCTGCTGACTAGCCCATAACACTTCATTACTCAGCTCGTGAGTATAAAATAAAACAATAAAACACTGAATTAAATATGAGTGACATCAAAGTAATGTGTGCCTCTGTTCTGAAACATTCACTTGTACACCTGGGTGTTTGGAGACCTGTACTCTGGGACCGGAGCTGATGCTGTCTAACTGGTGCACTCACACTTGTTTTCCCACTCATTACTTACTCGATGGGTGTGAAGAAATCTCTTGTGCTGCATGAGCTCCAAAACATGCTTCTCAATGCATACTATCTTGTTTTATTATTTCTCTGATTGCTTTGGAGTGTGCAGCGTGACACAATGGTTACACCAGCTGAATTCTTCGCACTCTTGCTGTCTATGATTGGCTCAACTTACAATACAAAGCACCCTGACTTAATTTTTTCTTGTCAACACATTTGAAAAGAAATCAGTTGGAGCTTTCTGAGCCTGAGAGTTAGATGATTTCTGCACCTTTCAGACACGTCAAATGATCGCTAACAATCCAATTCCCCAACTTTTGCCTCTGTGCCCTTCATCCGGTTGTTGTTCTCACTTGCAGCTATTTCTGTTTTCCAAGAGTTTTGTTTCTTCAACTTCCACAGACATGAGATGCAAATTAATTAGCATCATGCACCTACATTATGTCTTCATAAATTTATGCAGAACTCATTTGTGCCTTTGTTTCTATTTTGGGCAAGTTCATTTTCAGTGTTAGTGTACTTCTCACAAACGCAGCTCTAAAAATAAGGTGTCTTCAAAAGATGGCAAGGTTCAAAAGAGATTCTTCTTTAGATAAATTTGAAACAATGCCATCTGGCCAGTAAGAAGATTTCACAAGAGGGTTTAACTTAAAACACACTTTATTCAATCTTGCTAGTTTTATTCTTATTGTGAAAATCACAGGTTCACATGAAGGTGACAATTGGCAGGGAAGTTAAACAGGAATATTGAGGGCAGGACCCATAACCAGTCAGATCCTTCCTTAACTAATAACATCAAGTTTCAAACCTTCAAGATCTTCAAGACAGCCCATCTGCTTCAACCTAAGCAGGGGATCTTGACTGTGTTTCTATGCCTAAATGTATTGAAATTAACTCATTGGATATTTGTGTTAACGAGTAGTCGATCAGATGTATCTTATAAAGAGGCCGGTGAGTCTGTGTTGGTATTCTAATTAACACTGACAGAAGAGACAATGTGTGCTTTGTGGTAGGATTTGGATTGTCCAAAGTCTGCCCATTGAAAATATATAAAAGCTAGGTTTTTAAAGGTGATCAGGGTTAGTGTATTAAATGGTATTGTCAGGAGTCAGAATAGAAACTGCTGATGTGCACAGTGGATCAATAAGTCTTCTAAATTGGAGGTAAGGGGACCTTTGTAAATTTGGCTACAGAACAAATAGGTATTCAAGGTTACAGAGCAGTTAAAAAGAAACTAAAATCGACTCTCAGCTCAAACACAAACACACTTTTCTGTTAAACAGAAGGGCAGCCTTCCTACTGAGGCTGTTAGTGTCACGACTAGGGGCAGCAGTCGCGTGATGTGTGGAAAGGAGGACTCAAATGCAGCACTTATTAGGATGTGAGGGTGATTTATAAAGAATACCGAACATAAAGTGGGGATGGCAAAACAGAACTAAGGATGAACTAAACTTGGAGAAAACTAAACTATAGAGCAGCAAACTTGAACATGCAGGGGCTTCACGAAGTAATGTAGCGTACACAGGGTAAAATGATGAACACAGACGACGCGACAAGGATCACAGGCAGACACGCAGTATAAATACACACACCAGGTAATTAGGAAATGGCAGACAGGTGGGGACACAGCTGGAACTAATGGACATAACGAGACAAACCTACAAAGTAAAACAGGAAACTCACAGACTTTTTTACACTACCAACTGGGGACATGAACAGAACACAGAGGGGAGGCACAGGTAGGGATGATAGAAACATACAACTCAAACCCTAAGAACAAATACAAAATCAGAATAAACTAGAAAAATGATAATAATAAACTTAAAGCGCTGGGTCACCGACCCAGGACCATGATAGTTAGACTGGGCCCATGTGGTTTTATGGTTACAAAACCCCAACTGTTTTGGTACTTCAGACCCATAGCATCCAGTTCCAAGAAAACTCATGTTAAACTATCAGACCTTCAAACAAAAACTCAGCATAAAACAAAGACAGCCTGCAGGAACACAAAATACAAGTCTGAAAGCTATTTTATATTTACTGAACCAAAACAGATGTTTAATACTAACTGAGTCTGTGTGCAAAAAAACTGCTGGATTTGACACATTCCCTAGACTGATTATTACCAGCCTAGTTCATTTAAATTGTTGACCTTTTTTAGAAGAATGTGGTTGTTTTAGAGGTCTCACCATTAGCACAGTGTGCTAAAATTTAAAAAGAAAAAACGAATTCCCAAAGAAATGAGTAGGACAGCGTCGGAAATCTGTCAGTTTGGGAAGAATTACCAGACTATTCTGAGCCTCTGAGTTGGGGTTCTCACTGATGATGGCTTAGCCTTAGGCCATCAAACAGCTGAGGCGCATCTGATTTAAACCAGTGTATTCTCACTTTGGAATCAGTTAGAAGTTGAGCTGTTAGGTTAAAGAACATATCTCCACTGCTACCTCTATGAAAGTAACAGGGAAACATGAATTTTGCTGCTTGATCAAAAATCCAAAAAGAAACAACTACAGTGAATTAAAGCTGGAATAAATAAAAGTCCACAGACAGAGGTCAACAAAAGACAGAGAAATTGTAGGGTTAGGGGCGGAGCTAGAGTATCAGAAAATCAGACCTACTCATTTTATAGGGTTTCACTTTTTCACCATGCTGAAACAGAAACTTTTTACGGCAAAAATGCAAGGCCAAAATGGAAAAAATAGTTCTGAAACCATCCTTGTTTAACATGTGCTCAAATGTAACCCCATCCCTAAATGGACAAGGTGGATGTTAAGACAATCAAATGAAGAGGAAACCTGTCAATTGTATATCAGAGATATTTTGTTTCAAGACAACACCTTCCTCATAAACAAATAATTAGGATGCATCAAGCAGCCCAGGGAGTGAGACCTTTCAATATTAACAGTTTTTGCAGGAATGTTTTCTGTGTCTGTGCTACCAGTAATTGAAAGTCTGTCTGTGCAGTTATCTTCAGAGAGAATTTAAACATCCCCATCAGTACCCTCATATTCCTCTGTTCATCTCCAGATGGTTCAAGTAGAGTGCAGATAAGATTTTGCATTATTGATGCACTCTGTTGGATTGTCATCAATAGCTCGGGCCATCATCGCTACCGGGGAGCCCATTTACTGTAATGTATGAATTGATGAGCACAGTCTTTGATTTGAGTTGACACACACTGAGCTGCAGTGGCCAATGGCAAACATTCAAGGAGACTCTGTTCAGTCCGCTGCTGGAGAGCAGAAAATAAAACAGCTGGAGCAGAAACAGCAGCAACACTGTAATCCACAAAGAGATGTATTTTTTCTTTGAGTCCCTATTGCATCAGCATTCTTTTACCGTGCTGAAATGTATCAGTGAGCCTTGTGTTTAAACAATTTAAAGAAGAGATAAAAGTTCATCTTTCTAGTTTTGTTACAGGGAAATATCTGCATCACTGAGTTACAGGGAAATTTCTGGGGGGAAAAAACAACTCATTAAACGAAAAAAAATGCTTTGGTACCAACAACCAGAATATAATATATTTTATTTATTATGTCAGTGCGAACTTGTTAGCAGACAAGCTGAAAAACAAAATCACTGCACAGAAATAGCCATTACAAATAGCACTGAATGAATTATCTGCACCACGTCCTTATTTATAAATGTCAACACAAACTAAGAAAAAGAAAAGAAATTTTCCAAGGACCTCCCTACAGAAAGTAGAGCAAAGATGCTACTAACACTTTCCATGTTGGTCAAAATTTGGGTCAGTTGGAAATCCGTTCTAAGCTAAGGATAATCTGGAGGCTTGCTGAGGACCCTGTTGTCCTAAAATCCAGGCAGTGCATTCAGCTGCTATTATGTGTCTTGGTATGTGAATGTGTTTCTGCGGATGAGATGGAAACTCTTATGCCTCAAACACGTCCAATGATTCTCCAGATTCTGCAATAAAATTAACATCAGCGCAGAAAATAATAAATGTTATAATAGTGTCAATGACTCAAAACTAAAACATTTTATCTCAGGCAAAGGGAAAAGTATTATTCCCAGCTGAAAATTATAGTTACTTCCATTAACACTCAACCAAATATTATTTTTAAATTTGTGCCATGATCTTCTTGTCTACAAGGAGAACTCTGCATTCTATATCCATACTAAATCATTCCTTTCTGAAGGTATCAACAGTAATATTTAAATCTAATAAGTTTAAATATCCAGGAATCAGGGTGCAAAATACCCACCACGAGTAAACTGTTGAGACACAGAATTTTATAACCAAAACAAAGGTCATGACCTCAGAGATAGTTGCGTGGTTAACCAGCTGCTTGGAAATGAATCTCATACAACCAAAAAGTGTTTTATAAACTCTTATTTCTTATGCACATAAAGACTTTACTGTGTACCAGCCTTTTAAAAGATAATTCAAGTCTTTCAAGCTTTCAAAACACTGCACTTTTCATCAGCAACCTGAAATTGTGCAGGCTGTGACAAACTGCAATCAATTTTGATTAGGCTATTTTCCTCTAAAAGATCTCTGTAGTGCCAAATAATGTCATATTTAAATGCAGTGATTCGTCAAGACTTCTCTCCAGAATCAGTACGGGATGACTTTTATTTTTAGAAACCTTTGTTCCCACAAACCCAGAAGGCAGAATCAAGACTCTCTGACCACTTCCCCCACAAAATGAAACACACACATACGCACAAGTACCCGCCTCTGCATGTGTTTATGTGTGTCTATACAGCTTTCAGGTCACTATCGCATTTTATCAAGAAACGCATGGCAAGCCTTGTGTGAAATCAAAAAGCTGCACAAATTATTTGTGTGTGTGTGTGTGTGTGTGTGTGTGTGTGTGTGTGTGTGTCTTGGAGGAATAGACATTGATAATAATAATATGTAGGCACATATGGCTGTACACGTGTACACACAAAGCTTATGAGAATACCTCAAAATATACTTAGAATGCAAATAATTTACATGTGAGTTCTGCACAATACATTAAATCCACCTACATTAAATAAAGGAAAACTAATAATTTATCTCTGAAAGTCTCAATAAGTGAAGAATACTTACTTAGACTTATATCCTCCCATGCCTTATGTGGCATATCGGGGGGCAAACAAACACCACCAGGCTCGATCTTGTGCCCAGGCTTGTTCGATGTCTTTAGGTCTTGATGGAATGACCTTTGCCAGGTGTTGCGGGGGACGTCCTCGTGGTCTTTTAATGCCCAGGGGTTGCCAGCACATCGCTGTTCTTGTAATCCATGCAGAGGATATGGCCGGCCAGTCGGAGTCTTTGGAGTGCGAGGATGTTGTGAAGTTGTGCCACTCCTTCACAGGACCTCCGTGTTGGTAGTGTGGTCGGTGTAGCGGATCTTCAGAATCCAGCGAAGACATCGCTGCTGAAAGACGTCGAGCTTGGTGTTGATACAGGCCGACACCTTCCAAGTCTTGCTGGCATAAATCGCGGTTGGGATCACGATCGAATTAAGCAAGCGGAGTTTGATCTTGAGGGAGATGGTCGAGGAGGACCAGACCTTGTTCATCCTCCGAAATACCGCAGCTGGCTTTCCTGACATACACCTCCGCATCGCCGTCTTTGGAAATCATGCTACCAAGTTAGGTGAATTTCTTCACTTCTTCTAGCTGCTGTGTCCCAATGTAGATCCCCCATCGTGGGTCCTTGGAGCTGACGTGCATGATCTTCGACTTTTCAGAGCTGATCCTCAGGCCAATCTTACCGGCTTCTTTTCTTAGATCGGTCGTTCCTTGCTGTAGCTTCAGCTCGTGTTCCTCAAGTAGGGCGATATCGTCAGCGAAATCGAGGTCGCCAAGACGGTCTTGGCCAGATCAATGGATGCCAGTTCCTATACGGGCACCGGCTTTCCGCATGACGTAGTCGAGGGCAACAAGAAAAAGCAGAGGTGACAGGATGCAGCCCTGCCTGATGCCGGTGGTGATGTCGAAGAAGTCAGTGTGGCCATTTCTGGTTTTAACGCAACAGCATGATCGCAAGTACAGGTCATTGAAGATGTTGATGAAGATGGTAGGGACACTATACAAGTGTAGGATCTGCCAAAGCGAATCGCGGTGGATGTTATCGTAGGCCTTCTTGAAATTGACAAAATTGATGGTGAGTTGTTGCTGGTACTCGACGCACTGTTCGATTATGTTTCTTAAGGCAAAAATCTGTTCCGTGCACAATCGGCCGCTTCAGAACCTACCTTGCTCCTCTCATAGACGTTGGTTGAGGGCACTCCTCAGTCGTCGAAGGAGGACGATACAGAATAGCTTGCCAGGCACAGAGAGGAGGGTGATGCCTCTTCAGTTGGTGCACTCAGAGGTGTTGCCCTTTTTTGGTAGTTTGACTATGGCGCCCTTCCGCCAGTCCTCCAGCACTGTGCCACTTTGCCAGCACAGGTTGAACAGGGTCGTCAATTCTTCTACCATGGCTTGGCCGCCGTGTATCAGGAGCTCTGCTGGTATTTCATCTAAGCTGGCCGCTTTGTTGTTCTTGTGGCTCTCGATCACGATCTTCACTTCCTCGATGGTGATTCTGCCAGTGTTGAACCCAAGCTCATCTTGTGCATTCTCCGCCTCGAAATTGTACGTCTTGGCGGGCTCTGGCTGGTTAACCCTTTAAGACCTACCATAGAACCAAGTCCGCCAGAGCTTATATTATATTTTTACATGCTGTGGAGCCATTTTTGGGAGCATTTCAAGTTTCTATACATCAATACAACCATTATAGCCCAGATTTTAATAATATGTATTCATTAAGTGCATAGTAATTACATAAATTGCAAAAAAGTGCAATAAACTACAAAAAAATTGAAAATCGTTTTTGATTTTTTAACATATATTTGTAGTTAGAGAAATTTAAGAGGCTTATCCCTCAAAACTGTAAATACAAAAAAGTTGCACAAAATAGTTTCCCACCACAGGAAATTTATTTTGAGTGTCTTCATAGTTTTATTTTTGAAATACACCAATTTTTATACACTGCAGGAAAAACGAAAATAAATATTATACTGCAAATTTGCAAAAAAGCAGCATATGCATCAAAATAAACTATTTCCAGCAGTGCAATATGAGTCCTAAGCATCCCAGAAACGACACAGAAAGTCATAAAGTCAAAGATAACTTTTAAAAAGAGCAGTATAGGCCCTGAGGCCCTGATCGCAAAAAAGACTACATTTCCGCGAAAATGACGTCACTTCCGGTTTCGGCCAGGTAATGGCGGAAATGCAAAAGTTCGCGCTGACGTCTAGTCCAAAGTAGGAAGTGTTATGGACAGCTGATCGGATCGGTAAAGCGTGTTTCTGGAATATTATGTTTTTGTTCCTGCAAGCGCTTTTTATGCAGTTTTTGCAAAGCTTTATGTGGAAGGAAACCGTGACCTAGGACAAGCTGATGGCATAAGATGTAAGTACAACTCTTCCGGTTTCATATGCAAAAAAAATTTTTGCGCTAGCTTACGTGGTTGCAGTGCTACTGGGATTTAAAAATAGTTACGCATAACAGAGCGTTCCCGCTCCGATCGGCTCTAAAGGGTTAAGGGTCTCTTGGAAGTGTTCGGCCCATCTTTTGTGTTGCTCTTCTTGGGCGATCAGGAGCTTCCCATTTTTGTCCTTGACCTGGACGTTTGCATTGGTCCTCGATCCTGTAAAGGAAGAATTCAAGAAAAATAAGTTAATTTAAGTAGCGGTGTTATTTACTGTTAAAAGGGAGTTTTTCCTTCCCACTGTCGCCAAAGTGCTTGCTCATAGGGGTGCTTAAGTGCTTAAAACCAGCATTACTTCAAAAAGCCAGCAGGGGGCAACTCCTCTAGTTGGTTTTAAGTCTAAATGTATAGAAGTCAATGAGAAATAGACACTACTACTGTGACTTCAGAAAACATTTTCATGATAAGTATCTGATCTCAGTTGAGAGATTCAATGCCAAATAAAAACAACATTATATAATTTTATAAACTTTGCACCCATAAGTGTTTCTCTGGGCTTCATAATGGAATGTTACTAACAGGGTGCAGTGAGTCTGTCTACATCCATCTTTTATATAAAAGCTATGATACTGATTGTTTCAAATTGTTTCAAAAGAAATTTTTAAAAAATAAGAAAATAAGTAGGATTTTTTTTCCTGAGGCAAATGCTGGGGCAGGGCTGCTGTGAGAGGAAGCACAGCAGGGTGGAAAGCTGCAGGCTTGGCAGATGCATCATTTCCCCACATAGCGAAAGGGCAGCAGATGTTGTCTACATTTCATCATTCTTACCTCTGCCACTGCCCATATGGAAAAGAAATAGTAAAAACTTATATGTGATTACTCATGAAAGTGGCCACTTTCATGAGTAAATCATATAAGCCTTACATGATTTACTCATGAAAGTGGCCACTTTCTCATTACTTTCATATATTGTTTTAGTAAGTATCCAAAACATACAAGTTTCATTACATAATTTTTCAAGGGATCTTATATCTGTTTTCACTCTTATATGCTTTTCATACAAGTTTCACACAAGACAGATACAAACTTTATAAGATTTATATATATCTTTTCCATATGGGTGTGTACAGGATGCTCCCCCTGTTCTACTTTAGGCTTTAGGAAACAGCTGATCATATTTTTTTTTCTTTTCCTGTCAACAAATCCAGGAAAAAGAACCAACAACAAAGAAGTCCTACTAAAGAGTCCTGTCCTAATCTAGAGCCTGACTTCCCAGTACGCTGTCCAGTAGATCCCTACTGTCATGCCAGAGCTATTCTGCTGCAGTAGAAGACACATTTGTTTTGAAATTTGTCTCAAATATTGTCCAAACAATTCTGTCACTGTACTTATCATAGCACCAGTGTGTATTACAGTATTTGGTCCCTGAAATATTTGTCCTGAAACTGTAAAACACACCCAGGACTGAACCAGCAACCTATGCAGCAATCAGTCTTGGGGTCATTGCTCAAAAACATTAATGTATTACACATTTACTTTTTACTTTTTTTTTTTTTAAGATAATAATGTACTGCTCTTATTTATTCCGGCAATAAGATAGATTGGTAGATTAATTGCTCTGCAATCACTGATGGAATCACTAGTTACTAATATAACAATAAACCTTTCATCTACCCACATATCTACAGTAAACTCTATTCTAATGAGAATATCATTAAGATCCTTCTTTTAGCAGCCTACTTAAAAAGTGCCACATAGCTAACATCAAAGTCTGTGACAGGCGACCATAGAGCACAGAATAATGTCTTACTGTAGCAGCGAGTTATTTACTGATGCACAGTCCTTTTAACTTTTGCACATTTGGCCGTTTAACTCTGTGGGTTTGATCCTTATAAGGGTCAGAATCTTCCTATCCAAAACTTAATTCTAATGTGCACTAACACGTGTATGTTCCAAATGGCAATAAAGTGTCTGCTTTGTTCTTTTGTTGCCTGTTGAATATAAGGCTTTTGGTGGCTTAGGTGAAGTGGGCATATCCTCAGATTAAGCTTTACTCAATACCCCCACACGCTTGTCTGTTTGTGCATTAAATCAGAAGTAACTGTGACTACTCATAGTTTGTAAATTGTCTGATTCATGATCTGCAAATGAGTAAATGAGTGTGAAAACAGGCTGCTTTCATTACGTGATTTTTAAAATATCACTGCAATTTCTTAATTAACTGGTTTGAAAAGTACTATTAAAATTATTTTTTATTCATTTTTTATAGTATTTATTTGAGTGCCATTTTTAAACACATTTTTTAGTTAGAAATGAAGTGATGAAGAAGGGAAATTGTTTTCCATGCAGTAAGTATTCAGAGGCCTATGAGTCAGCCTAGTAGAAGCTTGGCAGGAAGAGATTAGCACCATCCAGAGAAATGTCAGTAAAATAACTGTTAGCAATGTGAAGCCGGTGTGTCCATAAGCAAATGTATCAACTTTGAGGCAAGTGATTGAAGCAGCTGGAGCAAATGATATTGTTGAATTACATATGACAGGGTGCTAAATACAACAGAGGGCCATTTATGCAACTAAGGCCTGGAATATCCACAAGCTGTCAACTAACAGCTACAAAGTGATGCCTAACAATGGTGACAAAGCTGTAGGTATCACTTTTCAACAACTCTATAGAGTTGTTGCTTTTAGACAGAGCCATTTGCTCTCTGCTTCCATATTCCTTTTGCCAGTAGCAATGAAAAAGGAAACTTGTGCTTATCTTTAAGATGCCAGCATCTGACAGTATGGGAATAAGAACAGGTTGTTTTAACAGGATGGTTGGATCAGTAACAATACTAGTATTTTCTTATCACTTGTCTGTACTGTTGGTGACATCTGTCACCATTTCAAAATCCCCTTTTTGAACTTTAAGTCTGTCTTAAGTACAGATAAAGCAAATAAAAAATGTTCTCAGAGACAGTGCACCAATAGATTAATTCAACTTTGACTGTTAGAAACTTTAAGCAATTGCAGTACTTGAAGCTACCCACACATGCATTGAAACATATAACTTTAAGGAAAAATCTGAGATAATTCCACTAAAAATCACACTAAGTTTAACGTGATGAGGCATTAGGCAACATGTTTTGAAGTAAAAAGCACTTAACTGTGAATTATTTTGCTTTGCATGCTCATGTTGATGTGTTTCTCACGCATTAAAGAATAGGAGCCATTCAGAGAGCAGTTCAAGGGGAAATTATATACACATCAAACATGTTTCATTTTGTCAGCTTTGAAAAAAACATTTTTTGGAGCACTCTAACACACACTCAAAAGCACACACACACACACACACACACACACACACACACACACACACACACACACACACACACACACACACACACACACACACACACACCAAAACAGTAAAATCATAAATATTGCATGTCTCTATCGCTTATGGGAATATCGGAAAAATCTTGACATGCACCCGCCTACCATCTGTGAATCTCAGCCCATAGAAACAGCTCTAATGGTGATGAAATGTGCCTTTCTTGGCATGAGAACACAACAAACTGGAGGATCAAAAGAGTTTGGGATGCGCCAAGATGAGCTATGATATGTGGTTGCACTAAAGTGAGCTTCTTGTTGGATCTAATGCATGACAAGTGTAGGGAAACTTGATAGAGTTGTTAAGCAGTAAGACTTAGGGAGAAGTGCACTTTCTTCCAGATGAAACTGTCTAGATCAAGGCCTTTTCCTTTGACTCGTCCAGCCATTACTGAATGATGAGTTATTGTGCCTTCAAACTTCTGTTTGTAATTCTTTGTCACACTTAATCCTCTGGGATTTTATGTATTCTGTGTGTAACCTTCGTGGCTAAGATACGGTAGCGGCAAGCTGTAAGATTCAAGGTGGGACAGCGTTCACTAAGAGACACAACTACATGATTGGGTTAGTGTACAGAAACATCTGTGCCACATATGGACTAGAAGTCCCCAAGTCCCAGTGGGAGATACCACCAAAGGTGGTTGGGAGCAACAGAGCTAAAGTCCTTTGGGTCTTTGAGTTCCAGACAGACAAGCAGCTGCTGACCAACCAACCAGACATAGTGGTGGCTGACAAGGGGCAGAAGACCCCAGTTATGAGAGATGAGGCATCCCCAGTGGACTGTCCTCAGCCCTATTATGCTATGAGCAAAAAAGTTGGGATTATGATTATGCTCACAGCGCAATATTTTCACTGGAGTGAAACTAGGCAGCAAGTAAAATCCATGCAAAAGTAAGTGCTAAAATTAATTACTCACTGGAACTTCAATTTCTTGGTTGACAGCGTTGTGATCTGGAATTTGTGTATTTCCATGTAAATGCTCTTCATGAGTGGATATGTTGTCAAGGATACATAGTATTCTTTGTAACGAGTGTTTTTTTTACTTAGCCTGTAAAAAAACACATCATACCTGCACTTCGGCTTTGCTTATCTGTTTGGTTGTGTGCCTGTAACATGGAGCAAAGGATTTGAAAGTGTGCTAAACCGTCAAAAAACAATATCTGCTAGTAGTGTCACATTGATGACTTTTACAGACCCAGAAAGCAAGAGGCTATGTGCTTAATGTGTTAAAAAAAAATGTGGCAGTGCAGTGAGACTGAGTTGCACAGAGGGAAAGAGACAGGATCCATGCAGGATGGAGGCTGTGACTTGTAGAACTGATTGTAATATTTGGAAACAGTCTCACTTGAAGGAGAGGTGAGGAAGGAAGTTTTTTTTAATGGAAGGTTGAGAGGTGCCGGAGGAGAGTGCACCAGCAGATGAACAAGTAAATTCTTACTCCTACAGGTGTCAGAGGTAACTAAGAGCCAAGAGATTCTGAATTAGCTGAGGAACAAGTGTTCCAGTCACATGATACAAGGTTGGCCCCAGGCTTCACCAGTGTGGCAAGAAACTGAGGCAACCTGCGACTGAATAACAGAGTTTAAAACACAAACCTAACTCCTTAAACTGCCACATCATGACATCATATCCACTTCACTGCCCATGCCAAGATAACTTGTAGGGGACAAAATACGTATTACCACATCCTGAACACTTAACAGTAAGCTAACAGTGAAATGAAAGTATCCTTGAAATAAGACTCTGCAAACTACAAAGTAAGAACTGATGATATGAATTTCCAGCCTGTGGTGCAGCCCAAACTTTCACAAGTCCCCTAGGCAGTATCCCCTTTTTCTTCGAGGTATGGAAGCTTTTATTTATTTATTTATTGTCAGCCAGAGGCACCAAAAGTAGGTAAATGCCCCAAGAAAAACAGAAAGTGAAAATGGGAATATTCAAATGTTTGACTAATTCAAAAGAAAACCATTTAATAAAACATGTTTGGCCCTGATGGTATTAAATAAAATTAGGTAGAACTATACTTGAGATATAAGCATGGATTAAAAACGTGACTGAATTATTTAAGGTTGATTTTTTTTTCCCCTTCAGGTCCTGAAATCACCAAGAACACCATATTTTTAAATAAAGTTCTGAAGATAATAAGAGTAGTAATTTGTGCAGACTTAAAAAAGAGCAAAGCACTTTGATCATGTGCAAAGGTGCACTTTGTTTCTCCTGTTTGTTGGTTTTCTTTATTCCTTAACTCTATAAACTAAACGTGAATTTTCTGAGAAATCATACTTAATAACAAGCAGAGGAGCAGCTTGACCGAAACCCTTAAATCATCTACGGGAGCACTAGGAAAAGTAAAACAAATAAGACTGCAATGACCCTGATGTGGGATGCATAGCAGTAACACACAGTTTGACCTGTTTTCATATAAATGTCTCATTTTGTAGAAAGTCAGGGTATATTTCTCGTCTGCTGGGACCAAACAGTCAGTGTGAATGATTTATAGCCTACAGCTGTGGGGACAATACACCTGAATGAGTTAAATGGGGCAGAATTAGACCCAACACAGCTGAATATTGATGCTTTAGTAATACTTGTTAACCTAGAAGTCTTCAGGCTTCAGGCTGAAAGATTGAAAGATGGAAATAAATTGTCAAATGGGAGACAAATTAAGAAGTGGTCTGGTTAAAGGATAGATGGATAAATTAGCATGAAAAGTGTCTTTGTTGTAGAAAGAGTGTTCAGTTTCAGGGCCATGGGAATTGTAGCACAGTAACTCAAATAAGTTCATGATAACAAAGAAAAAATTATTAGAAAAGCAAAGACAGAAGAGAATGGTTGTTTAAAAATGAATTCATAATCGTGA
The DNA here is from genome assembly GCF_057381845.1 of Rhamphochromis longiceps. NCBI lineage: Eukaryota > Metazoa > Chordata > Actinopteri > Cichliformes > Cichlidae > Rhamphochromis > Rhamphochromis longiceps. The sequence continues at coordinate 32,851,595 of NC_140572.1, forward strand.
GTACTGATTTGTATGCAGTACTGCACCGAAAACCTCTCTGCGATTACTTTGAATGCTTGCAGATTGCTGCAGTTGCCTCCAGTTCGAATAGAAAACATTGACTTGTCTACAAAGACTTGCCAGCTTCTCAGCAAGCAGTAGCAAAATTTAACAAAGTGCAATGCAAACCATCAAAGTAAGAGCTGTGTTTCAGCACTTCAACTCACACATTTCAGAATTTACCTTGAATGCAAAATATCTCAGCTTTTGTGTTTGTGTAACCCTTTTCATGACTTCACTATCACATGTTGGCAAATTTGCAGGCAAACTAATGTTTTCCATGCAAACTAAAGGCAAATTCAGCAATTGCTACTGCAAATTTCACCTAGCAACTGCCAGATACCACTCACCAACTCCATCAACCTGTGATTGCAATGGTGTCACTGAACCGTTTCTAGGCTTGGATGCATAAAGGAAAGCAATGAAATGAGCCAGAAGTAGAAGCAACATTGAGAACTGGTGACAGCTCCCATCCAGATCCCCCAGAGTACTTTTTACAAAGAACAATGAAAGGAAGAAGGTCTGAAATGAGAACGTAGTTGTGTAATGTAGGCGGGAGTTTATTGATCTCTGGGTACTGAACTCCATATAAAATAATCCTCAAATAAATTTATTAAGCTTGATTATTGATTTAAAATACTGTTTGCTGTAACGCTGGATTCAGATCCTTGTATTTCTAATAAATCATATACATAACACATACAATGCCAACTTGAATTTACCAGCTAATGGAGAAAGGGATGACAATGTACATGCATTAAGAAGATTTTAGATTAAACAATGGTCCCTTTTTAAATTAAAAGGCACCATTATATATAAGATTAGTACCATGTTGTATTAAAAAAGACCTTAGAGTAGTGATTGATGAACCGATTGAAGTATTTAATGTGAAAAAGTTGAGTCATTTTTCAATAACATTACATACAATCTGACTTCTTATTGCAACCAGAAGAGTTGACCCCCTACTGTTCACTGGAAGTAATTCATGTAAATTAATTAACTGGGTTTGCTGGCAGTTATCACTGACGCTTTAGCTATTTCCTTGGAAAGCAAGGAAATAGGTAAAGATCCAAAATTGACACATGTAACACGATATTTTTTTTAAAATATGAAAACGTTTTACAATATCCTTTAAATTCCAAGGCTGAGATATTAAAACTAGTTTTCATTCTGATTGATTCTTGCGCTGAAATAGCAGCTTATAGTCAAGCTGTGTGCTCAAGTGGTTTTGAAAACCTGCAAACAAATTGCACAGAGCGTTCAACAAATAGCTTAATCAGTCAAGCAGACCCCCAGCCCTATCTGGCATTTAAAAAGTGGACACTCCGTTCAAATAATAGCCCAGAGGTTACAAGTAATCATCACAGAACAATTCTCCTGTTCCCCAAGGAAATAACTCCCCAAAGCAGCTGCATTGTCCTTTTCTGTAAGCCCACAGAGTAATAACTCAGGTCGACACAACAGTGTTCACACAATGTAAAGGGGAGAAATGACAAGACTGTGTGATTGGCACGTTGTTTTTCTTCTTCCTCTTTAATATTCTTTATTGAAAGAGTTATACAATAGGGCGCATATGAGGCATTATGAGAACAAAAGAACAACAGAGACATAGCAAATTCAAAAACTACCAGGCTGACCTGACCAGAAATAACAAAGCTAGACAACTGTTCAAGAGGGTTAAAACAACTGATATTTTGAGGGGGGTATCTTTTAAAATGATCTGAATGAGTGCATCTACCCCTGTGACAGACTGGCGACCTGTCCAGGGTGTACCCCGCCTCTCGCCCTATGACAGCTGGGATAGGCTCCAGCACCCCCCCGCGACCCTGAAAAGGATAAGCAGAAGCGAATGGATGGATGGATGGAGTGCATCTACAGGGTGGGCAATTTATATGGAAACACCGTAATAACATGGGAATGGTTGGTGATGTTAAAGTCCTGTTTGTGACACATTAGTAGGTCTATATGTGAGGGGGCAAACTCCTTAATCTGGGTGGTGACCATGGTGGCCATTTAGAAGTCGGCCATCTTGGATACAACTTTTGTTTTTTCAATAGGAAGAGGGCCATGTGACACATCAAACTTATTGGTAATGTCACAAGAAAAACAATGGTGTGCTTGGTTTCAACATAACTTTATTCTTTCATGAGTTATTTGCAAAGTTCTCTTTGTTCACAGCCATTGACATGTCGAAGAGGTTAACACCTGAGGAGCGGATTGAAATTGTGTTTATATCTGGTGAACGCAGTAACCGGGTCATTCCAGCAAATTTCAATGCAAGACACCCTACGAGACCACCCATCTCCCATGCTACAGTTAGCAAACTGCTTGCTAAGTTTCGTGAAACTGGTTCAGTGTTGGATTTGCCAAAATGTGGACGCAAGAAAACTGTCACTAATGAAGAAACATCAGTGGCTGTCCTAGCATCATTCAGCAAGAGCCCACAGCGTAGCAGTCGCCGCATGTCGCAGTGGCATTGGTCGAACATCCGGATATTAGCTACTCACAAATGGCACCCTTACAAACTCCAGCTACTGCAGCATCTCAACGAGGGTGACCCAGATCGGCGCACAGAATTTGCAGAATAGGCAAAACAGAAATTGGAACAGGACCCTCAGTTCACGCAGAAGATTTTGTTCAGTGATGAGGCAAACTTTTATGTGAATGGTGAAGTTAACAAACCAAATCACCGCTATTGGTCTGACACTAACCTACACTGGATGGATCCCTCCAAGACTGTTGGAACAACAAAAGTGATGGTTTGGTGTGGTATATGGGGTGCAACGATAGTGGGTCCATTCTTCATCAATGGAAACCTCAAGGCCACTGGATATTTGAAATTGCTACATGATGATGTGTTTCCCTCTTTATGCACTGAAGCTGGCACGTTCCCTGAGTTTTTCCAGCAAGATGGTGCACCACCACATTATGGGTGCCAGGTCCGAGCATTCCTAGATGAACAGTTTCCTGGAAAGTGGATTGGTCGCCGTGGGCCAGTTGAATGTCCCCCAATGTCTCCCGATATGACCCACTTAGACTATTATCTTTGGGGTCATCTGAAGGCAATTGTCTATGTTGTGAAGATACGAGATGTGCAGCACCTCAAAATATGGATATTGGATGCCTTTGCTGGCATTTCTCCTGCGGTGTTGCTATCAGTGTGTGAAGAGTGGGAGAAGAGGGTTGCATTGACAATCCAACACAATGGGCAGCACATTGAACACATTTTATAAGTGGCCAGAAACTTGTAAATAACTCATGAAAGAATAAAGTTGCGTTGAAACCAAGCACACCATCATTTTTCTTGTGACATTACCAATAAGTTTGATGTGTCACATGGCCCTCTTCCTATTGAAAAAACAAATGTCCATATAAATTGCCCACCCTGTACGATCTCCCTCTACAATCTCCACCATTGTCATCAGCCTCATTATCCCTAATAAGAAAACTGGTGTTGCTCTTGGCAGTTTGCCTTCTACCAGAAAGGCTTTCTGAGTTGGTAAATACTGTGACTCTGCAATCCAGCTTAATCAAGTAGCTTTGGTATCAAAGCCTCATCTACCAGTAACTTGAGAAAGAAAATGAATACATTGAAGAAACTGATGTAAACTGAAGTAAACTATTTAATTTACCAGTCAGGCCCTGAGTTTGGGATAGTGACTGAAGAAGGAGACCTGTGGTATAGGCAGTTTATGATTCCTGTAGGCTCAGAGATAGGGCTAGACACTGATCAGCTTCAAACCTGGCCAACCCAGACCTTTCTGTTTGGACCTGTTATCTGGGGTAGACTATTTTATTTAAAGACTACATGAAAATACTCTGCAGATTAGTGCAAAATAAACAGGTCAGTTTGCTGTACTGTGATGGTTTTAAAGTATAGAACAGTGTGTGACTGGTGTACAGTGACTTTGGTGCAAGTTGGGATACAATCAAGTTTAGCAGAGATGAATCTGAAGTTAAGCTGATGATGTTTAGATGGTTCATACCAACTTTAAACCATCTAGTAAACAGTTCTCCATCCCCTACACTGACTGAAACATATGCGTACATGTTGTTGGATTGTGTACAACAAAGTTTTGTATATCCACAAAGAGCAGTGAACCTCAGTGCATATCCATATCAGCTGATCACAGCCTGTACACTAAGAAAATTAACCTATTGTAACCTACTTTTCCCCACACTGAGTGGCTACAACTGATGTTAGGGTTCCCCACATGCTGAATCCCACTTTAACCTCTTCCCTACTCCCCTTTTCCTGTTCAGAGGCAAAGTCACCCACTACAATGTAGACAACAGAAAATATAGGGTTTTTTTAAGCTTCCTTCTTTTCCTTCTGATTCAAGCTGAATATAACTAATATTAAAAATTAGACTAAAGTTTGTATTCCCATCTTCTAATATTATTTTGTTATTGGATAAGTAGCTTTGCACAAAACATTTAAGATGTTTCTTGTTAAACCGGACACAATAAGGTAATATTTGGAGAACATGAGACACCTGCATTCATTTTTGTTAAGTGAAAATAAGCAACCCAACAATTCCTCTCAGTGCATCCTTCTGCCCAAAGACTCAGTCATGCATTCAGCGTCATTAAACTCTTACAATTCAGAGATCAAAGACCCATTTTCTCAGTTATTTATAGAAGCCTAGCAGCTCTTAGTTGTGGAACTAAAGCCACACAACATCACATCATTAACAGTGTTTTCTCTTACAAAAATCACAGTTATTTTTATAATAGGGTGTTTATCTCATGGTCCTGGATTTCCGACGTAGGTTTTTGCTTTGGGACTCCTTTGGAATTCTTCTGCCTTCAGGGTCTCTTTTTGTTTGGCTTTCTTTTGGTCCTTGGTTTGTTGTCTACATTTTGACTTTAATTTATCAGGACAATTTCTGTTATTATTACTGAGTCTAATTATCCCTCAGGTTTCTGATTTCTCTTTTAACTTATGATCTTTATATTTTTCCAGTTCTACGTATTAATTATTTTGTTGTGTTCACTATAGTTGCCTGTGTTTTCACGTTTCATTTTTCCATTTACTTCCTGTTTTTCGATACGTCATCAACTTGAAATAAAGGGTCGCTTTGTGTTATTTCCGCCTGCCTTTTGGAGCCTGAATTTGGTACCTCAATCTGCAGGACATGACGGTTTATGAGGCTCTTAAGATGAGGGATTTTTTTTTTTCATGTTTTCCCCATGTCAACATTTGATTGAGTCAGAGAGTCTCAGTAATGTCTGGAGCTGAATCATGCACATATATAAAGAATTAAGAACATCAAAAGTCCTCATGAATTCCGCTGATGCAGCACATGGGGATTTCTTCTCAGAGCTGAACACTGAGATATATTTAGAGAGGAGAAGCTAAGTAAATAAAATCTGTTTTTATTATTATTCTTTATATTCTATTCTATGTTATCCACACTTCAGAGAAAGAAGCTGTTCTGATGTTCTTTATGTAGTTCATCGTGATTCATTCATGTGTTTATGGGATTCTCTTTCAGCATTATTAAACTATTAAGACCACTGCTTTGCATTTCTTTGATCCTTTCCTTTGGCCTACAACATAACAGGGATTATGGTCCCTATATACTTTATTGATTTATTGAGGATTTGACAGGAGGGTCAAGGTAGCACATCTGAAAAGTCTTCTAGGTTTTCAATAAGTGGCTGCTGAGAACTGTAGTACTGTGATTGTAATGTAATGGGAAGTTCCAGAACGTTGAATTTGTCTGCACTGGGTCCTGCTTAAGAGTCCACATAATTTATTTTTCTATTTTGCATGCAACAGTAATCTCAAATAAATTGGTCCATATGTGTTGTTTTACAAGATATCTATTATTTCCATAGAGATTAAAAAGAGCTTGTGAAGCTGATAAATTGATTAGTGCATGTTGTGTTCCAGCATTGATAAAAACAAATATTTAGGAGGTTGTGACCTCCAAAAATGAATTTTAAAAATCTCAGATTTGTCATTATAACTGGATTTTTTAAGTAATTTAAAAATGTTGTAATTAAAGTGTGAAAAAGATGTCTGAGGGGTGGTTTTCGTTTGTTTTTACACATTTAGTGTTCCTTAAGATTGCAAAATACCACCCTCAATGCAGATTTTAAAAAAAAATCAAAAGCTTGGAGAATGATAAATTTTCTATATCAACAGTTCAATATCTATCTAAATGAAGAAAACACATGAGAGCTGTGTCTCAGTTGCCAAGCTAATTTTTTAGAGGTTGAGGGGATAAAAAGGTATGTGTAGTCACCACCATCAAAGGCAAAGAAAAGATCAAAAGGAATTAAAATAGAGGAATGCCCACCACTGGCAGGAAGATCATTAGTTGTTTTTTTTTGTTGTTGTTTTTTGCCTGTCCCGTTTGGCTCTTTTGCCATCAGAATTGTTGTCTAAAGGCAAAGAAAGATGCCCAACGGATTTACTTTACCAAATTGACCATCCCAGCCTTGCCGTAATGGTCCATTTGATTCACCTTTTATTGTTTATTTTATTTTCATTTAGTGACATACGGGACAGACTTGACTGGGGGAAAGAAGAGGAGAAAGAAAGAGGGAAAGAGAAACAGCTGAGAAGAGGGACGGGGGAGAAGGGCAAAAGACAAAAACCAACAGAACGGGCAGAAAAAAAAAAGAAGAAAAAAAAAAAGCATATATCGATCACCTGGGTCACCTGCTGAGAAAGAAAAAAGAAAACAAGCAGAAGAGAACAAGAGTAATAGAATAAACAACATCACAATGATATATGGGAATATGACAGTAAATACTAAATATTAAACATTATTGTGCAGCACATAAGATCAACAGAACACAGTGTGCTTTGAGGTAGGAGCCAAAAAGGGTGTAGTTTGTGGGTGTGATCACCCGTGTGTACACCTGTGAGCATGGAGGCGCTTGTTTGTTTTTTTTAAAAGGTTCCTTCATGTAATAATCTGCTAGAGGGTGTGGGGGGGCCACAGCCCCGTCCTCTAGGGCATGAAGCAGGTATGGAGGAGATCAAAACTCCAGACATCCAGAGGCCCCCAGAACACAAGAGACCAAGGAAGACCAACAGAGGGGCAGCCGCGCCACTGTCCCAGAAAGAGCTGAGGAGAGTCCCAGATGAGGGCTCACTCAGCAGCCGCGGAGCAGAAGCCAGGGGGAGTTGCAGTGACGCGCCCGTGAGCTCCGCCGGCAGCCAGCCGAGCTGGGAGTGACGGAGCCCCAGGCCGAGAGGCCGGGGGCACCCCACCTCCGAAGTGGCCCGAGCGAGCCCCAGGCTCTAGGCCCCGATAAGCGGCCGCCAAGGAGTGAGCCGGTGTGTACCTGGACGCCCATCCCCGGACACAAAGAACCACCAACGCACCGATGTCTGAGGGAGTCCACCACTGGCAGGGGAAGTGGTGGTAGGGGGAGATAGGCCTCCAAACCTTGGAGGGCCTAAGATGTCCCCAGAGAGGTGGCGCCTGACACCCAACCTGACATATAGACACAGAAATATAGGCACACACATATACAAACATCCATTCCCACCCTCATGCTCTCATATGCACTTACTCCACACCCAACCAACGTGGAGACAGACATAAAGAGACGTTGTACACACGATCACAGGAAGATCATTAGTGAATTCAAAGAAAAAAAGTATCTCTCAGCACTGGGAGTGTTATTTAAAGAGTGATTGTTTCCCTGGTAGAAGTACCAATAAATGTAAACTTGCATGTATATCTTAAAGTTGACAAACTACAGCATTTAATAATAATGACAAGAACTTTTATATGAATAAAACTCATTAAACTCTAAATTTACTTAAAGAAACAACAGTTTGTTATACATAGCTTGTAAGATTTTGCCCGTTTATAATATATTTAAGCTTGTTTGCAAGTATCACGTTTTCACAATCTAGTAAAAAGCTGTCATCATCTTTCATTGTCCACAAAAATCTTAGTATAGTTATGTGTTTGATGAACATTGTAGGAGTTTTCTAGATTATTTTTAAAGTGTTTTCCTCTTAATCTTTTGCCCACACAAAAAGTGTATAAATGTGCTTATTTATTCCTGATATTAGGACAATTACTTACTGTCAGAAATGGTAAATGGCCTGCATTTGTATAGCGCTTTTCTAGTCCCTAAGGACCCCAAAGCGCTTCACATTCAGTCATTCACCTATTCATTTACACACTGGCGATGGCAAGCTACATTGTAGCCACAGCTGCCCTGGGGCGCACTGACAGAGGCGAGGCTGCCGGACACTGGCGCCACCAGGCCCTCTGACCACCACCAGTAGGCAAACACGGGGTTAGTATCTTGCCCAAGGATATTTGGCATGCAGTCAGGAGGCAGCCTGGGATCGAACCACCGACCTTCTGATTAGTGGCTGACCTGCTCTGCCACCTGAGCTACAGCCACCCCAGAAGATTACACACACAACAGTCCTCTCTGCACAGGTGACAACTAGCCAGCAAAACAACACCTGGTTGTAAGCTAACATTATGGCTGCTAATGTAAGGCTCCAGTGTTCTAAAAATCACACATATCCCTCTGATAAACAGTTTGATTGCATTGATTGCAGTCTTCCTCTGTGTAATTCAGACATGTTTGTCATACAGCTAAAATATGTATTAGGGCAGCTTCAGGGTGAAATTTGTTGAACTGACAAGTTTTTCCTTGTCACCAATGGCAAGTACTTAATTTTTAGTAATCTTTTTTTCAGAATGCCACAGCTCTGAGTCCAGCAGAGTCCAAGATCTCCATTTTGAAAAAAAAAAATAAAAATGAGGCCATAGCATATGATTCACATACCCAGTGGCGGTCCTAGCCTGTGTGGCTCCCTGGGCAAACACTCCCTCTGCCCCCCCCAAACACACACACACACACAGACAGACATACACATAAAACATATTAAGGATTGTACATAAACATAAAACTGTTGTTGGAGCCATGCTGAATTTCACCAGAGAAACACACACACACACAGACATATGAAGAGAGAGAGAGAGTGCGCCTAGTATGCAAACAGCCACCAAACAGCCATCATAATTCATCATACAATGAGAACAGAACAAATCAACAATTGACAATGATTAATTAATATTAAAACCTGTAACATAATATATTGTTTGGAGTTTAGTCTGTTACTGTTACTATTTTTACCATTTCTTCTTGGAGCATGTAACCCACATCATTTCCTTAGGGATTAATAAAGTATTCTGATTCTGATTGTTTCAGAATACATGACCTGCCATTATCCAATGACACATCTGCTTACCTGTATCTTGTGCTCGTTTCTCCTCCTCTTCCTTTCTCTTTTTTCTAAGCTGAAGACATGATGGCTTTGAACTTTTCTTGTCCATCTTCCATTGGTTTTAATTTTACACTCTAGTATGAACACCCATCCCTCAACCCGAGGATCACCACAACATAACCTAATAAACCTACACCTTAGTTCACTTTGTCTAGGGTTTATTTAGAGGATTTCGCACAACCCAGGATTCACTGTAGTTTGCGTTTTGGCCAGCAGAGGACGCGGGTGATCACACACCCGACGTCGGACTCGTAATAATACGGCGAAGACACCAAAGAAGAAGAAGTAGAAGCAGAAGTTTCCGGTGCAACAGCTAGGCATCATCATGCCTACTGCTGTGATTATGGAGGAAAATTTTGATAAACTATTAGAGCAGTGTGAAGCCCAAGAGCTTGAGGTAAGGACTTTGTGATCTTAAATATGAACAGGAAGGTCGCAGAGATTTTGTGGCTTTGAAAGCAGGATGGGAACGCTGCGGTTTTTAGATATATTAGGCTAGCGTACTGGCTACGAAACCTAGCCTGTGTGTAGCCTACCTTAAAGCTCTGTGAAATTAACTTATCAAACACGTTTTCTCGTAGGCGAAACATTCTCATGTTAAAAATGAGATATAGGCTGTAGCAACGTGTTCATGTTGGACTGCTCTTTGCTTTACCTTTGCCTTTACTTGTCAGCAGATAGTAGGAAGTTAGCGATCATAATCTCTCCGTTAAATTGGAACATATCTGCAGGTCATGTGTTTGATTTAAGAACCTTTAAGTCTTATCTGTGTTGACAGTCTGTCTGTCTATCTGCATGCAGCCTACGGACTGACAGTTTATAGTATAAGAATAAATGAGCGAGACTAGTACTGTAATGTTAGCAGGAGCTAAAACTATTAACTGGACGCTTGCTGTTGGCTGGGTGAACATCAGCGACTATTATTTTTTCTTTATTATGACAATAATAAGACAATAATAATAACCCGTTTTCTCTGAGAAGTAACATTTGTTCAGTTTTCCGCTTGTTTTAGTTCCAATGTTTAATCGCACACCTGCATTTCTTTGTAACAGGCTCCAGGGGGCATTGCAACACCTCAGGTCTACGCTCAGCTGCTGGCGCTCTATTTACTTAATAATGACATGTAAGTCTCTGATCTCTATGTATTTATAAAAAGAAATACATTTAAATCTATATTTGGGTCTCAGATTGCAGGTAGCTGATTTAGTTGATGAGACCCTTTTTACTGCCTGTATCTGTATTATGAATGTGTTGTGTGTTTTCCTAACAGGAATAATGGCAGGTATCTGTGGAAGAGGATTCCCCAAGCAATAAAATCGGTAAGCTTGTTAAAACATGTGTAAACATTGCTAAAAAAAAATAACATTTGAGCATGTAAATGTGAACAGTAAATGCTGTTTACTTTAAAATCCAATGTTGGTTTTATTACATTTTTCAAACCTACTCATACTGTCATGTACACAGTTACTAGACACTTTGTAAGGTGCACTTTGCTAGTACTGGATGAGCCCTCTTTTGCCCTCAGAGCTGCCTTAATTCTTTGTGCATTCATAGATTCAACGAGGTGCTGGTTTTAGAGGTTTTGGTCCATGTTGACATGATGTCATCACACAGTTGGTGCAGATTTGTTGGGTGCTTATCTCTGACATAAATCTCCTATTCTGAAACCTCTCTAAACGCTGTACTTGCTTAAGATATGATGACTGTGGAGCCCATTTGATTAGCCTTCCTATCAGTTCGAAACAGTTTGACCATTCTCCTCTAAACTCTGTCATCAACAAGAAGTG